>NC_092166.1:51316400-52003900 GCF_045791955.1 Oncorhynchus clarkii lewisi
GTAGACTCAGCAATATACACAGCAGGGTGATTACCTGATTACAAACAACAACATAATTTAAAGCTGACAAGACTTCCACTATTGTTTTTTACAATGTATGCCCTCCCTTGAAATATGTCAACACTGGGAAAAGACAACTGTGACAGTTAGAATTTTGTTGCATTTCTGTGAGGTTGCTGCCCTGCTTAGTAGGAGAATGTTGTCTTACTAACTCTATCTTTAAGCACTTTTGACATACAGTACCAGTCAAAGGTTTGGACACCTTACTCATTCAAGGGGTTTTCTTTATTTTTACATTGTAGAATAATAGTGAAGACAAACTATAAAACCACACATATGGAATAATGTAGTAACCAAAAAAGTATATATATATATATGTTACATTTGAGATTCTTCAAAGTAGCCACAACTTTGCACACTCTTGGCATTCTTTCAACCAGCTTCATGAGGTAGTCACCTGGAATGCATTTCAATTAACAGGTTTGTCTTCTTAAAAGTTCATTTGTGGAAGTTCTTTCCTTCTTAATGTGTTTGAGTCAACACAATCAGCTGTGTCGTGTCATGGTAGGGATGGTATACAGAAGCTAGCCCTATTGGTAAAAGACCAAGTCCATATTATGGGAAGAACAGTTCAAATAAGCAAAGAGAAATGACAGTCCATCATTACTTTAAGACATGAAGGTCAGTCAAAACAGAAAACGGCAAGAACTTTTAAAGTTTCTTCAAGTGCAGTTGCACAAACCATCAAACGCTATGATGAAACTGGCTTTCATGAGGACCGCCACAGGAAAGGAAGACCCAGAGTTATCCTCTGCAGCAGAGGATAAGTTCATTATTTACCAGCCTCAGAAATTGCAGCCCAAATAGATGCTTCAGAGTTCAAGTAACAGACACATCTGTTCAGAGGAGACTGTGTGAATCAGGCTTTCATGGTCAAATTGCTGCAAAAGAAACCACTACTAAAAGGACACCAATAAGAAGAGACTTTCTTGGGTCAAGAAACATGAGCAATGGACATTAGACAGGTGGAAAATCTGTCCTTTGGTCTGGAGTCCAAATTTGAGATTATTGGTTCCAACCAACATGTCTTTGTGAGACGCAGAGTAGATGAATGGATGATCTCCGCATGTGTGGTTCCCACCGTGAAGCATGGAGGAGGAGGTGTGATAGTGTCACCAGCAAAGCCTCCCCACACTGTCTGTGATTTATTTTTAATATTCAATTTATTTTTAATATATATTTATTTATAATATTCAAGGCACACTTAACTTCTTTGGGATAGGGGGGCAGTATTTTCACATCCGGATGAAAAACGTGTCCAAAGTAAACGGCCTGCTACTCTGGCTCAGAAGCCAGGATATGCATATTATTAGTAGATTTGGATAGAAAACACACTGAAGTTTCTAAAACTGTTTGAATGATGTCTGAGTATAACAGAACTTATTTGGCAGGTGAAACCCCGAGGAGAAACCATCCAGGATTTTATTTTTTGAGGTCACTCTCTTTTCAATGGGTTTTCACTGGGAATCTAGGGGCTTGCAGTTCCCATCGCTTCCACTGGATGTCAACAGTCTTTAGAAATTGTTTGAGATATTTCCTTTGTTTAATGAAGAAGTACGGCCATCCAGAACGAGGGTAACTTTTGACCAGAAATGCTCCCTACACATTGTTTTCTTCCTGTATTGAACGATGTTTATCCGGTCTTCAATTTTATCGATTATTTACGTAAAAAAATACCTACAATTTTATTACAAGAGTAGTTTGAAATGTTTGGTCAATGCTTACAGGTAACTTCTGAGATATTTTGTAGTCACATTGCGCAAGTTGGAACCAGTGTTTTTCTGGATCAAACGCGCCAAATAAATTGACATTTTGGATATATATCGACGGAATTAATCGGACAAAATAACCATTTGTGATGTTTATGGGACATATTGGAGTACCAACAGAATAAGCTCGTCAAAGGTAAGGCATGAATTATATTTATATTTCTGCGTTTTGTGTCGCGTCTGCAGGGTTGAAATATGCCTTTCTCTCTTTGTATACTGGGGTGCTATCATCAGATAATAGCATCGTTTGCTTTCGCCGTAAAGCATTTTTGAAATCTGACAAGTGTAGCTTTAATTTGGTATATTGAATGTGTGATTTCATCAAAGTTAAATTTTTATAGTAATTTATTTGAATTTGGCGCTCTGCATTTTCACTGAATGTTGGCCAGGTGGGACGCACATATCCCATATATGCCAGAGAGGTTAACTAGCATGGCTACAACAGCATTCTGCAGCGATACGCCATCCCATCTGGTTTGCGCTTAGTGGGACTATCAATTGTTTTTCAACAGGACAATGACCCATCACACCTCCAGGCTGTGTAGGGGCTATTTGACCAAGAAGGAGAGTGATGGAGTGTTGCATCAGATGACCTGGCCTCCACAATCAGACCTCAACCCAATTGAGATGGTTTGGGATGAGTTGAACCGCAGAGTAAAGAAAAAGCTGCCAACAAGTGCTCAGCATATGTGGGAATTGCTTCAACACTGTAGGGAAAGCATTCCAGGCGAAGCTGGTTGAGAGAATGCCAAGAATGTGCAAAGCTTCTATCAAGGCAAAGGGTGGCTACTTTGAAGAACCTCAAATACAACACATATTTGAGTTGTTAAATACTTTTTTGGTTACTACATGATTCCATGTGTTATTTCATAGTTTTGAATTTTTACTTGACATTTTTTAAATTTTAATTAACATTTATTTAACTAGGCAAGTCAGTTAAGAACACATTTTTATTTACGATGACGGCCTAGGAACAGTTTAATGCCTTGTTCAGGGTCAGAACAACAGATTTTTTACTTGTCAGCTCGGGATTCGATCTAGCAACCTTTCAGTTACTGGCCCAACGCTCTAACCACTAGGCTACCTGTCGCCCCAAATTGAATGAGTAGGTGTGTCAGAACTTTTCACTGGTACTGTATAGGAACTATAAAAATCACTACAGGACCCACTTTGAAGTTCAGTTGCATCATGGGTAGCACATGGACCTGTGCAGCCTTCCAGTCGGTGGTGATGAGCTGGCGGATGCGCTCTGACTCCAGACAACACATGGTGTTGAACTTGTCCCGGGACAGGCAAACTTTGGAGCCCAGTACCTCTGCCAGAGCTATGGACAAGACATAGTAAGACAGTTAAGCCAGAGTCATATATACAGAGAGAGTATAGACAATTTTTATTCACCGATTCATGATGAGTATTGTTGGATTCTACTTCTAGTAGTTCAGTTGGCTACCCAAGATTAAAATCCTGGAAGTGGCTTTTTAAAATGGCCACACTCTCTCTTAAGCTCTAAGCAAAGCATTTTGTCGACCATCCAATGCATGTCAAATTTTAGCATTGTTCGCAGTTCATGTCCAAATCATCCTAAAGTGTCTCAAATTGATTGTAGCTCGGTGGACACCAACTGTTCGATCACGATCGACTGGTAGATCTTTAAGGCATTCCTAGTCGAACATTTATTTCGAAAAGTTAACGATAGCTATGGAAAGTTAAAAAAATAAATCAGAATTGCGCTGTTGACGGTACATGCACTTGATTAGCCCTTTGATTATCTGTTCAGGAGTCATGGCTTGGGGGTAGAAACTGTTAAGAAGCCTTTTGGACCTAGACTTGGCACTCTGTTACCGCTTGCCTTGCAGTAGCAGAGATCAATTTTTAGGACCTTCCTCTGACACCGCCTGGTATAGAGGTCCTGGATGGCAGGAAGCTTGGCCCCAGTGATGTACTGGGCCGTACGCACTACCCTCTGTAGTGCCTTACAGTTGGAGGACAAGCAGTTGCCATTCAAGGCAGTGATGCAACCAGTCCTCTCAATGGTGCAACTGTAGAACCTTTTGAGGATCTGAGGACCCATGCCGAATATTTTCAGTCTCCTGAGGGGGAATAGGTTTTGTTGTGCCGTCTTCACGACTGTCTTGGTGTGTTTGGACAATGATAGTTTGTTGGTGATGTTGACACCAAGGAACACAAAGCTCTCAACCTGCTCCACTACAGCTTGTCAATGAGAATGGGGGCGTGCTCGGTCCTCCTTTTCCTGTAGTCCACAATCATCTCATTAGTCTTGATCACGTTGAGGGACAGGTTGTTGTCCTGGCACCCACGGCCAGGTCTCTGACCTCCTCCCTATAGGCTGTCTCACTGTTGTGTCATCTGCAAACTTGATGATGGTGTTGGAGTCGTGCCTGGCCAGGGAGTACAGGAGGGGACTGAGCACGCACCCCTGAGGGGCCCTTGTGTTGAGGATCAGCGTGGCGGATGTGTTGTTACCAACCCTTACCACCTGGGGGCGGATATCCAGGATCCAGTTGCAGCGGGAGGTGTTTAGTCCCAGGGTCCTTAGCTTAGTGATGAGGTTTGAGGGCCCTATGGTGTTGAACGCTGAGCTTTAGTCAATGAATAGCATACTCACATAGGTGTTATTTTTGTCCAGAAGGGAAAGGGGCAGTGTGGAGTGCAAAAGAGATTGCATCATCTGTGGATCTGTTGGGGCGGTATGCAAATTGGAGTGGGTCTAGGGTTTCTGGTATAATGGTGTTGTGAGCCATGAACAGCCTTTCAAAGCGCTTCACGGCTACAGACGTGGGTCGGTAGTCATTTAGGCAGATTGCCGTAGTGTTCTTACAGAAAATGACAGTGAAGATACTTCCAGTTGGTCAGTGCAGGCTCGGAGGACACGTCCTGGTAATCTGTCTGGCCCTGCGGCCTCGTGGATGTTGACCTGTTTAAAGGTCTTACATTGGCTACGGAGAACGTGATCACACAGTCATCCGGAACAGCTGATGCTCTCATGCATGTTTCAGTGTTACTTGCCTGTTACTTGAGAAGTGAGCATTTCCACCTGTCTAATGTCCATTGCTCGTGTTTCTTGACCCAACAACATCGTGGATGTTGACCTGTTTAAAGGTCTTACATTGGCTACGGAGAACGTGATCACACAGTTATCCGGAACAGCTGATGCTCTCATGCATGTTTCAGTGTTACTTGCCTGTTACTTGAGAAGTGAGCATAAAAGTAATTCAGTTCGTCTGGTAGGCTCGTGTCACTGGTCAGCTCGCGGCTGTACTTCCCTTTGTAGTCTGTAATAGTTTGCAAGCACTACCACATCCGACGAGCTTCGAAGCCAGTGTAGTACGATTCAAACTTAGTCCTGTATTGATGCTTTGCCTGCTTGGTCCTTCGCAGGGCATAGCGAGATTTCTTACAAGCTTCCAGGTTAGTCCTGCTCTTTAAGCGGAAACTCTACCCTACCCTTTAGCTCATTGCGGATTTTGCCTGTAATCCATGAATTCTGGTGGGGTATGTATGTACTAGAGGTCGACCGATTAATCGGAATGGCCGATTAATTTTCATAACAATCGGAAATCGGTATTTTTGGGCGCCGATTTTGCCGATTTTTTTTGACACCTTTATTTAATCTTTATTTAACTAGGCAAGTCAGTTAAGAACACATTCTTATTTTCAATGACGGCCTAGGAACGAGGCAGAATGACAGATTTTTACCTTGTCAGCTCGGGGGATCCAATCTTGCAACCTTAAAGTTAACTAGTCCAAAGCTCTAACCGCCTGCCTCACGAGGAGCCTGCATGTTACGCAAATGCAGTAAGCCAAGGTAAGTTGCTAGCTAGCATTAAACTTATCTGATAAAAACAATCAATCAACGACTGTCGTTGCTCCAATGTGTACTTAACCATAAACATCAATGCCTTTCTTAAAATCAATACACAAGTAAATATTAAACCTGCATATTTAGCTAAAAGAAATCCAGGTTAGCAGACAATATTAACCAGGTGAAATTGTGTCACTTCTCTTGCGTTCATTGCACGCAGAGTCAGGGTATATGCAACAGTTTGGGCCGCCTGCCTCTTTGCGAACTAATTTGCCAGAATTTTACGTAATTATGACATAACATTGAAGGTTGTGCAGTGTAACAGGAATATTTAGACTCATGGATGCCACCCGTTAGATAAAATACGGAACGGAATAAACGTTTTGTTTTCGAGGTGATAGTTTCCGGATTTGACCTAAGGCACGTATTTCTGTGTGTTTATTATAGTTAAGTCTATGATTTGATATTTGATAGAGCAGTCTGACTGAGGGGTGGTAGGCAGCAGCAGGCTCGTAATAGTCAAAGGTATATGGTTTAGAGAAAAATAGTCAACGCGTTAGAATTCCTGTAATAACTTGCGGCTGAACTTGAAAGGGGTTCCTTCGTTATTTTACCGTTCATGTCTTCCATAGAGAATGTCTTGATCTACTTCCAATAAGGTCTGTGTTTCGTGCAGGCTTAAACCGCCTCTGCGTTTTGAGACCTGTGTAAATCTCACTAGGATAAGGTAACGTTTGTCAAAATATTTTCATAAATCCACTCTACAAAAAAAAAAGATCTTATATTTAGCCAATATTGATCAGAGTTACCTTGTCCTATGGATATCTACAGTTATAAAATTGACAAGGTGGTGTAAGCCTATATGAAACACAGACCTTATTTTAAGTGAATCTAAAAATATCTTTATGGAATAAATGAAGGAACCGCTTTTCAGATTTTGCTAGAAAGTGTCATGGGAATTATGACTCGCACTTTGGCAGTCAATTCTTACCATGTCCATTATTAAAATAGGATTTCCTGCATATAGAAATTAGAGTTTTTGTTTTCAACATTCATCACAGGTAACTTAAACTCTATTTTTATTCAAACAGTTGAGAGGATTTGTCTCCTAAGCAGACTCTTCAGTATCATTGTCACTTCAGAGCTGTGTGTGTGTTTTACAGATGGCAGAGAAAAGCAGATAACCAGTGTGGGACTATTACATGGAATTGGTACCAGGGAAAGCAAGGTGTCTTATTTGTGATAAAGATGTAAGCATGGGGTCAGCAACGGCTAAATAAAAAAATACAACCAACCTGTGGAATCACCTTAAGAACACCCACCCAAAAGCCCATATGTATTATATTAAATTAAAATAAAAAAGTGTTCATTGTTCATTCAGTATTGTTGCAATTGTCATTATTACAAAAATGTGTGTATATATATACATACATACATTTTAAAAATCGGCCGATTAATTGCTATCGGCTTTTTTTGTCCTCCAATTATCGGTATCGGCATTGAAAAATCATAATCAGTCAACCTCTAGTATGTACAGTCACTGTGGGGACGACTTCATCGATGCACTTATTGATGAAAGCAGTGACAGTTGTGGTGTACTCCTCAATGCCATCGTAGGAATCCGGAACATATTCCAGTCTGTTCTAGCAAAACTGTCCTGTAGCATAGCATCTGCTTCATCTGACCACTTTCTTATTGACCGAGTCACTAGTGCTTCCTGCTTTAGTTGTGTGTGTAAGTAGGAATCAGGAGGATAGAATTATGGTCAGATTTGCCAAATGGAGGGTGAGGGAGAGCTTTGTATGCGTCTCTGTGTGTGGAGTAAAGGTGATCTAGTTTTTTTCCCTCTGGTTGCACATTTAACATGCAGGTAGAAATGAGGTAAAACGGGTTTAAGTTTACCTGCGTTAAAGTCCCCGGCCACAAGGAGCGATGCCTCCGGATGAGTGTTTTCCTGTTTGCTTATGGCTGTATACAGCTCATTGAGTGCGGTATTAGTGCCAGCATCAGTTTGTGGTGGTAAATAGACAGCTACGAAGAATGTAGATGAAAATTATCTTGGTAAATAGTGTGGTCTACAGCTTATCATGAGATACCATCATGAGATATCATGAGATACCTCAGGTGAGCAAAACCTTGAGACATCCTTAGATTTCATGCACCAGCAGAGACTGTGAGAGGCAGACCCTCCGCTGACACTGGGAACTCTGCGAACTTGGAAATCTCAGACTTCCGATTTCAGTGTGTTCAAGGCAACTGGGGAAAATCTTTTTGAACGGTCATCCAACTCTGAATTCCAAGTCGAAAACTGGCATCTTTCTAGAGCGCCAACTTTCCAACCTGAAGATCACTGACATCATGATTTGACCTAGTTTTTTTCTTTCGAGTTCCCAGTTGCCTTGAAAGCACCATGACCATCAGATGCATCTCTACCATAAGTCCAGTAAAGTAAAAAAGCTAATTATTTGCAATTTATGCTCAGCTGTGCCTTGCAAGTGCTATACCAACTGATGTGTTTTGTTAACAAAAGCTTGACTTTTGAAATATAATATTGTCTGAGGAGAACAATATTGGCAGGCCTATAGCCAATATGCTGTGACAAATAGGCCTATTTGTCGTAATTACAACAGAATGGTTTTTATTAGGTTAATGTAAAAATAAAATCTGGTTTAACAAAAACAATCTTAGCAGTAGATACCGGCTTACTTTTTGACTGCGAAAGTAATCTTGACTCAGAAAAGGTTGGTGACCACTGGTGTAGCTCAATAAAGGTACTTTAAGGTGATCAAACACTCAAATCAGCACTCACCCAAGAATACTTTCTCTTTGCCAACTGAATAGGAGCCACACACCACCAGAGTGCGAGGGTTGAGGGTCACACACATGAAGGCTGTGTTGGCCGCAAGGTTTATGACCTCCTGCTGCGTGGGGAAGGTGTATTCAGGACTGCAGTAGCTAGAGAGTGAAAGAGAGGAAAAATGGTTTGAGGTGTTTAACAGCATTGGTTAAATTGAGCCGTAACCCTGGCTTTATGTCAACACCCCGGCTCAACCCTAACCATAGCTCTAACCCTAACAGTGGCTTTATGTCAACAGCCTGGCTCAACCCTAACCATAGCTCTAACTCTAACCCTAGTTTCATGTTCACAGCCCAGCTCAACCCTAACCCTATCTTCATGACCACACCCCGACTCAAGCCTGACCCTAGCCATAACCCTAACAGTGGCTTTATGTCAACAGCCTGGCTCAGCCCTAACCATAGCTCTAACCCTAACAGTGGCTTTATGTCAACAGCCTGGCTCAACCCTAACCATAGCTCTAACCCTAACAGTGGCTTTATGTCAACAGCCTGGCTCAACCCTAACCATAGCTCTAACTCTAACCCTATCTTCATGACCACACCCCGACTCAAGCCTGACCCTAGCCATAACCCTAACAGTGACTTTATGTCAACAGCCTGGCCCAACCCTAACCATAGCTCTAACCCTAACAGTGGCTTTATGTCAACAGCCCAGCTCAACCCTAACCATAGCTCTAACCCTAACAGTGGCTTTATGTCAACAGCCTGGCTCAACCCTAACCATAGCTCTAACCCTAACCCTAGTTTCATGTTCACAGCCCAGCTCAACCCTAACCCTATCTTCATGACCACACCTCGACTCAAGCCTGACCCTAGCCATAACCCTAACAGTGGCTTTATGTCAACAGCATGGCTCAACCCTAACCATAGCTCTAACCCTAACAGTGGCTTTATGTCAACAGCCTGGCTCAACCCTAACCATAGCTCAAACTCTAACCCTAGTTTCATGTTCACAGCCCAGCTCAACCCTAACCCTATCTTCATGACCACACCCCGACTCAAGCCTGAGCCTAGCCATAACCCTAACAGTGGCTTTATGTAAACAGCCTGGCTCAACCCTAACCATAGCTCTAACCCTAACCCTAGTTTCATGTTCACAGCCCAGCTCAACCCTAACCCTATCTTCATGACCACACCCCGACTCAAGCCTGACCCTAGCCATAACCCTAACAGTGGCTTTATGTCAACAGCCTGGCTCAACCCTAACCATAGCCATAACCCTAATAGTGGCTTTATGTCAACAGCCTGGCTCAACCCTAACCATAGCTCTAACTCTAACCCTATCTTCATGACCACACCATGGCTCTACCCTTAGCCTAACCCTAGCTTAAAAAACTAACGTGGTGTCCAGGTAGAGTGTCTGGACTCGGCAGCTCAGCAGCTCGTGGTAGGCCTCCATAGAAGGGTCAGCTCTAAAGTCTCCCGTGTGAAGCACAGTCTGGCCATTGGGCAGGAACAGCAGCAGCATGGCAGCTCCTGGACAGCTGTGGGCAGAGAGGACCAGGTAACATATTACGACTCAAGACCATTTCTGAATACCAAATAGAATTCAACCCCCTAAGAAGACCAGTAGATGTGCAAGGAATGGGTAGGTTCTGTATGGTAATTGTTTTTTTTTAAAAAGTATTTTAAAAAGGCAAGTCAGTTAAGAACAAATTATTTTTTTCAATGACGGCCTAGGAACAGTGGGTTAACTGCCTGTTCAGGGGCAGAACGACAGATTTGTACCTTGTCAGCTCGGGGGTTTGAACTTGCAACCTTCCGGTTACTAGTCTAACGCTCTAACTACTAGGCTACCCTGCCGCCCCGTGCGGTTTCACCGCACACTGAGTGGAATTCTCACCATATGACATTTTTCATACTAATATAGGGAAGAAGAGGCAAGATGGGTCAGCAATTCACACTCTATTTAAAGCCCTTTGATTTCTTCATACTCACTGGTTGGCGTCAAGCAGTGTGACCTTGAACCCATCCACAGTGACCTGGGTGTTCATGGGCAGGATGTGGACGTACTGCTCAGCCACCCTCAGCTTACTCTTCACCAGGTTACCTGTGATCTGGGGAGATGCACAGCTGTGAGCTGTCAATAAATGGGCTGCAGTGACGGACCACATATACGGTACCTTCACACCCCTGGACTTTTCCCACATTTTGTTGTGTTACAGTCGGAATTTTAAATCAATTAAATTGGGATTGTTTTGTCACCAGCCTACACACAATACCTCATATTGTCAAAGTGGAATTATGTTTTTCAAAATTTTACAAATTAATCACAAATGAAAGCTGAAATGACTCGAGTCAATAATAATACATTTTTTTAAATAAAATGAAAAAATGGTGCCGTCTGGTTTGCTTAATATAAGGAATTTGATATGATTTATAATTTTACTTTTGATACTTAAGTATATTTTAGCAATTACATTTACATTTTATACTTAAGAATATTTAAAACCCAAATACTTTTAGACTTTTACTCAAGTAGTATTGTTCTGGGTGACTTTTACTTGAGTCACTTTCTATTAAGGTATCTATACTTTTACTGAAGTTTGACATTTGGGTGCTTTTTCCACCACTGCCCAAGACCCAAATCCAGTTTTACTTAATGAGGAGGTCAAAAACCAAGGCGAAATCAGTGAGTTCAGCTGCCCTTTAAAAGGGCAATCTGCAGTTCCTACATCCATTTTTGAACTTATACATTTATGATACAGTATATTCCCATTGATTCTTGACGAATATAACTTCTAAATGTCCCATGAGCTTAGCTCAACTATTATACCCCATCAGAACCTATGATATAAGCTTGTTTAAGTCCAATATTTGTTAACAAAGTAAATGTAAACAAATACTATATAGCCTCAAAACATAGTTAAAACTATAATGTTGGTATCATGGATGGTCAGTCATTGCATCCATAGCTCTGTCTATGAATTTGAGAGTGGTTAAGACCGAAGACTTATCTCTTCAGTCTTATAATTGAGTCTGGCCCAGGGATGGGAAGGTGAACGGCAAGGTACTGGAGTGACAAGCCACCCTTGCCGTCTCTGCTTGGCCCCAACTCTCTATTGAGATACCTGATGCAATCAAAATTAATTTATTGACAGCATGCATTGCCCCACATGTTGCATCTGTTTTAGTTGGGAAGTGCCCTTACTCTGTTACAGTAGATATGGAATGTAGAGCTCTTCTTCAGTCCTCCATAGTGGTCTGAGTGGAAGTGTGTGAGGAAGTAAGTGGTGATGCCCTCAACCAGCCCATACTGAAAAGCATCCACAGCAAACTTAGTGCCTGTGCAAAAAGAGAGAAAAAAATAAAGCTGTGTTTGAATACCCATACTAACATACTGTATACTACATACATAAAGTATATACTACATACTATTAGTTCATTTTAGTATACTATAAACAAACGGTATCGTTTCAGTTGAGCGTACTAGCGCTTCGCCTGTCTACCAGAAGTTGATGCTGTTGCTATCCAACCTCTTGATAGCTTGATAACAAATGACTAACTAGTCTTTTTACGATTCCGGGTGTGTTCGTAAATTCATTCTATCTGGAGTGCCAGAGTACGCTCTGGGCGTTCCTAAATCCAGAGTGTTGTCAAATGGTCCATTTGTAAATTCAGAGCGTTCAGAGCGCAAAATGGACGCTCTGGCCGAGGTGTAGGGTTGATCTGAGCATTCAACAGCAGTCAAGACCCAAGTTAACTGGCTAACGTTGGCTAGCTACTTCCAGAAAAAAATGAGAGAACACCTCACTCTGACCATTTTACTCACCCTAGTAGAGCTGGTTAGGCTGTTTTCAAGTTATCCACAGCGTTGGTGACTAACTGTGCTGCTGGCAAATATTTAATTACGCTTTTTTTGCCGAAGTTTACTGACACCAGCCATATTCAACGGGTGTTAAGCGTTCAGTAAATTCATCAGTTATTCTGCGCTTAGGCAAACTCAGACGAGTGTGCTCTGAAATCGGAGTAGATAGCCATAATTAACAATGTCCATTGAATGCACAACAACTATACCACTTAGCTAAGAATGATCAAGTCAATAAACGTTGAGTAGTTATAGTTAGTTAATATACTGCCTGGCAAGTTTGATGTATTAGTAGCCAACTAACGTTACATACTGCTCTAATGAAACAAATTGTCAGCCAACATAACTCATTTCAAAAATCATTACTTTATTACATTGCTCAACATTTTCTTAACTTTAGTCATAATTAGTTAAAGCAATGAATTTGTATCTGCTCTCGTTGGACTTTGTCTGCATATTTTCCGCCATTTTCTTCAAATCCGAAAATGTTGTGAAGCCACGGCCATTTTTTTAAAGAATTGCATTATGGGCCCTAAAAGCTCGGAAATAGTGTCCACTGGTTGTATACTTTGTATATTGGCAAATTTAGTGCGACATTCGGGAACTTTGGCATACTAACTATATCCATATTATATACTCATTTTACATCACAAATAGTATGGTTAGTGTGAGTATTCCAAAACAGCTTAAGACAATAAGGCCATGAGAAGGACGCTAGTCACTTCCAGACATACTTGAGAAAAACATGTTGCAAAATGAAATTAGTTTTAAATGTGTAGATTTCCACTAGGTGCTCTTGATTTAGCTCTCCTAGAGCTGACTGGAATTTGCACTTTTTAAAAAATTTATTTTGTCTTAAACGCTAAAGCCAGGTAGGCCTAAGCCTTTTGTGTGTCTTGTTGTAATTGTCATTATTACAAATATGTATATAAAAAAATCGCTTTTTTTGGTCGACCTCTACCAATTAGCCATCCACAGGGCACACTGCATGCTACTTACACTAGTCACTGACCAACTCAACTGGAATCTTTTTATAAAACGGGCATCGCTTGGACTCCCTTTGCTCTCCATCGGTTCTCCCCCTGTTCCACCTCTTCCTACCTCCCTCACTTGGAGTCTGTGTACTCCCACCGTCTGATCGCACTCCAACTTTAGGGGTCACCGTGGCATTTGCACTTCTGCCTTTCCTCTGACGTCCTCCATGGTCCTCTTTTCCTCCCTTGCGCTCTTCAAGTACAGGTCCCTGATGGAGACTCACCACAGGTAAAACGTTCCCAGCCTCTTGCTCCTTCCCTTTGTCCTTCAGGGGCTTGAGCCCAAAAAACACCCCAATGTCTGTCTGTTTGAGCCCAGAGGCCTTGCCCTTCCTAGTTGTCATGGTTGCCTGAGAATGTTGGGTGGGGGAAGCTTGGGAAGATGGAGGCATTTGAAGTAATGACATGTTCAACTCTGTGTTTGTGTAAGTGGGGCACTGATCCAAGCTTTTGGAATGGAGGCTGCAATTGCTGCTTGGGCTGAACAGGCTCTCCCGTAAGCTTTCTAATACTATACTTTTTGGAGACTGGAGTGAAGGCCTAGCACTGGAGGCATTACAGTTATCCTCTGTATGCTCTTCTCTTGAGGAGCTAGGTAGGTGATTGCTATGCACTAATGATCTAATCGATACCACCTGGCTGTCACTGAATACTGGAGAACCTACAACTTCATTTGTTTCAGAATGAGCCACAAGGTTGGAAAATAACTCATTATCACTTGAGACTCCATCACTGAACAACAACATTGAGTCATTATTTTCCCCATCTTCCAACATACTGCTTGGAAATAGAGCTTTTTTTGGTTGTGTCCCATTAACTTCTATATCTTGGGGAAACTCAGACATGGGGGAATAGGAGATCTCATCATCACTAGAAGCAGAGGGCTCTGCTTTGACAAAACCACCCTCAAGGCCTTCACTCCCCCTATTGTCCTTATGGGGGGTTGATACTTTTGTTTTATTGTCTTGGAGGGTAGACTTCAAGACTTTGGTTGAGGGTGACCAGCCTTTTTTTTTCCGGATTACCTCTGGAGCAGGAGACCGGAGCAGCAGAAGGGCATTTGGCTTTGTGGGGGATGTAGCTCCACTGTGTCTGTTAATAGGAGAAGAACTCTGGCTGTCCTGTGAGCTCTCCAAGCTTAAACTGGCCCCGCCATTGGTTACCAACTCCGAGCTGAGGCAGGGCGCCTCATTGGTTGCTCGGCTGTGGGCAAGCAGGGAGTGGCTGTATCTCTGGTAGTGGCTCAGAATTGTGGAGTAGCACTGGATACCATCGGGACATTCTGCACACATGACATAAAAGACAAAGACAGAGCAGGATTAGGAATTACAAGGGATATGAGATTATGGTTAAGAATGCATTTGCATGTAATATGCTAAAATAGACATGGGACATCATGAAACTAGAAAAAAAGGAAATGCTTTTTTGGAACTTTCTGAAATTCAATACAATAATTTATTGAAGTTGGAATTGTCTGGTTATAACTTGAAATATACTTACTCCTGTTGCTATATTAGACACGATTGATTATGTTATCTGCATAATGAATGTATATGTTATGTGTAAATGAATGGTGAAGAGGAACTTTGTGTATGGAAAGTTACTGTGAGAGAAAAGGGGAACAGAATGTATGTCCAAAGTCTGTTGAACAGAAAGTCACTTGTAAACATCATGGAGAAGTGACCGGATGAAGAATCACAGATAACAGACCGCTTGACCACAAAGACAACAGCGCAACATTTAGCTAGTTTTGGGAAACAGATGAATAGTTCTGAGAAGTCACACCCCTAACCTTGTCATGACATACAAATGCCCTTTTAATTATGTGTAAAGTGTGTTTGCAGCTGAAGCATACAGTGGGTTGAAAACTTGGTTTGAGCTTTTTCTAGTTGTCCGTTTAAGTTTATACTCTTTTAGTTCAGAACCTAATAGAATGTTTGTGACCTTATCCAGGCCTCCTTCAAGACTCCCTAATGTTTCATCTGTAGGAGCAACAAAGCGAAAATTGGTGTAATATGGAGCTTTACCGCTTGCCTCTGTAATGAGTAGTATTTTGATTTCAATAACAACTTACATAAATGTATGAATATTGAAAAATACAATCATGTATAATGTTTATATATGATTGAACATAATATCAAAATATCAAAATTCCAGAGTGGTATCTCTACTTTTAAAATTATGATTCAATTTGTAAGCATTACCAACAGAGTGAATGGTGATTCGAAGGATGTGCAATGATACTAGTAAAAGGAGGGCAATCTTTGGTTACATTGCCTACTATGCCAATTTCTCTGTAGAAAATGCACCATAACTTTGAAGGACCCTCCCCCAGAGGAAGTTGCTGCCACTATTACGACGAAATGCATGTTTAGGTTACACCTCCGAAGAATGACAAAGGCTACTTATACATATTAATGAATTCCCAGAGTTGATAAACATCAACAAATAGATCACTGTCAGTGGAGCTAGAGTAGCTAGCTATCAAATCAAACTTTGTCACATGCGCCGAATACACCTTAGCGTCAAATGCTAATTTACAAGCCCTTAAGGACAAAGTCAAGGTATTGGAGTGGCCATCAAAGTCCTGACCTCAACCCTATAGACAATTTGTGGGCAGAACTGAAAAAGCATGTGCGAGCAAGGAGGCCAACAAACCTGACTCAGTTACACCAGCTCTATCAGGAGGAATGGGCCAAAATTCACCCAACTTGTTCTGGGAAGCTTGTCGAAGGCTACCTGAAACGTTTAACCCAAGTTAAACAATGTAAAGGCAATGCTACCAGATACTAATTGAGTGTATGTAAACTTCTGACCCACTGGGAATGTTGCTGCTCCAGTTTCAACTGTTCTGCCTGCGGCTATGGAATCCTGACCTGTTCACCGGACATGCTACCTGTCCCAGACCTATTATTTGACCATGCTGGTCATTTATGAACATTTGAACATCTTGGCCATGTTCTGTTATAATCTCCACCCGGCACAGCCAGAAGAGGACTGGCCACCCCTCATAGCCTGGTTCCTCTCTAGGTTTCTTCCTAGGTTTTGGCCTTTCTAGGGAATTTTTCCTAGCCACCGTGCTTCTACACCTGCATTGCTTGCTGTTTGGGGTTTTAGGCTGGGTTTCTGTACAGCACTTTGAGATATCAGCTGATGTACAAGGGCTATATAAATACATTTGATTTGATTGAGGAACGTCTCACGTCGCAACCTGAAACAACAATACTGTACCTTTGCGGTCTTCCCCAGGATTGTCAAGACATTCTGCGACATGCCATCTTTGCGATTGCACCACCAATATAGAGAATGGCATCTGACAGATCGGACAGGAACTTCCTCCAGGGGAAGATGCCCGGTGCACGTTCTCTCCAGCAGTACGTATACTATCATTATCTTGTGTGGACGGTGGAAAGGCGATATTTTGAGTTGAAAGTGTCCTACGCGCCACCTCTTTATTTTGAATAGACTCATTTGCCTTCACACCGAGGGTTTTATTTGGAGCTATTTTGGTGAGCTTCACATGTCTGACTGTGTTCTTCACTTGGACAGAAGTTTCTCCTTCGGTTAAACATTGTGAGGCTTGTCTGTACTTAGCCATGGATCCATTAAAAGTTTCAGGTGTCTCTTTGTCCTTTCTTTTCTTCTTCTTGAGAGGCTTATATTCCCATATGTCATCTTCCAAATCGTTCTTTGACATTTGAAGCAGCAGAGAGAAGGACACACAATGTTTTAAAACACCTCGTTGTTGCTACAATATAGCCTGTTTAACCGCGCTTTTCTGTAACATCCTGCAAAAAGTCAGATGATAACATTCCATACCGTTTTGGAAAAGTTGCAATCACCAAATCAAAACCGAAAACAGCTAATTGTGTTAGCATTTTTTTCTAAATAATAACCTGTCAACAAGAAACTCTAGCAACCAGACTTAAAGCCAATGCAATGCTAAAATGAGCTATTTCGTAAAAATGTATGAAACGTATCCGACTACGGGCGATTCTGATCTATATTATACCCTGCATCATGAATAACTACTACATATTATTTGCACATCAGTCAGTCACAATTTACCCATGATACATCACGGTGATGCTCTCGTCCTGGTTTTCCACTAGTTACCCCAGCCACAAAGTCAAACATGGCAAAACATTTATGAAAACAAATAAAAAAATTGTTCTCAACTTGTGCTTACGGTTATGCATAACGTTAACCACACTGCTATGGTTAGGTTTAAAATATATATATATTTATATATATATATATATTTGTACAAGATACATTACAGAAATTAGGCGGGGTTTATGACTTTGTGGCTGTGGTAACTATTGACGACACCCTCGAACACGGACTCGTCTGTATTGTTGTTAGGAAATACAACAGCAGTTTCCAAACAATTAGCAGTTATTTTTTTAATATAATGTACTTTTAAAATAAACATGTATCCAAAAGATCCTATGTTAATAAGAGCACCATTTTTTGAATGAATGAATTCCATATACTAAATATTGCTAATTGTGTCACCGTTGAAAAATGCTGGTGCAGAATGTAGCATTGACTTTACTCAATGAAATTGTGGGTGGAAAGATGGCGTCCAAGTGCAACCTTTCTGCTTTATTTCCAATCCAGAGCCAGTTGGACGACGCCCTGGACAACGCTACGAACCAACAAGAGAAAGAAAACCTTGTCTACCAGTACTTGAAAAAACTAGACGACAAAGATGACTTGAGGATTCCCGATTTTGACGAAGGTTAGGAAAATGTACATTAATGACAGCAAGCTGGGTGTTATTTCAAATTAGAATTGTCGAGCGTCGGCTGGCGCAGCATTTGCGCAGTCTGAAGATTGTGTGGAGATCACAAGTAAAAAGTTTAGACACACCTACTCATTCAAGGGGTTTTCTTTAATTTGACTATTTTTTACATTGTAGATTAATTGTGAATACGTCACAACTATGAAATAACACATATTGCATCATGTAGTAACCAAAAAAGTGTTAAACAAATCAAAGCTTTACACACTCTTGGCATTCTCTCAACCAGCTTCATGAGGTAGTCAACTGGAATGCATTTCAATTAACAGATGTGCCTTGTTATAAGATCATTTGTGGAATTTCTTTCCTTGATGTGTTTGAGCCAATCAGTTGTTGTGACAAGGTAGGGGTGGTACACAGAAGATGGACCTGTTTGGTAAAAGACCCAGTCCATATTATGGCAAGAACAGCTTAAATAAGCAAAGAGAATTGATAGTCCATTACTTTAAGACATGAAGGTCAGTCAATGTGGGAAATGTCAAGAACTTTGAATGTTTCTTCAAGTGCAGTTGCAAAAACTATGAAGTGCTATGATGAAACTGGCTTTCTTGAGGACAACTACAGGAAAGGAAGACCCAGAGGTACCTCTGTTGCAGAGGACAAGTTCAGTAGAGATACCAGCCTCAGAAATTGCAGCCCAAATAAATGCTTCAAGTAACAGACACATCTCAACATCAACTGTTCAGATGAGACTGTGTGAATCAGGCCTTCGTGGTCAAATTGCTGCAAATACACCACTACTAAAGGACACCAATAAGACGAAGAGACTTGCTTGGGCCAAGAAACACAAGCAATGTATTTTGGTCTGAGTCCAAATTTGGGATTTTTGGTTCCAACCGCTGTCTTTGCGAGACGCAGAATAGGTGAACGGATTATCTCCATGTGTGGTTCCCTCCGTGAAGCATGGAGGTGTGATGGTGTGGGGGTGCTTTTCTGGTGACACTGTCAGTGATTTATTTAGAATTCAAGGCATACTTAACCAGCATGATTACCACAGCGTTCTGCAGCGATACGCCATCCCATCAGGTTTGGGCTTAGTGGGACTATCATTTGTTTTTGTTGTGTCCAACTTTTGACTAGTACTGTATGTCCAGTTGAAGTCGGACATTTACGTACACCTTAGCTAACTACATTTAAACTCAGTTTTTCACAATTCCTGACATTTAATCTTAGTAAAAATTTCCAGTCTTAGGTCAGTTAGGATCACCACATTATTTGAAGAATGTGAAGTGTCAGAATAATAGTAGAGAGAATGATTTCAGCTTTTATTTATTTCATCACATTCCCAGTGGGTCAGAAGTTTACATACACTCAATTAGTATCTGGTAGCATTGCCTTTACATTGTTTAACTTGGGTTAAACGTTTCAGGTAGCCTTCCACAAGCTTCCCACAATAAGTTAGGTGAAATTTATCCCATTCCTCCTGACAGAGCAGGTGTAACTGAATCCGGTTTGTAGGCCTCCTTGCGCACACATGCTTTTTCAGTTCTGCCCACAAATGTTCTATATGTATGAGGTCAGGACTTTGTGATGGCCTCTCCAATACCTTGACTTTGTTGTCCTTAAGCCATTTTGCCACAACGTTGGAAGTATTCTTGGGGTCATTGTCCAGTTGGAAGACCCATTTGTGACCAAGCTTTAATTTCCTGACTGATGTCTTGAGCTGTTGCTTCAATATATCCACAATTTTCCTCCCTCAATCTATTTCATGAAGTGCACCAGCCCCTCCTGCAGCAAAGCAGCCCCACAACATGATGCTGCCACCCCCGTGCTTCACGGTCGGGATGGTGTTCTTCGGCTTGCAAGCATCCCCCTTTTTCCTCCAAACATAACGATGGTCATTATGGACAAACAGTTCTATTTTTGTTTCATCAGACCAGAGGACATTTCTCCAAAAGTCCGATCTTTGTCCCCATGTGCAGTTGCAAACTGTTGTCTCGCTCTTTATGGCATTTTTAGAGCAGTGGCTTCTTCCTTGCTGAGCGGCTTTTCAGGTTATGTCGACATAGGACTCATTTTACTGTGGATATTGGTACTTTTGTACCTGTTTCCTCCAGCATCTTCACAAGGTCCTTTGCTGTTGTTCTGGGATTGATTTGCACTTTTCGCACCAAGTACGTTCATCTCTAGGAGACAGAACGCTCCTTCCTGAGCGGTATGACTGCTGCGTGATCACATGGTGTTTATACTTGTGTACTATTGTTTGTACTGATGAACGTGGTACCTTCAGGCGTTTGGAAATTGCTACCAAGGATGAACCAGACTTGTGGCGGTCTACAATTTATTTTCTGAGGTCTTTGCTGATTTCTTTTGATTTTCTCATGATGTCAAGCAAAGAGGCACTGAGTTTGAAGGTAGGCCTTGAAATACATCCACAGGTACACCTCCAATTGACTCCAATGATGTCAATTAGCCTATCAAGAAGCTTCTAAAGCCATGACATAATTTTCTGGAATTTTCCAAGCTGTTGAAAGGCACAGTCAACTTAGTGTATGTAAACTTCTGACCCACTGGAATTGTGATACAGTGAATTACAAGTTAAATAATTTGTCTGTAAACAATTGTTGGAAAAAATGACTTGTGTCATGCACAAAGTAGATGTCCTAACCGACTTGTCAAAGCTAAAGTTTGTTAACAAGAAATTTGTGGAGTCAAAGAAAAACACGTTTTAATGACTCCAACCTAAGTAAATGTAAACTTCCGACTTCAACTGTATACGGGCAGGCAGTTGCTGCTTATTTTGTAATCAGTGTTGAATGGTCTGCATATTTTGACATGAAGCAACATGCATAGGTATAGCTCTTCTTGCAACATTGTAGCCTAAAGTAGAATGTGGTCTAAGACGATGTTTGCTGTATTTTCATTCTCTCACTGTCGACTAGTTTGCAAACACTGCGACTACAGGCTCTTTCTTGATTATTATTTGACATGTATGAAATGTTGCATCCACAGCTCTGAATGTCATTATACCATTGTTTGTAAAATGGTAATGATACTGTTTGGTAATGCATATTTTTCTGCAGGTCTCGAATGGCTGAACACAGAAGGCCCCCTTTCTTTCACAAGAGAGCTTGCTGGTAAAGTGGTGGTGTTGGACTTCTTTACTTACTGCTGCATAAACTGCATCCATATCCTACCTGACCTGCATCAGCTGGAGAAAAAGCACTCTGTCAAAGGTATACGCACACATACACACTATTTTAATCCACAAATCATGTTACATCAAGGAGGATTAAAACATGTCGAAGTTCTTGGCTACATGAACACTTAAGGATACAAAGCACATCTGTACCAAATGTGTCCAAAACATCGTCAGACCTTTACTGCATTAATGACAGTACTTTCACTGGGTGTGCTGAAGTTATGTTAGTAGATTGCCATGTTTTGGCACAGCTGCAGCACTCACATCTGCTGCTGGTGGACACACACACACACACTGGTTCTTGCCCCCTTTTTTAAAATGCACAGTAATGACCCCATATATTGAGTTTAGAATATTATCCTATTTGCACGGTATGCTATTACAAGCTTTTTAGGCAATGTCACTGCTACCAACTCCTAATGGCACTGAATCTTTAAACAGGCTGTATATTTTTTTGGGACCAAGTTCCAAAGCACGTTGTGCTTACTCCGTTGTGCTATAATGTGATACATTTCTAAACAATAATAAACCATGATGGATTGGAATTGATTTTCCCACCATAGCTACTGGCTTTCTGTGGCTTTACACGTACAGTCAATAACACAAAAGAACTATAAAAATCTATGTACAGTGTGTGTAAATGTAGGGAGGTAGGCAATAAATAGTAGAGATACTGGGGTGCAAAAGGGTAAGTAATAATATGGGGATGAGGCAGTCGGGTGTGCTATTTACAGATTAGCTATTTACAGGCACAGTGATCAGTAAGCTGCTCTGACAGCTGATGCTTAAAGTTAGAGAGAGAGATAGAAGACTCCAGCTTCAGAGATTTCTGCAATTCGTTCCAGTCATTAGCAGCAGAGAACTGGAAGGAAAGGCAGCCAAAGGAAGTGTTGGCTTTGGGGATGACCAGTGAAATATACCTACTGGAGCGTGTGCTACGGGTGGGTGTTGCTATGGTGACCAGTGAGCTGAGATAAGGCGGTGCTTTACCTAGCAAAGACTCTTAGATGACCTGGAGCCAGTGGGTTTGGTAACGGATATGTAGTGAGGGCCAGCCAACGAGCGCATACAGGTCGCAGTGGTGGGTAGTATATGGGGCTCTGGTGATAAAAAGTAGAGTGTTGGGGGCTATTTTGTAAATGCCGAAGTCAAGGATCGGTAGGATAGTCAGTTTTACGAGGGTATGTTTGGCGGCATGAGTGAAGGAGGCTTTGTTGCGAAATAGGAAGCCGATTCTAGATTTAATTTTGGATTGGAGATGCTTAATGTGAGTCTGGAAGGAGAGTTTACAGTCTAACCAGACACCTAGAATATGTGGACAACTACAAATACCTAAGTCAGAACCGTCCAGAACAGTGATGCTTGTCCGGCGGGAGGGTGCGGGCAGCAATCGGTTGACGATCATGCACTTAGTTTTACTAGTGTTTAAAAGCAGTTGGAGGCCACGGAAGGTGTGTTGTATGGCGTTGAAGCTCGTTTGGCGTTTTGTTAGCACAGTGTCCAAAGAAGGGCCAGATGTATACAGAATGGTGTCGTCTGTGTAGAGGTGGATCAGAGAATCACCAGCAGCAAGAGCGACATCATTGATATATACAGAGAAAAGAGTCGGCCTGAGAATATAACCCTGTGGCACCCCCATAGAGAATGCCAGAGGTCCGGACAATAGGCCCTCCAATTTGACACACTGAACTCTATCAGAGAAGTAGTTGGTGAACCAGGCGAGAGTCATTTGAGATGCCAATGCTATTGAGTCTGCCGATAAGAATGCGGTGATTGATAAGAGTCGAAAGCCTGGGCCAGGTCGATGAAGACGGCTGCACAGTACTGTCTTTTATCGTTTAGGACCTCGAGCATGGCTGAGGTGCATCCATGACCAGCTCGGAAACCAGATTGCATAGTGGAGAAGGTACGGTGGGATAAGAAATGGTCGGTGATCTGTAGGGATCCAGATTTTGCAGTTCTTTCAGAACATCAGCTGTCTGGATTTGGGTGAAGGAGAAGTGCAGGGATTTGGACAAGTTGCTGCAGGTGGTGCTGAGCATGGCCAGCTGTGGAAAAATGCTTATTGAAATTATCGATTATTGTAGATTTATCGGTGGTGACAGTGTTTCCTATCCTCAGTGCAGTGGGCAGCTGGGAGGAGGTGCTCTTGTTCTCCATGGACTTTAGTGTCCCAAAACCTTTTTGAATTAGTGATACAGGAAGCAAATTTCTGTTTGAAAAAGTTAGCCTTTGCTTTCCTGACTGACTGAGTATATTGGTTCCTGACTTCCCTGAAAAGTTGCACATCGCGGGTGCTATTCGACGCTAATGCAGAATGCCACAGGATGTTTTTGTGCTGCTCAAGGGCAGTCAAGTCTGGGGTGAACTAGGGGCTATATCTGTACCTGGTTTTACATTTTTTGAATGGGGCATGCTTATTTAAGATGGAGAGGAAAGCACTTTTGAAGAGCAACCAGGCATCCTCTACTGATGGGATGAGGTTAATATCCTTCCAGGATACCCTGGCCAGGTCAATTAGAAAGGCCTGCTCGCTGAAGTGTTTCAGAGAGTGTTTGACAGTGATGAGGCGTGGTCGTTTTACCGCGGACCCATTACACATGCAGGCAGTGATCGCTGAGATCCTGGTTGAAAAAAGCAGAGGTGTATTTAGAGGGCAAGTTGGTCAGGATAATATCTAAGAGGGTACACATGGTTACGGATTTAGGGTTGTACCTGGTAGGTTTCTTGATAATTTGTGTGAGATTGAGAGCGTCTTGCTTAGATTGTAGGATGGCTGGGGTGTTAAAGATTTACCCAGAAATATTCCCAGCTGAAATTTCTGCCAAAGGTGCTTCAACAAAGTATTGACTTAGTAGTGTGAATACTTATGTACTTGAGCTATTTTCAAAAATGTCTAAAAACATGTTTTCATATTATTATGTGTAGATGGTTGAGAAAATAATAAATGTAATACATTTTGAATTCAGGCTGTAACAACAAAATGTGTAATAAGTCAAAGGGTATGAATACTTTATGAAGGCTTTGTACGTGCATGATTCCAGTTGGGTCCGTTGTCATGTTCAGCACTGTCACTGTCCCTTGGATGAGCCACCCCGACACACTTTGGTCACCCAATGAGTATTCCCAATTATTATTATTATTCCCACTCACGACTGTATAGACCTTTACCCTCAACTTCTGTGCGTAATTATTCTCCTGCCACCTTCATGATTGAAGTACACGCTTGTGAAATTTGATCTGTAACTGGTCATTCATTGCATGAGAGTTATCTTGACTGATGAAGCTACACTGGCTACCCCCATCTAATAGAGAATGATTTAATGGTCTCTTGACTGGTGTCTGTATCCATACTGTAGCTGTCTGTAACAGGACTGCATTTCTATTGGAATTCCTTGGAGACACGGATCACTGCGTCAGTGGGTAGGTTGTTATACCTTCGCTTCTACTCATTACTCACATTGGCCGTGTGGTGATGTCTGCCATACTTCCCACATGCCACTTCTTCAGTCCGATTGTACTTTGCTATGTGCATTGTTCCTAAGCACACCAAACATCTTTGCTGTTGTCATCTGAGTCTGTTGCGTCTTTCTTGTAGTCTGCTCTGTGCATTATTTCCATCTGTGGTCTCTTTTGTCGCAAAATTCTAAATGAGCCATCTCTGACTCCGTATATAGGGATTAGATTCATTACACAGCATAACCACACAAAATAAAAAATAAAGGCCAATCAATGGATATTACAAGCAATGGAAAGTATAGGCTGGATGTGTGCAAAATGCAATAATATGCATAGGCTACAGGTTAAAGTGCATACGGTTGTGGAAGTGGCTGTCTCATTGGCCAATTTGGACTGGTCACGTGACCCACTACAGTGACTGTCAATCATTGGATTGAGAAACAAAAAAAGTAAATAAATGACTTCTGCTTATTCGATTTCTTATGCAGATCAAAAACATGAAGAACGATCCATTTAATTTTTTTGTGCGAAAACATTTTATTTATTTATTAGCCAAATACTATGTAGGCCTGTGTGGCCTATGCAATAATTGGACTACCTTCAGCTGCTCAGGTTATGAATTTTAATGTTTGATGGAATGCAGAAAATATGCTTCCGTCTGTCTTTTCCATACATAAACCCCTGTGTTTCATGCCCAGGGGATAAGTCACGTCAGAATTGTAAGGTGCAAAAGTGGTTCTGACATCTCGGTTAAATTACACAAACCGCAACAGAGTGAGTGACGTCCATAAAAATACGAGGGAGTCAAACGCGCTAACTTACTCAGAGATGCCGCTGATCTTGGGAATGACTGTGCCTGGAAGCTTCCATTTCCCAGCCTTTTTTTCACATTCTACAGAGTTTTTGCTGACTATATCCCTGGATATATTCATCTCAAGCATAAGAACAAGTAATTGGATGACAGAGATCTCATCATCATCTTGCTGATAGAATGGCTGACGGTCTGGACTACATGTGAAGTGACATTGTGTTAGAAGCTTTATCCCACATTGCTCTTTCATGAACTTACCGGAACAATCTCAAATTTATTACATGTTGTTCCATCCATAAGGTATGATCCTTAAAGGTATAAGGTCACTTGTGACAGACAAATGTAAGATTTGGTTGAGTTCTGCGATTTATATGATCCAAAACATGTGGCCACCACTTTCCCTGTGAGGATACTTAAAAGGCCTGTTTAAGTACTGCCTTTGTGATGACTCGGTGAACACTGAGTTAAGAATGAACCAGGAATTTTTTTATTTACCATTTAATCTTGGATGCGCTAAACTACTTCCAGGATATATTTTTATATTTTTTTTCCAAAGAAATTCTCATTGAGGCTTCTGAGATGCACCGCAATCTGATAAAGCTTTCAGTGCATTTGACCCATTTGAGTTACCAGTGAAATGAATTAGATTGTTTTTCCTATATCATGAAATTTTAATTGAGAGTTGTCTATTTGTAATTGCCAACATGATACATGTTAGTTCTTCCTTATCGTAATATGCAGTTCAAACCCTAACACAATTACACCCAGCCACTGTTTCGGTAATCAGCTGATGGATGGGGCTGGAGACATGTTTCCACTCAAATCCATAGACTGAGCTATGGATACAAGGACTGAACCTTCATGATATCAAAATGATCGTTTTAACCATGTTTTGAGGCTATACAGTGTTTGTTTACCACTACGTTGTTTACAAACGAAGGGGTAAAACAAGCTTATATTATCGGTTTAGACAGTTGAACTAAGCTCATGAGGCATTTCTAAGTTCTATTCTTCAAGAATCAATGGCTATACACTTGTGGTGAAATTATATTGGCACTCTTGCACTTTAAATCAAGTCAATTTTTATTGGTCACATACACATGGTATACAGATGTTAATGCAAGTGTAGCAAAATGCTTGTGCTTCTTGTTCCAACTATGCAGTAATATCTAACAGTAATCTAACAAATTCACAACAACTACCTTATACACACAAATGTAAAGGGATGAATAGAATATGTACATATAAATATATGGATGAGCGATGGAGTGCAGCATAGGCAAGATGCAGTAGATGGTATAGAATACAGTAAATGAGATGAGTAATGTAGGATATGTAAACATTATTAAAGTGGTGTTATTTAAAGCGACTAGTGATACCTTTATTAAGTCAATTTATTTAAGTGGCCATAGATTTGAGTCTGTATGTAGGCAGAAGCCTCTCTGTGTTAGTGATGGCCTTGAGATAGAAGCTGTTTTTCAGTCTCGGTCCCAGCTTTGATGCACTTGTACTGACCTCACCTTCTGGATGATAGCGGGGTGAACAGGCGGGGGCTCAGGTGGTTGTTGTCCTTGATGATCTTTTTGGCCTTCCGGTGACATTGGGCGTTGTAGGTGTCCTGGAGGGTAGGTGGTTTGCCCCCCAGTGATGCGTTGTGCAGACCCTCTGGATAGCCTTGCGATTGAGGGTGGTGCAATTGCCGTACCAGGCGGGTGAGGGTGGTGCAATTGCCGTACCACACGCTGCATCACCAGGAGGGTTGTTTGTTGGTAATCAGACCTACTACTGTACTATCGTCTGCAAACTTGATGATCGAGTTGAAAGCGTGCATGGCCACGCAGTCCTGTGTGAACAGGAAGTACAGGAGAAGGCTGAGAATGCACCCTTGTGGGGCTCCAGTGTTGAGGATCAGCGGGGTGGAGATGTTGTTTCCTACCTTCACCACCTGGGGGGGGGGGGGGGGGGGGGCGTCAAATTCCAGGACCCAGTTGCACAGGGCGGGGTTGAGACCCAGGGTCTCGAGCTTAATGACAAGTTTGGAGGGTACTATGGTGTTAAATGCTGAGTTGTAGTCAATGAACAGCATTCTTACATGGGTATTCCTCTTGTCCAGATGGGATAGGGCAGTGTGATGGCGATTGCATCGTCAGTGGATCTATTGGGGCAGTAAGCAAATTGGAGTGGGTCTAGGGTATCAGGGAGGGTGGAGGTGATATGATCCTTGACTCGTCTCTCAAAGCACTTCATGATGACAGAAGTGAGTGCTACGGATTGATAGTCATTTAGTTCAGTTACCTTAGCTTTCTTGGGAACAGGAACAATGGTGGCCATCTTTAAGCAGTGGGGACAACAGACTGGGATCAGGATTGGTTGAATATGTCCGTAAACACACCTGCCAGCTGGTCTGCACATGCTCTGAGGACGCGACAAGGGATGCCGTCTGGGCCGGCAGCCTTGGGAGGGTTAACACGTTTAAATGTTTTACTCATGTTGGCCACTGAGAAGGAGAGCCCACAGGCTTTGGTAGCAGTCCGTGTCAGTGGCACTTTATTGTCCTCAAAGCGAGCAAATAAATTGTTTAACTTGTCTGGTTTTACAATGGAGTGCAAAAGAGCAGAATGTTCTGTTTTCAAAACCTGTTGAATGGCTATTTTCACCCTGTAGGCAACCTGTGGTAAACAGGTGAGATCAATTACACAGTAAACAAGAACCACTTGCCTCCAACCAAATGTAATTTACACTTTTTATAATTTATTCCAGGCCTTTTTGGGACTTTGAAGGTAAATATCAAATAAGTTTTAATTATACATTTTTCAGTACATTTTGCTAAATGAAACCTATACATGAACACCAAAAGTTTTTTCAATTCCAACTAATTTTCAAATATATAGTGAATCGTGCAATGGTGCCAATATATTGGACCTAAACTGTCATTAATTTAAAAGTAAAAAAAAAAATGGATGTAGCAACTGCAGATTCTCCCTTTTTAAATTGAGCCACATCAGGATATTTGTTTAATCAGCGATGGCAGTAAGTAACAAACCGGATCCGTTGTGTAGACTGTGTAGAGCCCTTTAGACTCTTCTGTTTGCTATTGTGTATAGAAATCAAATGTCACTTTTTTGGTCAAAAAAAGTATGCAGATCCATGTTAAATCTTTTTCCTACCTTCTCTCCGCTTGTTAGATATTATGCACATACCGTAATTTCTGGACTATTAAGCACACCTGAATATAAGCCGCACCCACTGAATAAAATTTGTTTGTTTTTTATTTTGTACATAAATAAGCTGCACATGTCTATAAGCCGCAGGTGTCTACCGGTACATTGAAACAAATGAACTTTACACAGCCTTTAAACGAAACACGGCTTGTAACAAAAATAAATAGTATTTTAAAGGAAACACGATTTGTTACAAAAAATAAAAAAAATAGCAGTAAACAGTAGCCTATCAAGAAAGTCATTGGTCAGTAGCCTACCAAGAAAGTAGCCTACCAAGAAAGTCATTGGTCACTATCTTCCTCCTCCTGTGCACTGAAACCACTGAAGGTTGTCATCTCCTTCGGTGTTGTAGTTGAATAGCCTCGGATTTGCTTCATCCGATGTCGGATCGTTTTCATTGTCGCTCTCGTCACTTTCATCCGGAGGCAAATTCCCCGCTGAGCTCAAGCTGCCCTCTTCAACACGCAGCAGTCCAGCCTTTCGAAACCCGTTGATGATAGTGGATTTTTTGACAATGCTCCACGCTGTCAGGACCCACTGGCAGACTTGACCATAAGTTGCTCTTCGCATGCGGCCCGTTTTAGTGAAGGATTTCTCCCCACTTGTCATCCAAGCCTCCCACTGAACACGGAGCGCCACCTTAAATGCACGATTTACACTGATGTCGAGTGGCTGCAAATACTTTGTTGTGCCCCCAGGAATCACAGCTGGAATTGAGTTTGTCCTCTTGATGGCTTCTTTCACAGAATCTGTTATGTGGGCCCTCATGCTGTCCAACACGAGCAATGCCTTGTTCTTGTGAAAGAATCCTCCCGGTCGCTTGCCGTAACACTCCTTATGCCATTCATGCATTAGGCCTTCCGTCATCCATCCTTACTTGTTGACTTTCACAACAATTCCTCTCTGGAATTTTTCTTTTGGCATCGTCATGCGTTTAAAAATCAACATCGGTGGAAGCTTTTCTCCCGATGCCGTGCAGCTCAGAACACAGGTGAAGTGGGTTTTTTTCATGCCCAGTTTTCAGCGTAACGAATGATTCGCCTTTCCTGTTGACAGTCTGAGTGAGAGGCAGGTCAAACGTCAGAGGAACCTCATCCATATTTATGATGTCGTGCGGGCCGATGGAATGCTCCGCTATCTTTGCATCAGTGAATTTGCGGAAGTTTGAAACTTTTTCCTCTTAGTCGGGCGGGAGCTGCTGACACACTTGTCTGTACCCTGATGGACAGGCCTTTACGTATCATAAATATTAGACACCACGATGGTCCACCTCTAAAATCCTCAATCTTCATTGTGGTGGCGATTGTTTTGGCTTTCAGTCGGATCTGCACAGTTGAAACACCTCGGCCGTCTGCTCTCTGTGTGTTGACCCAGTCTTCAAGCTCATTTTCTAGTTCGGGCCATCTGCTTTTCTTCCCTCTGAAAGCTTTTGTTGTCTTTTTGCACTGAGTCAGTTCCTCACGCTGCTGTTTCCAACGTCTTATCATCGACTAATTAAGGCCAAGCTCCCGTGCAGCAGCTCTATTTCCTTTTCCAACAGCCAGATCAATTGCCTTCAACTTGAAAGCTGCATCATATGCATTTCTCCGTGTCTTTGCCATGATGAGGGTGACAAAATGACTACGCTCAAATCTTGTGAAAGCGGGAAAAATCCATAAATTAGCCGCGCCATTGTATAAGCCGCGAGGTTCAAAGTGTGGGAAAAAAGTAGCGGCTTATAGTCCGGAGGTTACGATAGATGGCTTACTAACAAATGGCCTCGCCATCTAATTTTTTTAATAGCAGCAGCAGACAGTTGACTAAACATGACATAATAGTGAACATTTAATAGACAGCTCAAGGACAGAACTACATAAACTCAGCGAAGACAGGACGGACAGCTGATCGTCCTTGCAGCGGCAGACCACGTGTTACAACACCTGCACAGGAACGGTACATCCGAACATCACACCTGCGGGACAGGTACAGGATGGCAACAACAACTGCACGAGTTACACCAGGAACGCACAATCCCTCCATCAGTGCTGAGACTATCCGGCCTATTGTAAGGCAGGTCCTCACCAGACATCACCGGCAACAACATCACCTATGGGCATAAACCCACCGTCACTGGACCAGACGGGACTGGCAAAAATTGCTCTTCACTGAAGAGTCGCGATTTTGTCTCACCAGGGTGATGGTCGGATTTGCGTTTCATCAAAGGAATGAACGTTACACCGAGGCCTGTACTCTGGAGCGGGATCGATTTGGAGGTGGAGGGTCCGTCATGGTCTGTGGCGGTGTCACAGCATCATTGGACTGAGCTTGTTGTCATTGCAGGCAATCTCAACACTGTGCGTTACAGGGAAGACATCCTCCCCCATGTGGTACCCTTCCTGCAGGCTCATCCTGACATGACCCTCCAGCATTACAATGTCACCAGCCATACTGCTCGTTCTGTGTGTGATTTCCTGCAAGACAGGAATGTCAGTGTTCTGCCATGGCCAGCAAAGAGCCCGGATCTCAATCCCATTGAGCACGTCTGAGACCTGTTGGATCGGAGGGTGAGTGCTCGGGCCATTCCCCCCCAGAAATGTCCCGGAACTTGCAGGTGCCATGGTGGAAGAGTGGGATAAGATCTCACCGCAAGGGCTGGAGAATCTGGTGCAGTCCATGAGGAGGAGATGCACTGCAGTACTTAATGCAGCTGGTGGCGTCACCAGATACTGACTGTTACTTTTGATGTTGACCCCCCCTTTATTCAGAGACACATCCTTCCATTTCTGTTAGTCACATATCTGTGGAACTTGTTCAGTTTGTTTCAGATGTTGAATCTTGTTATGTCCATACAAATATTTACACGGTAAGTTTGCTGAAAATAAACGCAGTTGACAGTGAGAGGACGTTTCTTTTTTTGATGAGTTTACATTTTAAAAGGAGAGAATTAATGCATTAAAAGCATTTCTGTGAAGCTTTGTAATTGCTTTGTAATTGCCTCACAATTGAGCGTCGTCCCAAAGCCTAGAAATGTTTTTAAGGCTCGGTTTTCAGAGCCGTTGGTGGAATTTAATCTACCGCGTTTGTTCCCGGCTACACCTTTCACATATAAAGAAAAGGCGCTATAAAGAAGACTGTATGGTAAAGATATCAGGATTTAGTTTGGGTATAAAAGGGATATAATTGTTCATGACTTATTTTCCCTCTTTCACATTCTCTCTTTCCATCTGTTTTTCTTTTTTTAAGATGGGCTTGTTATCGTGGGTGTCCACTCTGCCAAGTTCCCCAACGAAAAGGTAAGCCATTGTCATGTTTTATTTGAAGATATGTGATCTTAATAATTACATTCTTCATTAATATTGCAACACAGCTTCTCCATTATTAAAGGGATAGTTTACACACCATTTAAGTCATGGTACTTTAAAAATTCCTTGACTCATAACTACTCTGGAACAGGACCAGGCCAGATTGCAATCCACACTCTGGGTGTGTGTGCATAGTCACAAGTACTATTTGCTCACATTGGCACTGAACAAAAACAATAAAAGTGAATGGTAGAAATATCTTATTTGCATAACATTGAAATGTTAGTTGTTGGAGGTAGTAGCTAAATAGGTAAACAAATCCAAAGTCTGTGTGTGTATGGAAACAGCAAGTAATATTATAATTCAAGTTAACCATTAACCATAAAATGTTTTACTAAGTGGAATGGATTTGACCTCCTGTTCAAGGTGCTGCAGAACGTGCAGAGCGCTGTGCTCCGCTACAACATCACCCACCCGGTGGTGAACGATGGAGACGCTCGGCTGTGGCATGAGCTGGAGGTGGCCTGTTGGCCCACCCTGGTCCTCATTGGGCCCAGGGGCAACCTGCTCTTCTCGCTGGTGGGAGAGGGCCACCGTGAGCGCCTAGCGCTCTTCACCAACACCTCCCTTCGACACTACAGGGACCAGGTCCTGCTCAGTGACCACCTTGTGGGGACCAAGCTTTACAGGGACTCTCTGCCCCCATCGCTTCTTTCGTTTCCTGGGAAGGTAGCAGTGGATTCCAGTAGGAAGAGACTGGCTATAGCAGATACGGGCCATCATCGGGTACTTGTGGTGTCCAGCATTGGGCTGGTGCTTTACTCTATAGGAGGTAAGGGCTGGATGGGCATCGCCTCAAAATAAATCAGATGAATGGGGATGCCCGTTTTACACATTCTAATTCTATGATCGCCTCAAGGCTTGACAGAGCTTGTGGTGAGAAATCCAAATATACCCGTGGGGAATAGAACATGCTGTATTTTCTGACCCGGTTGAAGGGTGGGGTGTCAGAAGAATCTCAGACATATTTATGTAGCAAACCTATTAGGGGATGTTTATGTCCAACAACACCTTAACCCCTGCTTTGACATCAGGAATCAGAAATGGAGCAGTGTTAAAGAATTGTTAACCCCCTAGAGTCGATTGACGCACCGGTGTGTCAGATGCAGCTAGAGCGGTGTTGATCAGACCATGAGACATCCTGAAAATCAGTGTTCTCATAAAAAATTGCTCCACGACTGCCACAAGTGGCAGTGAACTAGTCTGAAGTCGGTACCGTCGATGTGCCATCTTCTGTTTTTGGCGTCTGAACCGTTTGGGCTGCAAACTAAAGTGACCTCACTGTGGAAAGCGGTGGTGTTTTGCTGTACTACCCCCACAAGTGTGACGGGACTCGTCTGAAGGTAACCAGTACCGGTTTAACAAAAACTTAAGGTTGTTTTGTGCCTTTGCCAAGGTAATCCCATCCACCTGACAAGTGTGGCATATCAAGACGCTGATTAAACAGCATGATCATTACACAGGTGCATCTTGTGCTGCAGACAATAAAAGCCCCCTCTAAAATGTTTTGTCACACAACACAGTGCTACAGATGTCTCAAGTTTTGAGGGAGCGTGCAATTGGCATGCTGACTGCAGGGAATGTTAATTTCTCTACCATAACCTGCCGTCAATGTCATTTTTGTGAATTTAGCTGTATGTCCAACCATCCTCACAACCGTAGACCTTGTGTATGGCGGCGTCATGTGGGCGAGCGGTTTGTTGATGTCAACGTTGTGAACAGAGTGCCCCATTTGGCAGTGGAGTCATGGTATTTGTATGTATTATGGATCCCCATTAGCTGCTGCCAAAGCAGATGCTACTCTCCCTGGGGTCGAAACACACCAAAGCATCCACATTACATATAAAACTGTGAACTATGTTTGTACTGAATGAGCTAAAGATAAAACGGTACATCATATAACATGTCTACACCACCACATAACCACAACACAAAATGTTCAATACCAACATTCAACAATGTATCAATCAACAGCCTGATCAATTTTGTTTCGCTGCATGAGGCAATTGTGTTCACACCAGATATTGACTAGTTTTCTGATTCATGTCCTTTAAAACCTTTCTAGAGCAGGCATTCCGCTAGCGGAGCCCCTCGACAACATTCCTGCTGAAAAGGCAGGGCGCAAAATTTAAAAATATTTTTTTAGAAATATGTAACTTTCACACATTAACAAGTCCAATACAGCAAATTAAAGATAAGCTTCTTGTTAATCTACCCATCGTGTCCGATTTCAAAAAGGCTTTACAGCGAAAGCACAACATATGATTATGTTAGGTCATAGCCAAGTCAAAAAAACACAGCCATTTTTCCAGCCAAAGATAGGAGTCACAATAAGCAGAAATATAGATAAGATTCATCACTAACCTTTGATGATCTTCATCAGATGACACTCGTAGGACATCATGTTACACAATACATGTATGTTTTGTTTGATAATGTGCATATTTATATCCAGAAAAAACATCAATAAAAGATACAAGTGTTATTCACAGAACTAAAGATATACGTCTCCTTAATGCAACCGCTGTCTCAGGTCTCAGAGCCCAATCCAGCCAAAGAAATATCCGCCATGTTGGAGTCAACAGAAGTTGGAAATAACACTATAAATATTCACTTACCTTTGATCTTCATCAGAAGGCACTCTCAGGAATCCCAGTTCGACAATAAATGACTGATTTGTTCCATCATTTATGTTCAAATAGCCACTTGTTGTTAGGGTGTTCAGCCCAGTAATCCATCTTCATGAGGCGTGAGCACTTCGTCCAGACAAAAACTCAAAGTTCCGTTAAAGGTCGTACAAACAAGCTAAACGATGTATGGAATCAATCTTTAGGATGTTTTTAACATAAATCATAAGGTTCCAACCGGAGAATTTCATTGTCTGAATAAAAGCACTGGAACGAGAGCTAACTCTGTCGGAAGCGCGTGTCACGAGCCTGAGACACTCTGCCAGACCACTGACTCATTCAGCTCCCATTCCCTCCTCCTTTATAGCAGAAGCCTGAAACCAGTTTCTAAAGACGGTTGACATCTAGTGGAAGCCGTAGGAAGTGCAACTTGACTCCATAGACACTGTGTATTCAGTAGGCCAAGCTTTGAAAAACTACAAACCTCAGATTTCCCACTTCCTGTTTGGACTTTTCTCAGGTTTTCGCCTGCCATATGAGTTCTGTTATACTCCGACATCATTTAAAACCACTTACAGTGCATCAAAATCTGTCCTAAATTGCTAACATATGCATATTATTATTAATATTGGATAGACAACACTCTGAAGTTTCTAAAACCGTTTGAATTATGTCTGTGAGTATAACAGAACTCACAGGGCAGGCAATCTTCCAAACAAGTTTTGAAAATCCTGAAAGTTGGGGCAACTTTGACGTCATCGCCCCCTCCCTTCCCAACAAGTTATGGATCTGGAAACACTTTGTACGTCTTCCAGTAGATGTCCTCATTCAGTAGAAAGTGTAATGGAGCATTTGCTGTGAACTTTAACCTAATGGAAAAGAAAGTAGTCGGTGTCGCAAGAGAATGCCATTTTGTTGTGGCGCATTTCTCTTTGAGTGCTACGGCTGTTCCAATCAGCCCCAGATGAAAACGAATGATCCGGTTGGAATGTTATTGGATGTATATGATTATAACATCCTGAAGATTGATTCTGCACTTAGTTTGACCAGTTTCTTCGACCTGTAATATGTCTTTTGGAAGTTTTGGAAGTTTTCATGCAAAGTTATCCTGGACCAGAAGTCATTTTTTGGGCATGTGAGCTGAAAGTGATAGCAAATGCTACTACTTGGACACCAGTATGGAACAAAACGATTTATTGTTGATCTAGGACTCCTTGCACTACATTCTGATGAAAGATCATCAAAGGTAAGGGAATATTTATGTTGTAATTTTGTATTTCTGTTGACTCCAACATGGCAGAGAAATATTGTTACGTCTGAGCGCCGTCTCAGATTATTGCAATGTTAGGCTTTTTCCGTAACGTTCAAAAAAAATGTGACACAGCGGTTGCATTAAGAACCAGTGTATCTTTTAATTATATGTAGAACATGTATCTTTAGTCAAAGTTTATGATGAGTATTTCTGTTATCTGGCGTAGCTTTCTATAATTCCTCCGGATATTTTGGAGGATTTTCTGAACATGGCGTCAATGTAAACCGAGATTTATGGATTTAAAATGCATATTATCGAACAAAACATAAATGTACTGTGTAACATGTCATATGACTGTCATCTGATGAAGATTTTCAAGAGGTTAGTGATTTTTTTTTTTTTATCCTGCTTTTGTGATTTTATCTTTTGCTGGAAAAAATGGCTACGTTTTTTCTTTGGTTTGGTGGTGGTCTAACATAAATGTATGTTGTGTTTTCGCTGTAAAACATTTTAAAAATCTGACATGCTGGGTAGATGAACAAGGTGTTTATCTTTCATTTGAGGTATTGGACTTGTTACTGTGTGGGGTTAAATATTTCTAAAGAATATTTTTGCATTCCCTGCGCCACCTTTTCTGCTGAACAGGGGGGGAACCCCTCGCCTTAACAAGTTTTAAACAGTTTTAGAAACTTCAGAGTGTTTTGTATCCAGTACTAATAATAATATGCATACAGTGGGGAGAACAAGTATTTGATACGCTGCCAATTTTGCAGGTTTTCCTACTTACAAAGCATGTAGAGGTCTGTCATTTTTTTATCATAGGTACAGAGACAGAATCTAAAACAAAAATCCAGAAAATCACATGGTATGATTTTTAAGTAATTAATTAGCATATTATTGCATGACATAAGTATTTGATACATCAGAAAAGCAGAACGTAATATTTGGTACAGAAACCTTTGTTTGCAATTACAGAGATCATACGTTTCCTGTAGTTCTTGACCAGGTTTGCACACACTGCAGCAGGGATTTTGGCCCACTCCTCCATTCAGACCTTCTCCAGATCCTTCAGGTTCCAGGGCTGTCGCTGGGCAATACAATAAGATGTTCTATTGGGTTCAGGTCTGGAGACTGGCTAGGCCACTCCAGGACCTTGAGATGCTTCTTACGGAGCCACTCCTCAGTTGCCCTGGCTGTGTGTTTCGGGTCGTTGTCATGCTGGAAGACCCAACCACGACCCATCTTCAATGCTCTTACTGAGGGAAGGAGGTTGTTGGCCAAGATCTTGCGATACATGGCTCTTCCATTCTCCCCTGAATACGGTGCAGTCATCCTGTCCCCTTTGCAGAAAAGCATCCCCAAAGAATAATGTTTCCACCTCCATGCTTCACGGTTGGGATGGTGTTCTTGGGGTTGTACTCATCCTTCTTCTTCCTCCAAACACGGCGAGTGGAGTTTAGACTAAAAAGCTATTTTTGTCTCATCAGACCACATTACCTTCTCCCATTCCTCCTCTGGATCATCCAGATGGTCATTGGCAAACTTCAGACGGACCTGAACATGCGCTGGCTTGAGCAGGGGGACCTTGCGTGCGCTGCAGGATTTTAATCCATGACGGCGTAGTGTGTTACTAATGGTTTTCTTTGAGACTGTGGTCCCAGCTCTCTTCAGGTCATCGACCAGGTCATGCCGTGTAGTTCTAGGCTGATCCCTCACCTTCCTCATGATCATTGATGCCCCACGAGGTGAGATCTTGCATGGAGCCCCAGACTGAGGGCGATTGACCGTCATCTTGAACTTCTTCCATTTTCTAATAATTGCGCCAACAGTTGTTGCCTTCTCACCAAGCTGCTTGCCTATTGTCCTGTAGCCCATCCCAGCCTTGTGCAGGTCTACAATTTTATACCTGATGTCCTTACACAGCTCCCTGGTCTTGGCCATTGTGGAGAGGTTGGAGTCTGAGTGTGTGGACAGGTGTCTTTTATACAGGTAACTAGTTCAAATAGGTGCAGTTAATACAGGTCTCCCCTGTATTGTGGAGAACAGGAGGGCTTCTTAAAGAAAACAGGTCTGTGAGAGCCGGAATTCTTACTGGTTGGTAGGTGATCAAATACTTATGTCATGCAATAAAATGCAAATGAATTACTTAAAAATCATACAATGTGATTTTCTGGATTTTTGTTTTAGATTCCCTCTCTCACAGTTGAAGTGTACCTATGATAATTACTGACCTCTACATGCTTTGTAAGCAGGAAACACTGCCAATTTTGCAGGTTATCAAATGCTTGTTCTCCCCACTGTATATGTCTTAATTTACTCAAAATATAGACTCTTGGCTTTCATTTGACACCCAATCTGATATTATATGTTGGTCCTCATGGGTCGTTTACGTGTAAATGCCATTTGTCTATTTATTGGTAATATTCAATCTTGTTAACCTTGTGTTTTACTAGAGACTGCTACCTAATGAAAGATGTGATGGCAGCGCAAGTTTATCCAGATGCTGTGTTTGTATAGAAATGTAATGGTATGTATAGTCTGTTAGCTAGGAGGCAAGGGTCTGTATTCCACCCTGCCCAGGTATTTGACATGTCAATGCAAATGAAGAAAATACTAACTTAAAAGGCCTCTTTAGACTATTGGCATGCACCCCAAATGAAGTCTTCCATACCTGTCATCCTGTTATGTCACAGGGCCTGAGAGTGGTAGGAAAGACGGTAATCTCGACGAAGCAACCTTCTGCTCCCCACAGGGGATTGTCATCAAAGGAGATACTGTCTTTGTGGCCGACACTGAAAACCATCTGATCAGAAAGGTAAGAAAGAGGGTGCCCAATAATGGCCCTTTGCCTTTTTATTGGCAAAAGATCTGATCTGATTGGTCAAAAGACCAATACTTCCAAATAGAACCTCCTCAGACTCTTTATTACTGTCCAATCTTTCGCTCACTCTCAGATTGACTTGTTGGAGGGACAGGTCAGCACCCTGGCAGGAGTGGGATTTCAAGGCACAGACATGGAGGGAGGGGCCATGGGACCCCAGCAGCCTATCAGCTCACCCTGGGACTTGGCCCTTGGGACTGCAGGTAAGTCTACAGCCAACTTACTGGTAGGTCTCCGCTTAGAATTGATTTAAATTGATCCAACTTGGGGTGACTAAGTACCAAATTAAATACAACAGATTCAAAACCACTGGTTCTATACTTGTGAACATTAGGTACTTTTTTTTCCCATCTCAAAATGCGCATCAACCAATCACATTCATTGGACGTATTTGCACATGATAAAATGCTACATATTAGCTGTTCCCCTTACATAACCTGGCTCATTTAGCCTTATGCTAACCTGACCAGGTGGCAGTGATTATGTCTGGTAACACATTCTGCATCATTTAATTACAAACGTGATCAAATACGTTTTATTGGAAATGGCCTTAACAGAAGTCAAACGGCACGATATGCTATTCAGAGTTACTAAAACGCGCCAGATTTCAACTGAACCAATAGCTCAGGTGAGATATTGTTTTTCTTCCTGTGAAATGTACAATTTATATTTATTGTGATAGTGTGTTGCGAAAGGAAGTGCAGCCAAACCTTGTAAATACAACTATTCTATCAACAAAAAAAGCAGTTGTCCTTAAAAAAAAATATTACGAAAAAATAAGCATCCTAGAAGTAACTTGAAGTTAAATAGAGCTTGTCAGGGGATTTGAGCACTAAATGCATCAGGGCATTGCATGCATAGACTAAGGCGTGCACTATATGATATTAATGTTTAAAAACAAAATATAAAGGAAGAGAAGCTTAGGCCTAGCCCAGAGAGCAAGAGATGGAGATATGCATGCTACGACACCGACATACATTTCTTTATCCTTGTCAGATAGGCTACTGCTAAACGGAAATAGGCATAGGCTAATTCATTCATTTTCAATATGAATATTTTTTTATAAAGATAAGCATTATAATGTTAGATTATAGAAGTAACTCTGGTATCACTAAAACATTCTTCCTCAACTCAAGTTAATTTGTCAGTCAATTGGAGTGCCAGTGAGTACTGCCTTCATATCATAGGCCTGCAGTATAATTGGCTAATAACCACACCATACCTTCACTAAAGTTTCTGAACTTTATTAGGGTAATATCAAAAGTAAGTCAAAACATTACTTATAGGAAAAATACAAACAGGATGGTATATTGTGACAAATACAACATTACAGTTGGACTTCATTTGGCCAAAGAAAATGGCTCAACAGAATGAAACACAACACTTGGGAACTGGTTTTAACCTTCACCAAGTTTTGAACAGGCGATATTGCAGCAATTATCAAGAAATGCTAGTGCCGCTACCATTTCACCAACAAAAAAGGTATTAAGAGAATGAAACAAACACATTTAGCGTCTTTAAAGAACTCTTTAAAGAACTGGAACTTGATTAATAAAGGGCTCCCGAGTGGCGCAGTTGTCCAAGGCACTGCATCTCAGTGCCCGAGGTGTCATTAGACACCCTGGTTCGAATCCAGGCTGTATCACAACTGGCAGTGATTGGGAGTCCCTTAGGGCGGCGCACAATTGGCCCAGCGTCGTCCAGGTTTGGCCAGTGTAGGTCGTCAATGTGAATAAGAATTTGTTCTTAACCTCTTGGATTTAGGGGGCGCTATTTTAATTTTTGGATGAAAAACGTTCCCGTTGTCACGAAAAGATGCTCGACTATGCATATAATTGACAGCTTTGGAAAGAAGACACTCTGACGTTTCCAAAACTGCAAAGATATTGTCTGTGAGTGCCACATAACTGATGTTACAGGCGAAACCCAGATAAAAATCCAACCAGGAAGTGCCGCATTTTTTGAAACCGCCTCATGCCAATGACTCCTTATATGGCTGTGAATGAGCTTACGTTTTCCCCAAGGTGTCTACAGCATTGTGACGTCTTTTTAGGCATTTCCATTAAAGAATGGCTGTAAGGGACCATATATAGCATGTGGTCACATGGTGTCTCCCGCAGAAAATCTTGCGTAAAATACTGAGGTAGCCATTTTTCCAATCGCTTCTTATGAGAAACCAATTGCCTCGACGGATATATTATCAAATATATATGTTAAAAACACCTTGAGTATGGATCCTAAACAACGTTTGCCGTGTTTCTGTCGATATTATGGAGCAAATTTTGAAAAAAGTTTGGCGTTATAGTTGCAGCATTTTCCGGTCGATTTCTCAGCCAAAGCATGATGAAGAAACGGGAGCTCTTTCGCCTACAAAAATAATATTTTTGGAAAAAAGGAACATTTGCTATCTAACTGGGAGTCTCCTGAGTGAAAGCATCTGAAGTTCTTCAAAGGTAAATTATTTAATTTGGTTGCTTTTCTTATTTTTGTGAAAATGTTGCCTGCTGCCAGCAGAGCCTAGCATAGCATTATGCCCTGATAAACTTACACAAATGCTTGTCTAGCGTTGGCTGTAACGCATATTTTGAAAATCTGAGATGACAGTGTTGTTAACAAAAGACTAAGCTTGTGTTTGAATATATTTATTTCATTTCATTTGCGATTTTCATGAATAGGAAAAGTTTATGTCCGCTGCGTTATGCTAATGCATTTGAGGCTATGATTACGCTCCCGGATACGGGTTTGCTCGTCGCAAGAGGTTAATTCAATTTAGTGCTAGTTTGACCACCAGAGTGTCTTTGTGAAGCAATTGATAGTCATCAATATTGGCTGTACCAGAGAATTTAAAACCTTTTTTTTTTAAGAACATAGAATATGGGATTTCCACACCCTAATTGTAGTCTAACCAATACCCAAACACAGATTCAGTGAAAATAAAAATCTCATTGATTTATCAAGACCAGTCCCCATGCTTGTCTCAGAGCAGCGGGAAACGGTGCTGAAATAGTTGACCACACGCGAGTAGGCAAATGCTTCAAGTCCTATTGCCTCTAACTTCAATATGCTTTTTTAATTAAAAAAAAAGACCTACACCACTTAACAGCACATTACTCAACACTAGTGAGACTCATGTCGCCTACAGTAAATCTAGAAATAATTTTTTCAATGATGTGACTCTCCGCCAATAATTACATTTAGAGGATTGGAGGATTCTAAATTAATATCTAAGGGGCATTTTTCGTTAGGGCAAATCTGATATGTGAGAATATCTAAGGAGTTTTTATATAATTTTAAATTTATAATCGCTTTGTTTAAAAATAATGATATTTTGGAGATTTTGTTTCCGAAAGTGAGCAAGAAAAAGGCCATTCTTGAACATGGGGTGAGACATTCTTACTAATTTGTCAATTAAAGCCAGTTTGTTATTTTAAATGATTTATCTCTGTTTTTAGAGGGAGAGAAACCAAAAGCCCACCGTTGCCATATTTTTATAGTTTGGGATTTACAAATGTGTGCTTCTCATGTAATTTATTGTAAGTAATATGCTACAGTCCAGTTACAGATTGTTCTGATCAAGTAGAAACAAAAAAAATTGTCTTTTTTTGGGGGGGTGTGCGTGCAAGACCGAGAACTAGCAATTCTTACACTATTGTTCAGGAGGAACGGAAAACTTCATGTCAATTCATAAACCATGTCCCATCAAATCTCTTCTCAACTATTTTGCAATCTATATGGCTCTCTGCAAATAATTACATTTAGAGGATTCTAAATTGTTTGTTTAAAAAATAACGATATTTTGGAGATCATTTTTTCAAAGACATCCTGGCCAGCCAAAACCCTCCCCTAAACCGGATGACGCTGGGCCAATTGTACGTCACCTCATGGGTGTCCCGGTCGGCACGGTATCGAACCAGCATCTGTAGCAACGTCGTTTGCACTGCGATGCAGTGTCTTAGACCGCTGCGCCACTCGGGAGACCCCATCCACAAAGTTTTTAATGCTAATCAATTGCCTTGCACAAAGTATCAAAATACAGAGAGGTGTTGGTAAGAGTCTGTTGTCCTGCTAATAGCCAATAATGGGGCTGCACAACGTGACTGGTTGGGAGTTCAATATAATTGAAAAGTTTAATTTCTCTTAGAATAAAAACCTTATGCTCATCCTCGGGTGTCAAAGCAAGACGCAGACTACAAGCCTTAATTAACTGTACTGTATCACCCAGAAAGCCATATGTATTGATGCGCCTTAACAAGATTATGATGATATATGGTAAAACAAAACCCCTACTGTCGTGGTTAGCCCAACTACAAAACCCCTACTATCTTGTGAGGAAACCCTCTCTAGACTCCATAGATTGGAGCACTGCACCCTCCCCTCACTTTGTGCTCTCTCTCTCCTAGCCTTTCCGAATCATCGTTAGAACTATTGATAACTTATTCAACCCAAATTTAGAATGACAGACTCAACGTGAAGCACTATCACTCGAATTCATGACCCTTAACTTAGCACACACCGACTGTGGCAGAATGTACATTTACAGACAGAGGGAAATATGCATTACTGTTCAAAAGTTTGGGGTCACTTAGAAATGTTCTTGTTTTTGAAAGAAAAGCACATTTTTGCCCATTAAAATAACATCGAATTGATCAGACATAGTGTAGACATTGTTTAATGTTGTAATTGACTATTGTAGCTGGAAACGGCTGATTTTTTTTTTATTTTTATTGAATATCTACATAGGTGTACTGAGGCCCATTATCAGCAACCATCACTCCTGTGTTCCAATGGCACGTTGTGTTAGGTAATCCAAGTTGATAATTTTTAAAGGGAAATTGACATTAGAAAACCCTTTTGCAATTATGTTAGCACAGCTGAAAACTTGTCCTGATTAAAGAAGCAATAAAACTGGCCTTCTTTAGACTAGTTGAACGGAGCATCAGCGTTTTTGGGTTCGATTACAGGCTCAAAATGGCCAGAAACAAAGAACTTTCTGCTGAAACTTGTCAGTCTATTTTAAAATAGATTCAATAAAACATTTTCCTCATCAACCCTACGGTGAAGCATGGTGGTGGCAGCATCATGCTGTGGGGATGTTTTTCAGCGGCAGGGACTGGGAGACTAGTCAAGATCGAGGTAAAGATGAACGGAGTAAAGTACAGAGGTCTTTTGATTTTTTTTTTCCGTATCCAGAGCGCTCAGGACCTCAAACTGGGACAAAGGTTCACCTTCCAACAGGACAACGATTATAAGCACACAGCCAAGACAACGCAGGAGTGGCTTTGGGACAAGTCTCTGAATGCCCCTGAGTGGCCCAGCTAGAGCCCGGACTTGAACCTGATCAAACATCTCTGGAGAGACCTGAAAATAGCTGTGCAGTGACACTCCCCATCCAACCTGACAGAGCTTGAGAGGATCTGCAGAAAATAATGAGAGAAACTCCCCAAATACAGGTGTGCCAAGCTTGAAGCATCATTCTCAAGAAGACTCGGCTGTAATCGCTGCCAAAGGTGCTTTAACAAAGTACTGAGTAAAGGGTCTGAATGCTTGTGTAAATTTGTTATTTCTGTTTTTTATTCTGACTAAATGTGCAGAAATGTCTAAAACTGTTTTTGATTTGTCATTGTGGGGTATTGTGTGTAGATTGATGAGGTAAAAAAAAATATTGAATACATTTTGCAATAAAGCTGTAATGTAACAAAATGTGGAAAAGGTCAAGGGTCTGAATTATTTCAGAATGTACTGTAGTAACTGTTTCATTTAGAAATACATGTTTCACTTTGCATTACTGTCCGTGTTTTGGCCACTTAATATTCGGCTTCCAGACAACACAGAATGATAGATGGGCCGTTCTTCATGTTTTTGATCATATGAATATGATATATGAAATCGAATAAACAGAAGTATTTTTTTATCTTCTCTCAATCCAATGATTTGATGATTGACAGTCACTGTAGCTGGTCGTGACCAGTCCAAATTGGCCTAGGTCAATGAGACAGCCACTTTCACAACCGTATGTACTTTAACCTGTAGCCTATGCATTTTGCACACATCCAGCCTATACTGTCCATTGATTGGCCTTTTTTATTTTGTGTGGTTATGCTGTGAAATTAATCTAATCCCTATATACTGAGTCAAAGAGATGGATCATTTAGAATTTTGTGACAAAACAGACCACAGATGGAAATAATGCACAGAGCAGACTACAAGAAAGACGCAACAGACTCAGACGACAACAACAAAGATGTTTGGTGTGCTCATAGCTCATAGCAAAGTACCGTGATGCATTAATCTTTGGTAGGAGACCAGCGATAAGCTGGTCACTTTCTCCTAACGCTTTCTGCGTAGTTTCCAGTCATGTTTTAGTCTCTTTACACTTGGTGGGTGATTTTGAATTGAGGAATGTTGTTTCAAAATTAACTATTTACATAATAGCAAAGGGGCCTACTTTTTGCTGCGTGTTTTAGACTCTGCAGCATAACATCCCACAGATTGGGAAGCAGGAAGAGCCATATTACCACCAAGCTCTTTATTCTTGCCTCTACTTATTTTTACAAAAATGACTTCTCGATGGTTGAATGTAAAAGTTCGATGAACTGAATGTATAGTCACCAAATCTACACAATGTCTCTCATTCATATTCATAAATTGGAACCCAAGTTTTTTCCCAATAAGCAGCGACTCCATCTAAAACTACTTTAATTCACAATTGTGGGTTATATTGTGCTGCTTTTATAGTGCATCCTTTGATAATACTTCATATATATACTTTACTACTTGATCACCACTCACTAATTGTTAATTTTCCAGTCTGAATTTCTGGATTCATACATTTTAGGAATATTTTCTATATATTCTCCTTCGTAATCTGTTAGATACAATTCCCACCCCTGAACCATACACTGTTAAAGCCTAAATGCACTGGCTACTTCACCCACCTGTCCTCAATGAACATGCCAAAACCACTGCCTACATTTTTGTATATGGGGACCTATATAATAAGTTTATTTACCCCACTGGGGCCAATATAGATCATTAAGGGATCTTCTAGTAGGTAGCACCTACCAATAACATTGGTACGTTTTTACCCTGCGTAGTCTATATGACTTCAAACACATTTTTCGGTGAGGTCCTGCCCTGGAAGACCTGCCCTAAGACTCTTCCTCACCCAGAGCTATCCATTGATTTTATTTTTTATTTAACTCGGCAAGTCGGTTAAGAACAAATTCTTATTTACAATGACGGCCTGGCCAAACCAGGATGACGCTGGGCCAATTGTGCACCGCCCTATGTGACTCCCAATCACGGCCAGATGTGATGCAGCCTGGATTCGAACCAGGGACTGCAGTGAAGCCTTTTGCACTGAGATGCAGTTCCTTGATGGGCATGTCCCTTACACGGGTGACTCCAATCACCAAGACCACATCATAGAGATTCTTTGGGAGTCTTCTCATAGGTAGCACATAAACATGGGAATCAATCACACCGCCCGCTGTCTGTTTTGGTGGAGGCTTTTTGTGTAGTCTCAACAAACTCCCCACCCCAGAACTATGCGCATACGATCTAGTTTTTATCTCCGGTGGAATCCTATACATAAGATACTTCTTCATCCCTAGAGCTATCCACTAATAAACTGGCCTCAGATTTAATAACAATGGTTCTATCCACCAGTTACGGAGAGGATGCATCCATCTGTCACAAGCACACACAGGATTTTTCCTAAATAGCCATATCGCCGATTCGCTTAAACATTTTAAAACTTCACTCTCCACATATACTTTGATTCAACAATCTCAAGGCTCACTACAGGTTGACAAACAGAATGGGTAGATGGCCCTTAAGGGGCACTTGAGGAATTAGTAGGATACAAGCGTACCTTTATTTATTGGCTGGCCTCCTCCACTACTGATTCTCCTTCCTCCCAAACCTGTTCCTTAAGCTTGAAATCCTGCTGAAAACGGCAATTAATAAGAAGACCAATATACAATAAACATATCATACAAAAGAGCCCAAACTCCCAGTGACGTTTCAAATATTTACTCAGAGAAGATGTAAAGCTGAATACATACCTTGAATCAATTGCAGTGTCCACTTTATACCCTTAGCTCTCACCCCCTCCCTTCCACAAAGATGTACTTCAGTACTTTTCCATCACCCAGGATTTCTCATATCACAGGACTTCTTATCAGAGGCATTGAGTTGTTGGGAGTGCACATTCCTACAGTCTATTGCAGTCCACTAAATAATTACACTTTCTCGTACACAGAGCTGCAAGGAAATAAAAACTATTCTATTCATACTAAGAGGATATAATGATATAAAAGTAATTTACAATCTGTCAAGATAAAATATATATATTTTTAGAATTGTAAACTATCAAAACCGAAACAAAAAAACTTTAATGCAAATATATTTACAGCAAGAGCATATTATTTGAAAACAAATGCATTTTTTTTCAGTTTTCCACCTTCCTCTGTCTGTCTATTCAGCTCATTGATTTGGTTACGATGAATCGTCACTCCAAAACTAGTGGACCAATAAAGACTCATTATCTACTCCTCCCTCCAAGCCCTGCCTTCTCAGAAACATGTTTCCAAAACCATCGAAAACAACTGCCAGTGAAAGCAAAGATCCCATGTAGGCGAAATAGATTCAATAGGTTACATTCAACAAGTACAGCACTTACACAAATGAATGATGATTGGCTAAGAGAAATTGATGATAAAAAGATTGTTGGGTCTGTTTTGTTAGACTTCAGTGCGGGTTTTGACATTATTGATCATAGCCTGTTGCTGGAAAAACCTGTTATGACTTTACACCCCCTGCTACATTGTGGATAAAGAGTTACCCATCTAACAGAACACAGAGGGTGGTCTTTAATGGAAGCCTCCAACAAAATCCAGGTGGTATCAGGAATTCCCCTGGGCAGCTGTCTAGGCCCCTTACTTTTTTCCATCTTTACTAACGACATGCCACTGGCTTTGAGTATTTACTTTTTTAAAATTTAACCTTTATTTAACTAGGCAAGTCAGTTAAGAGCAAATTCTTATTTTACAATGACAGCCTACCCCGGCCAAACCATAACCCGGACGACGCTGGGCCAATTGTGCGCCGTCCTATGGGACGCCCAATCACGACCGGTTGTGATACAGCACGGGATCGAACCAGGGTCAGTAGTGACGCCTCTAGCACTGAGATGCAGTGCCTTAGAAGGCTATGTACAGTTGATGTCGGAAGTTTACATACACCTTAGCCAAATACATTTAACTTCTTGACGCTACCCATCCCTTTAGCGGGATAATTGTCATCAACAACCGCTGAATTGCATAGCGCCACATTCAAATAATATTACTAAAAATATTTATATTCATGAAATCACAAGTGCAATATAGCAAAACACAGCTTAGCTTTTTGTTAATCCACCTGTCGTGTCAGATTTTGAAAATATGCTTTACAGCAAAAGCAAAAAAGCAATCCAAGCGTTTGTAAGTTTATCGATCGCTTGACAAAACATTATGAACACCTAGCATCAAGTAGCTTGGTCACGAAAATCAGAAAAGCAATCAAATTAATCGTTTACCTTTGATCTTCGGATGTTTTCACTCACGAGACTCCCAGTTACACAAATGTTCCTTTTGTTCCATAAAGATTATTTTTATATCCAAAATACCTCCGTTTGTTCAGAAATCCACAGGAAAGAGCGGTCACGACAACGCAGACAAATTCCAAATAGTATCCGTCATGTCCACAGAAACATGTAAAACGTTTTTTATAATCAATCCTCAGGTTGTTTTTAAAATATATAATCAATAATATATCAACCGCAACTGTCTTTTTCAGTAGGAGAGGGAAAGGCATTGGCTGCCCAAACTCTGTTGCGCCAAGCAAAACGCTGCTGGCACCCGGCCATAAAATGACACGTTATCTTTCTCAATCATTTTTCAAAATAAAAGCCTGAAACTATGTTTGTAGACTGTTGACACCTTGAGGAAGCGATGGGGAAAGGAATCTGGTTGATATCCCTTTAAATGGAGCAAAGGCAGGCTATGGAACATGGAGTTTTCAAAATAGAAACCACCTCCTGGTTTGATTTTCCTCAGGGTTTCGCCTGCAAAATCAGTTCTGTTATACTCACAGACAATATTTTGACAGTTTTGGAAACTTTAGAGTGTTTTCTATCCTAATCTGTCAATTATATGCATATTCTAGCATCTGGTCCTGAGAAATAGGCCGTTTACTTTGGGAACGTTATTTATCCAAACATAAAAATAGTGCCCTCTAGCTTCAAGAGGTTAAACTCAGGTTCTCACAATTCCTGACATTTAATCTGAGTAAAACGTCCCTGTCATTGGTCAGTTAGGATCACCACTTTATTTTAAGAATGTGACATTTCAGAATAATAGTAGAGAATAATTTAATTCCGCTTTTATTTATTTCATCAGATTCCCAGTGGGTCAGAAGTTTACATACACTCAATTAGTATTTGGCAGCATTGCCTTTTAAATTGTTTAACTAGGGTCAAATGTTTTGGGTAGCCTTCCGCAAGCTTCCCACAATAAGTTGGGTGAATTTTGGCCCATTCCTCCTGACAGAGCTGGTATGTAGGCCTCCTTGCTCGCACAAGCTTTTTCAGTTCTGCCCACAAATGTTCTATATGATAGAGGTCAGGGCTTTGTGATGGCCACTCCAATACCTTGACTTTGTTGTTCGTAAGCCATTTTGCCACAACTTTGGAAGTATGCTTGGGGTCATTGTCCATTTGGAAGACCCATTTGCGACCAAGCTTTAACTTCCTGACTGATGTCTTGAGATGTTTATTCAATATATCCACATGATTTCCCTCCCTCATGATGCCATCTAGTTTGTGAAGTGCACCCAGTTCCTCCTGCAGCAAAGCACCCCCACAACATGATGCTGCCACCCACATGCTTCACGGTTGGGATGGTGTTCTTCAGCTTGCAAGCGTCCCCCGTTTTCCTCCAAACATAACGATGGCCAAACAGTTCTATTTTTGTTTCATCAAACTAGAGGACATTTCTCCAAAAGTACGATCTTCGTCCCCATGTGTAGTTGCAAATCGTAGTCTGGCTTTTTTTATGGTGGTTTTGGAGCAGTGGCTTCTTCCTTGCTAATCAGCCTTTCAGGTTATGTCAATATAGGACTCGTTTTACTGTGGATATAGATACTTTTGTACCCGTTTCCTCCAGCATCTTCACATCTTGTACTTTTCGTACGAAAGTACGTTCATCTCTAGGAGACAGAACGCGTCTCCTTCCTGAGCGGTATGACTGCTGCGTGATCACATGGTGTTTATACTTGCGTACTATTGTTTGTACAGATGAACGTGGTACCTTCAGGCGTTTGGAAATTGCTCCCAAGGATGAACCAGACTTGTGGAGGTTTACAATGTATTATCTGAGGTCTTGGCTGATTTTCTTTTGATTTTCTCATGATGTCAAGCAAAGAGGCACTGAGTTTGAAGGTAGGCCTTGAAATACATCAACTTAGTGTATGTAAACTTCTGACCCACTGGAATTGTGAATCAGTGAATTATAAGTGAAGTAATCTGTCTGTAAACAATTGTTGGAAAAATTACTTGTCATGCACAAAGTAGATGTCCTAACCGACTTGCCAAACCTATAGTTTGTTAACAAGAAATTTGGGGAGTGGTTGAAAAACTAGTTTTAACGCCTCCAACCTAAGTGTATGTAAACTTATGACTTAAACTGTATGCGGATGACTCAACACTATACATGTCAGCTACCACAGCTACTGAAATGACTGCAACACTTAACAAAGAGCTGCAGTTAGTTTCAGAATGGGTGCCAAAATAAGTTAATCCTAAATATTTCAAACTAAAAGAATTGTATTTGGGACAAATAATTCACCAAACCCTAAACCTCAACTAAATCGTGTAATAAAGAATGTGGTAATTGACCAAGTTGAGGAGAGTAAACTGCTTGGAGTAACCCTGAATTGTAAAATGTCATGGTCAAAACATATTGATACAACAGTATCTGTCCAAAATATATTGCTGCTCTGCCTTCTTAACAACACTATCAACAAGGCAGGTCTTACAGGCCCTAGTTTTGTCGCACCTGGGCTACTGTTCAGTCCAGTGGTCAGGTGCCACAGAGAGACTTAGGACCATTGCAATTGGTTCAGAACAGAGCAACATGACTGGCCCTTGGATGGACACATAGAGCTAACATTAATAATATGCATGTCTAACTCTCCTGGCTCAAAGTAGAGGAGAGATTGACTTCATCACAACTTGTATTTGTTAGAGGTATGTTGAATGCACCGAGCTGTCTGTTTGAACTACTGGCACACAGCTCAGACCCCACAAGACATGTCAACAGAGGTCTCTTCACAGTCCCCAAGTCCAGAACAGACTCTGGGAGGCGCATAGTACTACATAGAGCCATGACCACATGGAACTCTATTCCACATCAATAACTCATGCAAGCAGTAAAATTATATTTAAAAAACAGACAAATACACCTTATGGAACAGTGGGGACTATGTGAAATCTGTTGTGAATGTAATGTATTTTTTTGCTTTAATTTTGCTGGACCCAGCATTATTTTTGTTTACAATTTTACACATGTTCCTTTTGATTTGTTTTGTTATCTCAACATCCATCATTTCACTTTTCCTCAAATATTATTTTTTACATTTTCAACTTTATTTTTCATATTTACAATTTATTTTATTTTGAATTCAATACTTAAGGTGTGAAATTGACCCCATAGAGATTTGCTAGCAAATATTACTCTGTTTAAGCTGATATGGGTAGCATGTGAGTATAGGAGAGATGTTTTGTGTCCTTGCTTGAATATAAAGGATTTATTTTAGACTGTATCCAATGACTAAAAGCATTAGTATGAGCTCTGAAATATTTGGGTCCTGTGTACTCAATGTCTTGTTGCAGATCTAAAGTATTCAAGTGTATGGCCCTGGTATATGCCTTGAATACTTTAAAAAAATCCATCTGTCCTTCCTGGTTATTTGAGGTAATCTCAGATCAAGTCAATGGATCTGGTAAAGAAAGGTGGATGTGTGATCAGGCAAGAGCAGTACAGTATAGCTCGGCTTTGCTCGATTCGGCTCGCTCAGTAGTGTGAAAGGTGTATTTCTGTGTTACTTTCCAGGCGGTGAGGAGGATAACATGCTGTGGGTGGCCATGGCAGGGACACACCAGATCTGGGCTCTGTTCCTGGAAAATGGGAAGTTGCCTAAAAGAAGGTGAGCGACTGGCACATAATTGCACTGGCAACTGTTTCAGGGCCTGATAATGTTCTTCTTCCGTATATTCAGTCTAGACTCAAGTAGGCTATTAGCTTCTATCTACCCCTTTTGGTGTTTTCAAATCTGTACGAGAACCCAATAATGTGACAGATCCACTGTCAGGGGAGCTTGCACCATATTACTTAAGTAACACCAATCCAGTTCCTTCGGATCAAACAATGGGCCTCCTGAGGCTAGGATTGGTTTACAGACCAATGTTGTGATATTTCACCATTCCATCGATTTGACTGTAAGCTTTAGTGCCTGTGATGGATTATCATTTTATTTTGGAGGGTTTTATGTATTCATTGAGAGAGGACAGTGAAGAAGGGACAGGAAAGTTAGGCGATATTATGAGTCAGAAGGGCATGGGTCGGATTCGAGCCCATGCCGACTGATATACATGTGTGCCAGGTTCCGCGGAACTAACCACTGTATCACATAAGCTACATACACACAGATGATAATATTAACAGCATGACAACTCCCTCCAGCGAGTCCAAAGCGGGGACGTGTGTGCGCTTCGCCGGCAGTGGCAACGAAGAGAACCGCAACAACGCCTACCCCCAAAAGGCCGGCTTTGCCCAGCCCTCGGGCCTGGCCCCCGCTCCGGAGGAGCCCTGGGGGTGCCTGTACGTGGCCGACAGTGAGAGCAGCACTGTGCGCTCCCTGGCTCTGAAGGACGGCGCCGTCAAACTGCTGGTGGGGGGCGAGAGAGACCCCCTGGTGAGTCAGTCCTGTGATGGAACGGTTAGGGGGGGGGGGGCTCAAGGTAAAAGATACCCCTAACCTCACATTAGCATAACCCCAATCTTAACCTTAACCCTTAGGAGGAGGAAAAAATATCTATGCCCGTATCAGTGGTTAGGGGTAACCCATAGACAATACAGCAAGAACAATAGTCTTCTATATCTATGGGTTAACCTCTACTTATTCTTAGAGGTATTTCTGAGCGTCAAGGATTGGGACATAGGGTTTTATGTTTAGCTTTTTTCCTCATGAATCCAAAATTAAAACCAAACCAAAGTTTCTGGGCACAATCTAGTTGCAACCCCAAAGGAATCCGCTGGTCATTTTTATCTCAATTTATCATCAATATATTAGTATCAATGTCAACTGAGGACTCCATGGTTCAAGTGTTGCAGTTCCAGTTCCCCACACTTAGTAGAATGACGCCACCTCTAGACACTGATCCAGGGTCAGAGAAGTTTCGACCCCCTTTCACCTAAAGATGAAGATTTATACTTTTAAGCTGATCCTTGATGTTAGGCTGTTCTCTCCTGAGCCCGACAAACACTATACAGTAGGGGTGCATCCCAAATGGCACCTATGGGCCTTGTTCTCTCTAAATAGGGCGAGGGTGCAGGGGGCTGGTGAAGGGAGAACTTGATTCCAGGCTATCGCTCAGCGCTCTGTGAGGCATTGCTTACCTCCCTCTAATCACACCCAGTTTATGTTCCTCTCACCACTTTGTCTTCCTGGTTCTTTATAAAGGAAGGATAAACCATATTGTGCCGTAGGGGTTACAAGCAAGCAACGAGGGAGTTTTTTAATGATTTAATTGGAGCAGTGGCTGAATTATTACAGCATTTGTCGTGACAAGATTTGAAAAGCATTACTAGCGCCATGTAACATTTGTTGCAAGTTTAGTTGACAGTCGTGGCAAGTTTCCAAACCTTTTGAAATTATTAATATCTTTATAATGGGTGTGTTATCCAACCATTTTGATTTATTGAGCATGCTCACAAGGAGATTATATGGCTATTTATTTAAATTCCCGAAATTCCACTACAGTCAAACCAATATGATTTCTTTGTTGCATCACTCTTGTTTTCTGAAGCAGAAGATGAATATAAATTGGATTTAATAATATACATCCGTTTTCGCCTAAAATGACATACCCAAAGCTCAGGATCTGAAGCAAGGATATGCATATTCTTGATACCATTTGAATGGAAACACTTTGAAGTTTGTGGTAATGTGAAATGAATGTAGGAGAATATAACACATTAAATCTTGTACAAGATAATACAAAGCAAAAACCATATTTTTTTTGTACCATCTTTGAAATTCAAGAGAAAGGCCATAATGTATTATTCCAGCCAAGGCGCAATTTAGATTTTGGCCATTTGTGTATGTGCAACATTTTCGACTGATCCAATGAACCTTTGCATTTCTGTTCAAAATGTTGTACTTAGACTGCCCAAATGTGATTAATTGGTTAATTCATAACTTTTCATAAGTTCATAACTGTGCACTCCTCAAACAATAGCATTGTATTATTTCACTGTAATAGCTGCTGTAAATTGGACAGTGCAGTTAGATTAACAAGAATTTAAGCTTTCTGACAATATCAGATATGTCTATGTCCTGGGAAATGTTCTTGTTACTTACACCCTCATGCTAATCGCATTAGCCTACGTTAGCTCAACCGTCCCATGGGGGACCCACCGATCCTGTAGAGTTAACTTCTTACGGCTTGGGGGCAGTATTTCGACGTCTGGATGAGAAGCATGCCCAAAGTAAACTGCCTGTTACTCAGGCCCAGAAGCTAGGATATGCATATAATTGGTAGATTTGGATAGAAAACACTCTAACGTTTCCAAAACTGTTAAAATAATGTCTTACTATAACAGAACTGATACGGCAGGCAAAAACCTGAGGAAAATCCATCCAGGAAGTGGGATTTTTTTTTGATGTGGGCATTTTTCAATTGAATTCCTATAGAGTATCTAATGGGTTAGGACCCAGATTGCAGTTCCTATGGCTTCCACTAGATGTCAACAGTCTTTAGACATTGTTTTAGGCTTGTTTTCTGAAAAATGAAGAAGAATGAGACCTTTCTGTCAGTGGACTGTAGAATCATGCAGTGCTGGTTTGCGCGTGTGACCGATTTACGTGCCCTTCGTTGTTTTTCCTTTCTATTGAATACGCTATTGTCCAGTTGAAATATTATCAATTATTTAGACAATTGACAACCTGAGGATTAATTATAAACATCGTTTGACATGTTTCAGCGAACTTTACCGGTACTATTAGGATTTATTCGTCTGCATGTTTTGACCGCTTTTGAGCCAGTGGATTACTGAACAAAATGCGCCAACAAAACTGAGTTTTTGGGATATAAAGAAGGACTTTATTGAACAAAATGAACATTTATTGTGTAGCTGGGACTCTTGTGACTGCAACCATATGAAGATCTTCAAAGCTTTTGTAATTCCTTTACTTGGTAGTAAAATGTTTGTATGTTTTTGTATGCGGGGCGCTGTCCTCAGATAATCGCATGGTATGCTTTCGCCTTAAAGCCTTTTTGAAATCTGACAGAGCGGCTGGATTAACAAGAAGTTCCTCTTTAAACCAATGTATAACACTTGTATTTTTTATGAATGTTTATTATGACTTTCTGTATTTTGAATTTGGCGCTCTGCAATTTCACCGGATGTTGTCGAGGAGGGTCGCTAGCGGATAGCCTGCGCCAGAAAGGTTAAACTACTTTCTTCAAAGTAGCCACCCTTTGCAATGATGACAGCTTTGCACGCTCTTGGCATTTTCTCAACCATCTTCGAGGTAGTCACTGGGACTGCGTTTCAATTAACAGGTGTGCCTTCTTAAAAGTTAATTTGTGGAATTTATTTTCTTAATGCGTTTGAGCCATTCAGTTGTATTGTATTAAGGTAGGGGTGGTGTACAGATGATTTGGTAAAAGACCACGTCCATATTATGGCAAGAACAGCTCAAATAAGCAAAGAGAAATGACAGTCCATCATTACTTTAACACATCAAGGTCAGTCAATGTGGAACATTTTCAAGAACTTTGAATGATTCTTCAAGTGCAGTTGTAAAAAACATTAAGCACTATGATGAAACTGGCTCTCATGAGGACTGCCACAGGACAGGAAGACCCAGTTACCTATGCTGCAGATGAAAAGTTCATTGGAGTTACCAGCCTCAGATTGCAGCCCAAATAAATGCTTCACAAAATTCAAGTAACAGACATTTCAACATCAACTGTTCAGAGGAGACTGCGTGAATCAGGCCTTCATGGTTGAATTGCTGCAAAGAAACCTCTACTGAAGGACACCAATAAGAAGAGAGACTTGCTTGGGCCAAGAAACAGTAGCAATGGACATTAGACCGGTGGAAATCTGTCGTTTGATATTGTTGGTTCCAATTGCTATGTCTTTTTGAGACGGAGTAGGTGAACGGATGATCTCCATGAAGCATGGAGGAGGAGGTGTATTTGTAAGCAGTAGAATCAGATTTAAAAAGCAGGTAAAAAATACACCTTATGGAACAGCGGGGACTGTGAAGTAACAAACGTAGACGCAGACACATGCATACACACACATGATAACATACTTGCTATACACACACGTACACATGGATTTTGTGTTGTAGATATGTGGAGTATGGGCCTGAGGGCACACACTTAGTGAATTTTGTAATGAATGTATTGTAATGTTTTTAAAACTGTATAGCTGCCTTAATTCTGCTGGACCCAAGGAAAAGTACCTGCTGCCTTGGCAACAGCTGATGGGAATCCATAATAAATAAAAATACAATGACCCAAATCACATTTCCAGGCTGTGTAATTGCCATTTGACCAAGGAGAGTGATGCAGTGCTGCATCAGATAACCTGGCCACCACAATCCCCCAACCTCAACCAAATTGAGATGGGTTGGGATGAGTTGGACCACAGAGTGAAGGAAAAGCAGCCAACAAGTGCTCAGCATATGTGGGAATTCCTTCAAGACTGTTGGAAATGCCTTCCAGGTGAAGCTGGTTGAGTGAATACCAAGAGTGTGTGCAAAGCTGTCATCAAGGCAAAGGATGGCTACTTTGAAAAATCTAAAATATATTTTGATTAGTTTGACACTTCTTTTTTTGGTTACTACATGATTCCATATCTGTTATTTCATAGTTGTGATGTCTTCACTATTATTCTACAATGTAGAAAATAGTAAAAAAATAAATAAAAACCCTTGAATGAGTAGGTGCAGACAAACTTTTGACTGTTACTGTAAGTATTCACACCCCTGAGTCAGTACTCTGTAGAAGCGCCTTTGGCAGCGATGACAGCAGTGAGTCTTTATGGTTAATAAAGCAATATGGGGCTCCCGAGTGGCGCAGCAGTCTAAGGCACTGCATCTCAGTGCTAGAGGCGTCACTACAGACCCTGTGATCACAACCGTCCGTGATTGGGAGTCCCATAGGACGGCGCACAATTGGCCCGTTGTCTGGGTTACGGTTTGGTATGGGGTAGGATGTCATTGTAAAGAAGAACTTTATCTTAACTGACTTGCCTAGTTAAATAAAGGTTAAATTAATATTTAAATATAAAGATGGCGCTGACAGATAGGGCAGCTCTGCTTCTAGCTCCTAAGTAACTTTGCAGTTTTTGTGTGTTTTTTTTCTTGCATTATTAGTCCAGGGAATTGTTTATTACATACTGCCGGAAAGACATTTTGGATATCAGAGCGGTGGTAACTCACCAGCATTACGACCGGGAATACGAACTGATTCCAGAGGCTGATCCAAAATACCGCCGGGGTAGAAGAGGTATTCGGAGTGGGCTTCTTGTCCGACTAACGATGCGCGCACACCATCCACTGCTTCCAAGTGTATTACTCGCTAATGTTCAGTCTCTGGATAAAAATGTAGACAAGCTCATGGTGAGAATCTCCTTCCAGGGATTGTAGCATACTCTATTTCATGAAAACATGGCTCTTTGGGGATATACTGTCTTTGTCCATACAGCCAGCTGGGTTCTCAGTATATCGCACAGACAAGAATAAAGAACTCTCCGTGAAGAAGAAAGACAGGGGTGTATGTTTCACGATTAACCAGTGATGGTGTGATTGTGATAACATACAGAAACTCATGTCCTTTTGTTCATCCGACCTAGAATACGTCACAATCAAATGCCGACCATATTACCTCCCAAGCGATTTTGTATACTTCACTGGACTTTATGCAAAGTATCCTGAGGCCACATTTATTGTAGCTGGGGATTTTAACAAAGCACATTTGAGGAAAACGCTACCGAAGTTCTATCAACACATTGACTGTAGTATTTGCGCTGCTAAAACACTTGACCACTGCTACTCCAACTTCTGGGATGCCTACAAGGCCCTCCGCCCTCCCTTCGGCAAATCTGATCACGGCTCCCTTTTTCTTCTCCCTTCCTATAGGCAGAAACTCAAACAGGAAGTACCCGTGCTAAGAACTATTCAACGCTGGTCTGACCAATTGGAATCCACGCTTTAAGATTATTTTGATCATGCAGACTGGGATATGTTCCTCTGATAATAACATCAACGAATACATGGATACACTGACTGAGTTCATCAGGAAGTGTATAGGAGATGTTGTACCCACTGTGACTATTTAAAACCTACCCTAACCAAAAACCGTGGATAGATGGCAGCATTCGTGCAAATCTGAAAGTGCTAGCCACCACATTTAACCATGGCAAGGTGACTGGGAATATGGTAGAATACAAACAGTGTAGCTATTCCTTTCGTAAGGCAATCAAACGGGCAAAAAGTCAGTATAGAGACAAAGTAGAGTCGCAATTATACGGCCCAGACACGAGACGTATGTGGCAGGGTCTACAAACAATCACAGACTACAAAAGGAAAACCAGCCACGTCGCGGACACTGAGGTCTTGCTTCCGGACAAGCTAAACACCTTCTTTGCCCGCTTTGAGGATAACACAGTGCCACCAACACGGCCCCTTGTGGGCTCTCCTTCTCCGTGGCCGACTTGAGTAAGACATTTAAGCGTGTTAACCCTCGCAAGGCTTCCGGCCCAGATGGCATCCCTAGCTGCGTTCTCAGAGCATGCGCAGACCAGCTGGCTGGAGTGTTTACGGACCTATTCAATCTCTCCCTCTCCCAGTCTGCTGTCCCCACTTGCTTCAAGATGTCTACCATTGTTCCTGTACCCAAGAAGCAAAGGTAGCTGAACTAAATAACCATCGCCCCATAGCACTCACTTCTGTCATCATGAAGTGCTTTGAGAGGCTAGTTAAGGATCAATCCTCTACCTTACCTGACACCCTAGACCCACTTAGGGGCTTACCGCCCCAATAGATCCACAGACGATGCAATCACACTGCACACTGACCTATCTCATCTGTACAAGAGAGCTACCTGTATAAGAATCCTGTTCATTGACTATCGCTCAGCATTCAACACCATAGTACCCTCCAAGCTCATCTTTAAGCTCGGGGCCCTGGGACTGAACCCCACCGTGTGCAACTGGGTCCTGGACTTACTGACGGGTTGCCCCCAGGTGGTGAAGGTAGAAACAACACCTCCACTTCGTTGATCCTCAACACAGGGGCCCCACAATTGTGAGTGCTCAGCCCCCTCCTGTAGTCCCTGTTCACCCAGGACTGCGTGGCCACGCAATCTTCCAACTCAATCATCAAGTTTGCAGAAGACACAACAGTAGTAGGTCTGATTACCAACAATGATGAGACCGCCTACAGAGAGGTGAGGACCCTGGGAGTGTGGTGCCAAGAAAATAACCTCTCACTCAATGTCGACAAAACAAAGGAGCTGATAGTGTACTTCAGGAAACGACAGAGGGAGCAGCCCCCTATCCACTTCAACGGGGCCGCAGTGGAGCAGGTGGAAAGCTTCAAGTTCCTCGGCATACACATCGCTGATGATCTGAAATGGCCCCACCCACACACTGTATGGCGAAGAAGTATATGTATTGATGGTGTATTGATACACCATCCAAAGTGTAATGAATAACTTCACCATGCTCAAAGGGATATTCAGTCTTTTTTTTTTTTTTTTTTACCCATCTACCAATAGGTGCCATTCTTTGTGAGGCATTCGGAAAGTATTCAGACCCCTTCGCTTTTTCCTTTTAGGTGCCTTTTGGCAAACTCCAAGCGGCTGTCATGCCTTTTACTGAGGAGTGGCTTCTGTCTGGCCACTCTACCAACAAGGCCTGATTTGGTGGAGTGCTGCAGAGATGGTTGTCCTTCTGTACGGTTCGCCACATAGGAACTCTGGAGCTCTGTCAGAGTGACCATCGGGTTCTTGGTCACCTCCCTGACCAAGGCCCTTCTACCCCGATTGGTCAGTTTGGAAGGTGTTCAGCTCCAGGAAGTCTTGGTGGTTCCAAATTTCTTACATTTAAGAATAATGGAGGCCACTGTTCTTGGGGACCTTCAATGCTGCAGAAATTATTTGGTACCCTTCCCCAGATCTGTGCCTCGACATAATCCTGTCTCAAAGCTCTACGGACAATTCCTTTGACCTCATGGCTTGGTTTTTGCTTTGACATGCACTGTCAACTGTAATACTTTATATAGGCAGATGTGCCTTTCCAAATCATGTCCAATCAATTGTATTTACCACAGGTAAATCCAATCAACCTGTATAAATATTTCAAGGATGATCACTGGAAACAGGATGCACATTAACTCAATTTTGAGTCTTATCGCAAAGGGTCTGAATACTTATGTAAATAAGCTATTTCTGTTTTTTAAAACCACAGCAAAAATGTGTGCTTTTGGGGGGTACTCGAGGACTAGAGTTGGGAACCACTGGGCTATAGTGTAGTCTTGGAAATACCAGACCTAGGGCAACAGCACTAGGTCTGGGGAACACATGGATTTCTCTTGGCCCCTTTGAAAGGGGAGAAAAACAATTCCGGGGAGGGTGCTCTTCAGACAGACAACAGTCCCAACAAATCACGAGTTTGGGAATTGTGCTCTTTAAAAAACATCTCGGAAACATGACAGATGCACAATGCGGACGTACAGATGAAGTCGGAAGTTTTCATACACCTTAGCCAACTACATTGAAACTAAGTTTTTCACAATTCCTGACGTTTAATCCTAGTAAAAATTCCCTGTCTTAGTTCAGTTAGAATCACCACTTTATTTTAAGAATGTGAAATGTCAGAATAATGGTAGAGTGATTTATTTCAGCTTTTATTTCTTTCATCACATTCCCAGTGGGTCAGAAATGTACATGCTACCAAATACTAATTGAGTGTATCGCCTTTAAATTGTTTAACTTGGGTCAAACGTTTCGGGTAGCCTTCCACAAGCTTACCACAATCAGTTGGGTGAATTTTGGCCCATTCCTCCTGACAGCTGGTGTAACTGAGTCAGGTTTGTAGGCCTCATTGCTCGCACACGCTTTTTCAGTTCTGCCCACAAATTTTCAATGGGATTGAGGTCAGGACTTTGTGATGGCCACTCCAATACCTTGACTTTGTTGTCCTTAAGCCATTTTGCCACAACTTTGGAAGTATGCTTGGGGTCATTGTCCATTTGGCAAACCCATTTACGACAAAGCTTTAACTTGACTGATCTCTTGTGGATATATTGAAGCAACATCTCATAATTTCCCTCCCTCATGATGCCATCTATTTTGTGAAGTGCACCAGTCCCTCCTGCAGCAAAGCACCCCCATGATGCTGCCACCCCCGTGCTTCACGGTTGGGATGGTGTTCTTTGGCTTGCAAGCATCCCCCTTTTTCCTCCAAACATAACAATGGTCATTATGGCCAAACAGTTCTATTTTTGTTTCATCAGACCAGAGGACATTTCTCCAAAAAGTACGATCTTTGTCCCCATGTGCAGTTGCAAACCGTAGTCTGGCTTTTTATGGCGGTTTTGGAGCAGTGGCTTCTTCCTTGCTGTGCGCCCTTTCAGGTTATGTTGATATAGGACTCATTTTACTGTGGATATATAGATACTTTTGTACCTGTTTCCTCCAGCATCTCCACAAGGTCCTTTTGCTGTTCTGGGATTGATTTGCACTTTTCGCACGTTCATCTCTAGGAGACAGAACGCGTCTCCTTCCTAAGTGGTATGACGGCTGTGTGGTCCCATGGTGTTTATACTTGCATACTATTGTTTGTACATATGAATGTAGTACCTTCAGGCATTTTGGAAAATTCTCCCGAGGATGAACCAGACTTATGGAGGTCTACAATTTGTTTTCTGAGGTCTTGGCTGATTTCTATTGATTTTCCCATGATGTCAAGCAAAGAGGCACTGAGTTTGAAGGTAGGCCTTGAAATACATCCACAGGTACACCTCCAATTGACTCCAATGATGTCAATTAGCCTATCAAGAAGCTTCTAAAGCCATGACATAATTTTCTGGAATTTTCCAAGCTGTTGAAAGGCACAGTCAACTTAGTGTATGTAAACTTCTGACCCACTGGAATTGTGATAATTATAAGTGGAATAATCTGTCCGTAAACAATTGTTGGAAAAATTACTTGTGTCACGCACAAAGTAATGTCCTAACCGACTTGCCAAAACTATAGTTTGTTAGAATACATTTATGGAGAGGTTGAAAAACTAGTTTTAATGACTCCAACCCAAGTGTATGTAAATTTCTGACTTCAACTGTAGATAGCTAGACTAATTATAGCTACAACCAGTAAGTGGTTGAAAGCTTGTAACGTTAGCTTTCATGGCGCAGGCAAAAAAACTACTCACGTTTGAAATACACTCATTGAAAATACCCTCTGCAAGCTCCATTTAGCTAACTACCAATTTTGTGTCCGGTGAGGATGTTTAGGCCAGGGCACAAATGAGTGGATTTCCTTTGTCCATTTCTGCTTAGCCCAACCGATGCTTAGCACCTGTGCTAGGGATTTGATACATGTAAAAAATTTCTTAAAATTTGAAACATTAGAATTTTTAAAAATCTAAATTAAATTAATTAACAGGGATGGTCATCCGTATGACCTCTAGGGCGCAATGCATTTTAATCTACCTCAGTCCTGGCTACCTACCAGAAGGCGCTCACCTTACTGCTGTTCCCCACCCACTAAGCAACGATGGTATTAATGCTGTTCTCTGTTGTCTCTCCTCCATGTTCTCATTTGTCAGTACATGGGACTTCATGTCCCACTTCTCATCAATGTGATGGCTCGTTGCAGTGATGTTCATAGACGTCCAACAATCTTTTGTTGAAGCCACGTATGGCTCGCGCTTTGTACATGCAGAACGATCATTGTACAATTTCTCCATCATGGCCGTCACGGTTTTTCGACATGGCATCTTGTATTCTGGTTCTAGATATGCCATTAGGGTATTGAAGCCGACATCCTCTACCATTGACAATGGCTGCACATTAACTGCAATCATTTCTCTCTATGTCCCTTATCGCACTGCTGCCAGCAACGGGTTGGGTCTCTCTTTAACAAGAGCAAGGTATTGTGTTTCATTTGAAAACAGCATAATCACAGTAAGGTACTTAATTGTTGCCCAGAAAGGATTTGATATTGAGATAAAAACATCTGCATTGGACCTTTTTAAGAAACACTCGTTTTCATTAGCAAACCGTTGCAAAATGTTTTACCTGATGTTAATAATGAATACACACCTACACTAACCTCCCTCAAGCAGAGCATTGTTTTCAACTTTATACATATGAGAGTAATCTGTCTTTAGAAACTTCAGATGATTTGTCGAGGATAGGCTTAATATAGTACCATTCTGAAATACAATCAATGCGCTGCTTCATTAAGTCAATCAGAAGGCTTCATTTAACAAATAGTTGACTCAGTTCAGATTCCTAATACTCTGAAAAATGGCAAGGCTGCTGAATCGAAATTGGCCCTAGAACAGGTGTGCCAAACAAATTCTGCCCCAGGGGCAACCTCTTCAATGAGGTTCACACTGAAAATTAGCAACATTTCCTCTCTCCATAGTTTGGTGGATTTTCAATGCTTTCATTTGAGTAATTGATTAAGCGAGCTGGACAGTCAAGCTGTATGAATGTAGGTATATTATTCTTCCTACACAGTTTCAAAACAAAATATCCCAAACAATCTGTTGCCCGGATTGGAATCCCTCCAACTGGGCCAAATGTTTGACAACCCTGCCCTAGATGGATGGATGACTAGTGGCATTGAAATGAGTTGAAACATGTAACGTCACTCATGTTTTTCATGTGGTGTTTTTTGGGGACAGAACCTGTTTGCGTTTGGGGACGTGGACGGGAAAGGAGTGGACGCAAAGCTCCAGCACCCTCTTGGTGTGGCCTGGGCTCCTGACCAAGGCCTCCTCTATGTGGCGGATTCCTATAACCACAAGGTCCGTTTTTCAGACGTGGTAATGTTCACATGTCCTAAAATACAGTGTAGTTTCACATCAGTGACAAAGTCATCAAGAGGAAGAGCTTGTGGGGTGTCATTGGATGTTTTCTCTGAAACAGCCAATAGACAATACAAATGTAAAGCCTTCATATTCTCTGCTGTGAGATTGCTTCTTGAAAAGACAGTAGGCCTTCAGGGCATAGTGCATGTATGTTTGGTCTGGTTGTATAGAGTACTCACAAATCAAATCCCTCTTAGCCTTGCTGTGTTTGTTTGTTTGTTTCAGATCAAAGTGGTGGACCCAAAAACCAGGCAGTGTCTGGTTGTGGCTGGGACAGGGGAAGCAGGTGACGTGTTAGGGCCAGGGTTGACTGAGTCCAGCTTCAATGAGCCTGGTGGCCTGTGTGTCGGGGAGGGGGGCAGGGTGCTGTATGTAGCTGACACCAACAACCACCACCTCAAAGTCTTGGACCTGGACACCAAGACCGTGTCACTGGTGAGGGGTGTGTGTGACAGAAAGAGCATGATTGTGTGTGTGAAGCCATAGATCTTATGTGGCTTGCTTTTCCTTTGACTCTTTTTTTTTTAATACAGCTTCTCTTTTAGAAACACCAAACAAGTGTTTCTCTTCTCTCCTCCTCTTGTAGTTCCCCATTTCATTGGAGGATGCGGTAGACTCTGCACCAACTAAGTCCTCTGGACCTTGTAAAGTCCCCAAGCTCCCCAAATCTGCTTCTAGGGTGAAGATGCCACCACTGGCAGTGTCACCAGGACAGACTGTCAACTTGGAGCTGGTGCTATCGCTACCAGAGGGCACCAAGCTCACTGAAGACGCACCCAGCTTTTGGACCCTGTCAGCAGAAGGTAATGAAAATTACACCAGTGTAATGTTCAGTAGGGCACAATGTTGTCAACATTTTGAAACATAACCTTGTTCATGTGACTGTGAAGCTGTTCCCATTCATGCCTCAAGCTGGAAAAAGTGACTAAAACATTCCCTTTCAATTTAATGTTCTGTAATGGGCTCCAGTGAGTGTTCCAGTTAAATTGCTGTGGTTTGAAGGGCATTATAGTTTCCACTCCCCCATTCAAGGTCAAAGCAAACCTGGATATGAAATAAACCACTGGCTGGCGACACCGATCTTTTTTAAATGGTTAAACAGGAGTGAAGGATATTTTAGAAATTGTGCCAGATTGTCCCAGGCAGCAGACACACACACTCTCTCACACCATATGTTGAAATACAAATTGACATGCTGACTGATGTAGCTGCATCTTTTTTCTCGCTTTGTTCCCTCTTTCCAGACATGTCCTTAGCTTCAAACACTCCTGTTCTCAGTCTCTCTCTAAATCAAATCAAATGTATTTATATATCCCTTAGATCAGCTGGTATCTCAAAGTGCTGTACAGAAAGCCAGCCTAAAACCCCAAACAGCAAGCAATACTACCATTTATGTTATGTTAAGATATTATGTCTTGATAGAGTGAAATGTGTGCTTGTTATCCGCTATATTATATTATTCTATGATGAGTTGACTGTATGTGTGCCATTAAATAGGATATTGCCTAACTATTTCCTGTGTTGTACAGGTAACGAGTGGTTGGTAGGGAACCAGGTGGTGACCGGGGACATCCAAAATCTTTCCCAGCCCCTTTCCATCCCGGCCATTCTTCCAACGGTTCTCAAGGCGACAGAGGCCAGCCCCTCCCTCACCCTGAGTGTTTGGGTTTACTGCTGTCTGGCAGGAGGCGGGGCTTGTATGATGAAAGCCGCCTCCTTCACGCAACCTCTCCAGATAGGCTCTACACCCAGAAACGGCTCGGTTACCGTGACGCTGGCTCATGCTTTCTAACTTAACAAGCCTCTAGCCCTTCCCTCTCGTTGGGGCTTTGTGTTTAAAATATGTTTCATTTTTAAATGAAGATTCAAGTTTACAAATGTACAAATCCTTTTGATAGCTCCTTTTGAACACAAACGATAACAGTAACAAATAATTTATCACAGAAGTTGATTGACATGTTTAAACAAAGTAGATATATCAAAAATAGCATGGAAATGGGAAGAAAAGGTCAAACCCGGACTTAATTCAATCAACAGACAAATAAGTTAGAAAAAAATACCCCTCAAAAGGATAAGCCCACCCTACCTGCTTCCTTCCCCTTCGGGGTAAATCCTATGTAACTTTGTCTTAGATAAGTGTACTGTACAATTGGCTCATTCATCTCCCTCCTCTCCTCTAACTATTCCCTAATTCGTTGCTGTAAATGAGAATGTGTTCTCAGTCAACTTACCTGGTAAAATAAAGAAATAAAAAGTTTAAAGTCCTTAAATTGTATCAAACAATGCCTGGAGTAAATTATTTTTTATTTTATTTAACTAGGCAATCAGTTAAGAACAAATTCTTATTTACAATGACGGCCTACCGCGGCCAAACCCTAACCCGGACGATGCTGGCCAATTGTGCGCCGCCCTATGGGACTTCCAATCACGGCCGGTTGTGATACAGCCTGGAATCTAACCAGGGTCTGTAGTGACGCCTTTAGCACTGAGATGCAGTGCCTTAGACCGCTGCGCCACTCGGGAGCCCTCAAATTGAATGGGTATTGATGTATTCTAAGGTAACCTCCCAGTCTGCAACAGGTATTTCGGTGTCCAGCTCTTCCTCCCATTTTGCATTAGTAGGATCTGTGGAGGGTGGAAAGACTGAAATGTGTCATAATACCGAGATATCAGTTTGTTTGATCCTGAGCACAGTTTAATGCACCCATCAAACATGGAAGGTTTGACATTCTCGAATGCAGGTAGAGGTTTTCTTATACTGAATTTTTTTTAAATATATATATACACACACATGTAAAGTGTTAAAATAAAAGATCCCAGAAATGTTCCATATGCAGAAAAAGCTTATTTCTCTCAAATGTTATGCACACATGTGTTTACATCCCTGTTAGTGAGCATTTCTCCTTTGCCAAGAAAATCCATCCACATGACAGGTGTGGCATATCAAGAAGCTGATTAAACAGCATGATCATTACATAGGTGCGCCTTGTGCTGGGGACACTCTAAAATGTGCAGTTTTGTAACACAACTCTATGCCACAGATTGAGGGAACAGGCAATTGGCATGCTGACTGCAGGGATGTCCACCAGAGCTGGTGCCAGAGCATTAATTTGTCTACCATAAGCCACCTCCAACAACAAAAAATAGAATTTGGCAAAACATCCAACCGGTCTCGCAACCGCAGACCACGTGTAACCATGTCAGCCCAGGACCACATCTGGCTTCTTCACCTGTGGGATCGTCTGAGACCAGCCACCCAGAAAGCTGATGATACTGAGGAGTATTCCTGTCTGTAATAAAGCCTTTTTTTGTAGATAAAAACTCTGATTGGCTGGGCCTGGCTCCGAAGTGGGTGGGCCTATGCCCTCCCAGGCCCACCAATGGCTGTGCCCCTGCCCATCATGTGAAATCCATAAATTAGGGTCTACTGAATTCATTTCATTTGACTTGACTTCCTTCTATCAACTGTGTAACTCCATAAGATCACTGTCTATTCATTTTAGATCAGTGAACACTGCTTAGGTAGACATTGGGGGAACTAGACTTGGGGTCGAAATGGAATTGGGTCACTATTATATGTCACATGAGGGAGTGCATGGTTTTCTCTGCACAAGTATTCCCTGTCTTTATTTTACAGAATCTCAGCATCAAAGTGCATGTATTGTCTTCCTCTTCACTGTGTGTTTATGAATGGGGGGAAAACATGTGTGCTCTAAATGAGGTTTACATAATACATCCATAAGCACACAGTAACACCTCTAGAAAACCTTTCATAGACTTTTATGTCCACAACAACACTGTGTCTGCTGACTGGCTTGGATTTGTGCCAGCCAACTTGCTTACTTAAATAATACTTCAGAGCTGGCAAAACTGGTTACAATTACATTTCAACCAATGTTGCCCTGTTGGTTTTGTCATAAGGCATTTACAAAAAGTTTGCTCACACTTAATCATTACGCCCACATTTGTAAATGTTAGTAACCTAGTTATTCACACATTTATAAACTTTTTTAATTTAACTGATGTATTAATGATTCATAAGATAATAAGATGTTTAATATAGGTCCTTTTATAAACCATTTAGTAATCATTAGTTTGTCCCTAATCTAAAGTGAGGGCTTAGCGTTAGTGTTACCAGCACTCATAATGGCTTTTATGAAGCCTACCTCCAGAGGTGGTCAGGAATATCGGATCACAATGCGTCTTTTAATCGTCTACACCTGAAAACATTTAGGGCACAATCGGAACGTGGACAAGATCAGGATCAAGACGAGTGTTAGTATCAGGTGTAAACAGGGATTCTGATTTCTCTGTCCCAGCTTCACCTCAGTGCTGTCCGGCATGTGTGTTTTTATACTTTCCAAGGGCAGTGCTTTTTACAACTAGTTTATTTTATTATGCAATGTAACAAGGGCAAAGTAATAAACCATATTTTATCATCCGTTTGTGTGTGTTGTTCCTTTCTTTGCTGACATCAATGACTAACAAGGCCCTTGGGATTATGTATCCCATCAGCACACACATGGGGTGCGTTCGTAAATTCACTCTGGCTATCTACTCCGATTTCAGAGTATTCTAGTCTGAGTGTGTCAGAGCGCAAAATAACTGACGAATTTACTAAGGCTCAGCACCCATTGAATAGGGCCGGTGCCACTAAACATCGGCAAAAAATTGTAATTCAGTTGTTGCTAGCAGCACAGTTACAGTCACCAACGCTCTGGATAACATGAAAATAGCCTAACCAGCTCTGTTAGTGCGAATAAAATGGTCAGAGTGTGAGGTGTTCTTTCGATTGTATCTGGAAGTAGCTAGCAAGCAAGCCAACGTTAGCCAGTAGGTTTGGGTGCTTGACTGCCATTGTGAGTTCAGAACGCTCAGATCAACCCTACTCCTTGACCAGAGCATCCAGTGTGCGCTATGACAAAACGATCTGAATTAACGAATGGACAATCTGACAATACTCCATTTACAAACACCCAGAGGGCTCTCTGGCACTCCGGATTGTTGTTAAAGGTATATGGGGACTTGACATTGGAGGGCTGTCGTCTTGTATGGGAAAAGTATTGGTTCAGTGAAATATAGATAGAATATGTATATATACAGTGCCTTCGGAAAGTATTCTGACCCCTTCTGACTTTTTCTACATTTTGTAACGTGACAGCCTTATTCTAAAATGTATTAAATAAATGTTTTTACTCATCAGTAACCCATAATAACCAAGCGAAAACAGGTTTTTAGAAATGTTTGCAAATTTATACAAAATAAAAACAGATACCTTATTTGCATAAGTATTCAGACCCTTTGTTATGAGACTCGAAATTGAGCTCAGGTGCATCATGTTTCCATTGATCAACTGAGATATTTCTACAAATTGATTGGAGTCCACCTGTGGTAAATTCAATTGATAGGACATGATTTGGAAAGGCAAACACCTGTCTATATAAGGTAACACAGTTGACAGTGCATGTTTAGGGCAAAAACAAAGAAATTAGTTTGAAGGAATTGTCTGTAGAGCTCCGAGACAGGATTGTGTCGAGGCACCGATCTCGGGAAGGGTACCAAACAATGTCTGCAGCATTGGAGATCTACCAACAACGCAGTGGCCTCCATTATTCTTAAATGGAAGAAGTTTGAAACCACCAAAACTCTTCCTAGAGCTGGTCGCCAGGCCAAACTAAGTAATAGGGGGAGAAGGGCCTTGGTCAGGGAGGTGACCAAGAACCTGATGGTCATTCTGACAGAGCTCTAGAGTTCCTCTGTGGAGATGGAGAACCTTCCAGAAGGACAACCATCTCTGCAGGACTCCACCAATCAGGCCTTTATGGTAGAGTGGCCAGACGGAAGCCACTCATCAGTAAAAGGCACATGACAGCCTGCTTGGAGTTTGCCAAAAGGTACCTAAAGACCATGTGGAGCAAGATAATCTGGTCTGATGAAACCAATATTGAACTCTAGCCTGAATGCCAAGTGTAATGCCTGGAGGAAACCTGGCACCATCCCTACGGTGAAGCATGATGTTTTTCAGCGGCAGGGATTGGGAGACTAGTCAGGATCAAGGCAAAGATGAACGGAGCAAAGTACAGATAGATCCTTGATGAAAACCTGCTCCAGAGCTCTCAGGACCTCAGACTGCGACGAAGGTTCACCTTCCAACAGGACAACGACGCTAAGCACACAGCCAAGACAAAGCAGGAGTGGAGGCCGGACCAGCCAGAGGCCGGACTTGAACCCGATCTAACATCACTGGAGAGACCTGAAAATAGCGTGCAGCAACACTCCCCATCTAACCTGACAGAGTTTGAGAGGATCTGCAGAGAAGAATGGGAGTAACTCCTCAAATACAGGTGTGCCAAGCTTGTAGCGTCATTCCCAAGAAGACACGATTCTGTAATCGCTGCCAAAGGTGCTTCAACAATGTACTGAGTAAAGGGTCTGAATACTTATGTAAATGTTTTATTTTAGTTTCTTTTTAATAAATTAGCAAAAATGTCTGAACCTGTTTTTGCCTTGTCATATTGTGTGTAGAGTGGTTAGGGGGGGAACGATTTAATACATTATTGAATAAGGCTGTAATGTAACAAAATGTGGGAAAAGTAATGGGGTCTGAATACATTCCGAAGGCTCTGAAATATAGTGTTTTTTATTTAATATTTTCTATATTGTAGAATAATAGTGAAGACATCCAACAAATAAATAACACATATGGAACATGTAGTAACCAAAAAAGTGTTAAACAAATCAAACGTTCTTTCTATTTTTGTTTTTTCAAAGTAGCCCTAACCCTAAACATAACCCTTTGCCTTTGACAGCTTTGCACACTCTTGGCATTCTCTTAACCAGCTTCACCTGGAATGCTCTTCCAACAGTCCTGAAGAAGTTCTGACATATGCTGAGCACTTGTTGGATGCTTTCCTTCATTCTGCAGTCCAACTCATCCCAAACCATATCAATTGGGTTGAGGTCAGGTGATTATGGAGGCCATGTCATCTGATGCAGCACTCCATCACTCTCCATCTTGGTAAAATAGCCCTTACACAGCCTGGAGGTGTGCTGGGTCATTGACCTGTTGAAAAACAAATGATAGTCCCACTAAGCGCAAACCAGATGAGATGGTGTATCGCTGCAGAATGCTGTGGTAGCCATGCTGGTTAAGTCTGCCTTGAAATCTAAATAAATTACAGAAAATGTCACCAGCAAAGCACCATCACACCACCTCCTCCACACTTCACGGTGGGAACTACAAAGACACGGCGGTTGGAACCAAAAATCTCTAATTTGGACTCATCAGACCAAAGGACAGATTTCTACTGGTCTGATTGCTCATGCTACTTGGCCCAAGCAAGTTTTTTTCTTCTTATTTGTGTCCTTTGCAGCAATTTGACCATGAAGGCCTGATTCACGAATCCTCTGAACAGTTGATGTTGAGATGTCTGTTACTTGAACTCTGAAGCATTTATTTGGGCTGCAATTTCTAAGGCGGGTAACTCTAATGAAGTCATCGTCTTCTCTGGGTCTTCCTTTCCTGTGGGGGTCCTTATGAGAGCCAGTTTCATCATAGTGCTTGATAGTTTTTGCGACTGCACTTTCAAACTTCTTGGCATTTTCTGGATTGACTGACCATGTCTTAAAGTAATGATGGACTCTTGTTTCTCTTTGCTTATTTGAACTGTTCTTGCCATATTATAGACTTATCCATATTTGGTAAAAGACCATCTTCTGTATACCACCCCTACCTTCTCACAACACAACTAATTGGCTCAAACGCATTAAGAAGAAAATGAATTCCACAAATTCACTTTTAACAAGGCACACCTGTTAATTGAAATGTATTCCAGATGACAATATTGTGAAGCTGGTTGAGAGAATGTCAAGAGTGTGCAAAGCTGCCATGAAGGCAAAGGGTGGATTTGTTTAACACTTTTTTGGTTACTACATGATTCCATATGTGTTATTTCATAGTTTTCTTGTCTTCACTATTATTCTGCAATATGGAAAATAGTAAAATAAAGAAAGACTGTTGAATGAGTAGGTGTGTACAAACTTTTGACTGGTACTGACTGTAGAATAGTCTTCTCCCCTTTTTAAAATGCACCCTTCCTTGGATAATTTTGATTGGTGTCTGGTAACACTTAGGCCCCAGATAAAGATAAAGGAACCACACTGCAGGTTCTCATACTTTACGCCGAATTGGAGGTTAATATTCTGATTTTAGCCAACCGGAGGGGAGTTCCCCTGGGCATCCCACTGCACAGTGAGTTCCACATTTTGTTGAACCAGCCAAATCATCCAAACAAATGATTTGTTGAAAGGGTGTCACAAAATAGAAGTACTCTGCACATAAGAAAACAGTTCTAGTTACTGACACCCTTGAAACTTTTCACAGACACTTATTTGAAGCATATTGATCTGTTTAACAAATTAGTAACTTAACAATTAAAGAACAAACGTTACATTTGAAAGGCTTTAAGTACAGTTCCTTCAGAAAGTATTCACACCCCTTGACATTTTTTTTTAGGATTAAATTGTGATGTGTCACTGTTTTGATAATTTTTTACAAATTAATTAAAAATGAAAAGCTGAAATGTCTTGAGTCAATAATTATTCAACCACTTTGTTATGGCAAGCCTATCAAACCTTTATTTTGACAGGGAAGACATAGAGACCTAGGTCTCTTTTACAAATAAGCCCTGTATAATACAATATAAAGTACACATTAAACACTACATACTGTATATCATGTACAGTATGTAGTGTGGTGTCAAGAAAATAACCTCACACTCAACGTCAACAAAACAAAGGAGATGATTGTGGACTTCAGAAAAGGGAGCACCCCCCTATCCACATCGACGGGACAGTAGTGGAGAGGGTAGTAAGTTCCTCGGCGTACACATCACGGACAACCTGAATTGGTCCACCCACACAGACAGCGTTGTGAAGAAGGCGCAGCAGCGCCTCCTCAACCTCAGGAGGCTGAAGAAATTCTGCTTGTCAACAAAAGCACTTACAAACTTCTCCAGATGCACAATTGAGAACATCCTGTCGGGCTGTATCACCGCCTGGTACGGCAACTGCTCCGCCCACAACCGTAAGGCTCTCCAGAGGGTAGTGAGGTCTGCACAACGCATCACCGGGGGCAAACTACCTGCCCTCCAGGACACCTACACCACCCGATGTCACAGGAAGGCCATAAAGATCATCAAGGACAACAACCACCCGAGCCACTGGCTGTTCACCCCGCTATCATCCAGAAGGCGAGGTCAGTACAGGTGCATCAAAGCAGGGACAGAGAGACTGAAAAACAGCTTCTATCTCAAGGCCATCAGACTGTTAAACAGCCACCACTAACATTGAGTGGCTGCTGCCAACATACTGACAACTCCAGCCACTTTAATGATGTAAATTGATGTAAAAATGTATCACTAGCCACTTTAAACAATGCCACTTAATATAATGTTTACATACCCTACAGTACTCATCTCATATGTATATACTGTATTCTATACCATCTACTGCATCTTGCCATCTTTATGTAATACATGTATCACAAGCCACTTTAAACTATGCCGCTTTATGTTTATATAACCTACATTACTCATCTCACATGTATATACTGTACTCGATACCATCTACTGCATCTTGCCTATGCCGTTCTGTACCATCACTCATTCATATATCTTTATGTACATATTCTTTATCCCCTTACACTTGTGTCAAGGTAGTAGGTAGTAGTTTTGGAATTGTTAGGTTAGATTACTCGTTGGTTATTACTGCATTGTCGGAACTAGAAGCACAAGTATTTCGCTATACTCGCATTAACATCTGCTAACCATGTGTATGTGACAAATTATTGGATTTGATTTGATTCAAATACAAACACAAAGCACAAATAAAACATCACAAATCATTCCTCCACAGATAAATTCCCAATCAATACTTTAAATTGGCCAAACGGCACCAGAACATCAAGATTAAATTATTTTTTTATTTTGTTCCAACTGTACACAATAAAGCTAAAAACAGATTCACATAGCTCGGTGAAGACCCTAGGAACCTCGAATTAACCAATCGTGTGAACAGTTTAGGCAACTCAGGTGTCTATACTTAAACAGCAAAGTTAGATAAGACGGAGGTTTATCTACCGACCGATTGAAACTGACGTTAATGAACTTAAAAAGGTGAACATGTTTCTGAGAGAAGCCTTACTTGGAATACAGACGAGATCCATGTGAGAAAATCTGGCACTTACTGGTATTCAGTGGCGACCCATCATTCAGGGCAGGTGGGGCTAAGTTAAACAGGTGAGCCCCACCTGTTTAGCTAAAAAAATAACAATTAATTTAAAACAAATACATATTTCGCATGTTATTTTGGCATTAATACATGTCACATATCAGTTTGCAGACAATGTAATTATGGTCACAAATAAATACGCATACAAACATGGTCTCTCTTTTTGCTTTTTTCAGTAAGTCCGCTCAGCCTAGCTCAGTGGTGGTGGGGCAACCAGCAGAAAATACGGAGCGTAAGGGTTGGTAATGTTCTCTCGTTGTGCTGTGATTGGCTCAGTGTTCTGTCACCCATCGGGACACTACATCACCGCAAAATCTACAGGCAGAGCTCGAAAATTCAAGCCCCTTGGGTGCTGCCATAGATTTAAATTAGAAGTACCCATCCAAGAAGGCTCAAGGTCATTGGCCACAGATAAAATGACGTCAAATCACTTTGTATCTATTGTAGCTTTGGCTGGACTAATCATGTCAACATCATACTTTCAAAATCTTAGCTAGCAAGCTAGACAAGCAGTCATTAGATAAACATTACACAACAAGTTGGAAATCGCAAAATCAACCATGAGTGGTTTGGAAGGAATCAGTGGCTAACTGAGAGAAGTGTTGCAAATCAATCACTAACCTGCTATTCAGTGGAGTGGGTATGTGGTCCAAGTCTGGGTTTAAGGGTCTCTTTTCCAAACTTAAAAGGATAAACATTCACATACAACACCATTGGCCAGAAAAAGTTGAATACATTGGCCAGGCTGTCAATCGAGCATGACTTCTGCCGCGTTCAAAACAACGGCAAACTCACAACTGGCAAATCTCAGTAAATGAGCTCCGACTGGGAAAATACGTTTTGAACGGTCATCCAACTCGGAATTCCAAGTCGGGAACTCTGGCATTTTTCTAGAGCTCCGGCCTGAAGATCACTGACATCATGATTCAACCTTGTTTTTTTCAGAGTTCCCAGTTGTCTTGAAAGCATCATAAAACCAGAAAATGAGTTTGAAATTTTGATGACAAAATTTGCCCACAAGATGGACCGCCACACCACCTTTCTGTTCAAGTGAGCACAGAACAACAAGGTGAGTCCAAAAATGTCTTGCATGATGCTGCATGAATTATGTAATATGCCGGGGAGATATGAATACTGTAGCTAAGAAAGTAATACTTAGTGTAAGTTGTGTGGTAAGCTGTTAGTAGCCCATGTTCCTCACACTAATAATTTGGTCCCTTTTCCTTTCTTAACTTAGCCTACTGTCCTGACTTGGTGGTGCACATGTAGCCTATAGCCTGTTTTAGAGACATGTAATCATTGAATATTGTAAGAGGTTTCATTGTCTGCTTATATGCCCCCTTAACTTATCCTACAGTCCTGACTTGGTGTTCCGGGAAAATACTGTAAGAACAGCCTGTGTTTTGAATTCTGTCGCTGTACATTTCTAAAGTGCTGAATAAATAGTTATATTGACTACGTTCGTCCTAGCTCGCTCATGACCTTGTACCTAGCTGGTGGGGATTCCGGTGGGGTGCCCCCACCCAGGGAGTGGCGGTGCTGGAAACACTAGCTGGAGTAACCCATGGGGAGGGGGTCACACTCGGACAATCATTGTGGCCCTGGTGGCACAAAATAATCAAAAGGTCTGACTGCACAGAGATGCTTGGGAAAATGGTCACAACGGGGGACCAGTGTGTCTGTGTCTCCGGGTAGGGGGGTGTATCTAAGCGCCATCAGCTAGGACTTGACATTGGTTAATGAAATCTCCCCATTCTTGCTCAATTTTGCATGCCTTCTCAAACAGCTACAACTGTATGCATTTGCACATCAAGTCTTCTGTTGAGTTAGGCTCAGGATGGAACAACTGTTGAACATCTGAGCTGGTGGTTGTGTGTGTGTGTGTGTGGTTGTGTGTGTGTGGTTGTGTGTGTGTGTGTGTGTGTGTGCGTGTGTGTGTGTGTGTGTGTGTGTGTGTGTGTGTGTGTGTGTGTGTGTGTGTGTGTGTATCCCACATCTGTTACTATGGGGTAATGATGTTAGGGACAATACAGGATGAACCACAATAATTGTTTGCAAAAATAATAATTGCTGGCCAAAAATGTAATTTTTGTAATGCCATTCCTGGTTATAGGTAACATTCCTTCGTATGAACTGCCAACATTACGCATATTATTTGTTAATTGTGTAAATAAATTAATATATGCAACAACACCAAAAATAGTTGTATTTTTTTTTTTTTTACCGTATACAATACAATCAACGTTGGAAATTCTTTGGCAGTTGATATGCTTCTGTTGTGTAGATGGCACTGTGTGTTATTTTTAAAGGATGGGTCCCAATCTCTCAAAGGCCCTAGGATCCAGGTGAACATGGGTGGTCTGCCAGTCACTGGGAAGACAACCCAACATGGGATGGGGGGAGGTTATAGCAGGTGGAATAGGGAAGAACAATTGAAGGTTTACTCAGTAGCAGTACAAATAACATGGTACAGCTATATGGACACTCACTCACCACGGTACTTTTTAATGGTAAGTTTACAAACACATTATGGTAAATATAATTGAAACTTATATATTTTGCATTACCGTGTAGTTTACCAATGATGGTGAAGTGGACATGCTTGGTATTCATGTCCCGAAAGAAAGAAATTATCTAATTAGAGGTTAGATAAGATCTATCAAGAATGCCTAGTTCATCTCAGACTATGCTGCCCTTCAGTCCCTTGACTGTTGGCCCTGACTGAGACATGGATCACCCCAGAGAACACTGCTACTCCAGCTGCTTTTTCTTCAGCTGACTACATTTTCTCTCATAGTCTGAGAGCATCTAGTCGTCGCGGAGGTGGTACGTCTACTCATTTCTCCCTCTCTCACCTGTCCATCTCCTCATTTGAATTCCATGCTGTCACTGTCACTTCTCCACTCAACAATTATTGTTACCTACTTTACTGACTTTATTGTCCCCTTGGGGACATTTTGTTGCAGTGTCATGTACACGTTTAAAGTGGCGTTTAAATAAAACAAATTGACAATACAACTTTCATAACAGTTACATACCGATAAAAAAAGACTAGCCTAAAAAAAGACCCGAGCTATTTAGGAGGGATATCACACCTGGCACAAATGATTGTCCAGTTCTGTGGACAATCACCAGTTCCTGCTGAGGGGTGCCCTATACCTGCGCCCAGAGGGGAGTAATTCAAAGTCCAGGTACAGGGGGTGGCTTTGGTCTAAAATGATTTTGTGAGCCTTATGGAGGGCCCTGACCTTAAAGATCTCATCCAGGCCTGTCTGTTTGACTCCAAGTACCTTGCTTGCTGTGGTGATAATCCTTCTCAGCATGTTTCTCTGGCTGACAGTGGCATTGCCAAACCAACAAACAATATAAAAAGTTAAAATACTGTCAATGAAAGATTTGTAAAACAGAGTCAATATAATACAGTCTACATTAAAAGATCCCAGCTTTTTGAGAAAGTACAGTCTCTGTTGGCTCTTTTTGTAGATCAGGTCTGTACATTTACTGCACTGAAGCTTATTGTCCAACACCCAGGTATTTGTATTCCTCTGCAATCTAATCTCTATATTCTGACCTCTGATAGATGTTGCAGAGGCAGGTGTTGCATGCTTATTGAAGTCTATGCACATCTCTTTGGTCTTGTTGGTATTAAGGACCAAGTGTGATTCGTAACACCACTCTACAAAGTTATTTAGGACTGGGTCTTGGTGTTCCTCGTCATCATGCAGCAGGCTGATCAATGCAGTGTCATCAGAGAACTTAACGAGGTGTCTGTCAGGATGGGAACTAGTACAACTATTAGTGTACAAGACGTACAGGAGTGGGGTCACAACACATCTCTGAGGAGAGCCTGTGTTGGTGTTGCGTATGTCTGACACGTGGGGACCTACTTTGACCCGCTGCGACCGTTGGCTCAGGAAGTCCAACAGCCACAAAACCAGCCCCCCATCTAAGGAGAAGTACTGAATGGAGCCAGAATGTAAGGCTGGATTGTGTTGACGGCAGAAGAAAAGTCAACAAACAATACCCTGACATGGGATTTGGCACCCTCTAGATGTCTGTAGACCATGTTGAGGAGAGTAAGAATGGCAGAGGTGTGACCAAGTCATTGTTTTACAAGTCACAAGTAAGTCTCAAGTCTTAGCACTCAAGTCGTCCCAAGTCAAGTCCCAAGTCAAGACATGCAAGTCCAAGTCAAGTCTCAAGTCAAGACCGTCAAGTATCAAGTCAAGTCTCAAGCCCCTAACTTGAGTTTCGAGTCCTAAACAAGTCATAATGTGCTCTTCACCAAATGTAATACCATTTCATATTTTTAACAAGTCTAATAGTTAGTATATTACATTTATGCAAATCATGGATGCTTTTAAAAATATCCATATATTTATTACTTTCCAAATAAATGTTATATTTCCATGGAAATACATGGGTAGCCATGAGAAAGGTCCCCCTCTCGCTCTGTGACAGCGGGAGATGCGTGGTGGGTCGTGTGGGGTGGTTGCTCTCCTGTAGAGGAATTAAGCAGTCGTTCTTCATTCATTATCAATGGAGAAAGCTCAAAACTGCGGGGGACAGCAGAGAGGGGGATGGTGGGATTTGTGTGAAGCATAAACACAGAGGTTGAAGCACTTGCCGTAATCAGCAGGTTAGGAAGAGTACACAACCATTCTAGGAGGCACTCTACCACAAATGTGCTCATTTGATATTTTCCAGCTCCAAACAGCGTGTTGGCGAGTCAATCTGCAAGTCTAATCTAGGCAAGCAGTGAGGAGGGCACATAACAATACAGGCTCCAGACATCACAAGCCAGCAAGAAGAAACCCATGAAACAAACAAGTTACAGGGTTTCTCCCGCTCCAAGAGCCGACAGTAGGTTGGCCGGAGGTAGACCACATTGTGGTCTGATGTCCCCAGGGGAGGTCTGGTGGCAGAGAACGCCTTTGGTATTGTCCCATAGCACAAATCGAGAGTCCTGCTTTTCCTAGTGTGACATTTCACATACTGGTGGCATGTGTGCAGGACTTTGTGCGAAGTACAGTTGTTAAAATCCCCTAAAATACATTGGGTGCGTCGGGGGAGATGGATGCCAGTTTCTGTGACAGATTATAAATAATCTCTGATGCCTTTGTTATATTAGCTTTCAGTTGAATGTACACAACAGTAACAAACAATTGGGGTAACTCACGGGGCAGATAGTAAGGTCACAATGACACAGACAGCAGTTCAATGTTGGGGGTACAGAGTCTCTCTCTTACCAGGATCGATTTACACCACTGGTCCCTGACAAGCAGGCAGACGCCCCCGCCGTGAATTTTCCCTGTGATGGTCAGATCATGGTCCGCTCTGACCAGAGTGAAGCCGGCCGGCTCCAATTCTCTGTCCGGGACTCTGTCATCCAGCCAAGTCTCAGTAAATGCCAGCAAACAGGCCTCCCGTTATTCGTGTAGGAAGCGCAGATTCGCTGACAGCTCATCCACTTTTCCACTCAGTGACTGGGCGTTGATCAGCAAGGTGGTGAGTAAGGGTTTGTTCTTTAATTTTTAAAGTCTTTGTCTGATTCCTCTGCGTTTTAGACGTTTGCATTTTGGTTTGTAATCAGACAATCGGAGATGGGCCATTGGGATATCCATCGCGTTCGTGTTTGAGTTGCATTGTAGTAGGAGCTCTGCTGTATTGAATTCCGCTGCCAGCAGCGTTCTCATAATTTAGTACGTTTGTAGCGGGTATGTACACGATCATCAAGATCAGTCCAACACCACACCACTGTAAATCCATCGTTGACAGATGGCAGATTGTTTGTAAGCTAAGTGTACAAATTAAAACATAAAATAAGGCCACACCAAACGTCACACACACTGCGGGATGCAACAGAGCCGCCCCCCTTTCCTACCGCCCACCAGGAGCCCTTGGAGAGTTCCTAAAGGAGCTTGACACCTTGATAAACTAATTTCCTGACGATTGCTCATCACTCTTCGTACTTGGTGACTTAAAACTCCCGATGTCTGCCTTAGATTAATTTATTTCCAACTCTCTCTTTCCCCTCTGTGGCTCTTTTGATCTCAACCTTTCTCAATCCCCTCCAACTCACAAGGCAGGCAATATGCTTGACCTCATCTTTACTAGAGGCTGTTCACCTACGAATCTCACTGCTACCCCCCCTCCCCCCCCAGGTCTCTGATCACTACCTGGTTTCCTTTTCTGTCTCCCTTTCCTCCAAGCTTACCCAGATGGCCATGCTCCGTCGCAATCTTCGCTCTCTCTCTCTCCCACAACTTTCTCCTTTTCTATCCTATCATCTCTCCCTTCTAAATCCTTCTCCATCCTGTCTCCTGATTCTGCCTCTTTCGACCCTACTCTCCTCCCTTTTCATGTCCTACAGTATGACTCGCGCTGTCCCCTTAACTCCCTTGCTTCTCTGTGGCTGAGTGACTCATTGTGATGTTACAGAACAGGGCTGAGAGAAAATGGAGAGAAACTAAACTTCCGGAGGACCTATCATCCTTTCACTCTGTCCTTTCTATCTTCTCTTCCTCTGTATCCCCTTCTAAATCTGTGTTCTACCACTATAAATTCCAAGCTTTTGCCTCTAACCCTCTGAAAGTTTTCTCCTCCCTCCTCCTTTCCTCCTCCCTCTCTGCGGACAATTTTGTCAACCACTTTGAAAAGAAGGTTGACGACATCCACTAGTCATTCACTCAGCCTATTGAGTCCACTGGTCTCACTCACACAGAACTACCCTATGCCTTGACCTCTTTCTCCCCTCTTTCTCCAGATGACATCTTGCGACTAGTGAGGTCTGGCCGTGCGACAAAATGCCCGCTACACCCCATCCCTCCTTACTTCTCCAGACCATCTCTGGAGACCTTCTCCTATTCCGCAATTCCCTCATCAACTCATCCCTGACCACTGGCTGTGTTCCCTCTTACTTCAAAATGGCCCGAGTTGCTCCCCTCCTCAAGAAACCAACCCTTGACTCATCTGACGTCAAAAACTATAGACCTGTGTCCCTTCTTTCTTTTCTTTCCAAAACACTTGAGTGTGCTGTCGCTGATTATCTCTCGTTATCTCTCTCACAACGATCTTCTTGACCCTAACCAATCAGGCTTCAAGACGGGTCACTCAACCCAGACTGCTCTTCTCTTTGTCACGGAGGATCTTCTGGACCCCTAACCAGTCAGTCTTCAACACGGGTCACTCAACCCAGACTGCTCTTCTCTGTGTCACGGAGGATCTTCTGGACCCCTAACCAGTCAGTCTTCAAGGCGGGTCACTCAACCCAGACTGCTCTTCTCTTTGTCAAGGAGGATCTTCTGGACCCCTAACCAGTCAGGCTTCAAGACGGGTCACTCAACCCAGACTGCTCTTCTCTTTGTCACGGAGGATCTTCTGGACCCCTAACCAGTCAGTTTTCAAGACGGGTCTCTCAACCCAGACTGCTCTTCTCTGTGTCACGGAGGCTCTCCACACTGCCAAAGCTGACTCTCTCTCCTTATCCTCCTAGATCTATCCACTGCCTTCGACACCATAAACCATCAGGTCCTCCTCGCAGGGCTGGGAGTCTTAGACTCTGCACAGGTGACGTGGAGAGGATCTGTGTCTGCACCATATACTCTCACTACTGGTGTCTCCCAGGGCTTGGTTCTAGGCCTTCTCTCTATACACCAAGTCACTCGGCTCCGTGATATCCTCACATGATCTCTGCTATCCTTGCTAAGCGGATGAAACTCAACTACTTTTCTCCTTCCCCCCTACTGACACCCATGTGACGACACACATCTCTGCGTCCCTGGCAGATATCTCAACTTGGATCTCAGCCCATCAGCTCAATCTTGACAAGACGGAGCTGCTCTTCATCCTGAGGAAGGCCTGCCCGCTCAAAGACCTCTCCATCACAGTTGACAACTCCACTATGTCGCCCTCCCAGAGTGCAAAGAACCTTGGCGTGACCATGGACAACACCCTGTTGTTATATGCAAACATCAAAGCAGTGACCAGCTCCTGCAGGTTCATGCTCTACAACATCCGTAGAGTACGACCCTACCTCACACAGGACGTGGCGCAGGTCTTAATCCAGCTACTTGTCCTCTCCTGTCTGGACTACTGCAACTCGCAGTTGGCTGGGCTCCTCACTTGTGCCATCAAACCCCTGCAACTTATCCAGAATGCTGCAGCCCACCTGGTTTTCAACGTTCCCAAGTTCTCTCATGTCACTCCGCTCCTACGCACACTCCAATGGCTTCCAGTCAAAGCTTGCATCCCCTACAAGACCATGGTGCTTACCCATGGAACAAGAAAAGAAGCTGCCCCTCCCTACTTCAGACTATGCGCAAACCCTACATCCAAACCAGAGCACTCTGTTCTTCCACCTCAGGTCTCTTGGACCCCAAATATAGAATTGGGCCTTCACTACTATAGCCCATAGAAACGCATTGACTAACACATTCATAAATGGCAATAAAAATACAGCAATAAAATAAATCATAAGAAATAAGGTTTGAGGCATCTGTTCTATATTTAGGAGATATAAGAAAGCTCAGGAAATATTTTGTATTTTATTTGGACACATATTTAACCCCTTATTTTTGTTGGCACCAAACTACCTCCATACTTCCATTTGTTTGTAAGGGTTTCCTTCAGACGAGTCCTGTGACACTTGTGGGGGTCATAGAGTAAAAAGGAAACCATTGTGAGAGTCTCCCCTTTCCATAATAGTTTGTAGGACAAACCGTTCAGTTATTTTTATGAAAAGTCTGACACACACCGCTGTAGCTCGCCCACCTTCCACCGCAGATGCGGAAGGCCAACATATCTCTAGCTTACACTGACAGATTTTGATGGGGATTTTTTTATGATGTAACTTACACTACTGTTCAAAAGTTTGATGTCACTTAGAAATGTCCTTGTTTTTGAAAGAAAAACACATTTTTTTGTTCATTAAAATAACATCAAATTGATCAGAAATACAGTGTAGACATTACTAATGTTGTAAATGACTATTGTAGCTGTAAACGGCAGATTTTTTATGGAACTTCTACACAGGCATACAGAGGCGCATTATCAGCAACCATCACTCCTGTGTTCCAATGGCACTTTGTGAGCTAGTTTGCTCTGTTCTGTGAAGGGAGTAGTACACAGCGTTGTACGAGATCTTCAATTTCTTGGCAATTTCTCACATGGAATAGCCTTCATTTCTCAGAACAAGAATAGGCTGACGAGTTTCAGCAGAAAGTTATTTCTGGCCATTTTGAGCCTGTAATCGAACCCACAAATGCTGATGCTCCAGATACTCAACTAGTCTAAAGAAGGCCAGTTTTATTGCTTCTTTAATCAGGACAAGTTTTCAGCTCTGCTAACAAAATTGCAAAATGGTTTTCTAATGATCAATTAGCCTTTTAAATTATAAACTTGGATTAGCTAACACAACGTGCCATTGGAACACAGTAGTGATGGTTGCTAATAATGGGCCTCAGTACGCCTATGTAGATATTCCATTAAAAATCAGCCGTTTCCAGCTACAATAGTCATTTACAACATTAACAATGTCTACACTGTATTTCTGATCAATTTGATGTTATTTTAATGGACAAAAATGTGCTTTTCTTTCAAAAACAAGGACATTTCTAAGTGACCCCAAACGTTTTAAATGTAGTGTAGATTGCTGAACGGGTGCACCAATAGACTCTTAAGGATTTAATAGGCTACATTTAGTTATTGTGATATCTGTTAAAATGCTGGGTAATAATTTAGCAATGTAATTGCATTAATTTTTGTTTCTAAAGTATGTCATTTTGAGAAGATTTATTTTACATCTCAAAATAGGACGCTGTGTCACTCCCTGACCTTAGAGATCCTTTTTATGTCTCTACTTTGGTTTGGTCAGGGCGTGAGTTGGGGTGGGCATTCTATGTTTTTGTGTTCTGTTTTCTATTTCTGTGTGTTTGGCGGGGTGTGGTTCTCAATCAGAGGCAGCTGTCTATCGTTGTCTCTGATTGAGAACCATACTTAGGTAGCCGTTTCCCACCTGTGTCTGTGGGTAGTTATTTTCTGTTTAATGTTTTCTGCGCCTTACAGGACTGTTTCGGTTTAGTTTATTCACGTTTTGTGTTTTAGTGTTCAGTCAAATAAAAATCATGAACATGTACCACGCTGCACTTTGGTCCACACCTTCTTCATACGACGACCGCTACACGCTGTTGTCGATGGCTCACTCACTCTGGGCAGAAATTGAACCAAACTGATCTCGGAAATCTCAGACCTAGGATAAGAGCACTAGGTTTGTGTATTTTTTTGGCCACTTCGACATGTTATGGGGGGATTGTGCTCATCGGATGGGGGGATAGTGCTCTTCAGAAAGACAACTCTCCCAACAAATTACGAACTTGGGTAGGCGGGGCCCAAAAATGATCCCCTCGGAAACATGACAGAGGTGGACACAATGCAGACACAGAAAGCTATGCTAGGCCACAGCTAGGCCACAGCTGGTTGTAAGCTTGTAACACTAACGTCATGGAGCATGCAAACTACTCACTTGCAAAATACTGATTGACTCTCAAAATCAATGAGGGTGTCTCAGGGGGAGTTGGAATATGCAAAAAACAAATGTCCAATTTACACTCGTATAATATACACTTGTACATGTGTGAAATAGGACAAATACAAGCACCCACCAAATTATTATCAGGGATTCAAGCAGCGGAGCTGGTGAAACCCTTTTTATTTGGGGGAGTTCATTATTAGGAGGCCAAGACACGACGCTGGAATAATTGCTGGGATTATTATTAGTGGTTTAATTCCTCGAAGGTGCTGGAACCCTATTGTTATTGTAGGGATTATTTTATTTTTTTTTCCAATCTTTGGAAGGTTTAGCTCTTAAATGGTAAGACCTACAGAGACCACACTTGGTGGGATGGTGTAAATTGGTGGGCTAATACATCTGATAATACATGGTGCAACTTGGCCAAATGGTGGCCCTATAAACAGCATTTGACTTCAAAAGGTCAGCCCCGCCTCCTCGTTTGACCGAGTAGGAATTTGGAACGCAGGTTCCTCTCTAGCCAAGGAACAAATGTACCTCTAGGACTGATGACGTCACCATGGTGGATCAACTGCCATTTTGAAAATGGTGTACATTTTCCAACATTTTCCAACAAACATCTCCTCAGAGACTAAACCAATTTCCTTGTGTACAGCATCTATAGACCAAGATCATTACATGTGTTGAAGTTGATATCTTAAATGACGTGACTGATGTACGCTTATGAAGTTGAGTGAGTTCGGACATGACAATTCGTCGTTCTTGGAGGTAATGGAGACCCCTGCTGGCCATGAATCTCAATACTATTCTTATCGGCAGACTCAATAGCCTTGGTTTCTCAAATGACTGCCTTGCCTGGTTCACCAACTACTTCTCAGATAGAGTTCAGTGTGTCAAATCGGAGGGCCTGTTGTCCGGACCTCTGACAGTCTCTATGGGGGTGTCACAGGGTTCAATTCTTGGGCCGACTCTTTTCTCTGTATATATCAATGATGTCGCTCTTGCTGCGGGCGGTTTTCTGATCCACCTCTACGCAGACGACGCCATTCTGCATACATCTGGCCCTTCTTTGGACACTGTGTTAACTAACCTCCAGACGAGCTTCAATACCATACAACTCTCCTTCCGTGGCCTCCAACTGTTCTTAAATACAAGTAAAACTAAATGCATGCTCTTCAACCGATCACTGCCCACACCTGCCTGCCCTTCTAGCATCACCACTCTGGACAGTTCTGACTTAGAATATGTGGACAACTACAAATACCTAGGTGTCTGGTTAGACTGACATTAAGCATCTCCAATCCAAAATTACATCTAGAATCGGCTTCCTATTTCGCAACAAAGCATCCTTCACTCATGCTGCCAAACATACCCTCATAAAACTGACTATCCTACCGATCCTCGACTTCGGCGATGTCATTTACAAAATAGCCTCCAACACTCAGCAAATTGGATGCAGTCTATCACAGTGCCATCCGTTTTGTCAACAAATCCCCATATACTACCCACCACTCTCGTTGGCTGGCCCTCGCTTCATATTTGTTGCCAAACCCACTGGCTCCAGGTGATCTATAAGTCCTTGCTAGGTAAAGCCCCGCCTTATCTCAGCTCACTGGTCACCATAGCAGCACCCACCTGTAGCACGCGCTCCAGCAGGTATATTTCACTGGTCACCCCCAAAGCCAATTCCTACTTTGGCCGCCTTTCCTTCCAGTTCTCTGCTGCCAATGACTGGAACGAACTGCAAAAATAACTGAAGCTGGAGACAAATATCTCCCTCACTAACTTTAAGCACCAGCTGTCAGAGTAGCTCACAGATCACTGCACCTGTACATAGCCCATCTGTAAATAGCCCATCCAACTACCTCATCCCCATACTGTTATTTATTTAATTTATTTTGCTCCTTTGCACCCCAGTATCTCTACTTGCACACTCATCTTCTGCACATCTATCACTCCAGTGTTTAATTGCTATATTGTAATTATCTTGCCACTATGACCTATTTATTGCCTTACCTCCCTCATCCTACCTCACACACTGTACATATACTTTTTCTATTTTATTATTGACTGTATGTTTTGTTTATTCCATGTGTATCTCTGTGTTGTTGATTTGCTTTATCTTGGCCAGGTCGCAGTTGGTCGCAGTTGTAAAACTAGCCTACCTGGTTAAATAAAGGTGAAATAAATAAAAAATCTGCTGTGTCAACAGTTTCCAGTACCTTGTCCACCAATTCCATACTGGAGCCATGTCTCCCTGGGCACGGTATAGAACAGAAACATTAACTCATGCTCTGGAATGCTCTTTAGGTTTTATCACCCAAAAGACATCGTACATCTCCTTTGTCAGTGTTATCTCCCAGAGGCCCATCCTCAGTAGAACACACACACAATAGTTATAAGAATCCTCTATTCTGTTGCATAAAACAACCATTTGATGCAATAAAAGTATTATAACATAATCTTGCAATTTTCCACCATAAACCCAATTGCCGTTTCTTCACAAGCAATGTCATACCGGAACTCGCGGTAACATAAAGAAATACTCGCCATGATCTACTCACGCTACTGAAATGCGAGAGATAATAACTTCACTTCGATCAAACGAACATATCTTCTCAAATGTCTTTAATTGGCTGGCCCATATGTCCTCGCTCATTAAATGAATACCGACCGAGTCTGCTAGCTCGTTAAACACGAGAGACAGAAATAATACTTTGCTTTGACCCAACAGGTCTATTTCTCAGAATTCCTAAATCGGCTGGCCCATATGTCCTGGCTCATAGGCATTCAGTAATTCACCCTACACACTGACCCTTTGTCAGATATACAACACCAGATTCAGACTCTCCCCTAGTGTCTGGATGAAAAGGATCCACACACCCCACTCTCAACAATAATTCTGCCTACAGCACTATTGGTGTATAACGGAATTTGCTACACAATTCATAAAGACAGAAGTCAACAGTAAGGCCACTTGTGAATGATGCCCAGCGTGTGCAGTAAGGCAAGACCTTTTCAAATCATAGTCACACACATCATGTAGCCTAGCCCATAGGCCAATATGTTTTGATAAGGTTTGTATCACAACTAAAGTGGCCAAATACCTTCTAAAAATTAAGCACACTAATCAGCTTTACAACCGGTGAAGAGCCTAAATGGTATCAATATGTGACACGTGAGTTTCCAGTTTGGGGAAGATCATTTTCATCATAATGCACCTTTATAATAAAGCATTACATGCATAATCGCATTTGCGGTCACTTTTGAGAATGGTGTTTTCCCTCTAATTGATTTTGGAGCATTTGCGCTTATAGCCTACTGCCATGTGCATTGCTGCGCTTTTAATGTGAAGAAATAGCTTAATAGTTAATCAACATTTTAAGCTAAACATTCTGATGTGTTGAATCAGCCTCATTGCTTTTAACAGTTTTTTTGGATTTGAGTGGTTGTAATAATTTGGGATCTATCGCATCCCACAACAGTCCCAGCATACAGTACCAGTCAAAAGTTTGGACACACCTACTTGGGTTTTTCTTTATTTTTACTATATTCTACATTGTAGAATAATAGTGAAGACTTCAAAACTATTAAATAACACATATGGAATCATGTAGTAACTAAAAAAAGTGTTAAACAAATCAATATATATTTTAGATTCTTCACAGTAGCCACCCTTTGCCTTGATGACAGCTTCACACACTCTTGGCATTCTCTCAACCAGCTTCATAAGGTTTATGATTGACTGTTGTTTCTCTTTGCTTATTTGAGCTGTTCTTGCAATAATATGGACTTGGTCTTTTACCAAATAGGGCTATCTTCTCTATACCACCCCTATCTTGTCACAACACAAATGATTGGCTCAAAAGCATTAAGAAGGAGAGAATTTCCACAAATTAACTTTTAACAAGGCACACATGTTAATTGAAATGCATTCCAGGTGACTACTTCATGAAGCTGGTTGAGAGTATGCCAAGAGTGTGCAAAGCTGTCATCAAGGCAAAGGGTGGCTACTTTGAAGAATCTCAAATATAATAAAATATATTTTGATTCGTTGAAAAAAAATGTTGGTTACTACATGATTCCATATGTGTTATTTCATAGTTTTGATGTCTTTACTATTATTCTACAATGTAGAAAATAGTAAAAATAAATAAAAACCCTGGAGTGAGTAGGTGTGTCCAAACTCTTGACTGGTACTGTATGTTTGGAATATTTATTTGTTGCTGTCACGTTCTGACCATAGTTCTTTTGTGTTTTCTTTGTTTTAGTGTTGGTCAGGACGTGAGCTGAGTGGGCATTCTATGTTGTGTGTCTAGTTTTCCCGTTTCTATGTTTGGCCTGATATGGTTCTCAATCAGAGGCAGGTGTTAGTCATTGTCTCTGATTGGGAACCATATTTAGGTAGCCTGTTTTTTTTGTTAGGTTTTGTGGGTGGTTGTCTTCTGTCTTCGTGTGTCTGCACCAAACAGAACTGTTTCGGTTTTTTCACATTTGTTGTTTTGTATTTTGTAGTGTTCACGTTTATCGTCTTTATTAAACATGATGAACACTAAGTACGCTGCGTTTTGGTCCTCTCCTTCATCCACAGAAGAAAGCCGTTACAGTTGCACAGAAGGACAAGATGACCAACAGAATAGGTACATTTTTGGCCTATGGGCAATAGTAAATTGACATAGGCTAGAGATGTTGCTCTTTGTTAGGCCTAATCATATTGTTGGCTGACGATAAGTAGGCTAAATGTGGACAGTTCTTCTAACATCTTCAATATGCGCCTCGGATTCTTATAAGATGGACATGATTGCATCCCCGACGTGTCTGTCTTCGATTGTAGCCTACTTCTTACCTCTGAAAAGGACCCGATCACGTAATGGGCATTGGCCAAAAGAATTGATGTATCTGAGAGCCATGTGAGTTAGAGGTACTTCGGAGCACGGCAGCTTAGGGAAGGGAATTATAATTATTATATTCAGCCCAAAGGCACAACGGCCACAAAAGGCATTCATTTTTTTAGGGGGCATTGGTATAACTGGTATGTCATTGAAATAACAGGTCAGAGTGCAGGCACATCTAGGATTCAAATCCATAGTGGAGGGCGGAGGGCTGTTTGCAAAGTGAGTTGGTGCTTCGGCTCAGACAAGAATCACCCCATTTGTGGTATCGACCCTACGATTCTGAGGTTAAGAGGCTCATGCTCAAACGTCTGAGCTTGCCAGGCAGGTCAATTGTAGTACTGACTTGGACCGAATATCGTACAGATATGTAAGTGCAAAATATGGTGATCAGTAAGAGTGCTTTGCATACCTCCTGTGGCGCAGTCGGTTAGCGCGTGGTTCTTATACAGCAGTATGCAGTGAAATAATGCCGAGGTTGTGAGTTCGAGCCTCACCAGGAGCAAGTGCTTTTCTTGAACCCTCTGCCTGTCTATTTCTTGTCCAGAAAACGAGCATTTACTCAATCTATTTCATAAGTAATTGGTATGTCATTGAGATAACAGGTCAGAGTGCAGCTACAATTCAAATGTATAGTCTTCTGCATTACCAGCAATGCCTGACACATCAGCAATGCAGGATGGCAAAGCCTGCTCGAAAATCCAAGCGGTTGGCTGTTCGCGAAGTCAGTTGGAAGTCCGTTAGAGAAAAAAATCACCCAACGTGGGGCTCGAACCCACGACCTGAGATAAAGAGTCTCATGCTCTACCGACTGAGCTAGCCAGGTATCAGGCACAGCTAGGATTCAAACCATAGTCTTCTGTATCACCAGCTATGCCTGACACGTCAGCAATGCAGGGTGGCAAGCCTGCTGGAAAGTCCAGGTGAATGGCTGTTTGCAAAGTGAGTTGATGCTTCGGCTCAGACAAGAATCACCCCATTTGTGGTATCGACCCAACGATTCTGAGGTTAAGAGGCTCATGCTCAAATGTCTGAGCTTGCCAGGCAGGTCAATTGTAGTACTGACTTGGACCATATATCGTACAGATATGTTGGTGCAAAATATGGTGATCAGTAAGCGTGCTTTGCATAGCTCCTGTGGCGCAGTCGGTTAGCGCGTGGTACTTATACAGCAGTATGCAGCGAAGCAATGCCGAGGTTGTGAGTTCGAGCCTCACCAGGAGCAAGTGCTTTTCTTGAACCCTCTACCTGTCTATTTCTTGTCCAGAAAAAGAGGATTTATTCAATCTATTTCATAAGTAATTGGTATGTCATTGAGATAACAGGTCAGAGTGCAGGGACAGCTGCAATTCAAATGTATAGTCTTCTGCATTACCAGCAATGCCTGACACATCAGCAATGCAGGACGGCAAGCCTGCTCGAAAATCCAAGTGGTTGGCTGTTTGCGAAGTGAGTTGGGGCTTCGGCAGAGAAAATAATCCCCCTACGTGGGGCTCGAACCCACAACCCTAAAGCTCTACCGACTGAGCTAGCCAGGTACCTCAATGGTAATCTTGTATTGGTCCAAATATCGTACAGCTCCGTTTGTGCAAAATATGGTCAGTGAGAGTGTTGTTAATGGATCCTGTGGTGCAATCGGTTAGTGTATTGTGCTTATACAGCAATATGCTGCAATTAGATGACAAGGTTGTGCGTTCAAGCTCCACCAGGAGCAAGTACTCTTCTTGAACCCTCTCCCTGTCTATTTATTGTCCAGAAAAGGAGCATTTATTCAATCTATTCCATAAGTAATTGTGATAACAGGTCAGAGTGCAGGGACAGGGATTCAAATGTATAGTCTTCTGCATTACCAGCAATGCCTGACACATCAGCAATGCACGATGGCAAGCCTGCTCGAAAATCCAGGTGAATGGCTATTTGCAAAGTGAGTTGGTGCTTCGGCTCAGACAAGAATCACCCCATTTGTGGTATCGACCCTACGATTCTGAGGTTAAGAGGCTCATGCTCAAATGTCTGAGCTTGCCAGGCAGGTCAATTGTAGTACTGACTTGGACAGAATATCGTACAGATATGTTGGTGCAAAATATGGTGATCAGTAAGCGTGCTTTGAATAGCTCCTGTGGCGCAGTTGGTTAGCGCGTGGGACTTATACAGCAGTATGCAGCGAAGCAATGCCGAGGTTGTGAGTTCGAACCTCACCAGGAGCAAGTGCTTTTCTTGAACCTGTCTATTTCTTGTCCAGACAAAGAGGATTTATTCAATCTATTTCATAAGTAATTGATATGTCATTGAGATAACAGGTCAGAGTGCAGGGACAGCTACAATTCAAATGTATAGTCTCCTGCATTACCAGCAATGCCTGACACATCAGCAATGCAGGACGACAAGCCTGCTTGAAAATTCAAGTGGTTGGCTGTTTGCGAAGTGAGTTGGTGCTTCGGCAGAGAAAATAATCACCCAACGTGGGGCTCGAACCTACAACCCTGAGATTAAGAGTCTCATGCTCTACCGACTGAGGTAGCCAGGTATGTCAATGGTAATATTGCATTGGGTCGAATATCGTACAGCTCCGTTTGTGGAAAATGTGGTGATCAGTGAGTGTTGTTAGTGGATTCTGTGGTGCAATCGGTTAGCGAATTGTGCTTATACAGTAATATACAGCAAATTGATGACACGGTTGTGAGTTCAATCCCCACCAGGAGCAAGTATTCTTCTTGAACCCTGTCTATTTCTTGTCCAGAAAAGGAGCTTTTATTGAATACACTTAGGAGGACGTTTCATAACTAATTGGTATGTCATTGAAATAACAGGTCAGAGTGCAGGCACAGCTAGGATTCAAATCCATAGTCTTCTGTATCACCAGCTATGCCTGACACGTCAGCAATGCAGGGTGGCAAGCCTGCTCGAAAGTCCAGGTGAATGGCTGTTTGCAAAGTGAGTTGGTGCTTCTACTCAGACAAGAATCACCCCATTTGTGGTATCGACCCTACGATTCTGAGGTTAAGAGGCTCATGCTCAAGCGTCTGAGCTTGCCAGGCAGGTCAATTGTAGTACTGACTTGGACCGAATATCGTACAGATATGTTGGTGCAAAATATGGTGATCAGTAAGCGTGCTTTGCATAACTCCTGTGGCGCAGTCGGTTAGAGCGTGGTACTTATCCTCTAGCGACGAGCAATCCCGTATCCGGGAGCGTAATCATAGCCTCAAGCGCATTACCATAACGCAACGTTTCCTATTCATGAAAATCGCAAATGAAATGAAATAAATATATTGAAAGACAAGCTTAGCCTTTTGTTAACAACACTGTCATCTCAGATTTTCAAAATATGCGTTACATCCAACACTAGACAAGCATTTGTGTAAGTTTAGCATGGCATAATGCTATGCTAGGCTGTGCTGGCAGCAGGCAACATTTTCACAAAAACAAGAAAAGCAACCAAATTAAATCATTTACCTTTGAATAACTTCACTCAGGAGACTCCCAGTTAGATAGCAAATGTTCCTTTTTTCCAAAAATAATATTTTTGGAGGTGAAAAACGTCACGTTTGTTCATCCTGCTTGGCTGAGAAATCGTCCGAAAATACTTCAACTATAACGCCAAACTTTTTTCAAAATTTGCTCCATAATATCGACAGAAACACGGCAAACGTTGTTTAGGATCCATCCTCAAAGTGTTTTTAACATATGTATTCAATAATGTATCCGTGGAGGCAGTTGGTTTCTCATAAGAAACTATTGGAAAAATGGCTACCTCAGTATTTTACACAACGTTTTCTCCGGGAGACACCATATGGTCTCTTGCAGCCATTCTCCAATGGAAATGCCTAAAAAGACGTCACAATGCTGCAGACACCTTGGGGAAAACGTGGAAAATGTAAGCTGACTCCTAGCTGCTTCACAGCCATATAAGGAGTCATTGGCATGAGGCTGTTTCAAAAAATGCGGCACTTCCTGATTGGATCTTTATCTGTGTTTCGCCTGTATCATCAGTTATGTGCCACTCACAGACAATATCTTTGCAGTTTTGGAAATGTCAGAGTGTTTTCTTTCCAAAGCTGTCAATTATATTCATAGTCGAGCATCTTTTCGTGACAAAATATCTGGTTTAAAATGGGAACGTTTTTCATCCAAAAATTATAATAGCGCCCCCTATATCCAAGAAGTTCTACAGCAGTATGCAGCGAAGCAATGCCGGGGTTGTGAGTTCGAGCATCACCAGGAGCAAGTGCTTTTCTTGAAACCTCTGCCTTGTCCAGAAAAAGAGCATTTATTCAATCTATTTCATAAGTAATTTTTGAAATTATTATGGATAAATGAATAAACAATATCCCCATTTTAAATAGAATTGTAACTAAGTAAAATTATACTCTGTTTTATAAGTGATTAACAATATGAGTTCATAAGAAGGGATTGTGTGACACGGACAAGGAGTAATAAAAAGTTAATGAACACCATTCCAACTAGGCAGAAACAAATGGGTTGTGGACTGTGTAAACACATAAGGTCGTTAGCCTATGGTTGACCCTACTGAAACTTAGCTCTGGGGTTTTTCGATAAGGCAGTGAGTGCATTCCTAGGTTTTCTGTTAATTAAAACTGTCAGTTCAGTGGTGATCGATAATGTTGAGGGGTCAAAAGTTATCTGGGAGTGTGTTAGTAAGTTAGAATGAACTTTTCACCTTACTTTGTCCCAGTCGAGAGGAGGGGATTCTGTTAAAGCAGTGAAATGACGTCATGATCTGTATATAAACTGCTGCACGTGATTAAGTGGGAGCGCGCTCCGAGAATAAATTATATTACATATTATTGAAAGACTGGTCTGCGTCTATTTTATGCAAACAAGAAATCTTACAAATTCTCATAAAATGGATTAAGGGCTTTCAATTGATGAAAGCACATTGGCATAATTAAATTACAGTAACAGTAATTTGTATGTCATTGAGATAACAGGTTAGAGTGCAGGGACAGCTACGATTCAAATGTATTGTCTTCTGCATTACCAGCAATGCCTGACACATCAGCAATGCAGGATGGAAGCCTGCTGGAAAATCCAAGCGTTTGGCGAAGTGAGTTGGTACGTCGGCAGAGAAAATAATCTCCCAACGTGGGGCTCGAACCCACGACCCTGAGATTAAGAGTCTCATGCTCTACCGACTGAGGTAGCCAGGTATCTCAATGGTAATATTGCATTGGTTCGAATATCGTACAGCTCCGTTTGTGCAAAATATGGTGATCAGTGAGAGTGTTGTTAATGAATCCTGTGGTGCAATCTGTTAGTGTTTTGTGCTTATACAGCAATATGCTGCAATTAGATGACAAGGTTCTGCGTTCATAATTAATTTGTATGTCATTGAGATAACAGGTTAGAGTGCAGGGACCGCTACGGTTCAAATGTATAGTCTTCTGCATTACCAGCAATGCCTGACACATCAGCAATGCAGGATGGCAAGCCTGGTCGAAAATCCAAGCGGTTGGCTTTTTGCAAAGTGAGCTGGTACTTCGGCAGAGAAAAGAATCACCCAACGTGGGGCTCGAACCCACACCCTGAGATTAAGAGTCTCATGTTCTACCGACTGAGCTAGCCAGGTACCTCAATAGTAATATTGCATTGGTCCGAATATCATACAGCTCCGTTTGTGCAAAATATGGTGATCAGTGAGAGTGTTGTTAATGGATCCTGTGGTGCAATCGGTTAGTGTATTGTGCTTATAGAGCAATATGCAGCAAATTGATGACAAGGTTGTGCGTTCAAGCTCCACCAGGAGCAAGTATTCTTCTTGAACCCTCTCCCTGTCTATTTCTTGTCCAGAAAAGGAGCATTTATTCCATTAATTCGGAGGGCGTTTCATAGGTAGTAGGTATGTCATTGAGATAACAGGTCAGAGTGCAGGCACATCTAGGATTCAAATCAATAGTCTTCTGAATCACCAGCTATGCCTGACACGTCAGCAATGCAGGGTGGCAGGCCTGCTCGAAAGTCCAAGCGGAGGGCTGTTTGCGACGTGAGTTGGTGCTTCGGCAGAGAAAAGAATCGAACAACGTGGGGCTCAACCCACGGCCCTGAGATTAAGAGTCTCATTCTCCAACGAATCAGCCACCCAGGAAACTCAACGGTAATATTGACTTGGTCCGAATATCGTACAGCTCCGTTTGTGGAAAATGTGGTGATCAGTGAGAGTGTTGTTAGTGGATCCTGTGGTGCAATCGTTTAGCGTATTGTGCTTATACAGTTATATACAGCAAATTGATGACAAGGTTGTGAGTTCAAGCCCCACCAGGATCAAGTATTCTTCTTGAACCCTGTCTATTTCTTGTCTAGAAAATGAGCTTTTATTCAATACACTTAGGAGGACGTTTCATAATGAATTGGTATTTCAATGAAATAACAGGTCGGAGTGCAGGCACAGCTAGGATTCAAATCCATGGTCTTCTGCATTACCAGCAATGCCTGACACATAAGCAATGCAGGATGGCAAGCCTGCTCGAAAATCCAAGCAGTTGGTGAAGTGAGTTGGTACTTCGGCAGAGACAATAATCACCCAACGTCGGGCTCGAACTCACAGCCCTGAGATTAAGAGTCTCATGCTCTACCAACTGAGCTAGCCAGGTATCTCAATGGTATAGTGTATTGGTCCGAATATCGTACAGCTCCGTTTGTGCAAAATATGGTGATCAGTGAGAGTGTTGTTAATGGATCCTGTGGTGCAATCTGTGAGTGTGTAGTGAAACGCCAACTGGATCTATCTCCTGGTCCTCTTCCCCTGCCTTACCCACCAATGGTAGCGACAGAGATGACCACGCCTACTGAAATACCGGATTGGGCAACGTCACCAGAAGATGACTCAAGCCAACCAACTACTGAACAAGACTGGTGTCAGGAATAACCACCCTCTGCCTCAAGTGACACCTCTGAATGGGAACAGCTGTTAGACTCATTGCTGATAGAGTAAGGGCACTGTCATAAACGGATGCCCATATATGAACTGTTGTTAATGTGTGGTAAAGCAGCTGTGTGTCCTCCAAGTTTGTAGAGGGGAGGACACTCACGTGATCTCGAGTGAGGGATAAAAAGGTATATATAGAGAAACTGCCGATACTTCGGCGCTGACTTCTTGAAACTCAAATTCATTTAGACAACCATTTGACCTCGGGCTATTTTGAGCCTGAGGTCAAATTACTTTAAAGATTCTAACTTGCTGCATACTAGGGTAAGAGTCCGTTTACCTATCGAACAGTTGACCCTGTGTGCAGTATACGTTTGGACCGAGTGTACCGTTGTGACAAAGTCTTAATTGACAGAGGAACACTGTATCACCGGCCGAATTGCTTGCCCCAGACACTGCGGTAGATCAACGGCAGAATTACCACTTGCTGAGAACGGTTGGTAAATTGTTCGAATCGACTCTGTCTCCGACTGACCCAGTGACACGTGTACTGTTCGGAGAATATCTTAACTGATTGAACACAGTACCTTGCCCTGGAATCGCGGTTTCAGGTTATTTGACAATACTATCCAACCTGAGGGCAGGCTAGAGTACTCAGTCTAACTTGAATCTCGAAATTTAGATGAACCAACGATTCCTCATAGGAGAGATCGATACATAAACTAAATTCTCAGAACTCTGACCGATTGAAACACCGCTCTTGATCTCGTGGGTCTCCCTGTCATCTTTTAAAGGTAATCAAGTTGAAATATTATATTTTATTAGAGATAAGTGTTATCATTGTACCAGGCATTATAGAGCATTAAGGCAGTTGCATGTTTTTGATTAACGCTGTGTGTAACCGAGTAACAAATTGTGTATTTTGAAGTGTGTTTGATTGTAAAAGACAAAAAACAGAGTGTTTCCAAAAATAAACGGTAGTCTTATTTTGTCTCGAGTAAAACGCCCTCCCAAGACAGTTAACGGCACGGGAGATAACAACTCTGACACTCCCCTCTACCGGGACATTGGAAACGGAGACCAATACTCCATGACAAAGTGAGTTACCATTAAAAGACAAAGAGGAAGGTGTGTCCAGTAGTGATTCATTAATTGTCTTATCGATCTATCTAAGTTTTATTATCCAAGTGATACATAGCCGACGGGCAGAGTAGTGAGACTAAGTTGACTAAAGGTCTTCACACTTTAAACTAGATACATCACAGAAGGGAAATACTCAACCTGAGGGAAATCATATAGAGACTGGTAGGAAAATAGCTTAATAACAACCCAAGGACCCATTAGTGGTGTAAAAGGAGACTAGAGGATAAACGTGGGGTTCACATATCCCAGCTAGAGCTAGACCGTTGAGAGTGACAAGGCAAAAGACCTCTCTACGCGGACAACGTATCGATAAAGAAAGAGAGGCAGGGCTACGCGAGCGGTCCTGGTTATACCGAGATAACCTGAAGTATCTATAGTGCCCTGTCCAATCCAGGGAACGGGACGCTAACCACCTCTAGCACCCCGCTGCCGGCCAAAGGGCAGGGCTGATGTTTTCGTATCGCGACAAGTGTGTTGTACTTATACAGCAGTATACAGCATTTAGATGACAAGGTTGTGAGTTCAAGCTCCACCAGGAGCAAGTATTCTTCTTGAACCCTGTCTATTTCTTGTCCAGAAAAGGAGCATTTATTCAAAACACTTAGGAGGACGTTTCATAATTAATTTGTATGTTTGAGATAACAGGCCAGAGTGCAGGCACAGCTAGGATTCAAACCCATAGTCTTCTGCATTACCAGCAATGCCTGACACATCAGCAATGCACGATGGCAAGCCTGCTCGAAAATCCAGGTGAATGGCTATTTGCCAAGTGAGTTGGTGCTTCGGCTCAGACAAGAATCACCCCATTTGTGGTATCGACCCTACGATTCTGAGGTTAAGAGGCTCATGCTCAAATGTCTGAGCTTGCCAGGCAGGTCAATTGTAGTACTTACTTGGACAGAATATCGTACAGATATGTTGGTGCAAAATATAGTGATCAGTAAGCGTGCTTTGCATAGCTCCTGTGGCGCAGTCGGTTTGCGCGTGGTACTTATACAGCAGTATGCAGCGAAGCAATGCCGAGGTTGTGAGTTCGAGCCTCACCAGGAGCAAGTGCTTTTCTTGAACCCTCTACCTGTCTATTTCTTGTCCAGAAAAAGAGGATTTATTCAATCTATTTCATAAGTAATTGGTATGTCATTGAGATAACAGGTCAGAGTGCAGGGACAGCTACAATTCAAATGTATAGTCTTCTGCATTACCAGAAATGCCTGACAAATCAGCAACGCAGGACGGCAAGCCTGCTCGAAAATCCAAGTGGTTGGCTGTTTGCGAAGTGAGTTGGTGCTTCGGCAGAGAAAATAATCACCCAACGTGGGGCTCGAACCCACGACCCTCAGATTAAGAGTCTCATGCTCTATCGACTGAGCTAGCCAGGTACCTCAATAGTAATCTTGTATTGGTCCGAATATCGTACAGCTCCGTTTGTGCAAAATATGGTGATCAGTGAGAGTGTTGTTAATGGATCCTGTGGTGCAATCGGTTAGTGTATTGTGCTTATACAGCAATATGCTGCAATTAGATGACAAGGTTGTGCGTTCAAGCTCCACCAGGAGCAAGTACTCTTCTTGAACCCTCTCCCTGTCTATTTCTTGTCCAGAAAAGGATAATTTATTCAATCTATTTCATAAGTAATTGTGATAACAGGTCAGAGTGCAGGCACAGCTAGGATTCAAATCCATAGTATTCTGTATCACCAGCTATGCCTGACACGTCAGCAATGCAGGGTGGCAAGCCTGCTCGAAAGTCCAAGCGGATGGCTGTTTGCGAAGTGAGTTGGTGCTTCGGCAGAGAAAAGAATCGAACAACGTGGGGCTCAACCCACGGCCCTGAGATTAAGAGTCTCATGCTCCACCGAATCAGCCAGACAGGACCCTCAACGGTAATATTGACTTGGTCCGAATATCGTACAGCTCCGTTTGTGGAAAATGTGGTGATCAGTGAGCGTGTTGTTAATGGATACTGTGGTGCAATATGTGAGCATGTTGTACTTATACAGCAGTATACAGCATTTAGATGACAAGGTTGTGCGTTCAAGCTCCACCAGGAGCAATTATTCTTCTTGAACCCTCTCCCTTTCTATTTCTTGTCCAGAAAAGGAGCATTTATTCAATACACGTAGGAGGACGTTTTATAATTAATTGGTATGTTTGAGATAACAGGCCAGAGTGCAGGCACAGCTAGGATTCAAATCCATAGTCTTCTGCATTACCAGCAATGCCTGACACATCAGCAATGCACGATGGCAAGCCTGCTCGAAAATCCAGGTGAATGGCTATTTGCAAAGTGAGTTGGTGCTTCGGCTCAGACAAGAATCACCCCATTTGTGGTATCGACCCTACGATTCTGAGGTTAAGAGGCTCATGCTCAAATGTCTGAGCTTGCCAGGCAGGTCAATTGTAGTACTTACTTGGACAGAATATCGTACAGATATGTTGGTGCAAAATATGGTGATCAGTAAGCGTGCTTTGCATAGCTCCTGTGGCGCAGTCGGTCAGCGAGTGGTACTTATACAGCAGTATGCAGCGAAGCAATGCCGAGGTTGTGAGTTCGAGCCTCACCAGGAGCAAGTGCTTTTCTTGAACCCTCTACCTGTCTATTTCTTGTCCAGAAAAAGAGGATTTATTCAATCTATTTCATAAGTAATTGGTATGTCATTGAGATAACAGATCAGAGTGCAGGGACAGCTACAATTCAAATGTATAGTCTTCTGCATTACCAGAAATGCCTGACACATGAGCAATGCAGGACGGCAAGCCTGCTCGAAAATTCAAGTGGTTGGCTGTTTGCGAAGTGAGTTGGTGCTTCGGCAGAGAAAATAATCCCCCTACGTGGGGCTCGAACCCACGACCCTAAAGCTCTACCGACTTAGCTAGCCAGGTACCTCAATGGTAATCTTGTATTGGTCCAAATATCGTACAGCTCCGTTTGTGCAAAATAGGGTCAGTGAGAGTGTTGTTAATGGATCCTGTGGTGCAATCGGTTAGTGTATTGTGCTTATACAGCAATATGCTGCAATTAGATGACAATGTTGTGCGTTCAAGCTCCACCAGGAGCAAGTACTCTTCTTGAACCCTCTCCCTGTCTATTTCTTGTCCAGAAAAGGAGCATTTATTCAATCTATTTCATAAGTAATTGTGATAACAGGTCAGAGTGCAGGGACAGGGATTCAAATGTATAGTCTTCTGCATTACCAGCAATGCCTGACACATCAGCAATGCACGATGGCAAGCCTGCTCGAAAATCCAGGTGAATGGCTATTTGCAAAGTGAGTTGGTGCTTCGGCTCAGACAAGAATCACCCCATTTGTGGTATCGACCCTACGATTCTGAGGTTAAGAGGCTCATGCTCAAATGTCTGAGCTTGCCAGGCAGGTCAATTGTAGTACTGACTTGGACAGAATATCGTACAGATATGTTGGTGCAAAATATGGTGATCAGTAAGCGTGCTTTGCATAGCTCCTGTGGCGCAGTCGGTTAGCGCGTGGTACTTATACAGCAGTATGCAGCGAAGCAATGGCGAGGTTGTGATTTCGAGCCTCACCAGGAGCAAGTGCTTTTCTTGAACCCTCTGCCTGTCTATTTCTTGTCCAGAAAAGGAGCATTTATTCAATCTATTTCATAAGTAATTGTAATGTCATTGAGTTAACAGGTCAGAGTGCAGGCACAGCTAGGATGCAAATATATAGTCTTCTGCATTACCAGCAATGCCTGACACATCAGCAACGCAGGACGGCAAGCCTGCTCAAAAATCCATGTGGTTGGCTGTTTGCGAAGTGAGTTGGTGCTTCGGCAGAGAAAATAATCACTCAACGTGGGGCTCGAACCCACGACCCTGAGATTAAGAGTCTCATGCTCTATAGACTGAGCTAGCCAGGTACCTCAATAGTAATCTTGTATTGGTCCGAATATCGTACAGCTCCGTTTGTGCAAAATATGGTCAGTGAGAGTGTTGTTAATGGATCCTGTGGTGCAATCGGTTAGTGTATTGTGCTTATACAGCAATATGCTGCAATTAGATGACAATGTTGTGCGTTCAAGCTCCACCAGGAGCAAGTACTCTTCTTGAACCCTCTCCCTGTCTATTTCTTGTCCAGAAAAGGAGCATTTATTCAATCTATTTCATAAGTAATTGAGATAACAGGTCAGAGTGCAGGGACAGGGATTCAAATGTATAGTCTTCTGCATTACCAGCAATGCCTGACACATTTGCAATGCACGATGGCAAGCCTGCTCGAAAATCCAGGTGAATGGCTATTTGCAAAGTGAGTTGGTGCTTCGGCTCAGACAATAATCACCCCATTTGTGGTATCGACCCTACGATTCTGAGGTTAAGAGGCTCATGCTCAAATGTCTGAGCTTGCCAGGCAGGTCAATTGTAGTACTGACTTGGACAGAATATCGTACAGATATGTTGGTGCAAAATATGGTGATCAGTAAGCATGTTTTGCATAGCTCCTGTGGCGCAGTCGGTTAGCGCGTGGTACTTATACAGCAGTATGCAGCGAAGCAATGCTGAGGTTGTGAGTTCGAGCCTCACCAGGAGCAAGTGCTTTTCTTGAACCCTCTACCTGTCTATTTCTTGTCCAGAAAAAGAGGATTTATTCAATCTATTTCATAAGTAATTGGTATGTCATTGAGATAACAGGTCAGAGTGCAGGGACAGCTACAATTCAAATGTATAGTCTTCTGCATTACCAGCAATGCCTGACACATCAGAAATGCAGGACGGCAAGCCTGCTCGAAAATCCAAGTGGTTGGCTGTTTGCGAAGTGAGTTGGGGCTTCGGCAGAGAAAATAATCCCCCTACGTGGGGCTCGAACCCACGACCCTAAAGCTCTACCGACTGAGCTAGCCAGGTACCTCAATGGTAATCTTGTATTGGTCCAAATATCGTACAGCTCCGTTTGTGCAAAATATGGTCAGTGAGAGTGTTGTTAATGGATCCTGTGGTGCAATCGGTTAGTGTATTGTGCTTATACAGCAATATGCTGCAATTAGATGACAATGTTGTGCGTTCAAGCTCCACCAGGAGCAAGCACTCTTCTTGAACCCTCTCCCTGTCTATTTCTTGTCCAGAAAAGGAGCATTTATTCAATCTATTTCATAAGTAATTGTGATAACAGGTCAGAGTGCAGGGACAGGGATTCAAATGTATAGTCTTCTGCATTACCAGCAATGCCTGACACATCAGCAATGCACAATGGCAAGCCTGCTCGAAAATCCAGGTGAATGGCTATTTGCAAAGTGAGTTGGTGCTTCGGCTCAGACAAGAATCACCCCATTTGTGGTATCGACCCTACGATTCTGAGGTTAAGAGGCTCATGCTCAAATGTCTGAGCTTGCCAGGCAGGTCAATTGTAGTACTTACTTGGACAGAATATCGTACAGATATGTTGGTGCAAAATATGGTGATCAGTAAGCGTGCTCTGCGTAGCTCCTGTGGCGCAGTCGGTTAGCGCGTGGTACTTATACAGCAGTATGCAGCGAAGCAATGCCGAGGTTGTGAGTTCGAGCCTCACCAGGAGCAAGTGCTTTTCTTGAACCCTCTACCTGTCTATTTCTTGTCCAGAAAAAGAGGATTTATTCAATCTATTTCATAAGTAATTGGTATGTCATTGAGATAACAGGTCAGAGTGCAGGGACAGCTACAATTCAAATGTATAGTCTTCTGCATTACCAGCAATGCCTGACACATCAGCAATGCAGGACGGCAAGCCTGCTCGAAAATCCAAGTGGTTGGCTGTTTGCGAAGTGAGTTGGGGCTTCGGCAGAGAAAATAATCCCCCTACGTGGGGCTCGAACCCACGACCCTAAAGCTCTACCGACTGAGCTAGCCAGGTACCTCAATGGTAATCTTGTATTGGTCCAAATATCGTACAGCTCCGTTTGTGCAAAATATGGTCAGTGAGAGTGTTGTTAATGGATCCTGTGGTGCAATCGGTTAGTGTATTGTGCTTATACAGCAATATGCTGCAATTAGATGACAAGGTTGTGCGTTCAAGCTCCACCAGGAGCAAGTACTCTTCTTGAACCCTCTCCCTGTCTATTTCTTGTCCAGAAAAGGAGCATTTATTCAATCTATTTCATAAGTAATTGTGATAACAGGTCAGAGTGCAGGGACAGGGATTCAAATGTATAGTCTTCTGCATTACCAGCAATGCCTGACACATCAGCAATGCACGATGGCAAGCCTGCTCGAAAATCCAGGTGAATGGCTATTTGCAAAGTGAGTTGGTGCTCCGGCTCAGACAAGAATCACCCCATTTGTGGTATCGACCCTACGATTCTGAGGTTAAGAGGCTCATGCTCAAATGTCTGAGCTTGCCAGGCAGGTCAATTGTAGTACTGACTTGGACAGAATATCGTACAGATATGTTGGTGCAAAATATGGTGATCAGTAAGCGTGTTTTGTATAGCTCCTGTGGCGCAGTCGGTTAGCGCGTGATACTTATACAGCAGTATGCAGCGAAGCAATGCCGAGGTTGTGAGTTCGAGCCTCACCAGGAGCAAGTGCTTTTCTTGAACCCTCTACCTGTCTATTTCTTGTCCAGAAAAAGAGGATTTATTCAATCTATTTCATAAGTAATTGGTATGTCATTGAGATAACAGTTCAGAGTGCAGGGACAGCTACAATTCAAATGTATAGTCTTCTCCATTACCAGCAATGCCTGACACATCAGCAATGCACGACGGCAAGCCTGCTCGAAAATCCAAGTGGTTGGCTGTTTGCGAAGTGAGTTGGGGCTTCGGCAGAGAAAATAATCCCCCTACGTGGGGCTCGAACCCACGACCCTAAAGCTCTACCGATTGAGCTAGCCAGGTACCTCAATGGTAATCTTGTATTGGTCCAAATATCGTACAGCTCCGTTTGTGCAAAATATGGTCAGTGAGAGTGTTGTTAATGGATCCTGTGGTGCAATCGGTTAGTGTATTGTGCTTATACAGCAATATGCTGCAATTAGATGACAAGGTTGTGCGTTCAAGCTCCACCAGGAGCAAGTACTCTTCTTGAACCCTCTCCCTGTCTATTTCTTGTCCAGAAAAGGAGAATTTATTCAATCTATTTCATAAGTAATTGTGATAACAGGTCAGAGAGCAGGCACAGCTAGGATTCAAATCCATAGTATTCTGTATCACCAGCTATGCCTGACACGTCAGCAATGCAGGGTGGCAAGCCTGCTCGAAAGTCCAAGCGGATGGCTGTTTGCGAAGTGAGTTGGTGCTTCGGCAGAGAAAAGAATCGAACAACGTGGGGCTCAACCCACGGCCCTGAGATTAAGAGTCTCATGCTCCACCGAATCAGCCAGACAGGACCCTCAACGGTAATATTGACTTGGTCCGAATATCGTACAGCTCCGTTTGTGGAAAATGTGGTGATCAGTGAGCGTGTTGTTAATGGATACTGTGGTGCAATATGTGAGCATGTTGTACTTATACAGCAGTATACAGCATTTAGATGACAAGGTTGTGCGTTCAAGCTCCACCAGGAGCAATTATTCTTCTTGAACCCTCTCCCTTTCTATTTCTTGTCCAGAAAAGGAGCATTTATTCAATACACGTAGGAGGACGTTTTATAATTAATTGGTATGTTTGAGATAACAGGCCAGAGTGCAGGCACAGCTAGGATTCAAATCCATAGTCTTCTGCATTACCAGCAATGCCTGACACATCAGCAATGCACGATGGCAAGCCTGCTCGAAAATCCAGGTGAATGGCTATTTGCAAAGTGAGTTGGTGCTTCGGCTCAGACAAGAATCACCCCATTTGTGGTATCGACCCTACGATTCTGAGGTTAAGAGGCTCATGCTCAAATGTCTGAGCTTGCCAGGCAGGTCAATTGTAGTACTTACTTGGACAGAATATCGTACAGATATGTTGGTGCAAAATATGGTGATCAGTAAGCGTGCTTTGCATAGCTCCTGTGGCGCAGTCGGTCAGCGCGTGGTACTTATACAGCAGTATGCAGCGAAGCAATGCCGAGGTTGTGAGTTCGAGCCTCACCAGGAGCAAGTGCTTTTCTTGAACCCTCTACCTGTCTATTTCTTGTCCAGAAAAAGAGGATTTATTCAATCTATTTCATAAGTAATTGGTATGTCATTGAGATAACAGATCAGAGTGCAGGGACAGCTACAATTCAAATGTATAGTCTTCTGCATTACCAGAAATGCCTGACACATGAGCAATGCAGGACGGCAAGCCTGCTCGAAAATTCAAGTGGTTGGCTGTTTGCGAAGTGAGTTGGTGCTTCGGCAGAGAAAATAATCCCCCTACGTGGGGCTCAAACCCACGACCCTAAAGCTCTACCGACTTAGCTAGCCAGGTACCTCAATGGTAATCTTGTATTGGTCCAAATATCGTACAGCTCCGTTTGTGCAAAATAGGGTCAGTGAGAGTGTTGTTAATGGATCCTGTGGTGCAATCGGTTAGTGTATTGTGCTTATACAGCAATATGCTGCAATTAGATGACAAGGTTGTGCGTTCAAGCTCCACCAGGAGCAAGTACTCTTCTTGAACCCTCTCCCTGTCTATTTCTTGTCCAGAAAAGGAGCATTTATTCAATCTATTTCATAAGTAATTGTGATAACAGGTCAGAGTGCAGGGACAGGGATTCAAATGTATAGTCTTCTGCATTACCAGCAATGCCTGACACATCAGCAATGCACGATGGCAAGCCTGCTCGAAAATCCAGGTGAATGGCTATTTGCAAAGTGAGTTGGTGCTTCGGCTCAGACAAGAATCACCCCATTTGTGGTATCGACCCTACGATTCTGAGGTTAAGAGGCTCATGCTCAAATGTCTGAGCTTGCCAGGCAGGTCAATTGTAGTACTGACTTGGACAGAATATCGTACAGATATGTTGGTGCAAAATATGGTGATCAGTAAGCGTGCTTTGCATAGCTCCTGTGGCGCAGTCGGTTAGCGCGTGGTACTTATACAGCAGTATGCAGCGAAGCAATGCCGAGGTTGTGAGTTCGAGCCTCACCAGGAGCAAGTGCTTTTCTTGAACCCTCTACCTGTCTATTTCTTGTCCAGAAAAAGAGGATTTATTCAATCTATTTCATAAGTAATTTTGGTATGTCATTGAGATAACAGGTCAGAGTGCAGGGACAGCTACAATTCAAATGTATAGTCTTCTGCATTACCAGCAATGCCTGACACATCAGCAATGCAGGACGGCAAGCCTGCTCGAAAATCCAAGTGGTTGGCTGTTTGCGAAGTGAGTTGGGGCTTCGGCAGAGAAAATAATCCCCCTACGTGGGGCTCGAACCCACGACCCTAAAGCTCTACCGACTGAGCTAGCCAGGTACCTCAATGGTAATCTTGTATTGGTCCAAATATCGTACAGCTCCGTTTGTGCAAAATATGGTCAGTGAGAGTGTTGTTAATGGATCCTGTGGTGCAATCGGTTAGTGTATTGTGCTTATACAGCAATATGCTGCAATTAGATGACAAGGTTGTGCGTTCAAGCTCCACCAGGAGCAAGTACTCTTCTTGAACCCTCTCCCTGTCTATTTCTTGTCCAGAAAAGGAGCATTTATTCAATCTATTTCATAAGTAATTGTGATAACAGGTCAGAGTGCAGGGACAGGGATTCAAATGTATAGTCTTCTGCATTACCAGCAATGCCTGACACATCAGCAATGCACGATGGCAAGCCTGCTCGAAAATCCAGGTGAATGGCTATTTGCAAAGTGAGTTGGTGCTTCGGCTCAGACAAGAATCACCCCATTTGTGGTATCGACCCTACGATTCTGAGGTTAAGAGGCTCATGCTCAAATGTCTGAGCTTGCCAGGCAGGTCAATTGTAGTACTGACTTGGACAGAATATCGTACAGATATGTTGGTGCAAAATATGGTGATCAGTAAGCGTGTTTTGTATAGCTCCTGTGGCGCAGTCGGTTAGCGCGTGGTACTTATACAGCAGTATGCAGCGAAGCAATGCCGAGGTTGTGAGTTCGAGCCTCACCAGGAGCAAGTGCTTTTCTTGAACCCTCTACCTGTCTATTTCTTGTCCAGAAAAAGAGGATTTATTCAATCTATTTCATAAGTAATTGGTATGTCATTGAGATAACAGTTCAGAGTGCAGGGACAGCTACAATTCAAATGTATAGTCTTCTCCATTACCAGCAATGCCTGACACATCAGCAATGCAGGACGGCAAGCCTGCTCAAAAATCCAAGTGGTTGGCTGTTTGCGAAGTGAGTTGGGGCTTCGGCAGAGAAAATAATCCCCCTACGTGGGGCTCGAACCTACAACCCTAAAGCTCTACCGACTGAGCTAGCCAGGTACCTCAATGGTAATCTTGTATTGGTCCAAATATCGTACAGCTCCGTTTGTGCAAAATATGGTCAGTGAGAGTTTTGTTAATGGATCCTGTGGTGCAATCGGTTAGTGTATTGTGCTTATACAGCAATATGCTGCAATTAGATGACAAGGTTGTGCGTTCAAGCTCCACCAGGAGCAAGTACTCTTCTTGAACCCTCTCCCTGTCTATTTCTTGTCCAGAAAAGGAGCATTTATTCAATCTATTTCATAAGTAATTGTGATAACAGGTCAGAGTGCAGGGACAGGGATTCAAATGTATAGTCTTCTGCATTACCAGCAATGCCTGACACATCAGCAATGCACGATGGCAAGCCTGCTCGAAAATCCAGGTGAATGGCTATTTGCAAAGTGAGTTGGTGCTTCGGCTCAGACAAGAATCACCCCATTTGTGGTCTCGACCCTACGATTCTGAGGTTAAGAGGCTCATGCTCAAATGTCTGAGCTTGCCAGGCAGGTCAATTGTAGTACTGACTTGGACAGAATATCGTACAGATATGTTGGTGCAAAATATGGTGATCAGTAAGCGTGCTTTGCATAGCTCCTGTGGCGCAGTCGGTTAGCGCGTGGTACTTATACAGCAGTATGCAGCGAAGCAATGCCGAGGTTGTGAGTTCGAGCCTCACCAGGAGCAAGTGCTTTTCTTGAACCCTCTACCTGTCTATTTCTTGTCCAGAAAAAGAGGATTTATTCAATCTATTTCATAAGTAATTGGTATGTCATTGAGATAACAGGTCAGAGTGCAGGGACAGCTACAATTCAAATGTATAGTCTTCTGCATTACCAGCAATGCCTGACACATCAGCAATGCAGGACGGCAAGCCTGCTCGAAAATCCAAGTGGTTGGCTGTTTGCGAAGTGAGTTGGGGATTCGGCAGAGAAAATAATCCCCCTACGTGGGGCTCGAACCCACGACCCTAAAGCTCTACCGACTGAGCTAGCCAGGTACCTCAATGGTAATCTTGTATTGGTCCAAATATCGTACAGCTCCGTTTGTGCAAAATATGGTCAGTGAGAGTGTTGTTAATGGATCCTGTGGTGCAATCGGTTAGTGTATTGTGCTTATACAGCAATATGCTGCAATTAGATGACAAGGTTGTGCGTTCAAGCTCCACCAGGAGCAAGTACTCTTCTTGAACCCTCTCCCTGTCTATTTCTTGTCCAGAAAAGGAGCATTTATTCAATCTATTTCATAAGTAATTGTGATAACAGGTCAGAGTGCAGGGACAGGGATTCAAATGTATAGTCTTCTGCATTACCAGCAATGCCTGACACATCAGCAATGCACGATGGCAAGCCTGCTCGAAAATCCAGGTGAATGGCTATTTGCAAAGTGAGTTGGTGCTTCGGCTCAGACAAGAATCACCCCATTTGTGGTATCGACCCTACGATTCTGAGGTTAAGAGGCTCATGCTCAAATGTCTGAGCTTGCCAGGCAGGTCAATTGTAGTACTGACTTGGACAGAATATCGTACAGATATGTTGGTGCAAAATATGGTGATCAGTAAGCGTGCTTTGCATAGCTCCTGTGGCGCAGTCGGTTAGCGCGTGGTACTTATACAGCAGTATGCAGCGAAGCAATGCCGAGGTTGTGAGTTCGAGCCTCACCAGGAGCAAGTGCTTTTCTTGAACCCTCTACCTGTCTATTTCTTGTCCAGAAAAAGAGGATTTATTCAATCTATTTCATAAGTAATTGGTATGTCATTGAGATAACAGGTCAGAGTGCAGGGACAGCTACAATTCAAATGTATAGTCTTCTGCATTACCAGCAATGCCTGACACATCAGCAATGCAGGACGGCAAGCCTGCTCGAAAATCCAAGTGGTTGGCTGTTTGCGAAGTGAGTTGGGGCTTCGGCAGAGAAAATAATCCCCCTACGTGGGGCTCGAACCCACGACCCTAAAGCTCTACCGACTGAGCTAGCCAGGTACCTCAATGGTAATCTTGTATTGGTCCAAATATCGTACAGCTCCGTTTGTGCAAAATATGGTCAGTGAGAGTTTTGTTAATGGATCCTGTGGTGCAATCGGTTAGTGTATTGTGCTTATACAGCAATATGCTGCAATTAGATGACAAGGTTGTGCGTTCAAGCTCCACCAGGAGCAAGTACTCTTCTTGAACCCTCTCCCTGTCTATTTCTTGTCCAGAAAAGGAGCATTTATTCAATCTATTTCATAAGTAATTGTGATAACAGGTCAGAGTGCAGGGACAGGGATTCAAATGTATAGTCTTCTGCATTACCAGCAATGCCTGACACATCAGCAATGCACGATGGCAAGCCTGCTCGAAAATCCAGGTGAATGGCTATTTGCAAAGTGAGTTGGTGCTTCGGCTCAGACAAGAATCACCCCATTTGTGGTATCGACCCTACGATTCTGAGGTTAAGAGGCTCATGCTCAAATGTCTGAGCTTGCCAGGCAGGTCAATTGTAGTACTGACTTGGACAGAATATCGTACAGATATGTTGGTGCAAAATATGGTGATCAGTAAGCGTGCTTTGCATAGCTCCTGTGGCGCAGTCGGTTAGCGCGTGGTACTTATACAGCAGTATGCAGCGAAGCAATGCCGAGGTTGTGAGTTCGAGCCTCACCAGGAGCAAGTGCTTTTCTTAAACCCTCTACCTGTCTATTTCTTGTCCAGAAAAAGAGGATTTATTCAATCTATTTCATAAGTAATTGGTATGTCATTGAGATAACAGTTCAGAGTGCAGGGACAGCTACAATTCAAATGTATAGTCTTCTGCATTACCAGAAATGCCTGACACATGAGCAATGCAGGACGGCAAGCCTGCTCGAAAATTCAAGTGGTTGGCTGTTTGCGAAGTGAGTTGGGGCTTCGGCAGAGAAAATAATCCCCCTACGTGGGGCTCGAACCTACAACCCTAAAGCTCTACCGACTTAGCTAGCCAGGTACCTCAATGGTAATCTTGTATTGGTCCAAATATCGTACAGCTCCGTTTGTGCAAAATATGGTCAGTGAGAGTTTTGTTAGTGGATCCTGTGGTGCAATCGGTTAGTGTATTGTGCTTATACAGCAATATGCTGCAATTAGATGACAAGGTTGTGCGTTCAAGCTCCACCAGGAGCAAGTACTCTTCTTGAACCCTCTCCCTGTCTATTTCTTGTCCAGAAAAGGAGCATTTATTCAATCTATTTCATAAGTAATTGTGATAACAGGTCAGAGTGCAGGGACAGGGATTCAAATGTATAGTCTTCTGCATTACCAGCAATGCCTGACACATCAGCAATGCACAATGGCAAGCCTGCTCGAAAATCCAGGTGAATGGCTATTTGCAAAGTGAGTTGGTGCTTCGGCTCAGACAAGAATCACCCCATTTGTGGTATCGACCCTACGATTCTGAGGTTAAGAGGCTCATGCTCAAATGTCTGAGCTTGCCAGGCAGGTCAATTGTAGTACTTACTTGGACAGAATATCGTACAGATATGTTGGTGCAAAATATGGTGATCAGTAAGCGTGCTCTGCATAGCTCCTGTGGCGCAGTCGGTTAGCGCGTGGTACTTATACAGCAGTATGCAGCGAAGCAATGCCGAGGTTGTGAGTTCGAGCCTCACCAGGAGCAAGTGCTTTTCTTGAACCCTCTACCTGTCTATTTCTTGTCCAGAAAAAGAGGATTTATTCAATCTATTTCATAAGTAATTGGTATGTCATTGAGATAACAGGTCAGAGTGCAGGGACAGCTACAATTCAAATGTATAGTCTTCTGCATTACCAGAAATGCCTGACACATCTGCAATGCAGGACGGCAAGCCTGCTCGAAAATTCAAGTGGTTGGCTGTTTAAGAAGTGAGTTGGTCCTTCGGCAGAGAAAATAATCCCCCTACGTGGGGCTCGAACCCACGACCCTAAAGCTCTACCGACTTAGCTAGCCAGGTACCTCAATGGTAATCTTGTATTGGTCCAAATATCGTACAGCTCCGTTTGTGCAAAATATGGTCAGTGAGAGTGTTGTTAATGGATCCTGTGGTGCAATCGGTTAGTGTATTGTGCTTATACAGCAATATGCTGCAATTAGATGACAATGTTGTGCGTTCAAGCTCCACCAGGAGCAAGTACTCTTCTTGAACCCTCTCCCTGTCTATTTCTTGTCCAGAAAAGGAGCATTTATTCAATCTATTTCATAAGTAATTGTGATAACAGGTCAGAGTGCAGGGACAGGGATTCAAATGTATAGTCTTCTGCATTACCAGCAATGCCTGACACATCAGCAATGCACGATGGCAAGCCTGCTCGAAAATCCAGGTGAATGGCTATTTGCAAAGTGAGTTGGTGCTTCGGCTCAGACAAGAATCACCCCATTTGTGGTATCGACCCTACGATTCTGAGGTTAAGAGGCTCATGCCCAAATGTCTGAGCTTGCCAGGCAGGTCAATTGTAGTACTGACTTGGACAGAATATCGTACAGATATGTTGGTGCAAAATATGGTGATCAGTAAGCGTGCTTTGCATAGCTCCTGTGGCGCAGTCGGTTAGCGCGTGGTACTTATACAGCAGTATGCAGCGAAGCAATGCCGAGGTTGTGAGTTCGAGCCTCACCAGGAGCAAGTGCTTTTCTTGAACCCTCTACCTGTCTATTTCTTGTCCAGAAAAAGAGGATTTATTCAATCTATTTCATAAGTAATTGGTATGTCATTGAGATAACAGGTCAGAGTGCAGGGACAGCTACAATTCAAATGTATAGTCTTCTGCATTACCAGCAATGCCTGACACATCAGCAATGCAGGACGGCAAGCCTGCTCGAAAATCCAAGTGGTTGGCTGTTTGCGAAGTGAGTTGGGGCTTCGGCAGAGAAAATAATCCCCCTACGTGGGGCTCGAACCCACGACCCTAAAGCTCTACCGACTGAGCTAGCCAGGTACCTCAATGGTAATCTTGTATTGGTCCAAATATCGTACAGCTCCGTTTGTGCAAAATATGGTCAGTGAGAGTGTTGTTAATGGATCCTGTGGTGCAATCGGTTAGTGTATTGTGCTTATACAGCAATATGCTGCAATTAGATGACAAGGTTGTGCGTTCAAGCTCCACCAGGAGCAAGTCCTCTTCTTGAACCCTCTCCCTGTCTATTTCTTGTCCAGAAAAGGAGCATTTATTCAATCTATTTCATAAGTAATTGTGATAACAGGTCAGAGTGCAGGGACAGGGATTCAAATGTATAGTCTTCTGCATTACCAGCAATGCCTGACACATCAGCAATGCACGATGGCAAGCCTGCTCGAAAATCCAGGTGAATGGCTATTTGCAAAGTGAGTTGGTGCTTCGGCTCAGACAAGAATCACCCCATTTGTGGTATCGACCCTACGATTCTGAGGTTAAGAGGCTCATGCTCAAATGTCTGAGCTTGCCAGGCAGGTCAATTGTAGTACTGACTTGGACAGAATATCGTACAGATATGTTGGTGCAAAATATGGTGATCAGTAAGCGTGTTTTGTATAGCTCCTGTGGCGCAGTCGGTTAGCGCGTGGTACTTATACAGCAGTATGCAGCGAAGCAATGCCGAGGTTGTGAGTTCGAGCCTCACCAGGAGCAAGTGCTTTTCTTGAACCCTCTACCTGTCTATTTCTTGTCCAGAAAAAGAGGATTTATTCAATCTATTTCATAAGTAATTGGTATGTCATTGAGATAACAGGTCAGAGTGCAGGGACAGCTACAATTCAAATGTATAGTCTTCTGCATTACCAGCAATGCCTGACACATCAGCAATGCAGGACGGCAAGCCTGCTCGAAAATCCAAGTGGTTGGCTGTTTGCGAAGTGAGTTGGGGATTCGGCAGAGAAAATAATCCCCCTACGTGGGGCTCGAACCCACGACCCTAAAGCTCTACCGACTGAGCTAGCCAGGTACCTCAATGGTAATCTTGTATTGGTCCAAATATCGTACAGCTCCGTTTGTGCAAAATATGGTCAGTGAGAGTTTTGTTAATGGATCCTGTGGTGCAATCGGTTAGTGTATTGTGCTTATACAGCAATATGCTGCAATTAGATGACAAGGTTGTGCGTTCAAGCTCCACCAGGAGCAAGTACTCTTCTTGAACCCTCTCCCTGTCTATTTCTTGTCCAGAAAAGGAGCATTTATTCAATCTATTTCATAAGTAATTGTGATAACAGGTCAGAGTGCAGGGACAGGGATTCAAATGTATAGTCTTCTGCATTACCAGCAATGCCTGACACATCAGCAATGCACGATGGCAAGCCTGCTCGAAAATCCAGGTGAATGGCTATTTGCAAAGTGAGTTGGTGCTTCGGCTCAGACAAGAATCACCCCATTTGTGGTATCGACCCTACGAATCTGAGGTTAAGAGGCTCATGCTCAAATGTCTGAGCTTGCCAGGCAGGTCAATTGTAGTACTGACTTGGACAGAATATCGTACAGATATGTTGGTGCAAAATATGGTGATCAGTAAGCGTGCTTTGCATAGCTCCTGTGGCGCAGTCGGTTAGCGCGTGGTACTTATACAGCAGTATGCAGCGAAGCAATGCCGAGGTTGTGAGTTCGAGCCTCACCAGGAGCAAGTGCTTTTCTTGAACCCTCTACCTGTCTATTTCTTGTCCAGAAAAAGAGGATTTATTCAATCTATTTCATAAGTAATTGGTATGTCATTGAGATAACAGTTCAGAGTGCAGGGACAGCTACAATTCAAATGTATAGTCTTCTCCATTACCAGCAATGCCTGACACATCAGCAATGCAGGACGGCAAGCCTGCTCAAAAATCCAAGTGGTTGGCTGTTTGCGAAGTGAGTTGGGGCTTCGGCAGAGAAAATAATCCCCCTACGTGGGGCTCGAACCTACAACCCTAAAGCTCTACCGACTGAGCTAGCCAGGTACCTCAATGGTAATCTTGTATTGGTCCAAATATCGTACAGCTCCGTTTGTGCAAAATATGGTCAGTGAGAGTTTTGTTAATGGATCCTGTGGTGCAATCGGTTAGTGTATTGTGCTTATACAGCAATATGCTGCAATTAGATGACAAGGTTGTGCGTTCAAGCTCCACCAGGAGCAAGTACTCTTCTTGAACCCTCTCCCTGTCTATTTCTTGTCCAGAAAAGGAGCATTTATTCAATCTATTTCATAAGTAATTGTGATAACAGGTCAGAGTGCAGGGACAGGGATTCAAATGTATAGTCTTCTGCATTACCAGCAATGCCTGACACATCAGCAATGCACGATGGCAAGCCTGCTCGAAAATCCAGGTGAATGGCTATTTGCAAAGTGAGTTGGTGCTTCGGCTCAGACAAGAATCACCCCATTTGTGGTATCGACCCTACGATTCTGAGGTTAAGAGGCTCATGCTCAAATGTCTGAGCTTGCCAGGCAGGTCAATTGTAGTACTGACTTGGACAGAATATCGTACAGATATGTTGGTGCAAAATATGGTGATCAGTAAGCGTGCTTTGCATAGCTCCTGTGGCGCAGTCGGTTAGCGCGTGGTACTTATACAGCAGTATGCAGCGAAGCAATGCCGAGGTTGTGAGTTCGAGCCTCACCAGGAGCAAGTGCTTTTCTTAAACCCTCTACCTGTCTATTTCTTGTCCAGAAAAAGAGGATTTATTCAATCTATTTCATAAGTAATTGGTATGTCATTGAGATAACAGTTCAGAGTGCAGGGACAGCTACAATTCAAATGTATAGTCTTCTGCATTACCAGAAATGCCTGACACATGAGCAATGCAGGACGGCAAGCCTGCTCGAAAATTCAAGTGGTTGGCTGTTTGCGAAGTGAGTTGGGGCTTCGGCAGAGAAAATAATCCCCCTACGTGGGGCTCGAACCTACAACCCTAAAGCTCTACCGACTTAGCTAGCCAGGTACCTCAATGGTAATCTTGTATTGGTCCAAATATCGTACAGCTCCGTTTGTGCAAAATATGGTCAGTGAGAGTTTTGTTAGTGGATCCTGTGGTGCAATCGGTTAGTGTATTGTGCTTATACAGCAATATGCTGCAATTAGATGACAAGGTTGTGCGTTCAAGCTCCACCAGGAGCAAGTACTCTTCTTGAACCCTCTCCCTGTCTATTTCTTGTCCAGAAAAGGAGCATTTATTCAATCTATTTCATAAGTAATTGTGATAACAGGTCAGAGTGCAGGGACAGGGATTCAAATGTATAGTCTTCTGCATTACCAGCAATGCCTGACACATCAGCAATGCACAATGGCAAGCCTGCTCGAAAATCCAGGTGAATGGCTATTTGCAAAGTGAGTTGGTGCTTCGGCTCAGACAAGAATCACCCCATTTGTGGTATCGACCCTACGATTCTGAGGTTAAGAGGCTCATGCTCAAATGTCTGAGCTTGCCAGGCAGGTCAATTGTAGTACTTACTTGGACAGAATATCGTACAGATATGTTGGTGCAAAATATGGTGATCAGTAAGCGTGCTCTGCATAGCTCCTGTGGCGCAGTCGGTTAGCGCGTGGTACTTATACAGCAGTATGCAGCGAAGCAATGCCGAGGTTGTGAGTTCGAGCCTCACCAGGAGCAAGTGCTTTTCTTGAACCCTCTACCTGTCTATTTCTTGTCCAGAAAAAGAGGATTTATTCAATCTATTTCATAAGTAATTGGTATGTCATTGAGATAACAGGTCAGAGTGCAGGGACAGCTACAATTCAAATGTATAGTCTTCTGCATTACCAGAAATGCCTGACACATCTGCAATGCAGGACGGCAAGCCTGCTCGAAAATTCAAGTGGTTGGCTGTTTAAGAAGTGAGTTGGTCCTTCGGCAGAGAACCCACAACCCTAAAGCTCTACCGACTTAGCTAGCCAGGTACCTCAATGGTAATCTTGTATTGGTCCAAATATCGTACAGCTCCGTTTGTGCAAAATATGGTCAGTGAGAGTGTTGTTAATGGATCCTGTGGTGCAATCGGTTAGTGTATTGTGCTTATACAGCAATATGCTGCAATTAGATGACAATGTTGTGCGTTCAAGCTCCACCAGGAGCAAGTACTCTTCTTGAACCCTCTCCCTGTCTATTTCTTGTCCAGAAAAGGAGCATTTATTCAATCTATTTCATAAGTAATTGTGATAACAGGTCAGAGTGCAGGGACAGGGATTCAAATGTATAGTCTTCTGCATTACCAGCAATGCCTGACACATCAGCAATGCAGGACGGCAAGCCTGCTCAAAAATCCAAGTGGTTGGCTGTTTGCGAAGTGAGTTGGGGCTTCGGCAGAGAAAATAATCCCCCTACGTGGGGCTCGAACCTACAACCCTAAAGCTCTACCGACTGAGCTAGCCAGGTACCTCAATGGTAATCTTGTATTGGTCCAAATATCGTACAGCTCTGTTTGTGCAAAATATGGTCAGTGAGAGTTTTGTTAATGGATCCTGTGGTGCAATCGGTTAGTGTATTGTGCTTATACAGCAATATGCTGCAATTAGATGACAAGGTTGTGCGTTCAAGCTCCACCAGGAGCAAGTACTCTTCTTGAACCCTCTCCCTGTCTATTTCTTGTCCAGAAAAGGAGCATTTATTCAATCTATTTCATAAGTAATTGTGATAACAGGTCAGAGTGCAGGGACAGGGATTCAAATGTATAGTCTTCTGCATTACCAGCAATGCCTGACACATCAGCAATGCACGATGGCAAGCCTGCTCGAAAATCCAGGTGAATGGCTATTTGCAAAGTGAGTTGGTGCTTCGGCTCAGACAAGAATCACCCCATTTGTGGTATCGACCCTACGATTCTGAGGTTAAGAGGCTCATGCTCAAATGTCTGAGCTTGCCAGGCAGGTCAATTGTAGTACTGACTTGGACAGAATATCGTACAGATATGTTGGTGCAAAATATGGTGATCAGTAAGCTTGCTTTGCATAGCTCCTGTGGCGCAGTCGGTTAGCGCGTTGTATTTATACAGCAGTATGCAGCGAAGCAATGCCGAGGTTGTGAGTTCGAGCCTCACCAGGAGCAAGTGCTTTTCTTGAACCCTCTACCTGTCTATTTCTTGTCCAGAAAAAGAGGATTTATTCAATCTATTTCATAAGTAATTGGTATGTCATTGAGATAACAGGTCAGAGTGCAGGGACAGCTACAATTCAAATGTATAGTCTTCTGCATTACCAGCAATGCCTGACACATCAGCAATGCAGGACGGCAAGCCTGCTCGAAAATCCAAGTGGTTGGCTGTTTGCGAAGTGAGTTGGGGCTTCGGCAAAGAAAATAATCCCCCTACGTGGGGCTCGAACCCACGACCCTAAAGCTCTACCGACTGAGCTAGCCAGGTACCTCAATGGTAATCTTGTATTGGTCCAAATATCGTACAGCTCCGTTTGTGCAAAATATGGTCAGTGAGAGTGTTGTTAATGGATCCTGTGGTGCAATCGGTTAGTGTATTGTGCTTATACAGCAATATGCTGCAATTAGATGACAAGGTTGTGCGTTCAAGCTCCACCAGGAGCAAGTACTCTTCTTGAACCCTCTCCCTGTCTATTTCTTGTCCAGAAAAGGAGCATTTATTCAATCTATTTCATAAGTAATTGTGATAACAGGTCAGAGTGCAGGGACAGGGATTCAAATGTATAGTCTTCTGCATTACCAGCAATGCCTGACACATCAGCAATGCACGATGGCAAGCCTGCTCGAAAATCCAGGTGAATGGCTATTTGCAAAGTGAGTTGGTGCTTCGGCTCAGACAAGAATCACCCCATTTGTGGTATCGACCCTACGATTCTGAGGTTAAGAGGCTCATGCTCAAATGTCTGAGCTTGCCAGGCAGGTCAACTGTAGTACTGACTTGGACAGAATATCGTACAGATATGTTGGTGCAAAATATGGTGATCAGTAAGCGTGCTTTGCATAGCTCCTGTGGCGCAGTCGGTTAGCGCGTGGTACTTATACAGCAGTATGCAGCGAAGCAATGCCGAGGTTGTGAGTTCGAGCCTCACCAGGAGCAAGTGCTTTTCTTAAACCCTCTACCTGTCTATTTCTTGTCCAGAAAAAAAGGATTTATTCAATCTATCTCATAAGTAATTGGTATGTCATTGAGATAACAGTTCAGAGTGCAGGGACAGCTACAATTCAAATGTATAGTCTTCTGCATTACCAGAAATGCCTGACACATGAGCAATGCAGGACGGCAAGCCTGCTCGAAAATTCAAGTGGTTGGCTGTTTGCGAAGTGAGTTGGGGCTTCGGCAGAGAAAATAATCCCCCTACGTGGGGCTCGAACCTACAACCCTAAAGCTCTACCGACTTAGCTAGCCAGGTACCTCAATGGTAATCTTGTATTGGTCCGAATATCGTACAGCTCCGTTTGTGCAAAATATGGTCAGTGAGAGTTTTGTTAATGGATCCTGTGGTGCAATCGGTTAGTGTATTGTGCTTATACAGCAATATGCTGCAATTAGATGACAATGTTGTGCGTTCAAGCTCCACCAGGAGCAAGTACTCTTCTTGAACCCTCTCCCTGTCTATTTCTTGTCCAGAAAAGGAGCATTTATTCAATCTATTTCATAAGTAATTGTGATAACAGGTCAGAGTGCAGGGACAGGGATTCAAATGTATAGTCTTCTGCATTACCAGCAATGCCTGACACATCAGCAATGCACGATGGCAAGCCTGCTCGAAAATCCAGGTGAATGGCTATTTGCAAAGTGAGTTGGTGCTTCGGCTCAGACAAGAATCACCCCATTTGTGGTATCGACCCTACGATTCTGAGGTTAAGAGGCTCATGCTCAAATGTCTGAGCTTGCCAGGCAGGTCAATTGTAGTACTGACTTGGACAGAATATCGTACAGATATGTTGGTGCAAAATATGGTGATCAGTAAGCTTGTTTTGTATAGCTCCTGTGGCGCAGTCGGTTAGCGCGTGATACTTATACAGCAGTATGCAGCGAAGCAATGCCGAGGTTGTGAGTTCGAGCCTCACCAGGAGCAAGTGCTTTTCTTGAACCCTCTACCTGTCTATTTCTTGTCCAGAAAAAGAGGATTTATTCAATCTATTTCATAAGTAATTGGTATGTCATTGAGATAACAGTTCAGAGTGCAGGGACAGCTACAATTCAAATGTATAGTCTTCTCCATTACCAGCAATGCCTGACACATCAGCAATGCAGGACGGCAAGCCTGCTCGAAAATCCAAGTGGTTGGCTGTTTGCGAAGTGAGTTGGGGCTTCGGCAGAGAAAATAATCCCCCTACGTGGGGCTCGAACCCACGACCCTAAAGCTCTACCGACTGAGCTAGCCAGGTACCTCAATGGTAATCTTGTATTGGTCCAAATATCGTACAGCTCCGTTTGTGCAAAATATGGTCAGTGAGAGTGTTGTTAATGGATCCTGTGGTGCAATCGGTTAGTGTATTGTGCTTATACAGCAATATGCTGCAATTAGATGACAAGGTTGTGCGTTCAAGCTCCACCAGGAGCAAGTACTCTTCTTGAACCCTCTCCCTGTCTATTTCTTGTCCAGAAAAGGAGCATTTATTCAATCTATTTCATAAGTAATTGTGATAACAGGTCAGAGTGCAGGGACAGGGATTCAAATGTATAGTCTTCTGCATTACCAGCAATGCCTGACACATCAGCAATGCACGATGGCAAGCCTTCTCGAAAATCCAGGTGAATGGCTATTTGCAAAGTGAGTTGGTGCTTCGGCTCAGACAAGAATCACCCCATTTGTGGTATCGACCCTACGATTCTGAGGTTAAGAGGCTCATGCTCAAATGTCTGAGCTTGCCAGGCAGGTCAATTGTAGTACTGACTTGGACAGAATATCGTACAGATATGTTGGTGCAAAATATGGTGATCAGTAAGCGTGTTTTGTATAGCTCCTGTGGCGCAGTCGGTTAGCGCGTGGTACTTATACAGCAGTATGCAGCGAAGCAATGCCGAGGTTGTGAGTTCGAGCCTCACCAGGAGCAAGTGCTTTTCTTGAACCCTCTACCTGTCTATTTCTTGTCCAGAAAAAGAGGATTTATTCAATCTATTTCATAAGTAATTGGTATGTCATTGAGATAACAGGTCAGAGTGCAGGGACAGCTACAATTCAAATGTATAGTCTTCTGCATTACCAGCAATGCCTGACACATCAGCAATGCAGGACGGCAAGCCTGCTCGAAAATCCAAGTGGTTGGCTGTTTGCGAAGTGAGTTGGGGCTTCGGCAGAGAAAATAATCCCCCTACGTGGGGCTCGAACCCACAACCCTAAAGCTCTACCGACTGAGCTAGCCAGGTACCTCAATGGTAATCTTGTATTGGTCCAAATATCGTACAGCTCCGTTTGTGCAAAATATGGTCAGTGAGAGTTTTGTTAATGGATCCTGTGGTGCAATCGGTTAGTGTATTGTGCTTATACAGCAATATGCTGCAATTAGATGACAAGGTTGTGCGTTCAAGCTCCACCAGGAGCAAGTACTCTTCTTGAACCCTCTCCCTGTCTATTTCTTGTCCAGAAAAGGAGCATTTATTCAATCTATTTCATAAGTAATTGTGATAACAGGTCAGAGTGCAGGGACAGGGATTCAAATGTATAGTCTTCTGCATTACCAGCAATGCCTGACACATCAGCAATGCACGATGGCAAGCCTGCTCGAAAATCCAGGTGAATGGCTATTTGCAAAGTGAGTTGGTGCTTCGGCTCAGACAAGAATCACCCCATTTGTGGTATCGACCCTACGATTCTGAGGTTAAGAGGCTCATGCTCAAATGTCTGAGCTTGCCAGGCAGGTCAATTGTAGTACTTACTTGGACAGAATATCGTACAGATATGTTGGTGCAAAATATGGTGATCAGTAAGCGTGCTTTGCATAGCTCCTGTGGCGCAGTCGGTTAGCGCGTGGTACTTATACAGCAATATGCAGCGAAGCAATGGCGAGGTTGTGATTTCGAGCCTCACCAGGAGCAAGTGCTTTTCTTGAACCCTCTGCCTGTCTATTTCTTGTCCAGAAAAGGAGCATTTATTCAATCTATTTCATAAGTAATTGTAATGTCATTGAGTTAACAGGTCAGTGTGCAGGCACAGCTATGATGCAAATATTTAGTCTTCTGCATTACCAGCAATGCCTGACACATCAGCAACGTAGGACGGCAAGCCTGCTCGAAAATTCAAGTGGTTGGCTGTTTGCGAAGTGAGTTGGTGCTTCGGCAGAGAAAATAATCACCCAACGTGTGGCTCGAACCCACGACCCTGAGATTAAGAGTCTCATGCTCTATAGACTGAGCTAGCCAGGTACCTCAATAGTAATCTTGTATTGGTCCGAATATCGTACAGCTCCGTTTGTGCAAAATATGGTGATCAGTGAGAGTGTTGTTAATGCATCCTGTGGTGCAATCGGTTAGTGTATTGTGCTTATACAGCAATATGCTGCAATTAGATGACAAGGTTGTGCGTTCAAGCTCCACCAGGAGCAAGTATTCTTCTTGAACCCTCTCCCTGTCTATTTCTTGTCCAGAAAAGGAGCATTTATTCAATCTATTTAATAAGTAATTGGTATGTCATTGAGATAACAGGTCAGAGTGCAGGCACAGCTAGGATTCAAATCCATAGTATTCTGTATCACCAGCTATGCAGGGTGACAAGCCTGCTCGAAAGTCCAAGCAGATGGCTGTTTGCGAAGTGAGTTGGTGCTTCATCAGAGAAAATAATCACCCAACGTGGGGCTCGAACCCACAACCCTGAAATTAAGAGTCTCATGCTCTACCGACTGAGCTAGCCAGGTATCTCAATTGTAATATTGAATTGGAGGTTAAGAGGCTCATGCTCAAATTTCTGAGCTTGCCAGGCAGGTCAATTGTAGTACTGACTTGGGACAGAATATCGTACAGATATGTTGGTGCAAAATATGGTGATCAGTAAGCATGCTTCGCATAGCTCCTGTGGCGCAGTCGGTTAGCGTGTGGTACTTATACAGCAGTATGCAGCGAAGCAATGCCGAGGTTGTGAGTTTGAGCCTCACCAGGAGCAAGTGCTTTTCTTGAACCCTCTACCTGTCTATTTGTTGTCCAGAAAAAGAGGATTTATTCAATCTATTTCATAAGTAATTTTTGAAATTATTATGGATAAATGAATAAACAATATCCCCATTTTAAATAGAATTGTAACTAAGTGAACTTATACTCTGTTTTATAAGTGATTAACAATATGAGTTCATAAGAAGGGATTGTGTGACACGGACAAGGAGTAATACAAAGTTAATGAACACCATTCCAACTAGGCAGAAACAAATGGGTTGTGGACTGTGTAAACACATAAGGTCGTTAGCCTATGGTTGACCCTACTGAAACTTAGCTCTGGGGTTTTTCGATAAGGCAGTGAGTGCATTCCTAGGTTTTCTGTTAATTAAAACTGTCAGTTCAGTGGTGATCGATAATGTTGAGGGGTCAAAAGTTATCTGGGAGTGTGTTAGTAAGTTAGAATGAACTTTTCACCTTACTTTGTCCCGGTCGAGAGGAGGGGATTCTGTTAAAGCAGTGAAATGACGTCATGATCTGTATATAAACTGCTGCACGTGATTAAGTGGGAGCGCGCTCCGAGAATAAATTCTATTACCTATTACCTAGCAAATCCAAGCGGTTGGCTGTTTGCGAAGTGAGTTGGTACTTCGGCAGAGAAAATAATCACCCAACGTGGGGCTCGAACCCACGACCCTGAGATTAAGAGTCTCATGCTCTACCGACTGAGGTAGCCAGGTATGTCAATTGTAATATTGCATTGGGTCGAATATTGTACAGCTCCGTTTGTGGAAAATGTGGTGATCAGTGAGTGTTGTTAGTGGATCCTGTGGTGCAATCGGTTAGCGAATTGTGCTTATGCAGTAATATACAGCAAATTGATGACACGGTTGTGAGTTCAAGCCCCACCAGGAGCAAGTATTCTTCTTGAAACCTGTCTATTTCTTGTCCAGAAAAGGAGCATTTATTGAATACACTTAGGAGGACGTTTCATAATTAATTGGTATGTCATTGAAATAACAGGTCAGAGTGCAGGCACAGCTAGGATTCAAATCCATAGTCTTCTGTATCACCAGCTATGCCTGACACGTCAACAATGCAGGGTGGCAAGCCTGCTCGAAAGTCCAGGTGAATGGCTGTTTAAAACCTCTTAAGCTTACCCCCTACTTTTTCGAACATTCTGTTAAAAATCGCGCAACATTTCAGCGTCCTGCTACTCATGCCAGGAATATAGTATATGCATATGATTAGTATGTGTGGATAGAAAACACTCTCACGTTTCTAAAACTGGTTAAATCACGGCTGTGACTATAACAGAGCGTGTGTTTCATCAAAAAGCGCAAGAAAAACTGATCACTGAAAACTGGAAAAAATATCAATGCGCCACTTGCATGTATTGTTTAAGGGACACCAAATTAAATGGGGCTGAGATTGCAAGTCCTACAGCTTCCACACGATGTCGCCAGTCTTGTCATTTGCCTGGGCTTTGTTTCTTGGTCAAACAAGTGAGAGGGAGCCCATTTCTTCCGGTCTCCGACAGGATGTTTTGGAGGAGAAATTTCCGACCATGATTTCAAGACGTGGAGCTATTGAATACACATCGCCCGTGATCAATTTGATAAATTATTAACGTTTACTAATACCTAAAGTTGGATTACAAAAGTATTTCGAAGTGTTTTATGAAAGTTTATCGTCAACTTTTTTAATTTAAAAAAATGACGCAGCGTTTTGAAACAATGTTTTTTCTGAATTACACAGTTTCCATAGATGGCTATTTTGGGTATATATGGACCGATTTAATCGAAAAAAAGACCCAATAGTGATGTTTATGGGGCATATAGGAGTGCCAAGAAAGAAGCTCGTCAAAGGTAATAAATGTTTTATATTTTATTTCTGCTATTTGTGTAGCGCCGGCTACGCTAATTATTTTGTTTACGTCGCCTTCATGCATTTTGGGGTGTTGCATGCTATCAGATAATAGCTTCTCATGCTTTCGCCGAAAAGCATTTTAAAACTCTGACTTGTTGGCTAGATTCACAACGAGTGTAGCTTTAATTCAATACCCTGCATGTGTGTTTTAATGAACGTTTGAGTTTTAACGAGTGCTATTAGCATTTAGCGTAGCGCATGTGCATTTCCAGGTGGCTAGATGAGACGTCTGCGTGTCGGGTGCGCTTAACTGGTTAAAAAGTGAGTTGATGCTTCGGCAGAGAAAAGAATCGAACAATGTGGGGCTCAACCCGCGGCCCTGAGATTAAGAGTCTCATTATCCACCAAATCAGCCACCCAGGAACCTCAACGGTAATATTGACTTCGTCCGAATATCGTACAGCTCCGTTTGTGGAAAATGTGGTGAGCAGTGAGAGTGTTGTTAGTGGATCCTGTGGTGCAATCGGTTAGCGTATTGTACTTATACAGTAATATACACCAAATTGATGACAAGGTTGTGAGGTCAAGCCCCACCAGGAGCAAGTATTCTTCTTGAACCATGTCTATTTCTTGTCCAGAAAAGGAGCATTTATTCAATCTATTTCATAAGTAATTGATATGTCATTGAGATAACAGGTCAGAGTGCAGGCACAGCTAGGATTCAAATCCATAGTCTTCTGTATCACCAGCTATGCCTGACACGTCAGCAATGCAGGATGGCAGACCTGCTAGAATGTCCAGGTGAATGGCTGTTTGCAAAGTGAGTTGGTGCTTCGGCTCAGACAAGAATCACCCCATTTGTGGTATCGACCCTACGATTCTGAGGTTAAGAGGCTCATGCTCAAACGTCTGAGCTTGCCAGGCAGGTCAATTGTAGTACTGACTTGGACCGCATATCGTAAAGATATGTTGGGGCAAAATATGGTGATCAGTAAACATGCTTTTCATAGCTCCTGTGGTGCAGTCGGTTAGCGTGGTACTTATACAGCAGTATGCAGCAAAGCAATTCCGAGGTTGTGAGTTCGAGCCTCACCAGGAGCAAATTCTTTTCTTGAACCCTCTGCCTGTCGATTTCTTGTCCAGGAAAAGAGCATTTATTCAATCTATTTCATAAGTAATTGGTATGTCATTGAGATAACAGGTCAGAGTGCAGGGACAGCTACAATTCAAATGTATAGTCTTCTGCATTACCAGCAATGCCTGACACATCAGCAATGCAAGATGGCAAAGCCTGCTCGAAAATCCAAGAGGTTGGTTGTTCGCGAAGTGAGTTGGTACTTCGTCAGAGAAAAAAATCACCCAACGTGGGGCTCGAACCCACGACCCTGAGATTAAGAGTCTCATGCTCTACCAACTGAGCTAGCCAGGTATCTCGATGGTAACATGGTATTGGTCCAAATGTCGTACAGCTCCGTTTGTGCAAAATATGGTGATCAGTGAGAGTGCTGTTAATGGATCCTGTTGTGCAATCTGTGAGCGTTTTGTACTTATACAGCAGTATACAGCAATTAGATGACAAGGTTGTGAGTTCAAGCCCCACCAGGAGAAAGTATTCTTCTTGAACCCTCTCCCTGTCTATTTCTTGTCCAGAAAAGGAGCATTTATTCAATCTATTTCATAAGTAATTGATATGTCATTGAGATAACAGGTCAGAGTGCAGGCACAGCTAGGATTCAAATCCATAGTCTTCTGTATCACCAGCTATGCCTGACACGTCAGCAATGCAGGATGGCAGACCTGCTAGAATGTCCAGGTGAATGGCTGTTTGCAAAGTGAGTTGGTGCTTCGGCTCAGACAAGAATCACCCCATTTGTGGTATCGACCATACGATTCTGAGGTTAAGAGGCTCGTGCTCAAACGTCTGAGCTTGCCAGGCAGGTCAATTGTAGTACTGACTTGGACCGCATATCGTAAAGATATGTTCGGGCAAAATATGGTGATCAGTAAACATGCTTTTCATAGCTCCTGTGGCGCAGTCGGTTAGCGCGTGGTACTTATACAGCAGTATGCAGCAAAGCAATTCCGAGGTTGTGAGTTCGAGTCTCACCAGGAGCAAATTCTTTTCTTGAACCCTCTGCCTGCCGATTTCTTGTCCAGGAAAAGAGCATTTATTCAATCTATTTCATAAGTAATTGGTATGTCATTGAGATAACAGGTCAGAGTGCAGGGACAGCTACAATTCAAATGTATAGTCTTCTGCATTACCAGCAATGCCTGACACATCAGCAATGCAGGATGGCAAAGCCTGCTCGAAAATCCAAGCGGTTGGCTGTTCGCGAAGTGAGTTGGTACTTCGTCAGAGAAAATAATCACCCACTATGGGGCTCGAACCGACGACCCTGAGATTAAGAGTCTCATGCTCTACCGACTGAGCTAGCCAGGTATCGAAATTGTAGTATTGTATTGGTCCGAATATCGTACAGCTCCGTTTGTGCAAAATATGGTGATCAGTGAGAGTTTTGTTAATGGATCCTGTGGTGCAATCGGTTAGCGAATTGTGCTTATACAGCAATATGCTGCAATTAGATGACAAGGTTGTGCGTTCAAGCTCCACCAGGAGCAAGTACTCTTCTTGAACCCTCTCCCTGTCTATTTCTTGTCCAGAAAAGGAGCATTTATTCAATACACTTAGGAGGACGTTTCATAATTAATTGGTATGTCATTGAGATAACAGGTCAGAGTGCAGGCACAGATAGGATTCAAATCCATAGTCTTCTGTATCACCAGCTATGCCTGACACGTCAGCAATGCAGTGTGTCAAGCCTGCTGGAAAGTCCAGGTGAATGGCTGTTTGCAAAGTGAGTTGGTGCTTTGGCTCAGACAAGAATCACCCCATTTGTGGTATCGACCCAACGATTCTGAGGTTAAGAGGCTCATGCTCAAATATCTGAGCTTGCCAAGCAGGTCAATTGTAGTACTGACTTGGACCGAATATCGTACAGATATGTTGGTGCAAAATATGGTGATCAGTAAACATGCTTTTCATAGCTCCTGTGGCGCTGTCGGTTAGCGCGTGGTTCTTATACAGCACTATGCAGCGAAGCATTGCCAAGGTTGTGAGTTCGAGCCTCACAAGGACAAGTTAATTTCTTGAACCCTCTGCCTGTCTTTTTCTTGTCCAGAAAAAGAGGATTTATTCAATCTATTTCATAAGTAATTGGTATGTCATTGAGATAACAGGTCAGAGTGCAGGGACAGCTACAATTCAAATGTATAGTCTTCTGCATTACCAGCAATGCCTGACACAGCAATGCAGGACGGCAAGCCTGCTTGAAAATCCAAGTGGTTGGCTGTTTGCGAAGTGAGTTGGTGCTTCGGCAGAGAAAAGAATCGAACAACATGTGGCTCAACCCACGGCCCTGAGATTAAGAGTCTCATGCTCCACCGAATCAGACAGCCAGGAACCTCAACTGTAATATTGACTTGGTCCGAATATCGTACAGCTCCGTTTGTGGAAAATGTGGTGATCAGTGAGAGTGTTGTTAATGGATCCTGCAGTGCAATCGGTTAGCGTATTCTGCTCATACAATAATATACAGCAAATTGATGACAAGATTGTGAGTTCAAGCCCCACCAGGAGCAAGTATTCTTCTTGAACCCTGTCAATTTCTTGTCCAGAAAAGGAGCATTTATTCAATACACTTAGGAGGATGTTTCATAATTAATTGGTATGTTTGAGATAACAGGTCAGAGTGCAGGCATAGCTAGGATTCAAATCCATAGTCTTCTGTATTGTTAGATTTGCGTCAATTCGAATCTGGTATCAGGATAAATATAAAAATGAGTCACCGATTGTATACTATGTATTTTTTATTAGCTAATCAATAAGTGGTAAATGCAACTTTCGTATATACGGGCTCTCTGTAATACCACGCAGGCCATAACAGAGAACTGATAAGATGTATATAAACAGTATTCTTTATACTGTGATAGACATAGTTCCAACCCGTCTGTTGGCCTATCACAGTAGAGACTGGGCGTGGTTTAGACTCTCCCAGCCTATTATTGATTGTTGTCGTACGAGCTGGTACCAGCCCCCGGGCGCTCCAGTTGATCGATGTAACTTGCTGTGAAGAATATCTATGCGCTCATGCTCTTTACCGTTATCTCGCACCTGGCTCCTGTTATCTATCAAAAGACCGCTTGTTCTCGCAACACCCCGCTCTGAATGTGCCCCCCCCAACTCATTGAACAGTTCCTGTCTTCATGCTACTCTGTTTTTTTCCTACATTCAAGTCAGCTATGTTGCATAACACATACATACATCCACGCAAGCCAACAGCAGATAATATTAAATCACACATATGGTAACGGGCTATAGTGCATAACACAGAAACCTCATAATCCCCCTTTTTACACCCCTATGGGGTGTAACCATACCATCCGATATACTATGTTGCTGATGAACCCAGGAGCTTTAAACCTTTATTTTGTGAATATATGAAGTGATGCACGTCCCTTTGTTGATTAACTTATATATAAACTGGAGTTTTTGATTACCCCTTTTGACACCCACAAGGGTGTCACTCATTATCCTTTATTTCAGCGGTCCCAACATAGTAATATGTTAATAGCATTTCATGAAAATAATAAAACATTTTTTTATTAATAAAACATTTCTTTTTTTCTTTTTTTTACAGAAAAACAGAAAAGAAAAATCAAACAAGAAAAATAGAAGAAAAAAAATCAACAAATGATATATGCTTTTGTCTACCCCTTTTGACACCCATAAAGGGTGTCACTTATCAAAAACAGGATAAAACTTTATTGTTTATTGACATGTAAGATATAGAATAACTTTGGTCATGGAAAACAGAGTAAAGCAGAGCAAAGCATTATTATAAACCATCTGGTCCTCTCAGCTACTCCTATCCTGTACCAGGTGGGCTCCTTGCCACCCAGAGACTCTAAACCTTCACATAAGAGAGGACAAGTTATATCGTACACGTTATGTATTTAAGAAGTTATTATTCCACGACCTCACCCACAGCAAACCAGGGGTCATCCTCAGTCAGCCCTATCCTCCCCTGAAAGCTTGATTCAGTATCAGCATCTCCAACTGGAGCATCAAGCAAAGGCATCATGCCTGAAGCCTTCACCACATCTGTAACAGACTTCTTAAAACACGGTATGATGCAAGGAGCACAACACATAAATAACAAAAATACAAGAATTAGGGTCAGAAATCCAGTAACCACCATACCAGGGTACTTACCAAACCAGGCTCCCAACCAAGAGAACAGTCCAGACTCCTCCACCCCCGCCATGGTCCTCATCTCAGCAGATAGTGCATCAAGCCCACTAAGGGCCTTAGATATACTACCATCTGGTCTGGTGTTATTAGAAATATACGTGCAACATTGTTCACCGAACATCTTACAGACACCCCCCTTACTGGCAAGAAGCATATCCAAAGCAAGTCTATTCTGTCTGGCAACTCTAGATGTAGCCTCCAACTGTTCTGACATACCAGTGAGTGCATCACGAGAGTTATTCACAAAACGCTGTTGATTATATCAGATATAATTAATCCATGCAGTCTGTCTTGCATCCACTATGGCTGGGCCTATAATAGGTAGTAAGTGCCAGAGTCAGTCATTCCTACCCAATGCCTGAAATTCATGAGGAACCCCAACATGCACCCCCAACAGATTAGTGTGTATGTCAACTGCATCCTCCGTCCATGGAGCACTACGTCTATGTCTCCCATGGGATGTAATGTTTTCAGGCCCCCTGGATACAGAACCCAACAGCTGTTCAGCAGTAACATCAACAATGGTCAGTGGAATTATCAAATTGGTCAGAGCACACGTACCTTGCCAGTCTCCTCTAAGAATGGGTCTCAGTACTCTTTTGGGTCCACATATCCACCACACATCAGCCAGACCACTCGTTTGGTTTAGGCCTGCAACTGGCCAAGTGGCATTGATGGTCATGTTACTACTGCAATCAGCTTCAGGCAATCTCCCATAGTCTATGCCATTACCTGTACCCGTGATGCAACTGTAATTGCCTTTCTTTTCAGGGTCTTAGCTGTATACCTCATATAAGACAGCCACAAATTGTCCCTACCATCAAAACCAGTCTCAGTGCCTAATTGATCAATAGCTGAATAGTCTAGAATGTTAATTACCTGAATGAGATTTGACACAGTGGTGGTAGGTGGTAGGTTCAGTCCAGGGGTGGTAGAGGACTGTGTCTGGCTCTGGTTCGTCTGGGACCTCTATGGTTTTGGCAGCACCTTAATAGAAAACACACCCATCGTGTCTGTCCCGGTCCTTTGTAGTCCGAGGGTGTAAGTGCCTGCATCCGAGAGCTTAATGGTTTTGATGGTTAGTAGGATTTCATCACCTTTACAGAGTTCAACAGTGCTCCCATATTTCCCCCATATCATGGAAAACCTATCCACCTTTGTGGTATCCCCTATGCTATAATCCCAGAACTGTTCCAAGTTGGTTATCATGTAATCCCCATACGGACACCCTCCCCCATTACACAGGTACACTGGCACTCCTGTACACAGGTGTTAAAACCAAACACAAATATCTCAATTTCTTCCCTGCCCTGTGGCTCAAAATATGTCCCAAATACATAAACATGAGTCTACCATAATTAAAACTTATCCTAGCTAATTTTCACACCACGTTCATCAGAGAAAATATAATGACACTATAATGTAAATTTCACTGCCTTTTTGGATTAAATTACCTTAATATCAGTATTACAAATTACCCTAGATTCTCCATCCAAATGGCTTTCCAATGAGGCTGATCAGACCAAAAAGGAAAGTTACAATGGAGGTCACAAGTCATACCACCCTTCCAAAGAAGTGTTTCTTACTATATTAAACAACATTCCTTTATCAAAAGATTTCACCTATTTAATTCAGACTCAGAAAATAAAAACGTATAATATTTCATATGTGAGTGTACCCCTTTAAGATATCTTGTCTCTGGGAACATTGAAATCCCCTTAAACCCAAAACGTTTGCTACAAACAAAACCTAATAATTGTAACAATACCCTCAAATAACTTTTTTTTCTGTAAAGTGACTCAAAGCTATAATGCACGCATTTTCCCTCTAAATGACACAACCAATTTTCTCTGTCATAATTTGAGGAATGTTATTGTGTAGTCAACGTAATTACGCAGTTTTACCTTCCAACTTCCTCTACCCCAAAATGTAAACGTACCATGTACTTCGCTAAATTCATAAGAACATTTTGATGGGCACAAATCTATCGTAATTGTCTCTTTATTATTATTTAGAATTCAGCAGATTTAGATAACTGTCTCATCCCATGACCCAGCACCTTTAAAAAAACATAAAACAATATGCCTCCATTCCCAATAGGCTATTCCAGTGATCATTTGGGAAACACAATGTATTACATAGAAATTGCCTCGCCATTATCTCGAACGAATTAGTCTCTCAATTCGACCTAAACAAACTATCAAAACGTTCAGTCATATCTTGAACAAATACCAATAACCGTATCAATCCGGGCAAAACCCATAAATATTTGAACTACAATCAGAATGAATTTTAGTCTATCAATGTCAAGGCTGAGACACGAACCCTAGTCCCCCGCATCGAAGGCAAAAACTTTACCCCAAAGCCATTCAAATGATTGAGGTTCCCAGCCAATAACCATACCATTATAATTGTCTATACTTGCAAACTCTGGCACCGAGACAATTCCCAGAAAACATTACAATTCAAAGGCCCAAGCTTTTCCCCAGCGAGTATTCTCCTTATTCTCCGTTTTAGCGTCTCCAATATCCAACCAGGCTCCCCGTCGACTGGGAGCCCGTTGGGCAATGCTGCCTTCTTTTGTCCACTCCCTGTATAGCTTTTCTCCCGGCTTCTACCACCATTTATTTCTAAAGTGGACTTCAATGATTTCAACACCTTCTCAGCCTCTTGACTAGTCATTGTTAGGTACATTTGGGGTGTGTATCATATAATTTTTAGAATTATTTCCAATACCAATTCGCCACTTTTTTTCATGTCAACCTTGCTACCTCGTCAATTAACAGTATGACTTCAAGAAATACCCGTAGGTCGTTCAAACTGGTATTACCACTCAATATCCAATGTACTACATTCATTCAGTGAACTTATCTTATTTCCAATAAAACCCATCTCATTACCCTTAAGTCATTCACCTGTTATTGTACGCCGACGAATAACTAATGTACCACAGTCACTCGAGGAACTTATCTTATTTCCAATATAACACAGGTCTCTTGCCTGTACTATTATCCGTAGATCATTCAGCCCGTCATCAGTACGCCGACTGATAACTAATGTACCACAATCATTTGATTTGTCCTTATCAAATCTTCATTCACACCAGTAAGTATGCCGACTCACCCACACAAACCAGTAGCTTCGCCGAACTACCTAGTACATTACATTCGCAGTTATATTGCCGTTCACCTCACATTCACACTGGTAGGTTCGCCAACCCACCCTCACATAAACCAGTAGCTTCGCCGAACTACCTGCACTACTTGTGCAAAATATGGTGATTAGTGAGAGTGTTCTTGATGGATCCCGTGGTGCAATCTGTTAGCGTGTTGTACTTATACAGCCCTATGCAGCAAATTGCTGAAAGGGTTGTGAGTTCAAGCCTCGCCATGAACAAGTTTTCTTCTTGAACCCTCCCTGTCTATTTCTTGTCCAGAAAAGGAGCACTTTTTCAATCCATTTAGGAGGACCTTTCATAGGTAATAGGTATGTCATTGAGATAACAGGTCAGAGTGCAGGCACAGCTAGGATTCAAATCCATAGTCTTCTGAATCACCAGCTATGCCTGACACATCAGCAATGCAGGGTGGCAAGCCTGCTCGAAAGTCCAAGCGGAGGGCTGTTTGCGAAGTGAGTTGGTACTTCGACAGAGAAAATAAGCACCTAACGTGGGGCTCAAACCCACAAACCTGAGATTAAGAGTCTCGTGCTCTACCGACAGAGCTAGCCAGAGCTAGCCAGGTTCCGAATATTTTACAGCTCCGTTTGTGCAAAATATTGTGATCAGTGAGTGTTGTTAAGGCTGTTTTATGACTGAGGGTTCAACTAAAGAGCTACCAAGACTTCAAAAGCCCTACACTACCTAATAACGATATAATAGTATTTAGCCAGAATTGTGATGCTTTTAATACATTTTTTTATTGTACAAAATACATACAGGACAATGACAAGACAACCATAAATAACTCAGGACAGTGTACATGACAATACTCCCAACATAACAAACACATAGATGATACAGCGCAATAAGTAGGGAACACCTTGGAGTGATATCAATCAATAATAAAGTAGAAGACTGTTGTTTCATTGGAGTCCACAGTCAGTTGTGTAACCTTCAGTTGCATCTCCAGTTAGTAGTGTGCAGAGTTGCTGTAGGTACTCACATAGAATGTGTGACCAGGGGACCCTGAGATGCTGGAGCCAGGTCTTGAGCAGATACTCTCAGATGAGGACCTGGTAGGCTGCGGGCGAAAGAGAGACTGTGTCAGCCACTAACAACTAACTTCCCATAATGGCACAATGACATAGTTGCCACATTTGCACACAGAAGGAGCGTCGATGGTGACGATGTCCAGTGCCTTCAGAAAGTATTCAGACCCCTTTACTTTATCCACATTTTGTTACGTTACAGCCTTATTCTAAAATGGTTTAAATAAATCAATTTCCTCAGCAATCTACACACAATACCCCATAATGAAAAAGCGAAAACAGGTTTTTAGAAGTTTTTGCAAATGTATATAATTTATTTTGATATACACACACCTTATTTCCATAAGTATTCAGACCCTTTGCTATGAAATTGAGCTCAGGTGCATCTTGTTTCCATTGATCATCCTTCAGATGTGTCACGCCCTGACCATAGAGAGCTGTTTATTCTCTATGTTGGTTAGGTCGGGTATGGTATGGTATGGTTCCCAATCAGAGGCAGCTGTTTATCGTCTCTGATTGGGGATCATATTTAGGTAGCCATTTCCCCATTGTGCTTTGTGGGATCTTGTCTATGTATAGTTGCCTGTGAGCATTATTAAAGCTTCATTAAAGTTAAAGTAGATTAAAGTTTTCTATTCCAAAATAAAGGATGGAAACATACCACGCTGCATCTTGGTCCACTCCTTGTAACGATCGTGACAGAAGATCCCACCACAAACGGACCAAGCAGCGTGGCCAGGAGGAGCAGGTATCCTGGGCCTGGGAGTATATCCAGGAGGTAAAGACATCCTGGACTTGAGAGGAGATAATGGCAGGAGATGAAAGCCTTCCATGGAAGCAGACGCAAGCGGTGAAGGACGGACAACGACGGCACCGGGGTTTGCGGCCATGACGGAAGCCCGAGAGGCAGCCTCAAAAAACATTTTTGGGGGGGCACACGAAGTGGTCGGCGAGGCCAAGGGGCGAGTCTGAGAGCGAAGAGGAATATTGGGATAGACTGAGCGAGGAGCATTGTGAGATAGTTGAGGGGAGTGATGAGGTAGAGTGGATGGTTTGGTGTCTGGAGCAAGACAGTCGCCATGAGGAGCGTAGGATCAGTCAGGCACCATGTTTTGCGGAGAAACGCAATGTGTCTCCAGTGCGCATCCACAGCCAGGGGGCGTTCTGTGCCAGCTCCTCGTACTTGCCGTGCGAAAGTGAGCATCCAGTGAGGACGGGTTGTGCCGGCTCAGCGCTTCTGGTCTACAGTACGCCTCCTCGGTCCAGGATATCCTTCGCCGGCTCTAAGCACTGTGTCGCCAGTGCGCCTTCACAGCCCAGTGCGTCCTGTGCCAGCGCCCCGCACTTGCCGGGCTAAAGTGAGCATCCATCCAGGACGGGTTGTGCCAGCTCTACGCTCTAGACCTCCAGTGCGCCTCCACAGTCCAGTATGTCCTTTGCCCCCTCCCCGCACTCGCCCTGAGGTGCGTGTCATCAGCCTGGTGCCACCTCTACAGTCCAGAGATTCCGGCGACAGTTCCCAGTCCAGAGCTTCCGACGACAGTTCCCAGTCCAGAGCTTCCGGCGATGGTCCACAGTCCGGAACCTACAACGATGGTCCACAGTCCGGAACCTCCTACGACGGTCTGGAACCTCCTGAGACGGTACGCGGTCCAGAACCTCCTGAGACGGTCCACGGTCTGGAACCTACTGAGACGGTCCAGAGCCTCCAGCGACCGTCTGCGGCCCAGAGCCTCCAGCGACAGTCTGCGTTCCAGAGCCTTGTGACGACCCTCCTACTCTGTCTGCCGTATTCTCTCTTTGTTCTTGTTTCCTTATTAGGATGCCGGTGGGCGGAGTTGGCGGTCAGCTACATGGGAAACACCTGGGCCCGGTGTGTCCCAGGATAAATACACCACTTCCCCATTCATGGAGGAGACTGTCTCCATGCAGACACCTTTACAGATTTTGTTGCCTTTTGGTTGTTTGCTTTGGCACCTTTCAACACCCTGCATTATCATATTCATGCATATTCCTCGCCTCCTGCGAGGGTTCCCAGTCCCAGGCGAAGATCTACGGTCCGGAGTCCCCGGCAACGATCTACGGCATGGAGTCCCCGGCGAAGATCCATGGTCCGGAGCCTCCGGCGATGACCCACAGTCCGGTTCCTCCGATGACGTATCCACGAGCGGAGTGGGTACTTCACCCCGCACCGGAGCCGCTTCCCCTATTGAGTCAGGTTTTGCGGACGGAGTTCGCACCTTTGGGGGGGGGGGGGGGGGGGGGGGGGGGGGTACTGTCCTGCCCTGACCATAGAGAGCTGTTTATTCTCTATGTTGGTTAGGTCGGGGTGTGATTAAGGGTGGGTTATCTAGGGGAATTGTATATCTATGTTGGCCTGGTATGGTTCCCAATCAGAGGCAGCTGTTTATCGTTGTCTCTGATTGTGGATCATATTTAGGTAGCCATTTCCCCATTGTGCTTTGTGGGATCTTGTCTACTGTATGTTTAGTTGCCTGTGAACATTATTATAGCTTCATGTTTCATTTGTTCGCTTTGTTGTTTTGTTCTTTGAAGTTTTCTATTCCAAAATAAAGGATGGAAACATATCCACGCTGCATCTTGGTCTACTCCTTATGACGGACATGACAAGATGTTTCTTCAACTTGATTAGAGTTCACCTTTGGTAAATTCAATTGTTTTAACGTGATTTGGAAAGGCACACACGGGTCTATATGAGGTTGAAAGTGCATGTCAGAGTAAAAACCATGCTGTGAGGTAGAAGGAATTGTCCGTAGGGCTCCGAGACAGGATTGGGTCGTGGCACAGATCTGGGGAAGGGTACCAAAAAATGCCTGCAGCATTCAAGAACAAAGTGGACTCCAACATTCTTAAAAGGAAGAAGTTTGGAACCACCAAGACTCTTCCTAAAGCTGGCCGCCCGGCCAAACTGAGCAATCGGGGGAGAAGGGCCTTGGTCAGGGAGGTGACCAAGAACCCCATGGTCACTCTGATAGAGCTCTAGAGTTCCTCTGTGGAGATGGGTGAACCTTCCAGAAGGACAACCTACTCTGCACTCCACCAATCAGGCCTTTATTGCAGAGTGGCCAGACAGAAGCCACCCCTCAAGAAAAATAACATGACAGCCCGCATGGAGTTTGCCAAAAGGTACCTAAAGGAAACAAGATTCTCTGGTCTGATGAAACCAAGATTTAAATCTTTGGCCTGAATGACAAGCATCATGTCTGGAGGAAGCCTGGCACCATCCCTACTGTGAAGCATGGTGGTGGCAGCATCATGCATTGGGTATGTTTTTCTGTGGCAAGGTATGGGAGACTAGTCAGGATCGAGGCAAAGGACCTCGAGTGCTCGGGACCTCAGACTGGGGTGAAGGTTCACCTTCCAACAGGACAATGACCCTAAGCACACAGCCAAGACAAGTGGCTCTAGGAGAAGTCTCTGAATGTCCTTGAGTACTGAATAAAAAAGTACTGAGTAAAGGGTCTGAATACTTGTATATATGTGATATTTCAGTTCTATAAACCATTGTTTGCTTTGTCATTATGATGTATTATGTGTAGATTGATGAGGGGCAAAAAACTATTGAATACATTTTTGAATAAAACTGTAACCTAACAAAATGTGGAAAAAGGTCTGAATACTTTCCGATGACACTGAACAAAAATAGTTACAGTTCATACAGGAAATCAGTCAATTGAAAAAAATATTCAGCCCCAATCTATGGATTTCACATGACTGGGCAGGGGCGCAACCATGGGTGTGCCTGGCTCTCCAGTGGGTGGGCCTATGCCCTCCCAGGCCCACCCATGGTTGTGCCCCTGCCCAGTCATGTGAAATCCTCTTCTTCTTTTTTTTTCAGCCAATCAGAATTAGTTTTATTCCACAAAAGGGCTTTATTTTTATTACAGTCAGAAGGTCCTGGGCTGGCTGGTTACATGTGGTTACACGTCACAACATATGGTTGTGACGTGGGTTGGACGTACTGCCACATTCTCTAAAACTACACATTTTAGAGGCCTTTTATTGTCCCCAGCAGAAGGTGCACCTGTGTAATGATCATGCTTCTTGATATGCCACACCTGTTAGGTGGGTGGATTATCTTGGCAAATGAGAAATGCTTACTAGCAGGGATTTAACCAAATTTGTGCACCAAATTTGAGAGAAATAAGCTTTTGTGCGGATGGAACATTTCTGGGATCTTTTATTTCAGCTCATGAAACATGGGACCAACACTTTACATGTTGCGCTCAATTTTAGTTTAGTTTAAATGAGTGTGACAGGAATTGGAGTGCATTCAAACATTTGTGCCCAACACACAAACAAACATCAGCCTTTCCCTTTCCCCAAATGCCCTCTTTCCCTTTAAGAAGGACACCTTAAAGATATCTTCTTAAAAGTATCTGTTAACAGTTTGTAAATGCCTTTCAAATTAGGTCATTTTTCAGGTGCAACCAGACCTTTCAGAAATGTCTCTTTGTTTTGACTTTGAATAGCTTGATCAGTAAGTCTAGCCTGATTACCACTCTCTTTAGCTAACATTCCACTCCTTGCCACTCCTTGTAATTGCTTGCTGTCGGTGTAGGCTTTTACCTTGGGTACTCAAGCAAATACAAATTAACACTGCAAATCCTCTATTTGATTTTTGTGTAAAGCACTGCATAGCAGACTACTGCACATTTACTGTAGGAGCTAAAAAGCTGCAAACATCTGGCCTGCTTATAGTCTTGCAGCTGTGTTTGGTATAAAAAAAATAACGAGGGGATGGCCTTAATCTGGGCCGCTGCAGTGTTTTAGGATGAGAACCCTAAAAGAGAGGACAATCTGTAACTAGTGCTGATTGTCTAGTGCTGAGTGTCTACTTTTGAGGTTTTGGTTCGATTCTGAAAAAACTATTATGATTTTTGATTTTGGTTTCGAATTTAAATGCACTATGCATTATGTGGGTTGAATGCTGTAACAACACAGAATAAAACAATTCATAAAAGTTCCATGATGGTAATGACTCTGCTTATCACTTATTAACCATCATTTAATAAAATTACTTTACTTTAATAAAATATTTCAGTTGTGTATATTATATTTGTTTAATTTAACTTTATTATTTTATTCCAAGTCATCATCTCAATTCTATAGAGCTGCTGCCTATACTGTCTGACAAAATCACTATTTTAGTAGTTGTTCCAAGTAAATAAGGGATACTTTTAGGACTGCTGAACACAAATACCTAACGGAGCAACTGCTCTCTCATTTTAAACAACTAGATGCGGATTTCCATTGTGCTCTTAGATTAATTACTGTTGACGGTCATAGAACTCATCATTGTGTTTTGTATCAAAAAGTTTGTTGGGCCTCCTTGTATGCAAAGAGAGAGCAGCATTTTCTTGTGTTTATCTACAAAACACTCATGCAGAAACGTATGTACCTATAATCAATAATTAAATTTAGACTAACAAATGACCAAACCCGGTCTCAGGCTTGGATAACACTGGAGGCCCCTTCGGGCACCCCTAAACCCTCCCTTAATCCGGACGACGCTAGACCAATTGTGCGCCGCCCTATGGGACTCTCGGTCACGAACCCGAGGCTTTAGTGATTCCGTAACGCTGCAAATCAAATCAAATTGTATTGGTCACATACACGTGTTTAGCAGATGTTATTGAGGGTGTAGTGAAATTCTTGTGTTTCTAACTCCAACAGTTCAGTAATATCTAACAAGTAATATCGCACAATTTCACAACACACAATATATACATCTAAAGTAAAGGAATGGAATTGAGAATATATAAATACTTGGACGAGCAATGTCGGAGCGGCATACACTAAGATACAGTAGAATAGAATACAGTATATACATGTGAGATGAGAAATCTTAAATATGTAAACATTATTAAAGTGACTAGTGTTCCTTTATTAAAGAGGCCAGTGATTTCAAGTCTATGTACATGTTGTATGGGGCAGCAGCCTCTAATGTGCTAGTGATGGCTATTTAACAGTCTGATGGCCTTAAAAAATAAGCTGTTTTTCAGTCTCAAGGGGTCCCAGATTTGATGCACCGGTACTGACCTCACCTTCTGGTTGATAGCAGGGTGAACAGGCAGTGGCTCGGGTGGTTGTTGTTCTTGATGATCTTTTTGCCCTTCCTGTGTCCTGGAGGGAAGGTATTTTGCACCCAGTGATGGGTTGGGCAGACTGCACCACCCTCTGGAGAGCCTTGTGGTTGCGGGGCGGTGCGGTTGCCGTTCCAGGTGGTGATAGAGCCCGACAGGATGCTCTTAATTGTGCATCTGTAAAAGTTTGTGAAGGTTTTAGGTGCCATGACAAAATTCTTCAGCGTCCTGAGGTTGCGCCATCTTCACTATTCTGTCTGTGTGGGTGAACCATTTCAGTTTGCCAGCAATATGTACGCAGAGGAACTTGAAGCTTTCCACCTTTCCACTGGGGTCCCATCGATGTGAATAGGGGGGTGCTCCCTCTGCTGTTTCCTGAAGTCCACGATCAGCTCCTTTGTTTAGTTTATGTTGAGTGAGAGATTGTTTTCCTGGCACCACATTCCCAGGGCCCTCACCTCCTCCCTGTAGGCTGTTTCGTCATTGTTGTTAATCAGACCTACTACTGTTGTATCATCTGCAAACTTGATGATTGAGTTGGAGGTGTGCATGGCCACGCAGTCATGTGTGAACAGGGAGTACAGGAGGGGGCTGAGCACCCACCCTTGTGGGGCCCCAGTGTTGAGCATCAGAGAAGTGGAGATTTCCTGGCGGCCCGTCAGGAAGTCCAGGACCGAATTGCACAGGGCGGGGTTGAGACCCAGGGCAGTGTGATGGCGATTGCGTCATCTGTGAACCAATAGAACATTTGAGAAAAAGGCTACCTAAATGTTATTAGCATATCAACTGTAGCACTCGCGCTTTGCAAATTGAAGTGGGTCTAGGGTGACAGGTAAGGTGGAGGTGATATGATCCTTGACTAGTCTCTCAAAGCACTACAGGATGACAGAGTGAGTGCTATGGGGCGATAGTCATTTAGTTCAGCTACCTTTGCAATCTTGGGTACAGGAACAATGCTGGCCATCTTGAAGCATGTGGGGACAGCAGACTGGGATAGGGAGAGATTGAATATGTCCGTAAACACACACGCATGCTCTGAGGATGTGTTTAGGGATGCCGTCTGGGCCGGTAGCCTAGCGAGGGTTAACACTTTTAAATGTCTTACTCACATCGGCCACAGAGAAGGAAAGCTCACAGTCCTTGGTAGCGGGCCGCGTTGGTGGCACTGTGTTATCCTCAAAGTGGGCAAAGAATGTGTTTAGCTTGCCTTGAAGCAAGACGTCGGTGTCCGCAACGTGGCTGGTTTTCCTTTTGTAATCCGTGATCGTCTGTAGACCCTGCCACATACGTCTCATGTCTGAGCCATTGATTTGCGACTCCACTTTGTCTTGATACTGCCGTTTTGCCTGTTTGATTGCCTTGCGGAGGGAATGACTACTATGTTTGTTTTCTGCCATATTCCCTATCACCTTGCCACGGTTAAATGCGGCGGTTCATTGCTTTCAGTTTTGCGCGAATGCTGCCATCTATCCACTGTTTCTGGTTAGGGTAGGTTTTAATAGTCACAGTGGGTACAACATCTCCTATACACTTCTTGATAAGCTCGATAACCGTCTCAGTGTTCACGTCAGTATCATTCTCCAAAGCTACCCGGAACATATCCCAGTCCGCGTGATCAAAACATTCCTGAAGCATGGCTTCCGATTGGTCAGACCCGTGTTGAATAGTCCTTAGCATGGGTACTTCCTATAGGAAGGGAGGAGCAAAATGAAGTCATGCTGAGATTTGCCGAAAGTAGGGTGGGGGAAGGCCTTGTATGCATCCCGGAAGTTGGAGTAACAATGGTCCAGTGTTTTTCCAGCGCGAGTGCTACAGTTGATATGCTAATAACATTTAGGTAGCCTTTTTCTCAAATTTGCTTTGTTAAAATCCCCAGCTACAATAAATGTTGCCTCAGGATATATGGTTTCCAGTTTGCATAAAGTCCAGTGAAGTTCCTTGACGGCCGTCATGGTATCGGCTTGAGGGGGGATATACACGGCTGTGACAATAACCGAAGATAATTTTCTTGGGAAGTAATACGGTTTGAATTTGATTGTGAGGTATTCTAGGTCAGGTGAACAAAAGGACTTCCTGTATATTATTACAATTACACAATGAGTTGTTAATCATGAAACATACACCCCCAGCCTTCTTCTTCCCGGAGAGATGTTTATTCCTGTCGGCAGGACCGACTCTGACAGTATATCCCGAGAGAGCCATATTTCCGTAAAACAGAGTATGTTACTATCCCTGATGTCTCTCTGGAAAGAAACCCTTGCCCTGATCTCATCAACTTTGTTATCTAGGGACTGAACATGAGCGAGTAATATACCTGGTAGCCGTGGGTGGTGTGCGCACCTCCTAAGTCTGACTAGAAGACTGCTCCAAATTGCTCTTCTCCGGCGGCATTGTTTTGGGTCTGCCTCTGGAATCAGTTCAAATGCCCTGGGTGATGCGAACAAAGGATCCGCTTCGTGAAAATCGTAGTGCTGGTCGTAGTGCTGGTAAGTTGACGCTGCTTTGATATCCAATAGTTCTTCCCGAGTGTATGTATGTACAGTGCCTTGCGAAAGTATTCGGCCCCCTTGAACTTTGCGACCCTTTGCCATATTTCAGGCTTCATACATAAAGATATAAAACTGTATTTTTTTGTGAAGAATCAACAACAAGTGGGACACAATCATGAAGTGGAACGACATTTATTGGATATTTCAAACTTTTTTAACAAATCAAAAACTGAAAAATTGGGCGTGCAAAATTATTCAGCCCCTTTACTTTCAGTGCAGCAAACTCTCTCCAGAAGTTCAGTGAGGATCTCTGAATGATCCAATGTTGACCTAAATGACTAATGATGATAAATACAATCCACCTGTGTGTAATCAAGTCTCCGTATAAATGCACCTGCACTGTGATAGTCTCAGAGGTCCGTTAAAAGCGCAGAGAGCATCATGAAGAACAAGGAACACACCAGGCAGGTCCGAGATACTGTTGTGAAGAAGTTTAAAGCCGGATTTGGATACAAAATTATTTCCCAAGCTTTAAACATCCCAAGGAGCACTGTGCAAGCGATAATATTGAAATGGAAGGAGTATCAGACCGCTGCAAATTTACCAAGACCTGGCCGTCCCTCTAAACTTTCAGCTCATACAAGGAGAAGACTGATCAGAGATGCAGCCAAGAGGCCCATGATCACTCTGGATGAACTGCAGAGCTCTACAGCTGAGGTGGGAGACTCTGTACATAGGACAACAATCAGTCGTATATTGCACAAATCTGGCCTTTATGGAAGAGTGGCAAGAAGAAAGCCATTTCTTAAAGATATCCATAAAAAGTGTCGTTTAAAGTTTGCCACAAGCCACCTGGGAGACACACCAAACATGTGGAAGAAGGTGCTCTGGTCAGATGAAACTAAAATTGAACTTTTTGGCAACAATGCATAACGTTATGTTTGGCGTAAAAGCAACACAGCTCATCACCCTGAACACACCATCCCCACTGTCAAACATGGTGGTGGCAGCATCATGGTTTGGGCTTGCTTTTCTTCAGCAGGGACAGGGAAGATGGTTAAAATTGATGGGAAGATGGATGGAGCCAAATACAGGACCATTCTGGAAGAAAACCTGATGGAGTCTGCAAAAGACCTGAGACTGGGACGGAGATTTGTCTTCCAACAAGACAATGATCCAAAACATAAAGCAAAATCTACAATGGAATGGTTCAAAAATAAACATATCCAGGTGTTAGAATGGCCAAGTCAAAGTCCAGACCTGAATCCAATCGAGAATCTGTGGAAAGAACTGAAAACTGCTGTTCACAAATGCTCTCCATCCAACCTCACTGAGCTTGAGCTGTTTTGCAAGGAGGAATGGGAAAAAATGTCAGCCTCTCGATGTGCAAAACTGATAGAGACATACCCCAAGCGACTTACAGCTGTAATCGCAGCAAAATGAATAATTTTGCACGCCCAATTTTTCAGTTTTTGATTTGTTAAAAAAGTTTTAAATATCCAATAAATGTCGTTCCACTTCATGATTGTGTCCCACTAGTTGTTGATTCTTCACAAAAAAATACAGTTTTATATCTTTATGTTTGAAGCCTGAAATGTGGCAAAAGGTCACAAAGTTCAAGGGGGCCGAATACTTTCGCAAGGCACTGTATGTATTTATGTAATAACAGATGAGATCCTGAGCTAACAATGTAAGAAATAATGCATAAAAAAACGAAATACTTCAGAGTTTACTAAGAGCTAGAAGCGAGGCAGCCCTCTCTGTCGGGGCCATCTTCTCAGACAGTATATCCTGAGTGAGCCATGTTTCTGTGAAACAGAGTATGTTACAATCCCTGATGTCTCTCTGGAAGGAAATCATCGCCCTGAGCTCGTCAACTTTATTATCTAGAGACTGAACATTAGTGAGTAATATACTCGGAAGCGGTGGGTAGTGTGCGCGCCTCCTGAGTTGGACTAAAAGTCCACTCTGAATACCTCTTGTCCACCGGCAGTGTTTTGGATCAGCCTCTGGAATCAGTTCAATTGCCCTGCGGGTACAAACAAAAATCTGATTTGGGAAAGTCGTATTCCTGGTCGTAATGCTGGTAATGCTGGGGTGTTACCGCAGCTCTGATATCCAAAAGTTCTTCCCGGAGGTTTGTAACAACACAAAATAATTCTGGGCAAATAATGTAAGAAATAATACAAAATACTGCAAAATTGCCTAGGAGCAAGAAGCACAGCCATGATGTTCTATACGTATGTCATGGCCATAGCAAACTCTCTGTAACACCCATAATGTTCTCTGTCATAACCATAGCAAACTCTCTGCCACGCCCATGACATTCTCTGTCATACCCATAACACTCACCATTTGATTCGCCCTGACTACAGTTGTCATCCAAATGAACAGAGAACTAAATTGTAATTACCATAAGACTTTTACGATCACATTTACCAGAATATTTGCTTATAAATGATTTGTGAAACATGAAGGCCTTATGAACTTTTGTCGAACATCAACTTCACTATCATGAAACAAACTGTTGTCTTGATTCCAAATAGTCTTGACGTGATAAGTGAACAAGAGAATTCAAGCTGGCAGTGTGTTTGATGGAGTTGATCAATTTTACCCTGTATTTCTCTTCAGCTCTGCTATTGTTCTTACAGTCTGGATGCCATACTGTAGATCCTGTGGAGAGAGAAGAAGAGCTCAGAAGAGCCTAAATGTGTAGCAGACCTGGGTTCAAATACTATTTGCTTTCGATTAAATACTTTTGCTGTGCTTGATTGAGCTTGCCTGACACAATTACACCAATGTGCAAACTCTGCCAATCAGGCACTCCAGGCAGGCTCAATCAAGAGCTCAAAGTTATCGAAATAAAATAAATACTAGTTGAACCCAGGTCTGGATGCATAGCTACATCTGAAGGCATGCATCTGTAAATATTGACTTCCTTGAATTTTCCATTCCATTCATGCTTTTACAAAGTGCATACAACAACATTCTAAATAACCTTGACTCAGTGCATGACTAATTGAAACTTCCACTGAAGTGGAGGTTAGTATTCTCCCCTGTGTGAACACACACAAATGTTTACAGTACTTGAAATTCCACTAGATGTACTTGCCCTGGAAACCCACCTTGCAGGTACATGTCCTCTCCTTCTGTGAACATGTGGTTGCATCTGCTGCACCTTGCACAACTGGGATGGTAATGCTTGTCACCTGCCTGGAGAAGGGAGTCAAACGTCACACAGTTGCATGCACTGTAAACCGCAATGTGCTGTCAATACTCAAAACTCTTGAGGAAACCCCTTTCACTTAACAGAGTATAGTTACTTAAAAGGATATTGTAGTTATTACACAAACCGATAAAGTCACTGTGACCCTGTAAAGGGTCCAGATTTGAGTTGTATCAGGTTAAAAAGGTTGAGTAATGCCCCCACTAAGCCACACCTCCAATGTAATTTCCCAGTGTGCCTTGCTTTTTCGAGTTAATTGTAGAGTTACCAACCCACGACTGTATTTGTTAGTGACAAGTTGTTGAATTTGTTCATTTTCGTTCCAGTGGCTTTTACCATGTAAGTTCCTAGGCAATGTTATCATTATAATAAAACTTTTCATGAAATACATAGCTTGGAGACCTACTGCTGAGGCCTAGCTTTATTCTAATAAAATGGTTTACAGATCACATCCACATCAGGCTTTGAAGTAGGGTTGCAGAATTTCCAGAAAGAAAAAAAATCATGATTAAAGGATTTCCAGAAAACCTCTTTTGCAACTCTACCTGCAACTCAGATTTGTCTGCCTAGCAAAGTAATGTCTGAGTTCTATTGGAATCCTAGCAAAGTAATGTCTGAGTTCTATTGGAATCCAGCCAGGGTTAGGATAGCCAACATTTTAACATTTTATTCACCCACAACATACATTCATAATAACTACCAGGGTCTGAAACTGTGTGGAGACTGCCTAATTGGATTAATCAATCAATTACTCAATGTACATGCAAAAACACAGACATTAAATTAAAAACAATTCCACAAAAATCTGCCTGCTAGTAGAGCATGTTGGGAAAAAAGTCAAAAGATCAAATCAACCTCTAGTGGCCTCATGGGTGGAATGTTATTCATATTTTTTTTATAATTTCTTAATTAATAAACATGAAACATAAATCCGTTTTGCTATATTTCAGTCTTCTGTGATGTGTCATATTTGGATACAAACTCAAAATAGAATGCATTTGAACTCTATCTGACATGGTCCTGGTGTTTAATTATTTTAAAGACATGAACCATGTGTGTGAGGTGTATACCGTTGTTTCAAATTAGATTGGTTTAAGACTATCAAGAATCATTCTCTGGGACCCTGATTTAGCCCACTGCAGTAACATTTTAAAGAGCCACTGCCCCTAAAAAGCAACTAATCCCTTTGAAAACAGCCTATGTGGCATTGATATGAGTCAGACACATTCATTATAGTGTCAAAATTGACTACATAGTGTAAATAGGATCATTTCGGTCGTAAATTCTAAAATGGAGCTTGAAACCTCAACAATGAGGGCTCATGAGGGGCGCAGCAGTCTATGGCACTGCATCTAAGTGCTAGAGGCATAACTACAGACCCTGGTTCAAATCCATGGTTGAATCACATCCGGCAGTGATTGGGAGTCCCGTACGGTGGTGTACGTTTGGCTGGGGTAGGCCGTCATTGTAAATTACAATTTGTTCTTAACTGACTTGCCTAGTTAAATAAAAAATGAGTAAATGAAGGTTGTGTTTGAATTACAATTATGTGAACAAATCATGCCCCCTTCTGCCAAGCAGTGGTGGTGAGTATAATGAGAGATACTGGAATATTATGACCTTTCTGGTATAATTTAGCTAACGATGTTAGATGACGTTATTGCTGGTTATGTAGGTAGCTATCTTTTGATCAAGCTAGGCGGGCTAGCTAACGTTGGCTAGCTAATGTTAGCGTAGCTAGGTAGTTAGCTACCTTATTACAACTTAGTTAAGTCATAGGTCATACAAGTGTATTGTTTATTGTCTAGATAATGCTGGTTATGTAACGTTATCAATTGATAATGCTTGCGAGGAAGGCTAGCTAGCAACAGGCTACAAATCAGATTTCCAAGTAAGTTCGTAAGTCATACAATTGTATTCTGTATTGTCTAGTGAACAACAAAATAATGAATGCCGCTGTGGTGGTAGCTACAGTGCCTTCCGAAGGTATTCACACAAAAATCCTGGTTGCTTCCCCTTGGTGAGGCGTTATTCTGTAACATGAAAGCTGGGAGTCGGGAAGCAAGTACAGGGAGTGAATCATTTTTATAAATAAACGAACATGGACCAAAACAATAAACACGAATAGCGTATAGACATGAAACAGAGTCAATAACGCCTGAGGAAAGAACCAAGGGGAGTGACAGATGTAGGGGAGGTAATCAGGAAGGTGATGGAGTCCAGGTGAATCTTATGAGGCGCAGGTGCGCATTATGATGGTGGCAGGTGTGCTTAATAATGAGGACTGGCAACGTCGAGTGCTGGAGAGGGGGAGCGGGAGTAAACATGACTGTCACGGCTGGCTGAAGGACTGGACCAAGGTGCAGCATGGTAAGCGTACATTTTTTACTTTATTTAACAATGACGCCGACAAAACAAAGGAAAAAAAACAACAACTGTGAAGCTTTGGGCTATGTGCCCTGAACAACTACAAAGTTAACTTCCCACAAAACAGGTGGGGGAAAAGGGTACCTAAGTATGGTTCTCAATCAGAGACAACGATAGACAGCTGTCCCTGATTGAGAACCATACCAGGCCAAGACACAGAAATGCAAAACATAGAAAAAAGGACATAGAATGCCCACCCTAGTCACACCCTGGCCTAACCAAAATAGAGAATAAAAAGCCTCTCTATGGCCAGGGCGTGACAGTATCCCCCCCCTAAAGGTGCGGACTCTGGGGAGGGTCCGGGTGGGCCTTCTTACGGCGGCGGTGCGGGACGTGGATCCCGCTCCACCTCAGTCTGGGCCCCTGCCTCTGCTCTCCTAGTTGCCTCCACCTGTTCCCATGGAAGGTGATCTCTTCCCGCCAGGATCTCCTCCCATGTGTAGACTCCCTTGCCGTCCAGAACATCCTCTCATGTCCAGGAGTCCACCTTACCATGCTACTTGGTCCGTTGGTGGTGGGAAGTTCTGTCACGGCTGGCTGAAGGACTGGACCAAGGTGCAGCATGGTAAGCGTACATTTGAACTTTATTTAACAATGACTCCGACAAAACGAAGAACAAAAAAAAACAACCGTGAAGCTTTGGGCTATGTGCCCTGAACAACTACAAAGTTAACTTCCCACAAAACAGGTGGGGGAAAAGGGTACCAAAGTATGGTTCTCAATCAGAGACAAGTTCTCCCACTTAAAAAGATGAGAGGCCTGTAATTTTCATCATAGGTACACTTCAACTATGACAGACAAAATGAGAAAAAAAATCCAGAAAATCACATTGTAGGATTTATAATGAATTTATTTGCAAATTATGGTGGGAAATAAGTATTTGGTCAATAACAAAAGTTTATCTCAATACTTTGTTATATAACCTTTGTTGGCAATGGCAGAGGTCAAATGTTTTCTGTAAGTCTTCACAAGGTTTTCACACACTGTTGCTGGTATTTTGGCCCATTCCTCCATAAAGATCTCCTCTAGAGCAGTGGTGTTTTGGGGCTGTTGCTGGGCAACATGGACTTTCAACTCTCTCCAAAGATGTTCTATGGGGTTGAGATCTGGAGACTGGCTTGGCCACTCCAGGACCTTGAAATGATTCTTACGAAGCCACTCCTTCGTTGCCCGGGCAGTGTTTTTGGGATCATTGTCATGCTGAAAGACCTAGCCACGTTTCACTCAAAATCTCACGATACATGGCCCCATTCATTCTTTCCTTTACACGGATCAGTCGTCCTGGTCCCTTTGCAGAAAAACAGCCCCAAAGCATGATGTTTCCACCCCCATGCGTCACAGTAGGTATGGTGTTCTTTGGATGCAACTCAGCATTCTTTGTCCTCCAAACATGACGAGTTGAGTTTTTACCAAAAAGTTATATTTTGGTTTCATCTGACCATATGACATTCTCCCAATCTTCTTCTGGATCATCCAAATGCTCTCTAGCAAACTTTAGACGGGCCTGGACATGTACTGGCTTAAGCAGGGGGACACATCTGGCACTGCAGGATTTGAGTCCCTGGCGGCGTAGTGCGTTACTGATGGTAGGCTTTGTTACTTTGGTCCCAGCTCTCTGCAGGTCATTCACTAGGTCCCCCGTGTGGTTCTGGGATTTTTGCTCACCGTTCTTGTGATCATTTTGACCCCACGGGGTGAGATCTTGCGTGGAGCCCCAGATCGAGGGAGATTATCAGTGGTCATGTATGTCTTCCATTTCCTAATAATTGCTCCCACAGTTGATTTCTTCAAACCAAGCTGCTTACCTATTGCAGATTCAGTCTTCCCAGCCTGGTGCACGTCTACAATTTTGTTTCTGGTGTCCTTTGACAGCTCTTTGGTCGTGGCCATAGTGGAGTTTGGAGTGTGACTGTTTGAGGTTGTGGACAGGTGTGTTTTATACTGATAACAAGTTCAAACAGGTGCCATTAATACAGGTAACAAGTGGAGGACAGAGGAGCCTCTTAAAGAAGAAGTTACAGGTCTGTGAGAGCCAGAAATCTTGCTTGTTTGTAGGTGACCAAATACTTATTTTCCACCATAATTTCCAAATAAATTAATTAAAAATCCTACAATGTGATTTTCTGGATTTTTTTTCTCACTTTGTCTGTCATAGTTGAAGTGTACCTATGATGAAAATGACAGGCCTCTCTCATATTTTTAAGTGGTAGAACTTGCACAATTGGTGGCTGACTAAAGACTTTTTTTGCCCCACTAAGTATGGTTCTCAATCAGAGACAACAATAGACAGCTGTCCCTGATTGAGAACCATACTAGGCCAAGACATAGAAATACAAAACATAGAAAAAAGGACATAGTCTCGACCCCCCCATACTGGCCTCGACGAGGCTCATCATGGGTCTGGGCTACTATTCTCCCCCTTTCTGTCTCGGGACTACACCCCCACCAACGGTTGGTGTTGGTATCCGAGGCACAAACGAAAAGGTCGGACCCTATGCACGAGTTGTCAGCGGCCGAGTTGTTATGAGAATGGCTGTAACCTTTCAAACAAATCTCCTGGTTTTGTGCTTCAAAACATTCAGTGGCTGTCGAGGGCTGTCAGTCACCACAGCGTCCACGTGTGGCAACCTCTTCAGTACCTACGAACTGAGACGAGAATATCTGTCTGTGATGTCGCAAAGTGTTTCACCAGCGGGAGTCATCGGGTCAGTTGCTGGACTGACACCATTAGTGTCACTGTCAGGAGTGACAGCCCCCCACAAAGTGGAATGTGTATCATCGGAAGCAGAGAATATTCTGCGCATCAATGTTTTTCTTGCTGAGACGGCTTCAGTGCTTGCGGAAGTGTATGAAAGGCAAGAGAAGTTCATCTCAACAAACGTATTGCACGACTGCAAGGAGGAGGAAAGTTTCTCATTCACAGAGACAAGTGGCTCGAAATCATGAAAATAATGGTCAAACAGGTTTTCTGATGGCATGTGTCGAGATATCGTAATATCTATTTGGATCGGATTCTGCACCAAGAGGTTTCTAAACATCTTTTTATCAAGGGGTACTTTCGACAGATACCCCTTGTGAATGACTGCGTTGCAGCTAGTGTTAGGGGACGACAGTCTGTGTCGGAGGGTGAGTGTAGCTGGTGCATGAAGTCAGGCGCAGGAGAGCAAAATGAGTGAGCAAAGTACTTTACTCAACAATATAGGCACAAGGTAACAAATACACTTGACCAAATACAAACGGTAAATATATTATGCAGGGGTGAAAACAGCACCCGTCGAAAAAACAGCTATCATGTACCGACAATCATTCACAAAAACATGGGGGAAACAGAGGGTTAAATACATGAACATGTAATTGGGGAATGAAAACCAGGTGTGTAGAAAACAAAGACAAAACCAATGGAAAATGAAAGACGTCGACTGCCGAACACCGCCCGAACAAGGAGAGAGACCGACTTCGGCGGAAGTCGGTGACAGTGTGGTCAGTGGAGAAGGCACTGTGGCCTAGACCATACCCGGTTGGTTTTCCAATCCATCAGTGGGAGTAACCTATCCATCAAGTCTGCTCCGAGTAGCAGGGGTACAGATTTGAGGCTGGTAACATACACAGGGTGAACGAGCGATACGCCCTGGAAGTGTGGTTTCAGCATGACTCTCAATGTGAGAGGCAAGGTAGTCTGAGTGACACCTCGAAGTGTAGTGTCGCATCGTTCCACTTTTAACCAACGTTTAGTTGGTTTCAAAGCCCTTTTGAGATTATCGAACAATGTTTTAGAGATGAGCAATATTGTCGCACCAGGATCAATTAGCGCATGACAAGTTAAGCAATCCTCCAGGACATAGGAATATTTTATAGGAATATTTATGTCCGTTGTGTTATGCTAATTAGTGTCAGTCGATGATTACGCTCCCGGACCCGGGATGGGGAGTCACTAGAGGTTAAGCAATCCTCCAGGACGGTTTCCAGGTATGGGTGTTTAGATTCGTGTTTAGTGGACATATTCCCCACAAAGTGGAGTGGTCATTTGCAACAACGTGATGTGCCATTTCTGTTCAAGGTGAAAGCAGATCGACTTTTGAGTGGGCTTGGCTTTAACAAAGCGTTTGACCTTTTTCTTCGCTACCTTTGTATCAGAGTCTATAGACAAAGCCTGTGGGCTTGTTCCTTGATCAAGCGGGCTATTTATAGCATCTAGAAATTTGAATTTTAATGTCCTTGCTATGGGTGTTAATTCCTGCGGAACTGGTGTCCGGTAATTCCCCATCTAGTCCTTGTGACTTATCTTTTACCTTTTTCTTACATTTTTCTTGCTTTAGTTCTTCAAGTAGTGGAACTTCTGGAGAACATTGGTCTAAGTTTTGATTGTCCTTCAACTCTTTGTTACCCTTGTGGTTTGGGAGCAGGAACGTAGCGAACAGGTTGATTGTATCGGTAGTCGTTTCGATGGTGACGTACTTTACAGTTATTTTGACTGCGGAGGTTATTGGAATCGTGGTTTCGTGGTAGAAACCGTTGTTGTGCGTCATCTCTCAACTCACCAATACCTGATAATGCATCCTCTAACTGGAGTGAGTGCTCCTGGTCAAACTTCAAAACCGAGTGGTCAGGGCTCTTAGCGTTGTGAACTTTTGATGCCTCAAAAGCTATGCTTGCAAGCTCTCTGAGTTGTAAGATAGGCAAGCCAACATGGGTTGCAGGGCCCAAGTAGGTAATGAAGGTGTTATACATGTTCGACAGAAACATTTGTTTGAGTGGTAACAGCTCTTCCATTCCTGTTTCAGTGAGTAGGCCAAAGTAAGCTGAACGAAGCCTATGACAGCAAGCTTGTGGGTGTTCATTCCAAGCTTGTTTAACGGTGTTAGCCGTGGCTATTATGTTTCCGAGTCGCAGAACCACTGCATTCTAATTTCAACTCTGTGGCAAGTTTAGCGTAGTCTTTTAGCACGTGTTTCTGTTGTAGACAAATGAACCTCGTTATGTGTCTATTTGACATTCACATCAACAGGTAAACCCTGTCAGAAACCGTATCATTCGGGTAGCCATCCAATGCGTCCTCTATGTCAGCTAGGGACGTCTCAGTATCGTTTGGAACTGTGTCAAAGGTGGGGTGTCAAAGCGGGCGGAGAGGGTTGTCTTTATCCTTTGGGGAAATTGGGGCCGAAAGGAGAGGAGAAGCCAAGCTTTGACTTTGTTGGCCAAGAGACACCATATTACTCAGTGCCGAATGGTCAAGGGGAGAAGACTGAGGGCCACGAGGGAGGCAAGGTCTGAAACCGATCGTCTTTACTCCTTTGAGTACAGGGCTCTGGTTGCTTGGATGGGTAGTCACGCTGTAAAGCGTGACCATTCTGGACTTCCTCCAGAAGGTACCAAACGGTGGTATTCTGCTGCATTGCAGAGTCCAATTGAACGATTAGAGTACTGATTATGGACACGTGAATGTCGCACTTGCTCCTTTCGGTCTCATATTTGCAGATAGAGGTCCTGAGTACGGAGAAAGAGATTCAGTGATGAGATTTCTTCCGCTTGCTTAGAAATCAATATTTCCATCTTCATCACCTGAGTTCAGTAATCATTCATTTGGTCAGCGACTTCAACGAGTTCTGCTGATTTGACATCCAACTTAGTCATTGTGTTCATGAACTGATTGTCTTTGGTGTGCAGCATGTTGAGTAGAACATTGTTACTTTGAGTAGCGTTCAACAAAACTGTATGCATGTTATCAAGTTGAGCGCTCCTGTTTGTAGATAACTTTTCAGATTTATCTAGTTTGGCGTGGACATCATCGTATTAAGTTTTGGCTGAATTGAGTTGTTCCTGTAGCATATGATTTTGTTCCTGTCGAAGACGATTTTGTTGAAGAGTTTGTTCATCGTCATAAGTTTTTGCAATTACATTTAATTGGTCAGTTTTCAGGTGCAGTTCCATAGCTAGCAGAATCTTTCCCTTTTCTGCATTTGTCATTGGTTTCCCGGTTCTCTCCACCTGTCCCTTTAGGTCTACTGTTACCTGCTTGTGCTTCAGCTGTGCACTGCAGTATTGGACCAATGGCAATCTTGGACGGCAAGACATCAGGGCTAGACTGGAGAGAAACTTTACGAGGCCTGCACCCGATGGTTGATTTTGGAGAGCTTTGTTCGTAATTTCTGCTGTTTTCCCGCTAACGGCATAATTAGGGTTGGTATCGCTGCTGAGGTCAGCGATCAATCCATTTATAGGTGGAGGTTCACTAATTAGCGGGCAAGTGGCGACTATCCCCCCTGATAGCTTGCACATTATTAGAACATTTGAAATAAATTAATTTTCCAAAAGTTGGTATTGGAATATGTTGGGAGCTGCAATGACGATTTTAATAAATTTATAGACGTTAATGAACCATCAGTAAAACATGGAAGAGTAAAACTTTTATTTTTATGAGCAGTCCAAATAGTAATATAAATATTAACATGCACATGTGAAGTCAAAATCTAAACAATTGTGTCCCATTTCAATCAAATAGGGTGCGAAGCCAGGCCATGTGAACAAGATGGGAATCTTATCAGACAAACTGAAATATAGGACAATGGCTGAAGGAATTACTATAGATAAAATCTGAATTGTAAATCCCACAAAACCTTTACAACAGCTACAGGAAATGATTTGCCTGTGAGATTAATAACTACGTTTTACACAGGAACACACTCTACAAAGATGCCAAGAACAATTCACATTTCAAATGTTATAGAAATAACATAGGCAGAGAGTTAAGTTAAGATATGATTAATTTAGGAAACGGAACAAGTTGATACAATGATAATCAATGGTGTCACGTTCTGACCTCTATTTCCTTTGTTTTGCATTTATTTAGTATGGTCAGGGCGTGAGTTGGGTGGGCAGTCTATGTTTGTTTTTCTATGTTTTCGGCCTAGTATGGTTCTCAATCAGAGGCAGGTGTCATTAGTTGTCTCTGATTGAGAATCATACTTAGGTAGCCTGGGTTTCACTGTTTGTTTGTGGGTGATTGTTCCTGTCTTTGTGTTTGCACCAGATAGGGCTGTTTTGAGTTCTCACGTTTCTTGTTTTCGTTAGTTTGTTCATGTATAGTGTCTTCATTAAAATACAATGAACAACCACCACGCTGCGTTTTGGTCCGCCTCTACTTCACAACAAGAGAACCGTTACAGAATCACCCACCACACTCGGACCGAGCAGCGTGTTAACAGGCAGCAGCGAAAGGAGGACGTTATGGACAGCAATGGCATGGAGTATACTACTTGGGAGGAGATCGACAGGTGGGCGGCCGACCCAGGGAGAGTGCCGGAGCCCGCCTGGGATTCGATGGAGCAGTGCGCGGAAGGTTATCAGAGAATGGAGTTGGCGAAGCAGGCACGGCGGCACGGAAGGAAGCCCGAGAGGCAGCCCCAAAAATTTCTTGGGGGGGGGCTAACAGGGAGTATGGCTACGCCAGGTAGGAGACCTGGGCAGACTCCCTGTGCTTACCGGGGGGCTAGAGAGACCGGACAGGCACCGTGTTATGCAGTGGTGCGCACGGTGTCTCCAGTGCGGGTGCATAGCCCGGTGCGGTATATTCCAGCTCCGCGTGTCGGCCGGGCTAGATTGAGCGTCGAGCCTAATGCCATGAAGCCGGCTCTACGCAGCTGGTCCCCAGTGCGTCTCCTTGGGCCGGCTTACATGGCACCAGCCTTGCGCTCGGTGTCTCCGGTTCGCCTGCATAGCCCAGTGCGGGCTATTCCACCACGCCGCACTGGCAGGGCGACCGTGAGCATTCAACCAGGTAAGGTTGGGCAGGCTGGGCGCTCAAGAGCTCCAGTACCACCTCCACACCCCAGCCCTCCGGTAGCAGCTCCCCGCACAAGAATTCCTGTGCGTGTCCTCGGCCCAGTACCACCAGTGCCAGCACCACGCATCAGGCCTACAGTGCGCCTCACCTGTCCGGAGCCTCCCGCCTGTCCGGCGCCTCTGCCGGAGCCTCCCGCCTGTCCGGCGCCTCTGCCGGAGCCTCCCGCCTTTCCGGCGCTACCAGAGCCTCCCTCCTGTCCAGCGCTGCCGGAGCCTCCCGCCTGTCCGGCGCCTCTGCCGGAGCCTCCCGCCTGTCCGGCGCCTCTGCCGGAGCCTCCCGCCTGTCCGGCGCCTCTGCCGGAGCCTCCCGCCTGTCCGGCGCCTCTGCCGGAGCCTCCCGCCTCTCCGGCGCTACCAGAGCCTTCCTCCTCTCCAGCGCTGCCGGAGTCTCCCGCCTGTTCGGCGCTAGGAGAGCTACTCAGCCCAGCGTTGCCGGAGCTTCCCGTCTGCCCAGCGCCATCTGAGCTTCCCGTCTGCCCAGCGCCAGCGCCGCCCGTCTGCCCAACGCCGCCAGCGCCGCCCGTCTGCCCAGTGCCGCCCGTCTGCCCAACGCCGCCAGCGCCGCCCGTCTGCCCAACGCCGCCAGCGCCGCCCGTCTGCCCAGCGCCGCCAGTGCCGCCCGTCTGCCCAGCGCCGCCAGTGCCGCCCGTCTGCCCAGCGCCGCCAGTGCCGCCCGTCTGCCCAGCGCCGCCAGTGCCGCCCGTCTGCCAGGAGCCGTTAATGCCGCCCGTCAGCCAGGAGCCGCCAGTGCCGCCCGTCAGCCAGGGGCCGCCAGTGCCGCCCGTCAGCCAGGGGCCGCCAGTGCCGCCAGTCAGCCAGGGGCCGCCAGTGCCGCCAGTCAACCAGGGGCCGCCAGTGCCGCCCGTCAGCCAGGGGCCGCCAGTGCCGCCAGTCAGCCAGGGGCCGCCAGTCAACCAGGGGCCGCCAGTGCCGCGAGTCAGCCAGGGGCCGCCAGTCAGCCAGGGGCCGCCAGTGCCGCCAGTCAGCCAGGGGCCGCTAGAGCCCCTCCGCCCGGAGCAGCTGCCCCTCTGTCCCGAGCAGCTGCCCCTCTGTCCCGAGCAGCTGCCCCTCTGTCCCGAGCTGCTGCCGCCCCTCTGTCCCGAGCAGCTGCCGCCCCTCGGTCCCGAGCAGCTGCCGCCCCTCTGTCCCGAGCTGCTGCCGCCCCTCTGTCCCGAGCTGCTGCCGCCCCTCTGTCCCGAGCAGCTGCTTCACCTCTGTCCCGAGCTGCCCCTTTGTCCCAAGCAGCCCCTCTGTCCAGTGGGGTCATTGAGAGGGGTGGGCATGGTGAGTAAGCCACGGAGGCGGACAATAAGGCGGACTAAGACAATGGCGAAGTGGGGTCCGCGTCCCGCGCCAGAGCCGCCACCGCGGACAGACGCCCACCCAGACCCTCCCCTATAGGTCAAGGTTTTGCGGCCGGAGTCCGCACCTTTGGGGGGGGGGTACTGTCACGTTCTGACCTCTATTTCCTTTGTTTTGCATTTATTTAGTATGGTCAGGGCGTGAGTTGGGTGGGCAGTCTATGTTTGTTTTTCTATGTTTTGGGGCAGTTCTATGTTTTCGGCCTAGTATGGTTCTCAATCAGAGGCAGGTGTCATTAGTTGTCTCTGATTGAGAATCATACTTAGGTAGCCTGGGTTTCACTGTTTGTTTGTGGGTGATTGTTCCTGTCTTTGTGTTTGCACCAGATAGGGCTGTTTTGAGTTCTCACGTTTCTTGTTTTCGTTAGTTTGTTCATGTATAGTGTCTTCATTAAAATACAATGAACAACCACCACGCTGCGTTTTGGTCCGCCTCTACTTCACAACAAGAGAACCGTTACAAATGGACTCATAGTGGCATATGACATTAGTGTTATCATGACTCATATACATGTATATGTGACATTAGCATTATCACATAGTTTGGAGAAATGTATATTTAAGTAATAAGGTCTGAGGGGGTGTGGTATATGGTCACTATACCACGGCTAAGGGCTGTTCTTGTGTACGACGCAACGCGGAGTGCCTGGATACAGCCCTTAGCCGTGGTATATTGGTCATATACCACCAAACCCTGAGGTGCCTTATTGCTATCATAAACTGGTTACCAATGTAATTATTGCAGTAAAAATACATGTTTTGTCATACCTGTGGTATATGGTCTGACATAGGACGGCTGTGAGCCAATCAACATTCAGGGCTCAAACCCCCCAGTTTATAAATATTATTATACAGTGCATTCAGACCTCTTTACTTTTTCCACATTTTGTTACGTTAGTCTTATTCAAACATCCACGAGGAAAACACATATTTAATCAATCTACACACAATAGAATAGAATTTAGAATTTAACAAAAATTAAAAACAGAAATACCTTATTTACGTAAGTATTCAGACCCTTTGCTATGAGACTCGAAATAGAGCTCAGCTGCATCCTGTTTCCATTGATCGTCCTTGAGATGTTTCTACAACTTGGAGTCCACCTGTGGTAAATTCAACTGATTTGACATGATTTGGAAAGGCACACACATATCTATATAAGGTCCCACAGTTTACAGTGCATGTCAGAGCAAAAACCAAGCCGTGAGGAATTGTCTGTAGAGCTCCACGTCAGGATTGTGTCGAGGCACAGATGTGAGGAAGTGTGCCAAAAAAACCTGCAGCATTGAAGGTCTTCAAGAACATAGTGGCCTCCATCATTCTTAAATGGAAGAAGTTTGGAACCACCAAGACTCATCCTAGAGCTGGCCGCCAGGCCAAACTGAGCAATCGGGGGAGAAGGGCACTGGTCAGGGAGGTGACCAAGAAGCCGATGGTCACTAACAGTGTCAGAGTTCTTCTGTGGAGATGGGAGAACCTTCCAGAAGGACAACCATCTCTGCAGCCCTCCACCAATCAGGCCTTATAGTAGAGTGGCCTGACGGAAGCCACTCCTCAGAAAAACGCACATGGCAGCCCGCTTTGAGTTTGCTAAAATGCACCTAAAGGACTCTCAGACCATGAGAAAAGATTCTCTGGTATGATGAAACCAAGATTGAACTCTTTGGCCTGAATGTCAAGCTTCACGTCTGGAGGAAACCTGGCACCATTCCTACAGTGAAACATGGAGGGGGCAGCATCATGCTGTGGGGATGTTTTTTCAGCGGCAATGGCTAGTCAGGATTGAGAGAAAGATGAACGTAGCAAAGTACAGAGAGATCCTTGATGAAAACCTGCTTCAGAGCGCCCAGGACCTCTGACTGGGTCGAAGGTTCACCTTCCAACTGGACGACAACCCTAAGCACACAGCCAAGACAACGCAGGAGTGGCTTTGGGACAAGTCTCTGAGTGGCCCAGCCAGAGCCTTGACTTGAAGCCGATCTAACATCTCTGGAGAGACCTGAAAATAGCTGTGGAGTAATGGTCCCCTTCCAACCTGAGAGCTTGAGAGGATCTGCAGAGAATGGGAGAAACTCCCCAAATACAGGTGTGCCAAGCTTATAACATCATACCCAAGAAAACTTGAGGCTGTAATTTCTGCCGAAGGTGCTTCAACAAAGTACTGAGTATAGGGTCATTTCAATTGTTTTATTTTTTAAATAAATTTGCAAAAATGTCTAAAAACAGTTTTTGCTTTGTCATTATGCACTATTGTGTGTAGATTGATGAGGGGAAAAAAAACGATTTAATCAATTTTAGGTTAAGGCTGTAACGTAACAAAATGTGGAAAAAGACAAGGTCTGAATACTTTACAAATCCACTGTACATTACTATTTAATGAACATTCAATCTAATTTGTAGCCAAACTTGAAAAACTGTCTCAAATGACAAATTTAATAGCACAAAAAATACAAGTGATTAGTATTGTTAATTCAAATTAGAAAAAGAGTGGAAAATGAGTGAAAGTTTTTGTTTATACAGAAATCCTCAAAACAGTGTCTGGGGACCCTCTGCTAGATTCAATTGTGTGTCATTATGCACATGTTGAGGGGCTTCTCATTGACCTATAACCAGTTCACACTCACGCTAACATCTCCTATCTTATGATCTTTGTTTGATACTGAGAAAATAAGAGAAATATAAACAGAACAAAACAGAACGTGTTTTGGATATTTGAATGGCCATGCAGGAAAGGGTTTAACAGTCAATATGAAAAGATAATGCAAGATAATGTTAGCTAGCTAGCTACGGTATTAACTTCAGTAGCTACTGACCTGCAAAGTTGTCAATGTAGCTTGACACATACATTTTGAAACCGTCTTCTTTCCTGCTCATAGAGGTAACAGAAGAAGCCTTAACATTCCGATTAACATCGTTCACAGTAATTTGTGGGAGATCCTGCAGATAGCAGGTGTAAAATGCCATACTGGTAGCTAGCTTGATGTCAATGTTGTTGTTGACTTTGCAATGGAAGTTGAGAAGCTGGCTAATCGGAATGCGGAAGTTTTGCCAAGTGGGCGTAACTAGAGGCTATTGTTGTACAGGTTTTATCATTATATGTATAATTAAGGTTGAGCACTTGTCTACTCCCAGTTCTACTATCTTCAACAATCTTATTGACAGTAAGGTTGCCAGTTGAGCTGCCAGTATGTTACTGGCAGTTAGTTGGCAGTGAGTTAGTAGCCATTTGAGTGACTAAAATATCACACATAATTTTGGGGGTATAGAAATGCTCAATATCTTAGAAAAAACACTTTCTCTCATGGCTAACTACCATGAAGTTTAAAAAAGACAGGTTGAGTGGGCAGGGAGCTAATATTCATGAGCTCGCCTTGACTGACAGGTATTTGAAATGCCTATGTCAAAAGACTTGGATGCAGTGTTGCAGTACAATCATCTCATGCACATTTTGTGATACACAAAGCAACTGTGTATGCTATGGGCAGGCATAAGCTACGGACAATGAACACAATAGCATTTTATCAATGGAAATTTGAATGCACAGAGATACCGTGACGAGAACCTGAGACCCATTGGTGTACCATTCATCCGCCGCCATCACCTCATGCTTCAGCATGATCATGCACAGCCCCATGTGGCAAGGATCTATACACAATTCCCTGAAGCTGAAAATGGCCCAGTTATTCCATGGCCTGCATACATGTCACCCATTGACCATGTTTGGAATGCTCTGGATTGACATGTACGACAGCGTGTTCCGTTTCCCAGCAATATCCAGCAACTTCACACAGTCATTGATCGGAGAGGGAAAACATTTCACAGGCCACAATCAACAGCTTGATCAACTCTGCATAAGACGAAGAGTGGTAACACCAGATATTAACTGGTTTTCTGATCCACGCCCCTACCTTAAAAACAAAAAAAATGTATCTGTCACCAATAGATGCATACCTGTATTCCCAGTCATGTGAAATCCATAGATCAGTGCCTAATAAATATATTTCAATTGACAAATAAACTACCTTATATGAAATATAACTCAGTAAAATCTTAAAAATTGTTGCACGTTGTATTTATTTTTGTTCAGTATAAGTAGGTAATGCAAAATTTCCAGGCAACTAACTTCCATTAAGGTACTGAAAAGTACAGTAACCTCTTAAAAGTGTAGCTCTTTAACACTAGAAATGCTAGAGTCCAATGGCCACTGACGTTTGATGATAAAAAAAAAGCTGTCCTCCTTCCCTGACTTTTCCTAACTGTTTGTATTTTACGCTGCTCATTTGTCAGAATTTTAAAATCACAAACAGAAATGTATTTGGAGCTTTTTTTTAACACCTACAGTATTCCTAACCTAACCCGCCAAGACAATTCACAGTTAGGCGTTGGTACCCAGACAGGCGCTAATGCGTCTCCCTCTCCTCACTGAATGAATGACAAATGGACAAATAGGTGATAATTGTGCAACTTTACAATTTAATTTAAATGATGTCTAACTGAATGATAAGGAGGGTGAAGTGGTTTATTTAATTTAAAACAACAATAGTGTAATGATGAGTTTGTGTTATGCCTAGTTATCAGCGTTGATGCTCATGTTAATAATTTGACTGCTCGCCTTGCGGGTTGATACAATGTATCAACATTCGCCAAATACAACTGGTGTAGACCGTGAAATGCTTACTTACAAGCCCTTAACCAACAATGCAGTTCAATAAATAGTTTTTTGTAAATATTTTCTTAAAACGTACAAAAATGTATTAAAATAAAAAATGAACAAAATAAAATTACATAACAATAACGAGGCTATGTACAGGGGGTACTGGTCCTGAGTCAATGTGCGAGGGTACAGGCTAGTTGAGGTAATTTGTAAAGTGACTATGCACAAATATAACAGTGAGTAGAAGCAGCGTAAAAACAAAAGGATGCCAAGGAACTTGAAACTCTCGACCCGCTCCACTTCAGCCCAATGTTAATGGGGGCCTGTTTGGTCCTCCTTTTCCTATAGTCCACAATAAGCTACTTTGTCTTGCTCACATTGAGGGAGAGGTTGTTGTCCTGGCACCACACTGCCAGGTCTATAGGCTGTCTTATCATTCTCAGTGATCAGGCCTACCACTGTTGTCGTCAGCAAATGTAATGTTTGAGTCTTGTTTGGCCATGTAGTCACGGGTGAACAGGGAGTACAGGAGGGGACAAAGCATGCACCCCTGAGGGGCCCCAGTGTTGAGGATCAGAGTGGCATATGTGTTGTTACCTACCCTTACCACCTGGGGGTGGTCCTTCAGGAAGTCCGGAATTCAGTTGCAGAGGGAGGTTTACTCCCAGGGTCCTTAGCTTAATGATGAGCTTTGTGGGTACTATGGTGTTGAACGCTGAGTTGTAGTCAATGAACAGCATTCTCACATAGGAGTTCCTATTGTCCAGGTGGGAAAGGACAGTGCGGAGTGCGATTGCATCATCTGTTGGGGCGGTATGTGAATTGGAGTGGGTCTAGGGTTTCCGGCATGATGCTGTTGATGTGAGCCATGATTAGCTTTTGAAAGCAATTGAAAAGTGGGCATAGCGGGATATCTTATAAGCGTCAGGATTAGTGTCCCGTTACTTGAAAGCAGCAACTCTAGCCTTTAGCTCGATGCGGATTTGACCTGTAATCCATGGCTTCTGGTTGGCATATATACAGTCGTTGTCGATCCACTTATTAATTAAGCCTGTGACTGAGGGGATATACTCCTCAATGGCACTGGATGAATCGCAGAACACATTCCAGTCTGTGCTAGCAAAACAGTTCTGTAGCGTAGCATCCGTGTCATCTGACCACTTCCGTATTGAGTCACTGGTACTTTCTGCTTTAGTTTTTGGCTACGAATAATAGATGAGAACTCTCTTGGTAGATAGTGTGGTCATGTCTCGAGGTATGAGTCTCGAGGTGTGAGTCTCGAGGTTTGAGCAATACCTCGAGACTTCCTTAATATTAGACATTGAGCACAAGCAGTTATTGACAAATAGACAAAAAAAACACACCCCTCGCCTTACCAGACGTAGCTGCTCTGTCCTGCCGATGCACGGAAAAGCCAACCAGCTCTATATTATCCGCGTCGTCGTTTAGCCACATCTCGGTGAAACATTGGATATCACAATTTTTATGATTTACTTTGTAAAAATAAGCTGTTAAGGGACTGTTTAATTTACTTGAACTCTTTTACTAATCATATTTATTGTAAGGGAAATGAAAACATGCTACGTGTTGCAGTAGGCCTTCAGAATTTGCAAAACATATCCTTGACTCTGTGCTAGTTGATGAGCAGGAAACAAACGATGCCAGTAAACTTGCACAGCCGGCCCATCGAAACTACACCTAATATATACCAAAACTAATTTCACACAATAAAAGTTACCCTATGGACAAGATTATATTGACAATAGTCTGATGTGATAATATTATCACATCAAATTGTACATGAGATGGGCGAATCTTGTAATTGACAGATAAATGGACATGATTTAATCCTCCTTCAGACTCACACGCAGGTGAAACATTTTGATTTCTATATAGTATCAAAAAGAGCATATTCTGCGGTTTCTACGACACTTTTCCAAATAACTCTCAAAATTCAAGAGCTGCAGCTATATTTAAAAATGTAACTTTTTCCAAGAATATCCGAGCTATCCATGCATTTAGCATGTGAATACTCACACAGCAGCATTGCACTGGATACTAAGCAAAAGCTAGTAACATAATAAAATAAAAATATACTATTTTGTCATCAATGGATGATTGGGCGATAGAAACAGATAATGTTGCTTGTGGTTTCAATGAACTGAATGATGAGGAGTGTGAAGAGGGTGATTGAATTTGTTTTGATCTGAATGATGATGAAGTGGATGACTGAATTTAGAACAATAGTGTAAGGATGAAGAATTCTGGATGTTATGGGCTAATTTTTTTATTATGAAAGGCTGGAAATGGTAGCCTATATAATCTCCCCTCAGAATTGCAGCATTGACCATATTTAGAGTTACCCAACTTTTGGCAACATAACCAACCACTTAAACTGGTACAACACTTACACTGACGGTTAGTACAAATATACATTATCAAGCCCCCAAATATGTTAATGAGCCCACCGGTACATTTCCCCCACCTACATTTCATTGCGTAGTGTTGATTGTACCTTACATTCCAAATATTGGGTAAAACATTTACAGTGGCTTGCGAAAGTATTCACCCCCCTTGGCATTTTTCCTATTTTATTGCCTTACAACCTGGAATTAAAATATATTTTGGGGGGGTTTGTACCATTTGATTTACACAAAATGCCTACCACTTTGAAGATGCAAAATATTTTTTATTGTGAGACAAACAAGAAGAACTTGAGCATGTGTAACTATTCACATCTAGCCACTGGGATCTTTGCCCATTCTTCAAATCAAAACTGCTCCAGCTCCTTCAAGTCAGATGGGTTCCGCTGGTATACAGCAATCTTTAAGTCATACCACAGATTTTCAATTGGATTGAGGTCTGGCATTGACTAGGCCATTCCAAGACATTTAAATGTCTCCCCTTAAACCACTCAAGTGTTGCTTTAGCAGTGCGCTGAGGGCTATTTTCCTGCTGGAAGGTGAACCTCTTTCCCAGTTTCAAATCTCTGGAAGACTGAAACAGGACTCTCTCAATAATTTCCCTGTATTTAGCACCATCCAACCATCATTCCTTTAATTCTGACCAGTTTCCCAGACCCTGCCGTTGAAAAACATCCCCACAGCATGATGCTGCCACCAACATGGAATTCTCGGGGTGATGAGAGGTGCTGTGTTTGCGCCAGACATAGCATTTTCCTTGATTTTAGTCTCATCTCACCAGAGTACCTTCTTCCATATGTTTGGGCAGGCTTCCACATGTTTGCTTATTTTTAATGACTTGATTCTGGGAAACATTTAGCAAACTGAAGAATTATATTCTTGCCATTAAATCTGTGGTCAATCTCTGTCATGCCCACAGGCCTGGTTGCACCGCAGGACATTCAGGTCATTAGCAACCAAGAGGAGTGCAACTCCAAGAAAACAATACATGACAATTTAAAAAAATATATGTCAAAGCAAGCACCAGAAACTAATTTGATTTTAAGTATACACCAGAAAATATGAAAATTAGAACACAATAGGAAAGCAATATTAAAAAGATGGATTTATCAATAAACTAAGCGTCAGATAATATAGCAATGAGTGCAGTGCATTCCAGGACTGACTACCTCCTCCCAAAACAATCCCTTTCTCTTGACTACCCTCCTCTCTCTCTTTCCCTTCCTTCTGTCCTATCTTGCGAACCATGCTAAACTCTCCTTCAATCTCTCCCCCTCCCCATTATTCCGCTCAATTCTAAAGCAACTGGCCAATAGAAATGAGGCGAGTGCAAAGGAAGGTTGGGACATCTGAATCTGGCTCTGAACATACAAAATGTTCAGGGCCTCCAGAGTTGTATGTTGAGATGTGTTCAAGTCTGTTCACTGGCCAGGTATGTTCATCTAAAGAGAATGGCATTTCAGCTCAATAATGGATAATTGTTATGTATTTTTTGTTAATAATTATCGATTAGTGCCAAGATTAGATGCAGCAATTTTTTTCAATATAACTTCAAGCCTATGTAAAAACTCAAACTTAATTGGGTGAAAAGACATCATGGTCAGGATGTTTACCCAGTCGGCTACATTTGGCAAGGGACGTCATGTAATTTTCTGGTTTAAATCTGGTTCTCTGGCTGAAGTGAAGTCAGATAAAAGGTAAACAAGACAGACCCCCCCCAAAAAACAGTTTAAAGATATTCGAAATGTAAAGATTTGAGGCAGCAAATCTCAGTATTGGAGATTTTGGAGCTGCAGAGAGTGTGTGAGAGGGCAGACCGCCCCTCTCTCTAGGGACACACACAAGTCCAGTTTAATAACCCGAAGGCATTCAGTGCTCACAACAACCCTTCACAGCATTTAATACAGGGTCATATTCACCGGAGCACATCGCAGCAAAATGTTTTGCAATGGAAAATGAAAAAGAACACCAGAGTAGACCCTCCTGTTTCAGTCCATTTTCTTCCGTTTGGTACTATTTATAGAAGATAACCCTACTTGGCAAAACATCAAATACACATTATAGCAAGAACAGCTCAAAAAGGCAAAGAGAAACAACATTCCATCATTACTTTAAGGTCAGCCAATCTGAAAAATGTCAAGAACTTTGAACGTTTTTTCAAGTGCAGTTGCAAAAAACATTAAGCGCTATGATGAACCTGCCTCTCACAAGGACCACCACAGGAAAGGAAGACCCAGGGCTACCTCTGCTGCAGAGGATAAGTTCATTAGAGTTACCAGACTCAGAAATTGCAGCCCAAGTCTCAACATCAACTGTTCAGAGGAGACTGCGTGAATCAGGCCGTCATGGTCGAATTGCTGCAAAGAAACCACTACTAAAGGACACCAATAATAAGAAGAGACTTGACTTGGGCCAAGAAAAACGAGCAATGGACATTAGACCGGTGGCAATCTGTCCTTTGGTCTGATGAGTCCAAATTAGATTTTTGGTTCCAAACACCTCGTCTTTGTGAGACACAGAGTATTTTAAAAACACATTTCTTTAACCTTTATTTAAACCAGGAAAAGCTCATCTAGTCCCAGAGTCTATTTTTCAAGGGAGACCTGGCCGAGAAGGAAATAGCAATCAATACATTACAGAATATATACAGTGCTGTGAAAAAGTATTTGCCCCCTTCCTGATTTCTTCTTTTTTTGCACATTTGTCACACTTAAAATTTGTTTGATCTGAAACATTTAATATTGCACAAAGACAACCCAAGTAAACACAAAATGCAGTTTAAGTGATGATTGTATTTATTAAGGGAAAAAAATCTATCTGAACCTTCATGGTCCTATGTGAAAAAGTAATTGCCCCCTAAACCTAATAACTGGTTGTGCCACCCTCAGCAGCAACAACTGCAATCAAGCATTTGAGATAACTGGCAATGAGTCTTTCACATCGCTGTGGAGGAATTTTGGCCCACTCTTTGCAGAATTGTTTTAAGTCAGCCACATTGGAGGGTTTTCGAGCATGAACCGCCTTTTTAAGGTCACGCCACAGCAACTCAAATCGGATTCAAATCCGGACTTTGTCTAGGCCACTCAAACCTTCATTTTTTTTAAAAGCCATTCAGAGGTGGACTTGGTGGTGTGTTTTGGATCGTTGACCTGCTGCAGAACCCAAGTGCGCTTCAGTTTGAGGTCACGAACTGATGGCCGGACATTCTCCTTCAGGATTTTTATTGTAGAGAGCAGAATTCATGGTTCCATCAATCACAGCAAGTCATCCAGGTCCCGAAGCAGCAAAGCAGCCCCAGACCATCACACTACCACCACCATATTTGACTGTTGGTATGATGTTCTTATTCTGAAATGCTATGTTACTTTTATGCCAGATGTAACGGGACGCACACCTTCCAAAAAGTTCAACTTCTGTCTTGTCAGTCCACAGAATATTTTACAAAAAGTATTGGGGATCATCAATATGTTTTTTTTGCCAAAAGTGAGATGAGCCTTTATGTTCTTTTTGGTTAGCAGTGGTTTTCGCCTTGGAACTCTGCCATGGATGCCATTTTTGCCCAGTCTCTTTCTTATGGTTGAGTCATGAACACTGACCTTAACTGGGGCAAGTGAGGCCTGCAGTTCTTTAGATGTTGTTGTGGGTTCATTTGTGACCTCTTGGATGAGTTGTCGCTGGGCTCTTGGGGTAATTTTGGTAGGCCGGCCACTCCTGGGAAGGTTCACCACTGTTCCAAATTTTCTCCATTTGTGGATAATGGCTCTCACCGTGGTTCGCTGGAGTCCCAAAGCTTTAGAAATGGTTTTGTAACCCTTTCCTGACTGATAGATGTTGTTACGGATACAAGTATCCTGTGTGTGTGTGTATTTATTTTCTCTCCTTCTCCCCCTACAGGTGACAATCATCACTCCCCAATCAGTCACCAATCAATCATCAATCAGAAGACACACCTCCTCCGGTTTCCTACCCAATCACAGTTCCTTTCCCTTGGTATAAAAACCCTGTCAGTTGTTTTCTCTAGAGCTTAATCTCTCTGTCAATGCCATCTGTCTGCAGATCGCTTTGTGTTTCACTCTCTCCTACTATGTCTCTCTATCTCACTCTCTTTATGTATTGAGCTCTCTTTTGTTTGAGCACCTCCGTATCACTTTGTCCCCACCTGTGAGTATTGGTTTTGCTATATTGTTTGATGGTGGGAAAAGGGGGTACTAAGACAAGTCGCCCATGGCCATACACTACCCGTAGGTAAACTTTGTTAAATACCCTAGTTAGAACTGGGTGGACCACCCACTGTATTTTTGGTTAGTTAGTTAGCTGTGTTTGTAATAGGCTTGTCTAGCTTAAGGGATTTTCTGTATATTTGTTTCTTTCCTTGGGTCCAGCTCAGCCCCTTTGTCAGACAGGTTCTATTTAAGTAACTTTATATTTGTTTCTTTCCTTGGGTCCAGCTCAGCCCCCCCCCCCCATTACCGTGTGTTTACCAGTAAACCCTGAGTTTGACGGTAGATTTCAGTTGTCGTGGTTATTTGGTTCTCACTTACTTTGTCACCATTATAAATTGCATGAGTTATGTTATGGGTCTCGTTACCACCCCCCCTAGACTGTCGGGCCAAAAGGGATTCGTAACAGATGTGAATTACTTTGTTTCTCATCTGTTCCTGAATTTCTTTGGATCGCGGCATGATGTCTTGCTTTTTGAGATCTTTTGGCCTACTTCACTTTGTCAGACAGGTTCTATTTAAGTAACTTCATGATTCAGCAGGTCTTGCAGTAATCAGGCCTGGGTGTGGCTAGTGAAATTGAACTCAGCTTTACAAAAAATGTGATTAACCACAGTAAATTCATGATTTAGCAAGGGGGGGGGGGCAATTACTTTGTCTCACAGGGCCATGAAGGTTCGGATAGCTTTTTTTCCCCCCCTTAATAAATAAAATCACTTAACCCAAGTAAACACAAAATGCAGTTATCTTTGAGTAATATTAAAATGTGTTTGATCTGAAACATTTAAGTGTGACAAATGTGCAAAAAAATAAGAAATCAGGAAGGGGACAATTTTTCACAGCACTGTATATAAAAAAAGGTACAATACAACATGATCCAGCCTTCTTGGTAAAAAGAGTAGGTGAAAGGATGATCTGTCCTTTGGTCTGATGAGTTAACATTTGAGATATTTGGTTCCAATCGCCGTGTCTTTGTGAGACGCAGAGTAGGTCAATGGATGATCTCTGCATGTGAAGTTCCCACAGTGAAGCATGGAGGTGTGGTGGTGCTTTGCTGGTGACACTGTCTGTGATTTATTCAGAATTCGAGGCACACTTAACCAGCATGGCTTCCACAGCATTCTGCTGCAATACGCCATCCCATCTGGTTTGCGCTTTAGTGGGACTATCACATGTTTTTCAACAGGACAATGACCCAACACACGTCCAGGCTGTGTAAGGGCTATTTGACTAAGGAGAGTGAGGGTGCTGCATCACATGACCTGGCCTCCACAATCACCTGACCTCAACCCAATTGAGATGGTTTGGGATGAGTTGGACTGCAGAGTGAAGGAAAAGCAGCTAACAAGTGCTCAGTATATGTGGGAACTCCTTAAAGACTGTTAGAAAAGCATTCCAGGTGAAGCTGGTTGAGAAAATGTCAAGATTGTGCAAAGCTGTCATCAAGGCAAAGATGCACATGATTACATGATTCCAAATGTGTTATGTCATAGTTTTGATGTCTTCACTATTATTCTACAGTGTAGAAAGTCAAGGAAAAACCATTGAATGAGTAGGTTTGTCCAAACGTTTGACTGGTACTGTATGCATAGTGTAATTGTTTATTGATGTGTTCATTCATGCAAGCTCATCTGCAAAATAGATTGTGGTCTAAACATGACTCCCTGGCTAAATAAATGTTAAATAAAAATCCATTGTTACACAGGGGTCATCAAGTCTTTGGCTACGTTAGATTAAAGGCTAGGATAAAACCTACGGGCATGTTTGAATGCTCTTCAACATCATTCACCAATCTGACATGACGCGATGCGTTACTGCTGGGCTGTAAAAAAAAATTGAGCATGCCATATAGATCCCCGGATGAATGGATAAATCCAATAATATAGAACTTGACTATGCACACTGTTCATTCAAAGCAATGAGCAGCAACAATGATTTATAATTTCAAGTCATGAGACGGGAGGAGCAAGGGGATGAGGAAATGTTTCTTACTTCCAGAACCTTCCCTGTGATGAACTGATTGCAGGCCTCACACTGGACCCCAAAATGGATCTGGTAGTCTTTCTCGCAATAGGGGGTGCCATCCCTAAGAGAAAAGAGGGGGGTTGGGGGAACAAGAGAGTCAGGCAGACAGAGAGGGCAAGATCTGAACATTTCTAGTCAATAAACACTTAGATATTGGCTGTGATATAAGATGGCGTCTGAGAAGTCAAAACTGTAATATCTTATGCTTCACGGAGTCGTGGCTGAACGACGACACTATCAACATACAGCTGGCTAGTTATACGCTGTACCAGCAGGATAGAACAGCAGCGTCTGATAAGACAAAGGAGGGCGGATACTGTATTTATCCTCTTGATTCCTGCTTACAAGCAAAAATGAATGCAGGAGGCACCAGTGACTCGATCAATAAAAAAGTAGTCAGATGAAGCAAATGCTAAGCTACAGGACTGTTTTGTTAGCAGACTGGAATATGTTCAGGGATCCCTCTGATGGTCTTGAGGATTACACCACATCAGTCACTGGATACATCAATAAGTTCATTGATTACGTCGTTCCCACAGTGACCGTACGTACATACCTCAACCAGAAGCCATGGATTACAGGCACCATCCACACTGAGCTAACGGCTAGCTAACGGCTAGAGTTGCTGCTTTCAAGGAGCGGGACTCTAACCCGGAAGCTTATAAGAAATCCCACTATGCCCTCCAACGAACCATCTATCAGGCAAAGAATCAATACAGGACTAAGATCGAATCGTACTACACTGGCTCCGACATTCGTCAGATGTGGCAAACCATCACAGACTACAAAGGGAAGCAACGCCGAGAGCTGCCCAGTGAAACGAGCCTACCAGACGAGCTAAACTACTTCTACGCTCGCGTCGAGGCAGACACTTAAAATATGCATGAGAGCACCATGCATGTTTCAGTGTTACGCTCTCCGCTGCCGATGTGAGTAAGACCTTTAAACAGGTCAACATCCACAAGACGGATTACCAGGACGTGTACTGTGAGCAGGCTCGGACCAACTGGCAAGTGTCTTCACTGACATTTTCAATCTCTCCCTGTCCGAGTCTGTAATACCAACATGTTTCAAGCAGACTACCATAGTCCCTGTGTCCAAGAACACCAAGGTAACCTGCCTAAATGACTACCGACCCATAGCACTCACGTCTGTAGCCATGAAGTATTTTGAAAGGCTGGTCATGGCTCACATCAACAACATTTTCCCAGAAACTCTAGACCCACTCCAATTTGCATACTGCCCCAACAAATCCACAGATGATGGAATCTCTATTGCACTCCACACGGCCCTTTCCCACCTGGACAAAAGACACTTTCAAGTTAAGTGTACTGTTAGCTAGCTAGCTCGCGTTACATGTATGATCTTATTATTCGTATCTCAGAGCCATTTGCTTTGCTAGTTATAGCCTAATGTTAGCTAGCTAACATTGAACCTGGTTGGTTAAGTAACTTCAGATTCATGCAGGGTAGTATCGTCATGAGTTGGGATTATGGTTAATTGTTTAGCTAGCATGTCTTAAAAGAATCCACTATGCAAGTATCCATTTCAATATAATGTCACTGCGACAACTGTTGATAGACGTAGCTGGTAAATTCACTCTGGCTATCAAGCCGATTTCAGAGCAAGGGTAAAATAGTCTAACAAGTTATATTTTCAGATATTACACGTTTCTAATTTTGATAGAAAGTATTTTTCAAGCTAAAGTGTACTGCTAGCTAGCTAACATTAGCTGGTAGGCTCGCTAGCTAATGTTACGTGTATGATCTTGTTATTCGTATCTCAGACCCGTTTGCTTTACTAGTTATAGCCTAATGTTAGCTAGCTAACAGATTCATGCATGGTAGTAATGTTAGTAATGTGGGATTATGGTTAAATACCTAGCTACCTACATGTCCTAGCAAAAGACAAGTAACCATTTCATTAGAATGCCACTGCGACGACTGTTGATAGACGTAGCTGGTAAATTCGCTCTGGCTATCTACTCCGATTTCAGAGCACTCTCGTCTGAGTGTGCCAGAGCGCAGAATAACTGAAGAATTTACGAACGCTCAACACCTGTTGAATATGACTGTAGTCAGTTGGCAAAAAAAGTGTAAATTGTAGCTAGCAAGCTGGCCAACGCTAGCCAGTTAGCTTGGGTGCTTGACTGCTGTTAACGCTTGGATCCACCCTTAAAGACATGGGTGGGGATAAAACTTGAGGGTGTGAACGATGCTGAATGGGTGTAGACAAAGAAGAGCTATCCCGTAGGTACCAAAACATTCAAAAGGCCACTTTTGAGGTTACAAGTTTCTCAACTTTCAAAGCAGAATTTCTTCCCTATTGTTCCTCAAATGCAGGGTATGATATACCAGTCTCTAGCTCTGTGTCTGTACTTTTATCAAATGTAAAAAACAAAATGTTCAAATGTTGCTACATAAGACCGAATCAAGGCGCTCAGTCACATATCTGCATTGGATGCGTCTCAAAATCGTCTGTCGCATCCGAACAGGCCGACAACTATTATGACCCCTCTATGGAAAGATGAGACTTGCTCTTAGAGTACAGATTATTGTATGGGATTTACAAATATTTGAGATAGATCATTTCACTTTTGTTTTAAACTTTGAGTAAATGTATTTATTGGTTTCTTTTCATTTTGATAAGAGATGAAAATGCAATGAATTGCAGGTTATTTGTTAATTTCAAAAAAGGAAATTACAGATTTTAAGGTTGTGTCATTTGATTTGGAGTGGGGAATTCTTGGGGGAAAAAAATGGTGTCCCTTGCAATTTCCCCTCTAAGCTGTGCTCGTGCACACAGTTCCCAGGGCCTGCTGCACATAATACATATCAGCGCACGCAGAAAAAAAAAGTCACTCAATTTTCTAGAGTTCTCTTGTTAGTTAATACTATCAGCGTTTCCCTTTACTGTGGGAACTGTGATTGAATAATACTGCGTTGATTCACTTTCAATGTAACAGACCGAAACAAAACTAACTATGCAAGAGGGGCCACAGTGTCTCCTGACCCCTCCTGTCTCAGCCTCCAGTATTTATGCTGCAGTAGTTTATGTGTTGGGGGGCTAGGGTCAGTTTGTTATATCTGGAGTACTTCTCCTGTCCTATTCGGTGTCCTTTGTGAATTTAAGTGTGCTCTCTCTAATTCTCTCTTTCTCTCTTTCTTTCTCTCTCTCGGAGTACCTGAGCCCTAGGACCATGCCTCAGGACTACCTGACATGATGACTCCTTGCTGTCCCCAGTCCACCTGGCCGTGCTGCTGCTCCAGTTTCAACTGTTCTGCCTTATTATTATTGGACCATGCTGATAATTTATGAACATTTGAACATCTTGGCCATGTTCTGTTATAATCTCCACCCGGCACAGCCAGAAGAGGACTGGCCACCCCACATAGCCTGGTTCCTTTCTAGGTTTCTTCCTAGGTTTTGGCCTTTCTTGGGAGTTTTTCCTAGCCACCGTGCTTCTACACCTGCATTGCTTGCTGTTTGGGGTTTTAGGCTGGGTTTCTGTACAGCACTTTGAGATTTCAGCTGATGTACGAAGGGCTGTATAAATAAATTTGATTTGATTTGAAGAGATTTTGTTGTGTGCAGAATGCATCATAATAGCATTGACAGGGATGACTCAGGTCCCTACTCTACACAGGCCTATATGCAAATAGACCATTGCCATATATGGATCTGTACCATTCCCTTTGAACTGGACTGTGTTTACAACATGAGCAGTCGGGAATTTGCTTGTTTTGAGACCAAAGCGAGAGCTACATGTAGTGACATGTGTACATTCGTTCATATTCTTTGCTAGATAGTGAGTTATTAGCACAGTTATGAATCATTTTTAGTCAGCAATGGGGGAGTGATTGCTTCCTACAAAAGCACAAAACGTGTGCATTTCTAGACATCTTTGAAAAGCGAGTCAGATAGAGGGACAGTGTTGTATTTTGAGACAGGCTTGATTAAGCGAAGTAGCCAATAAGAAGAGGGTAGCATAATTTGTCTGATTCTCTGTAATAATGGTATGGGAATAATGATAGTGGTTTCTTGCATTAAACAACATTTTCAGTAATCTCTTTGTCTGAAGGACAAGTGGGTAAACAGGTTATGCCAAGCCCTGCATAGTTTTTTCAAAAGTCTCATGGAAAGTAAGCCTACGTTGAACACCACACATTGGCTGCTACTGTAGGCTGAACGATAGAACAGCTATTTCCATGTTAAATGTTACGGGATGCATTTTCTCCATTGTTTTGATGGTAGGCCACTCTGGCAGGTCTACATTATGATCAAATAGCCACAATAACCTACTTGACCACTGTTTACTAAATTAAAGCGGGTACAGCCTCAGTGTTCAAAGTAAATGCGCAGGAAGTTGCACATATCTCACAACTTTCAAGTTTGTGCTCAGCAGAACTGAAATTTGCTCAGTGACGAAACAACTTAGAGGGAACATTGGTCCCAAGGAATTCTGGTGGAAAAAAAGTGGTGAAGGGGCAGCCAGTGGAAAATATGGAGCATAGGGGCTGGTAATGTTGTCTAGTTGCACCATGATTGGCTCAGTGTTCTGTCACTCATGTGGGCACTAAGTCACCGCAAAATCTATGGCTAGAGCTTGAAAATTCAAGCCCCTTGTGTGCTGCCATAGAGTTCCATTAGAAGTGCCCATCCAAGGAGGCTCAAGGTAATTTGGCACAGATAAAATTACATAAAATCACGCTATATCTACCGTATATTGACATAATTGGACTGATCATGTCAACATCATACTTTTAAAATCTTAGGTAGCAGTCATCATGAATCAAATAGACAATCTACTGGCAAATCCTTTTCAAACCTTATCATATGAAGAGAGAAATTATGAAGAGAAATGGTATATCAAATTATCGGTTCTCATCGGCCATTGGACATTAACATTACACAACAAGTTGGAAACCGCAAATTCAACAATGAGTGGTTTGGAAGGAATCAGTGGCTAACTGCAAGTCTTGCAAAGCAATCAGTAGCCAGCAATTCAGAGGAGTGGGTGTGTGGTCCAAGTCTGTGTTTAAGGGTCTCCTTTCCAAGCTTAAAATGATAAACACTCAACATTGGCCATGCTGTCAATCCAGTATGACTTCTGCCGTACTGGAAACTCGGAACTCTCAGGCTTCAGTGAGTTCAAGACAACTGCGAACTCAGAGAAAAAGCTCAGACAGGGAAAATACGTCCAACTCGGAATTCCAAGTTGGGAACTCTGGCCTCTTTCTAGCGCTCCGACCTGAAGATCAGACATCCTGATTCGACCTTGTTTTTTTCCAGAGTCCCCAGTTGTCTTGAAAGCGCCATGAATCCAGAGAATGCCAGACTTGGATGACAAAGTTTTATGACAAAAATATACCCACGAAGGACCAAATAAAATAAAAATGTATTGGGCACATACACATGGTGAGCAGATGTTAATGCGAGTCTAGCGAAATGTTTGTGCTTCTAGTTCCTACAGTGCAGTAATATCTAACAAATTCACAATGACTACCTTATACACACACAAATGTAAATGGATGGAATAAGAATATGTACATATAAATACACTGCTCAAAAAAATAAAGGGAACACTTAAACAACACAATTTAACTCCAAGTCAATCACACTTCTGTGAAATCAAACTGTCCACTTAGGAAGCAACACTGATTGACAATAAATTTCACATACTGTTGTGCAAATGGAATAGACAACAGGTGGAAATTATAGGCAATTAGCAAGACATAAAGGAGTGGTTCTGCAGGTGGGGACCACAGACCACTTCTCAGTTCCTATGCTTCCTGGCTGATGTTTTGGTCACTTTTGAATGCTGTCGGTGCTTTCACTCTAGTGGTAGCATGAGACGGAGTCTACAACCCACACAAGTGGCTCAGGTAGTGCAGCTCATCCAGGATGGCACATCAATGCGAGCTGTGGCAAGAAGGTTTGCTGTGTCTGTCAGCGTAGTGTCCAGAGCATGGAGGCGCTACCAGGAGACAGGTCAGTACATTAACAGACGTGGAGGAGGCCACGTCAACCCAGCAGCAGGACCGCTACCTCCGCCTTTGTGCAAGGAAGAGCAGGAGGAGCACTGCCAGAGCCCTGCAAAATGACCTCCAGCAGGCCACAAATGTGCATGTGTCTGCTCAAACGGTCAGAAACAGACTCCATGAGGGTGGTATGAGGGCCCGACGTCCACAGGTGGGGGCTGTGCTTACAGCCCAACACCGTGCGGGACGTTTTTCATTTGCCAGAGAACACCAAGATTGGCAAATTCGCCACTGGCGCCCTGTGCTCTTCACAGATGAAAGCAGGTTCACACTGAGCACATGTGACAGACGTGACAGTCTGGAGTCAGTCATGGTGGGTCAGTCATGGTGTGGGGTGGCATTTCTTTGGGGGGCCGCACAGCCCTCCATGTGCTCGCCAGAGGTAGCCTGACTGCCATTAGGCACCAAGATGAGATCCTCAGACCCTTTGTGAGACCATATGCTGGTGCGGTTGGCCCTGGGTTCCTCCTAATGCAATACAATGCTAGACCTCATGTGGCTGGAGTGTGTCAGCAGCTCCTGCAAGAGGAAGGCATTGATGCTATGGACTGGCCCGCCCGTTCCCCAGACCTGAATCCAATTGAGCACATCTGGGACATCTTGTCTCGCTACATCCACTAATGCCACGTTGCACCACAGACTGTCCAGGAGTTGGCGGATGCTTTAGTCCAGGTCTGGGAGGAGATCCCTCAGGAGACCATCCGCCACCTCATCAGGAGCATGCCCAGGCGTTGTAGGGAGGTCATACAGGCACGTGGAGGCCACACACACTACTGAGCCTCCTTTTGACTTGTTTAAAGGACATTACATCAAAGTTGGGTCAGCCTGTAGTGTGGTTTTCCACTTTAATTTTGAGTGTGACTCCAAATCCAGACCTCCATGGGTTGATCAATTTGCGGCATAGGCAAGATGCAACAGATTGTACAAAATACAGTATACAGTTGAAGTCGGATGTTTACATACACCTTAGCCAAATACGTTTAAACTCAGTTTCACAATTCCTGACATTTAATTCAGGTCACGTTTTACTGTGGATAAAGATACTTTTGTACCCGTTTCCTCCAGCATCTTCACAAGGTCCTTTGCTGTTGTTCTGGGATTGTTTTGCACTTTTCGCACCAAAGTACGTTCATCTCTAGGAGACAGAACGCGTCTCCTTCCTGAGCGGTATGATGGCTGCGTGGTCTCGTGGTGTTTATACTTGCGTACTATTGTTTATACAGATGAACGTGATACCTTCAGGCATTTGGAAATTGCTCCCAATGATGAACAAGACTTGTGGAGGTCTACAATTGTTTTTCTGAGGTCTTGGCTGATTTCTTTTGATTTTCCATGATGTCAAGCAAAGAGGCACAGAGTTTGAAGGTAGGCCTTGAAATACATCCACCAGTACACCTCCAATTTACTCAAATGATGTCAATTAGCCTATCAGAAGCTTCTAAAGCCATGACATCATTTTCTGGAATTTTCCATGCTGTTTAGGCACAGTCAACTTAGTGGATGTAAACTTCTGACCCACTGGAATTGTGATACAGTGAATTATAAATGAAATTATCTGTCTGTAAACAATTGTTGGAAAAATGACGGTGGTTGAAAAATGAGTTTTAATTACTCCAACCTAAGTGTATGTAAACTTCCGACTTCAACTGTAACTGTAAATCATGCAAATATAACTTGTGTGTGTAAGCAGTATATAAGAGAACGAATGGGACTGCCCTGGTGAAGCTCACTTCAGCCTGGACTTTATGCATCTGAGTTTCACTGTGACCTTTTTAGCTTGTTGTTATTAGGGGGCAGTATTTTCATTTTTGGAAAAATAACGTTCCCAAAGTAAACGGGATATTTTGTCAGGACAAGATGCTAGAATATGCATATAATTGATAGAAAACACTCTAAAGTTTCCAAAACTGTAACAATATTGTCTGTGAGTATAACAGAACTGATATTGCAGGCGAAAGCCTGAGAAAAATCCAATCCGGAAGTGCCTCATGTTTTGAAAGCTCTGCGTTCCAATGCGTCCCTATTGAGCAGTGAATGGGCTATCAACCAGATTACTTTTTCTACGTATTCCCCAAGGTGTCTACAGCATTGTGACGTAGTTTTACGCATTTATGTTGAAGAATACCCGTAAGCGGCTACATTGTGTAAGTGGTCACCTGATGGCTCTCAGAGTGAATCTCGCGTAAAATACAGAGGTAGCCATTTTTCCAATCGGTTCTACTGAAAAACCAATTGTCCCGGTGGATATATTATCGAATAGATATTTGAAAAACACCTTGAGGATTGATTATAAACAACGTTTGCCATGTTTCTGTCGATATTATGGAGCTAATTTGGAATATTTTTACGTTTCCGTGACTGCAATTTCTGGTCGATTTCTCAGCCAAATGTGAAGAACAAACGAAGCTATTTCGCCTACAAAAATAATATTTTTGGAAAAAAGGAACATTGGCTATCTAACTGGGAGTCTCGTGAGTGAAACATTCAAAGCTTATCAAAGGTAAACGATTTAATTTGATTGCTTTTCTGATTTTCGTGACCAAGTTACCTGCTGCTAGCTGGACATAATGCTATGCTAGGCTATCAATAAACTTACACAAATGCTTGTCTTGCTTTGGCTGTAAACCATATTTTCAAAATCTGAGATGACAGGGTGATTAACAAAAGGCTAAGCTGTGTCTCAATATATTTCACTTGTGATTTTCATGAATAGGAATATTTTCTAGTAATATTTATGTCCGTTGCATTATGCTAATTCGTGTCAGTCGATGATTACGCTCCCGGACCCGGGATGGGGAGTCACTAGAGGTTAAAGAGTTATTCATTTAAGATTGACTTCGAGTGTCTCGTGTAGAGTTTCCACAAGAATTTGGCGTCACAAACTGCATGACTGATTCTGCCTGTCGAGCTTTCTAGTGAGGGTCTGCAAGAAAAAACAGAAATTTCCGGAATGAAGGGTTTGAAAGTGTCTATGGTTGTATGCATTCATTATTTACTTACTCATTTGATAGTTTAAGTAATAACTAAATTAATAAAATGTTATGATAATTATCAGAGTGAGTGATAAGAGTAGGGAATGTAGTGGAACATTTGTTTGTCCTTTTCTAAAAAACAATTTATGTGTTCATGCAAGTGACTGATTGAATGTGCCTGAGAGGAATCCTCACTATCAGTATCTGCAATTTGGCAGTACGCCCAGAACCTTGTTTTGAGAATGAAAGGGATATCTCAGTTTCAAGTTCTCAGCTTGGAGAGAAGAAGCTTTGTGGGGTATTGTTGGGTCACATGCATGAACCAAACGTTAACGATTAATTCATTATGAATATTTTAATTCATGCAAATATAACTTGTCTGTGTAAGCAGTATAGTAGAGATAACGGGACTGCCCTGGTGAAGCTCACTTCAGACCGGTGTTGTGACCTTAAAACAATTCCACATAGCTTAGTAGAACACCCCCCCTTTGTGCCCCAATATTTGAAATGTCACCTATTATAAGGTTGTAATTTCATATTCCCAATCAGCTTACTATTTAGAAGGGAAGCACAGGTTTTCGGACACAGCCTAAGAGAGAAAGAGAGAGGGGGGAGGGTATAGAGATTAAGAGAGGCTTGAGTGTGTTGCAGTTGATGATTACTCACTTGCTGATGTACTCCCCGCTCAGCACTTTGCCACAGGCCTTGCACTTGAAGCAGCCAAGGTGCCACTGTCTTTCCAGAGCCAATAGGGCCTGGCCATTCTTAATGTCCCTACCACAGCCTGCACAGTCTGAAACACACAAACACACTTTTAGCATGATCAGAAAGACAGAGCAGACATGGCATACACAAAAGCGCACACACACCTATGATTTATCTTTCAAATGAAACCATTAGGTGGCGATGTGAGCTAATAGAAAACTCCTCATTGTCCAAGGGCAGAAAGTGATTTATGTTTTCAATATAACATTCAATACATGAGGCTCCAGGTTTTTTTACCCATAAAATACTGATTATATAAATGCATGAAGGTAATTGTAACGATGTCTGCTGACAGTCGTCAAGCAAGTTCAGGGACTGAGTGTTAATAAATAAATGCAACATAATACAAAACATGAAAAATAACGCCTGGGGAAGGAACCAAAATGTAATCAGGGAAGTGTTGGAGTCCAGGTGAGTCTGATGACGCGCAGGGGCGCGTAATGATGGTGATAGGTGTGTGTCCTAATGAGCAGCTTGGTGACCTAGAGGTCGGAGAGGAAGCACACGTGACAGTAATAACAACATAGAAGAAACATCCCTTTTCCAGGACCTTCTCTTTCACAGATAATTAATAAAAATCTAAATAACTTCACAAATCTTTATTGTAAAGTGTTTAAATACTATTCCCATGCTTGTTCAATGAACCATAAACAATTAATGAACATGCACCTGTGGAACGGTCGTTAAGACACTAACAGCTTACAGACGGTAGGCAATTAAGGTCACAATTATGAAGACTAAGGATACTAAAGAGGCCTTTCCACTGACTCTGAAAAAACACCAAAAGAAAGATGCCCAGGGTCCCTGCTCATCTGCTTGAACGTGCCTTAGGCATGCTGCAAGGAGGCATGAGGACTGCATATGTGGCCAGGACAAAAAATTGCAATGTCCATACTGTGAGACGCCTAAGACAGCACTACAGGGAGACAGGATGGACAGCTGATCGTCCTTGCAGTGGCAGACCACGTGTAACAACACCTGCACAGGATCGGTACATCCGAACATCACATCTGTGGGGCAGGTACAGGAGGGCAACAACAACTGCCCGTGTTACACCAGGAATGCGCAATCCCTCCATCAGTGGTCAGACTGTCTGCAATAGGCTGAGAGAGGCTGGACTAAGGGTTTGTAGGCCTGTTGTAAGACAGGTCCTCCCCAGACATCACCGGCAACAACGTCACCTATGGGCACAAACCCACAGTCGCTGGACCAGACAGGACTGGCAAAAAGTGCTCTTTGCTGACGAGTCGTGGTTTTGTCTCACCAGGGGTGATGGTCGAATTCGCATTTATCGTTGAAGGAATGAGTGTTACACCGAGGCCTGTACTCTGGAGCAGGATCGATTTGGAGGTGGATGGTCTGGGGTGATGTGTCACATCATCATTGGATGATTGTCAGTGCAGGCAATCTTGTTGTCAGTGCAGGCAATCTCAACGCTGCACGTTACAGGGGAGACATCCTCCTCCCACATGTGGTACCCTTCCTGGAGGCTCATCCTGACATGCCACCTGCCATACTGCTCGTTCTGTGCGTGATTTCCTGCAATACAGGAATGTCAGTGTACTGCCATGGCCAGCGAAGAGCCCGGATCTCAATCCCATTGAGCACGTTTGGGACCTGTTGGATCAGAGGGTGAGGGCTAGGACCATTCCCCCCAGAAATGTCTGGGAACTTGCAGGTGCCTTGGTGGAAGAGTAGAGTAACATCTCACAGCAAGTGGAACATCTGGTGCAATCCATGAGAAGGAGATGCACTGCAGTGTTTAATGCAACTGGTGGCCACACAAGATAGACTGTTACTTCTGATTTTGACCCCCCCCTCCTTTGTTCAGGGGCACATTATTCCATTTCTCTTAGTCACATGTCTGTGGAACTTGTTCAGTTTATGTCTCAGTTGTTAAATCTCGCTATGTTCATACAAATATTTACACATGTTAAGTTTTGCTGAAAATAAATGCAGTTGACAGTGAGAGGACCTTTCTTTTTGGCTGAGTTTAGAAGCATAAGCATTTCGCTACACTCGCAATAACATCTGATAACCATGTGTGTGTGACCAATAGAATTTGATTTGATCTCTCGTGACCACAAGGGAGAGATGTATATTGTTTTGAAAAGAGATGCTTGTCAGCTAATCTAACAGCTAATTCTTTATGAATGCAGCCATGTTTATATTTGACAAGCAAAAACTCCCTGATCCCAGAATGCCATTCACTATAAAATGCAAATAAAAAAAGTCAAAGATGGCTGCCTGCACCCATTGCCTGAAAAATCTGAATTTAGTTTGGCCACTTTTCAGCATATTACAAATCTTCAACGTACGTGTTACAGTGTATACAAGAACCGGAGCACATGACTTAATAAGTCATTTACAGTTTTTGGCAAATCACAAAGCAAATAAAATGTTATCACCTCACAGATCATCACCCCAAATACAAGTCTACTTCCTAGCCTTACCGTAGCATGAAAGCTAAACAGGGTTGCCAGATTTGGATGTAACCATTTTAGTGGGGTTTGTGGGGGGGTTCATTTCATTTGAGGGGAATTTCAGCCCTTCACCTCATTTTGTTATAACATCTTTGGATGTTTACGTGACAACCAGAATACATTGTATGATGTCAACAAACATGGGGTCACACATCATAATCAGTTCAACCTTCCAAAAAGTATTTTACACACATTATATTTGTCCATTACAATCCATGAAACTATCGGAATGCATGATTTGTCACCAGTCCTTGAAAATGTGATTAAACAGTAAATACATTATGCCTTACGCACACATACGGTGTGCTAAAGTAGAAACAACAACATCATATACAGAAACTATAATGATAATGTAATAAGGCACTTACTTTGATAAGAACGCACCCATATGCAAAGTTATTGTTAGTAAGGAAAACAACAATGAAGGCAATGTGGGCACCAGACGGAAAATGTGCCAGGGGGGGGGAAATGTCTGCATACTTGATCTGGGGAAACACTGGGGAAGTGCTTGGGCTCTAGTCAAAGAGAGAAGTTTGTCCAGCTCAGTAAAGCTCAGTATAAAAATAAATTGTGCGTAATAGTGAAATGGGCTACTTCTATGTGAATTAATGAGGAGGAGGGAACACACCTCAATTCAAACTGTTGTTAAAAAAGAATTTGAAATTGACTAGTTGAAATATAGCCTATTGATAATTAGCAGGCAGAATGCCTTGGTTTGAGGGCAGTGTGGGTTAAATGTCCTGTTGCGTAACAATCACATTTTGGAACAGTGAATGCATTCTGCCATCACATACATAGAAAACTCACGTTGGGGCGACCGATGGAGATATTTGGAACTCACACATGTAAAGGTTAAACATTCACAAGGCTGCTGGGCCAGACGGATAACCAGGACACATACTCAAAGCATGCACTGACCAGCTGGCAAGTGTTTTCATTGATATTTTCAAACTCTCCCTGACCCAGTCTGTAATACCTACATTTCAAGCAGACCAACATAGTCCCTGTGCCCATGTGCTAAACAGAGTGACTAAGGTAGTGTAGATTTAAATACTAAAAGTGGTGAAAATAGTAGCCTACAATAAGGAAAAACTCCAGGTAAAAATACACTTTATCTAGTCCTTGTCCTATATTCTAATCTGACTTTGGTGTAGGTCACGTTGTTCTTCACACTACCATTTCTGGTAAATGCACACTATTTCAAATAAAATATATGTTTATTTGTCACATGATACAGTAGGTGTAAATGGTACAGTGACATGGTTATTTGCATATTTGCATAGTAGCAATATCAAAATTAGAAAGTGTCCAGATACAAATATTTTATAATAAATAAATGATGCTTACCCAGACAAGCTTGTCTAAATTGATTGGTCATGTGAAAGAAATGTTATAACCACATCTATCGAAGTGGATGGGTCACTATTGTCTAGACATGTTCATGAAATGCTATATGAGATTGCTGTAATCCCCCCAAATACACCTGGCTAACTTGATGGGTCATGTGGAAGAGAGGATATAGCCACCCCACAGCCACATCTTGCTAAGTGAATGGGTCTCTACAGAAGCTGTAAATGGCACAGTGAAATGCTTACTTGCATATTTAGATTGTAGCAATAGCAAAAATAGAAAGCGTTAAAAACAAGAACAAAATGTGTCAATGCCAGTAGAGAAAAAACAAAATAATATACCATATGTACAAGATTTTTACATGTTTTATTTTCACCTTTATTTAACCAGGTAGACAAGTTGAGAACAAGTTCGCATTTACAATTGCGACCTGACCAAGATAAAGCAAAGCAGTTCGACACATACAACAACACAGAGTTACACATGGAGTAAAACAAACATACAGTCAATAATACAGTAGAAAAATAAGTCTATATGCAATGTGAGCAAATGAGGTGAGATAAGGGAGGTAAAGGCAAAATAAGGCCATGGTGGCGTAGTAAATACAATATAGAAAGTAAAACACTGGAATGGTAGATTTGCTGTGGAAGAATGTGTACCCCAATAATGGGGTGCAAAGGAGCAAAATAAATCAATAAATACAGTAGGGGAAGAGGCAGATGTTTGGGCTAAATTATAGATGGGCGAAATTGGAGGAATTGGTTTTGGGGGTGACCAGAGTGATATACCTGCTGGAGCGCGTGCTACAGGTGGGTGCTGCTATGGTGACCAGCGAGCTGAGATAAGGGGGAACTTTACCTAGCAGGGTCTTGTAGATGACCTGGAGCCAGTGGGTTTAGCTACGAGTATGAAGCGAGGGCCAGCCGATGAGAGCGTACAGGTCGCAGTGGTGGGTAGAATATGGGGCTTTGGTGACAAAACGGATGGCACTGTGATATATTATATCTAATTTATGGAGAATTAGAGGATATTTTGTAGATGACGTCGCCGAAGTCGAGGATCGGTAGGATGGTCAGTTTTACAAGGGTATGTTTGGCAGCATGAGTGAAGGATGCTTTGCTACGAAATAGGAAGCCAATTCTAGATTTAACTTTGGATTGGAGATGTTTGATGTGAGTCTGGAAGGAGAGTTTACAGTCTAACCAGAGACCTAGGTATTTGTAGTTGTCCACATAGTCTAAGTCAGAACTGTCCAGAGTAGTGTTGCTGGACAGGCGGGCAGGGCAGGTGCAGGCAGTGATTGGTTGAAAAGCATGCATTTAGTTTTACTTGTATTTAAGAGCAGTTGGAGGCCACGGAAGGAGAGCTGTATGGCATTGAAGCTCGTCTGGAGGGTTAAAACCTCTCTGGGATATGTTGGGACAGTAGCGTCCCACTTGGCCAAAAGCCAGAGAAAATGTAGAGCGCCAAAATCAAATAATTTCCTATAAAATCAAACTTTCATGAAATCACACATGTAAGATACCAAATTAAAGCTACACACGTTGTGAATCCAGCCAACATGTCAGATTTCAAAAAGGCTTTTCGGTGAAAGCAAACGATGCTATTATCTGAGGATAGCACCTCCGTAAACAAAAGAGAGAAAACATATTTCAACCCTGCAGGCGTGATACAAAACACAGAAATAAAAATATAAATCATGCCTTACGAGCTTCTTCTGTTGGCACTCCAATATGTTCCATAAACATCACAAATGGTCCTTTGTTCGATTAATTCCATCCATATATATCCAAAATGTCCATTTATTTGGCGCGTTTGATCCAGATAAACACCTGTTCCAACTTGCACAACGTGACTACAAAATATCTCAAAAGTTACCTGTACATTTTGCCAAAACATGCCAAAACTACTTTTGTAATACAACTTTAGGTATTTCTTAAAGTAAGTAATCAATAAAATTGAAGACGGGGTGATCTGTGTTCAATACAGGAAGAAAACAAACTGACGCATGCTTTCTGGTCATGCGCCTCTATCAAATAGTACACATGAAGTAACCCTCATTCCAGATGGCCGTACTTCTTCATTACACAAAGGAATAACCTCAAACAATTTCTAAAGACTGGTGACATCCAGTGGAAGCGGTAGGAACTGCCCAGAAGCTAAGATCTGCATATTATTAGTCGATTTGGATAGAAAACACTCTGAAGTTTCTAAAACTGTTTGAATGATATCTGTGAGTATAACATAACTTATTTGGCAGGCGAAACCCCGAGGACAAACCATTCAGGATTGGTTTTTTTTGAGGTCACTCTCTTTTCAATGGGTTTTCATTGGGAATCCAGATTTCTAAGGGACTTGCTTGCAGTTCCTATCACTTCCACTGGATGTCAAGTCCTTAGAAATTGGTTGAGGTTTTTCCTTTGAGAAATGAAGAAGTAACACTGTTCAGAACGAGGGTAGAGAGAAGTATATTTTTGTTAGAGGCGTCTGACCTGAAAGCTCGCTACACTTTGTTTTCCTCCTGTTCTGAACGCAGTTTATCCCGTCTTAAATTTTATAGATTGTTTAAAAATACCTAAAGTTCTATTAGGAAAGTTGTTTGAAATGTTTGGACAAAGATTACAGGTAACTTATGAGATATTTTGTAGTCATGTTGCGCGAGTTGGAACCGGGGTTTTTCTGGATCAAACGCGCCAAATAAATTGACATTTTGGATATATATCGACGGAATTAATTGAACAAGAGGACCATTTGTGATGTTTATGGAACATATTGGAGTGCCAACAGAAGAAGCTCGTCAAAGGTAAGGGATTAATTATATCTTTATTTCTGCGTTATGTGTCGTGCCTGGCGGGTTAAAATATGATTGTCTGTGTTTGTTTGCTGGGGTGCTGTCCTCAGATAATAGCATTGTTTGCTGAATTAACAACAAGTGTAGCTTTAATTTGGTGTATTGCATGTGTGATTTCATGAAAGTTTAATTTTTTTGGTAATTTATTTGAATTTGGCACTCTGCATTTTGACTGGATGTTGGCCAGATGGGTCCCACATATCCCAGAGAAGTTAATGGTCTGTGGGATGTTCAAAGTTTCGGATATTTTTTTATAACCCAACCCTGATATGTTGGCTACACAACTTTGTCCCTGACCTGTTTGGAGAGCTCCTTGGTCTTCATGGTGCCACTTGCCTGGTGGTGCCCCTTGCTTAGTGGTGTGGCAGACTCTGGGGCCTTTCAGAACAGGAGTATATTTTTACTGAGATCATGTGACAGATCATGTGGCACTTAGATTGCACACAGGTGGACTTTATTCAACTAACTACGTGACTTCTGAAGGTAATTGGTTGCACCAGATCTTATTTGGGGGCTTCATAGCAAAGGGGTGATTACATTTGCATGCACCACTTTTCTATATTTATTTTTTAGAATATTTAACACAATATATTTTTAATTTCATGTCACCAATTTGGACTATTTTGTGTATGTCCATTACATGAAATCCAAATAAAAATCTATTTAAGTTACAGGTTGTAATGCAACACAATAGGAAAAATGCCAAGGGGGATGAATACTTTTGCAAGGCACTGTACTACAGTCTTTGTCGATAGAAATTCACTCGCATTTTTGTCAAATTTGCTTTGCTACAATAATTGCGCCCTCAGGATATGTGGTTTCCAGTTTGCATAAAGTGCAGTTAAGTTCTTTGAGGGCCGTTGTGGTATCGGCTTGAGGGGGAATATACACGGCTGTGACTTTTACCGATGAGAATACTCCTGGGAGGTTATACGGTAGGCATTTGATTGTGAGGTATTCTAGGTCGGGTGAACAAAAGGACTTGAGTTCCCGTATGTTATCACAATCACACCATGAGTAGTTCATCATGAAACAAACACCCCCGCCCTTCTACTTCCCAGAGAGATATTTATTCTTGTCTGCGCGATGAACTGAGAACCCAACTGGCTGTACGGACTCAGACAGTACAGTGCCTTGCGAAAGTATTCGGCCCCCTTGAACTTTGCGACCTTTTGCCACATTTCAGGCTTCAAACATAAAGATATAAAACTGTATTTTTTGTGAAGAATCAACAACAAGTGGGACACAATCATGAAGTGGAACAACATTTATTGGATATTTAAAACTTTTTTAACAAATCAAAAACTGAAAAATTGGGGCGTGCAAAATGATTCAGCCCCCTTAAGTTAATACTTTGTAGCGCCACCTTTTGCTGCGATTACAGCTGTAAGTCGCTTGGGGTATGTCTCTATCAGTTTTGCACATCGAGAGACTGACATTTTTTCCCATTCCTCCTTGCAAAACAGCTCGAGCTCAGTGAGGTTGGATGGAGAGCATTTGTGAACAGCAGTTTTCAGTTCTTTCCACAGATTCTCGATTGGATTCAGGTGAAAAAAAATTGGGCGTGCAAAATTATTCAGCCCCTTTACTTTCAGTGCAGCAAACTCTCTCCAGAAGTTCAGTGAGGATCTCTGAATGATCCAATGTTGACCTAAATGACTAATGATGATAAATACAATCCACCTGTGTGTAATCAAGTCTCCCTATAAATGCACCTGCACTGTGATAGTCTCAGAGGTCCGTTAAAAGCGCAGAGAGCATCATGAAGAACAAGGAACATACCAGGCAGGTCCGAGATACTGTTGTGAAGAAGTTTAAAGCCGGATTTGGATACAAAAAGATTTCCCAAGCTTTAAACATCCCAAGGAGCACTGTGCAAGCGATAATATTGAAATGGAAGGAGTATCAGACCACTGCAAATCTACCAAGACCTGGCCGTCCCTCTAAACTTTCAGCTCATACAAGGAGAAGACTGATCAGAGATGCAGCCAAGAGGCCCATGATCACTCTGGATGAACTGCAGAGATCTACAGCTGAGGTGGGAGACTCTGTCCATAGGACAACAATCAGTCGTATATTGCACAAATCTGGCCTTTATGGAAGAGTGGCAAGAAGAAAGCCATTTCTTAAAGATATCCATAAAAAGTGTCGTTTAAAGTTTGCCACAAGCCACCTGGGAGACACACCAAACATGCGGAAGAAGGTGCTCTGGTCAGATGAAACCAAAATGGAACTTTTTGGCAACAATGCAAAACGTTATGTTTGGCGTAAAAGCAACACAGCTCATCACCCTGAACACACCATCCCCACTGTCAAACATGGTGGTGGCAGCATCATGGTTTGGGCCTGCTTTTCTTCAGCAGGGACAGGGAAGATGGTTAAAATTGATGGGAAGATGGATGGAGCCAAATACAGGACCATTCTGGAAGAAAACCTGATGGAGTCTGCAAAAGACCTGAGACTGGGACGGAGATTTGTCTTCCAACAAGACAATGATCCAAAACATAAAGCAAAATCTACAATGGAATGGTTCAAAAATAAACATATCCAGGTGTTAGAATGGCCAAGTCAAAGTCCAGACCTGAATCCAATCGAGAATCTGTGGAAAGAACTGAAAACTGCTGTTCACAAATGCTCTCCATCCAACCTCACTGAGCTCGAGCTGTTTTGCAAGGAGGAATGGGAAAACATGTCAGTCTCTCGATGTGCAAAACTGATAGAGACATACCCCAAGCGACTTACAGCTGTAATCGCAGCAAAAGGTGGCGCTACAAAGTATTAACTTAAGGGGGCTGAATAATTTTGCACGCCCAATTTTTCAGTTTTTGATTAGTTAAAAAAGTTTGAAATATCCAATTAATGTCGTTCCACTTCATGATTGTGTCCCACTAGTTGTTGATTCTTCACAAACAAATACAGTTTTATATCTTTATGTTTGAAGCCTGAAATGTGGCAAAAGGTCGCAAAGTTCAAGGGGGTCGAATACTTTCGCAAGGCACTGTAATTGCATATTGGAACGTTATGTCCAATTCTAAAATTAAAATAAAAAACTATTTCAGTAATATTTTCACCTGTAAGATGACTTTGAAGTATGTGGCCATTGAGAAATGAATGCCGATCAGATGGAAAAATATCTTCTTATACCACTTTGTAGTTTTCTCAGCGCATTCCACAAAACTGTTCATCATGTTCACCTTATTCACTACCCCCATTTTGAGGTTACAGTACACAGTCTCCTTTGATCTTTCCCTCTCCCGTCAGGTGGTCGACCTTCCCTGTGGCCGACAGGGTTGCTGTATGGACAATGCAGAGGACATGGGCGTCTTGTTTGTCATGCTATTTTACTGCCAGCTGTTGACCGTTCTCATTGAACTCCACCTCCTCATCTTCCTGCTTCCGAAATACTGGCATCCCCTTCATGTGTGACCGGACTTTGCCACAGGCCACTTTGCAGTTGAAGAGCAGATGCTGGAAGAGTGTGGGACTGTACCGATTGTCCACGTACAGTGTGTCCGTTCCTAAGAAGTGGAGCCAGCATGGTCAACACCATGGACCCGGACACCCCAAGCCCCTCACAATGTTGGATGTCAGTGATGGACCCTGTGTAGACTATATTGTCCTAGACAAATCCTGTATTCACGTCGCACATAACAAAGAACTTGACCCTAAACCTGTGCATTTTGGAGGAAATGTACTGAGAGAAAGCTAGCCTACGCTTCCATAACATCAGGGACCCGTCAATGCATAGGTTTTTGTATGGCACAAAGACCAGACCAAATGCTGATGTCATGCTGGTAAGAACATTGATTTGTATAAAATTGGTCATTTAGGTTGGCAGTAGCCTTGTTTACGAAATGCAGGCATCACAGCAGAACTAGGAAGGGAAAAGAGAGTGACAAAGAAGGGAGTTGCAAACATAGGATCTGTGCTCCAGTATTCTCTTATGGTGTTATTTACTATTCAGATGAGAAGGACTGTCACCAGGAAGGTATACATTTCACTAATTGTGGTTGTCACCCATTTAGTAAAGCCCCTCACTCTTGGCTCTCTCTTCTCCTGTAGCTCCAAGGCAAATTGATTGGTCTCCTCTAATATGTCTCCCACCAGCTCCTCTGTCAGAAACAGCTTGAAGCACTCTGCCTCAGAAGGAGATGGCAAGGGGCTTTGCACTCCAGACTGATACTCAGCAGGGCCGGAGGGGTGAAATTGCTGGTTGCCTTCCAGCTACCGCAGACCTGCCGTACTTCACCCACTGTTGGTCTTCCTTTATCACCACCATAATCTCCAGAATGACCGGGGACTTCATCGGTGGGAAAGGGGTTAAAATTATTATTGCCATATAATCTTCCTTAATTGACCATGTATAGCAAGTTGAAATTTGGCCATAGAATCAATGACCAAAAAATATGTATTTTCACGTTTCATGGAGCACCTAAAACGCACCGGATTTTAATGCCTGGAAAATACATATTTTCAAAGTCTGGAAACTACATATTTTTGACGAACGTATAAGGCGTCTTTTCAACATCCATATAAAACAGATTATTTTTCAACATAATTTTCCTTACTTGGGTGGATCCATTGTTGTTCCATTTGTCCAGTGAACTATGGACACCTCTCCCACTCTGTCTGGGCAGGGTGACTGGAAGCGGTCTAGGATAGACTAATGTTAGAGAGGTTATACACTCTTAGATAAAAAAAGGTACTAAGTAAGGTTATTTGGCTTGTCTCCTCTATGATGGGTCCTGCCTAGAACCCTCTATAAATGGTTCTACCAAAACCCTTTTTATCATCTAAAGGTTCTTCCTAGAACTCTCTTTGAAGGGTTCTTCCTAGAACCATCTATGAATTATTCCACCAGCCTTATTAACCTTTAAAATTAAACTCTTTATGACATTACATAAATCATATGGACTTTCTTTGAGGGCCTAGTTATAGCCTAACACAGTGGTCGGAAACTCCTGGTTTACAAGTCACATTATGCTGGCTTGCAAAGTGATGTGTAATTCCTATTGGAATCCAGCTAGAGTGAAGATATCCAACAATTGGATTTTAAAAATGTTAAATGAGACAACCTAAATCATGTTAACAGAAACAATCATCCCACGAGAAAAAAAAACTCACCACAGCCGGATGAAATTTATGACACCTGTGGTAAGGGATCCTCAAAAATGATTTGGACACCCCTCACTCACCCACACACACACATGCACATATGGACACACACAGTTGCACGCATGCACGGACACCACACACTTACTGCTGGAGCTGCTGATGTCTTTGGGGGTAGGGGACATAGGGTGGATGCAGTGTTGACAGAGACAGTCTTTCCCATTAAAGGTGACACGATCTCCAGTAGGAAATGGTCGTCTGAGAGTGAGAGAGAGAGAGAGTGAGAGAAGAGATACGTCTACAGTATGTGTATGTGCGTGTCTGTGTCTGTGTGTGTATATGCATGTGCATGTGGTAGCACAATGATCTTACTTGCAGATTGTGCAGACGAAACAGGCCGGATGGTACGTCTTGCCGAGAGCAGTGACCACCTCTCCCTCTACAAAGCTCCCACAGCCATTGCAGCATGTGCCATGGAGCCGCTGGTAGTCCAACGTGCACAGGTAGTCCCCGTTCTTCATGAAGAAACCTCCCTGAGCCAAGTCGCACCCGCACACTGAACACACAAACACAACATGTATTCGCTTAGCATACATGCTAAAATTAGAAAAGTTATCTCAGAATCCATCTTCATCAAAATTTAGCCTTCATTTCTTCACAAAATAAAACATTTACTTTCTTCCCACATAAAATGGCTGTAGGTAGCATTATGCTGCAATTAATTAGTAATCTCAGACAAAAAAAATTTCAAAAGACTCCAGCCACCCTAGTCATAGACTGTTCTTTCTGCTATCGCACGGCAAGCGGTACCGGAGTGCCAAGTCTATGTCCAAGAGGCTTCTAAACAGCTTCTTCCCCCAAGCCAAAAGACTCATGAACAGCTAATCAAATGACTACCCAGACTATTTGGAATCCCCCTCCCCCTTTCCGCTGCTGCTACTCTCTGTTATTATCTATGCATAGTCACTTTAATAACTCTACCCACATGTACATATTACCTCAATTACCCCGACACCGGTGCCCCCACACATTGAACTGCCATTGTTATTTACTGCTGCTTTTGAACTATTAGTTATTCATATCTCACACTTTTTTGTTTGTATTTTCTCAAAACTGCATTGTTGGTTAAGGGCTTGTAAGTAAGCATTTCACTGTAAGGTTGTATTCGGCACATGAGACAAATAAAATGTGATTTGATTTACACAGTAGCTCCAATTTGAGTAATGGAGGATTCCAGAAGTATGTCAGAATATGGCTGCACGATTTGGACAAAATACAGTTGAAGTCAGAAGTTTACATACACCTTAGCCAAATACATTTAAACTCAGTTGATCACAATTCCTGACATTTAATCTGGTTAAAAATTCCCTGTCTTAGGTCAGTTAGGATCACCACTTTATTTAAGAATGTGCATGGTCTGAATAATAGTGTAAAGAATGATTTATTTCAGTTTTTATTTATTTCATCACATTCCCAGTGGGGCAGAAGTTTACATACACTCAATTAGTATTTGGTAGCATTTCCTTTAAATTGTTTAACTTGGGTCAAACATTTTAGGTAGCCTTCCACAAGCTACCCACAATAAGTTGGGTGAATTTTGGCCCATGCCTCCTGTCGGAACTGGTGTAACTGAGTCAGGTTTGTAGGCCTCCTTCATTTCTCCAACAAGTACGATCTTTGTCCCCATGTGCAGTTGCAAACCGTAGTCTGGCTTTTTTATGGCAGTTTTGGAGCAGTGGCTTCTTCCTTGCTGAGCGGCCTTTCAGGTTATGTCGCTATAGGACTCGTTTTACTGTGGATATAGATAATTTTGTATCTGTTTCCTCCAGCTTCTTCACAAGGTCTTTTGCTGTTGTTCTGGGATTGATTTGCACTTTTCGCACCAAAGTACGTTCATCTCTAGGAGACAGAACGCGTCTCCTTCCTGAGCGGTCCCGTGGTGTTTATACTTGCATACTATTGTTTGTACAGATGAACGTGGTACTTTCAGGCATTTGGAAATTGCTCCCAAGGATGAACCGAACTTGTGGAGGTCTACAATATTTTCTCTGAGGTCTTGGCTGATTTCTTTAGATTTTTCCATGATGTCAAGCAAGGAGGCACTGAGTTTGAAGGTAGGCCTTAAAATACATCCACAGGTACACCTCCAAATGACTCAATTGATGTCAATTAGCCTATCAGTAGCTTCTAAAGCCATGACATACATTTCTGGAATTTTCCAAGCTGTTTAAAGGCACAGTCAGCTTAGTGTACTGTATGTAAACGTCTGACCCACTGGAATTGTGATAAAATGAATAAGTGAAATAATCGGTCTATAAACAATTGTTGGAAAAATTACTTGTGTCATGCACAAAGTAGATGTCCTAACCGACTCGCCAAAACTATAGTTTGTTAACAAGAAATTTGTGGGGTGGTTAAAAAATGAGTTTTAATGACTCCAACCTAAGTGTTTGTAAACTTCCAACTACAGCTGTATACTATACATTTTTGTGCATGTAGATATGTTTGTCCTTGTTCGATAGAGCCATTGGACGTCTTTCAGCGATGTTCCAATCAGCGGATTCATTGCTAAATATACAAGCACACATATTTTCTTCCAGTCTCTGAAAGACTACAACTTGTGTTGGGTGGTGCTTCCTGTTCTAGCCTCCGGCACTCCTCCAAGAGGCACCACTAACAACAAAATCCTTTGGGCAAAACTGAAAGAACTGACCAGACGCAATGGCTTCAAGTGATTTCTCTCATCAACACGAATTCGACCAGTATTTTTGATGTTCTATTATCTACATTGTGACATTCAACCATACATGTTTCAACTGGACATTTTTGGGATAGCTAACGTTAGAAGCTCAGCTACAGCCGATGCCAGCATCAAGAGGGCAGATGACAAATATGGTGCCTAGCTAAGTAAGTTTCCGGCAAGCCACCTAGCTAGCTAACTTTAGTTTATCGACTGAAACCCATATTGTACTCCCAGTTAGCACATTGGAGCTGGGCCGATTCCGGCTGAGAGTCGGGGCATTCGGCTGAGAGTCAGACTCAGCCGATGTCATGTGACCCGAGTCTGTCTCGCCTTCGGCAGGATTACGTATGGCTAGGATGTGGCAATTGAGCTCGTGCCGTGATTTTGTTAACAACGTTAAACTTCAATGGTAAATTATATTTCTTATCCAATTTGGACATTAAGTAACTGGATAATTTTTGTAATAATATTCCGTAGAAAAGTATGTTAAAATGTTTTTACTTCTGCTTAAGTTACCAGTGTAAAAAGGCAGGTGAAATGTAGCTTAACGTTAATTTATAGGACTGAGTAGGATATCGACACATAAAACGACAACGTTAACATAACGGGACTTCTAACATATTTCAAGGCCCGTTTCAAATCAGCAATCAGATTGTGTTGTCTGTGATGTTATCAACTTACAGCAAATTGCTAAACAACCTCTTCTGATTAATCAAGGCGATTGTTTCCTGAAAATGACAAGTTTTTGAATGTTAATGCAGTCACTTCGACACCTAAAAATCTCTTCTCTGTCTCTCTAGCCTGCCAGCTAATTCCAGCCCCAGTTCTTCCTCCTGCAGCTATTCAGCCAACAAAGATGATTAAGGTTCCTAAGAATTAATGTAAATGCAAATCGCTGCCCTTTAGTAATTCATTTCAGCAATATGTGTTTCAGAGCTGCAGCCCTCAAAGTGAGCCAGAAATGACTGAGAAGTATTCAGAGTATAGTGTGACTTCAAACATCTGGCGAAGGAGTACTGCAAACATGTCAAGATTTCTACACATAATGTAGAAAATGCTGCTGTTCCTTCGATATTTTATATGTCCAATGAGAGCGCAGAGGAAATGTTGGTCAGGACTTTGAGGAAGAACTGTTTGTGGATGCTTTGATGGACACTGCAGGTGTAGGAGAAGGCGAAGGTCAGGGTGAGTTTGATGAGGCTGAGGAGAACCGTTGATAATGAGGGTGATGTCGAGGAGATGGTTGACAATGAGGTTGAAAGTCAAACGGACCGTTTCAAAGACTACTTGGTGAATTGGGCTCTTGAATATGGAATAACATTAGTTGCGTTAAAAGCCCTGTTTTCGATTCTGAGGTTCCACCATCCAACCTTGATGCAAAGATGCAAGAACCCTCAATACCAACAGAGTTGACAGGGCTGCTGGTGGCACTTTTTAAAACTTTGGTATTCTAGGTTCTCTGACACAATTGACAAGCTTTGGCAGAAACTCCCAAATAGGTATACAAAAGTTATTCTATGCACCTGTGAGCATACATAAGTCACCAACTAGCATGGAAAAGTAAGACATGTCTAAAAAAAATAACCATGACACAAATACACAATCTAGTGGGCTAAATGTGGGACATTCAGAATCGGTGAGGGTCAGCGGTTACAGTCGACACCACAGCTTGCGTTTGGCTGGTCAGCAGGGCTAGTCCTCTTATGAGAGTCTTACTTTCAATATTATAAATTATGCATATTCATTTTCAATTTACACAGTATGTTTCACCTTGTGGGCTTTATATCTGTGGAGAAGAAGGAGACCATCATGGGTCCAAGATGGCATGAGCTACTGGCCCCCTTATACAGTGGGGAGAACAAGTATTTGATCCAACGCCGATTATGCAGTTTTTCCTACTTACAAAGCATGTAGAGGTCTGTAATTTTTATCATAGGTGCACTTAAAAAGTGAGCGACGGAATCTAAAATAAAAATCCAGAAAATCACATTGTATGATTTTTAAGTAATTAATTTGCATTTTACTTTTATTTGCACACACTGCAGCAGGGATTTTGGCCCACTCCTCCATACAGACCTTCTCCAGATCCTTCAGGTTTCGGGGCTGTCGCTGGGCAATAGGGACTTTCAGCTCCCTCCAAAGATTTTCTATTGGGTTCAGGTCTGGAGACTGGCTAGGCCACTCCAGGACCTTAAAGATGCTTCTTACGGAGCCACTCCTTAGTTGCCCTGGCTGTGTGTTTCGGGTCATTGTCATGCTCGAAGAGCCAGCCACAGTCCACACAGGTGGACTTAATTTAACTAATGATGTGACTTCTAAAGGTAATTGGTTACACCAGATCTTATTTAGGGCCTTCATAGCAAAGGAGGTGAATACATATGCACGCACCACTTTTCTGTTTACATTTTTTTTAAACAAGTTATTTTTTAAATTTCACTTCACCAATTTGGACTATTTTATGTATGTCCATTATATGATATCCAAATTAATATCAATTTAAATTACAGGTTGTAATGCAACAAAATAGGAAAAACATAAAGGGGATGAACAATTTTGCAATGCACTGTAAACAAGTAATTTGTGAAACCATGATGTGATGTATTACAGGATTGGATGTTGCCATTTCAATGTTTTGGAATTCCTTTGTGTATCAGCAAATTTGCTTGAGATAACCTCACTGCAACTGCTCACTGTGTCCATGTTGCATAACATAGGCATTTTCAAAGACCCAACCGTCACTGTTAGCTCCCCGCCCACTTTTCAGACTTCCAGGTAGTTTGACATTTCAGGAAAGGTAATTGTTTCCAAATGTTGATCATTTATACACAATTTTCCCACAATGCACCATAATGTACAGTATGCTGCAGTAATATGTTTCAGAGTATTTTACTGTTGATAATACCCAAAATGATCATATGAATTACAGTTTTCCGTTACAGTGTACAATTGGATGCGCTAGTGCCTCTCTGGAAGTTCAGGGTAAATTACTTGTTCACAGAGGAATGCACATATTTTTTGTGTGGAAGGAGGTGTCGTCAGCCATTAGCGGAAATTGCTAATGCAGGTCACACCAACCACTGGTATTATGATAGAGGGATTATGGCAGGCTTCCCAGAGCCCTGGAGGTCGAGGGGCCCAGAAGGACACAAATAGACTTTGCCTCTGTGGATTTAGACAGGCATGCACACGAAACACACACACACAGAGAGAGAGACAGATTTCTGGAGGTGAAATGCTAGCCATCTTCATATATGCTCCAACAATACTGTCTAAATTCCTGAATCTGCCCACAAGAATGGGACTTTAAAACCTAAAAGCTAACATATGGAATTGTTTTACGATGGTTTTGTCATGGATCATTTAGCTATTTGATTTTGAATTGTAGGACCCCTTTAGGTATGAAAAAATATAGAACAGTTATTTGATAACATGTTGCATTTGATCTTTACTACTATAGCCCATAGAAACACATTCATAAATGGCAAGAAAGTTAAAAATAATTCATAAGGAATGTGGTTTTGAAGTGTCTATATTATATCTGGAAGATATAAGAAAGCTCAGGTAATATTTATGATTTTCTTATGTTTTTTTGGACACATATTTTTTATTTTTGTTGCCACTAAACTACCTCCATTCATTTGTATGGGTTACCTTCAGACATGTCCCGTGAAATGTAGAGCAAAACGGAGAACACCTGCCGAGTTCGTGAGAGTGTCCTCTTTCCTGAGTGGTGTAATATTAGCAGTTCGGATGCTACTGACGTTTTTTTTTAGATGACCGGTTTTCGGTATGTATCATGGTATGACAAACACTGCTGTTGCTCGGCACAGGTGCGTCAATAGACTCTTAGGATTTGTTAATGAGGTTGCCATGAAAATGGACAGACAAAGCTTTATGAGCGTAGTCTGGCGTATGCAGTCTTTCCAAAAATCTTTCACAAACGTAAGAAAAAATGTGAACATGAAATGTTTTGGTAGTTTTTCATTCAATATATGAAATTCAACAAGACAAGCACTGAGCTCTTTTTTTGTAAGCAGTAAGGAAGATTTGTAGAGCAAGACAAGGTTTTGTTAGTATAAAGGTGGTTTGAGCAATGTTCTTGGTCTAATACTAATTGTAATTTCTATGGATACCAGAGGAGTGAGTTAGTTGCAGACTAAATACTTCTCTATCACAGGCAAATATCATCTTATTTCTGTCAAGATCCTGTAAAGCAATCACTTCGAAATGTGTGAAGACAGTGGAGTGTGGTTAGCGCTTCATAGGGGGTTTCCATAGGAAGCAGCTCAATTTGATTAAAAAAGAGAGGAGAATGATAGAACATTCTAATTGAATGAAGCTGAATATCTGCTTGACTTGTGAGTATATTGAGGTAGTTGTACTTAAATGTTGGGCAGCTAGTTATGGATCTCAGTCTTTGGTAAAGGTGGTTCATATCAAATCGAATGTTATTGGTCACATACACATATTTAGCAGATGTTATTGCTTGTGTTCCTACCTCCACCAGTGCAGTAGTATCTAACAATTCACACACATCTAAAAGTCAAATAATGGAATTAAAAAATATATAAATATATAATTATTAGGACGAGCAATGTCTTAGTGGCATTGTTTGATGCTGCTACTGTGCGCATTGTACAGCTGTTAGCACAAGACAAATTATTATAGTTTATAAGAAGTGAACATTTGATATTGTGTCATACTATTGATTGACAATTGACTAAACTGATGAATTTGTATTACTTTGATTATTATTACTGAAAAAAACATTACATATGTTAGCCTTTCCTTCAATGTCCTCTCTCAGCCCACAATACAAACTAACAAGAAGTCCTCTATAGTTAACCCTGGCTTGAGGGGCGATAATGTCACTGTGGGATTACAAGTTCTGAATGTTTCGTCTTCAATTTTCTGTGAATAAAAATATATTATAAAGAAAATAGTAAGTGGGATCATTTGGAATGAAAATTCCATAGTTCCCGTTCTGGGTGAGAATAGCACGTGACCTATCTCAAGTAAGGAAATGTATACCCTTTGAGACCAGGTGAAAGGTGCCATGTAAATGCAATTCATTACCATTCAATGAATCATTCAAGGGCACACTACTCACTCAAGACAGTAACCACAAAGTGACAAAAATTGCAAGAGTTCCAACCATCCTCCACATCTTACCTTTTCTGAAGACTTCCCTGTGCATTGGACCAAAGGGCATGCACTGCAAATTTCTCAAAGTTGACAAGGAAAAGAGACTGGGAATAATAGTGAGATTTGGGTCCGGGGACAGACGCACACATATGTGTGCGCACAGACAAACATGTACGTGCGAGCGCACACACACACAAACACACATATATACATGCTCACCCTTGCAGGTAAAGCACTTGATGTGGAAGTGCTTGGACTGGACCCGCAGCACCTCTCCCTTGCATGGCTCCCCACATTTGTAGCACTGGATGCACAGCTTTTCTGCAGGGTCCTGAACATGGGCCACTGGAGGAGAGAACAGACAGGCATGAGCATGGCCACCTAAAATGTATTTAAATCACTGTGTTCAAAACGGGGTGCGTGTACACACAGCAAACATGCGGGTGTTAAAAGTGTTGTGAGTGTTATATCCGATTATTGATTCTAGTGGGGTTAACACCAGTGGGATTGAAATTGACACCAACTGCAGTGAATAAATGAAGTTATTTCAATCACAGTGGAATCAACACTGCGTGGTGTTGTTACTTGACTGTGTTGAGTTCATTTCCGTTAAATATGTGTACGAAATATATTTTTTAAATATCTCCTAGATTTATGACAACCATGTTTCTTATTTATTTTTGGTCTGTCCTTTTTGCCATTTATGATGTTTCTATAGGCTTTAGTAGTAATGGCCAAAATCTAAATTTTATCAAATACATTTTTTTATACCAAACGAGGTCCTAAAAATTCAAAATCAAACAGTTAGATGATCCATAGTTTGACCATCTTAAAACAATTCCATACCCCAAGTCCCCTAACATCTTTGACTCTCGTCACCTGCGACAATAAAGACTGCTTCCGGGTGAAAGGATTTTTGCTGGCTAATAATCTTGTACAGTTCACTGAGTGTCGTCTTGGTTTTTGCTGTGATAATAACACATGAGTTTCCTCAGCGTATAGTGGGGTTGGTGTTTTAACATCAGAAACTCCAGGTTGGGTGAACAGGAGCTTGCGATGTTTTCAACTTCCGTACATCAGGAATTGTTTGAGGAAACATACCCCTCCCCATAGACTCTTATTAGACATCACCATCTGATCCATTCGAAATATGGAGAAGCCGTCTGGTTGAATAGTAGAGTGTAGTGTATTATCCGTAAACCACAACTCAGCAAAAACAAAGACACTGCATTTCCTGATGTCCCTCTGCAATTGTTCACAAAGTTTATTTTCCAGCGATTGGATATTAGCCATCAGGATACTAGGATGAGGAGGCAGTGTAGCCTATATTTTCAGCCTAGCTCGGATTCCCCCTTTCCTTCCTCTTCTTCATCGCCAGATTAATAGCGACTCTTGGCGGAATGCATTGCTTGCCTGCTGTGGGAGTGATAAGCATTAATTTAATTTAAATGTAACCTTTATTTAACTAGGCAAGTCAGTTAAGAACAAATTCTTATTTACAATGACGGCCTACACCGGCCAAACCCGGACGACACTGGGCCAATTGTGCGCCGTCCTTTCGTACTCCCAATCATGGCCGGTTGTGATACAGCCTGGGTTCTCAGTATATTAAGGATCGGACACTTTAAAAAAAGAAATCAGCTAAAATGACGTACCCAAATCTAACTGCCTGTAGCTCAGGACCTGAAGCAAGGATATGCATATTCATGATACCATTTTAAAGGAAACACATTGACGTTTCTGGAAATGTGAGATTAATCTAGGATAATATAATACATTAGATCTGGTAAATGCAATAGAAAAGCCATTATATGACTTAGGAGTCTAGACACCATTTAGATTTTGGTCACTAGATGGCAGCAGTGTATGTGCACAGTTTTAGACTGATCCAATGAACCATTGTATTACTGTATCAAGTCCGCCCAAATGTGCCTTGGTTTGGTTTATTGATGCATTTAAGTACATAACTGTGCACTCTCCTCAAACAACAGCATGGTATTATTTCACTGTAAAAGCTACTGAAAGTACAGTTAGATTAACAAGAATTTAAGCTTTCTGCCAATATAAGACATGTCTATGTCCTGGGAAATGTTCTTCTTACTTACAACGTCATGCTAATCACTTTAGCACACGTCAGCTCAACCGTCACACGGGGGAGACACCAATTCGGTAAAGGATATCATGCAGACATGAATAATGAACTCTCTGGGAAGTAGAAAGACAGAGGTGTATGTTTTATGATTAACCACTCATGGTGTGATTGTTATAACATACAGAGACTCGAGTCCTTTTGTCCACCCGACCTAGAATACCTCACAATCAAATGCAGACCATATTACTTCCCAAGAGAATTCTCTTCGGTTATAGTCACAGCCGTGTATATTCCCCCTCAAGCTGACACCACGTCAGTCCTCAAAAGGACTTCAAGGGACTTTATGCAAACTGGAAACCACATATTATTGTAGCTGGGGATTTTAACAAAGCAAACTTGAGGAAAACGCTACCAAAGTTCTGCAAACACATTGACTGCAGCACTCGCTATAAAACAACATTAGACCACTGCTACTCAGCTGCTACTCAGAAACGCTTACAATGCCCTCCCCCGCCTTCCCTTCAACAAATCTGATCACGACTCCATTTTGCTCCTACCTTCATATAGGCCGAATCTAAAACAGGAAATACCCATTCTGAGGACTATTCAACGCTGGTCTGACCAATCAGAATCGGTGCTTCAAGATTGTTTTGATCGTGTAGACTGGGATACATCTTCTGCACATCTATCACTCCAATGTTTAATTGCTGTACTGTTATTATTTCACCACTATGGCCTATACGGTGACTAAGTTTATCAGGAAGTGTATAGGAGATGTTGTACCCACTGTGACCATTAAAACCTACCCTAACCAGAAACCGTGGATAGATGGCAGCATTCACGCAAAACTGAAACCACCGCATTTAACCATGTCATGGTGACTGGGAATATGGCCGAATACAAACAGTGTAGTTATACCCTCTGTAAGGAAATTAAACAGGCAAAATGTTAATTTTGAGACAAAGTGGAGTCACAATTCAATGGCTCAGACACAAAACTTATGCGGCAGGGTCTATAGAAAGTCACGTCGTGGACACCGACATCTTGCTTCCGGACAAGCTAAACACCTTCACCTGCTTTGAGGATAACACAATGCTACCGGAGTGGCCCACTACCAAGAACTGTGGGCTCTCCTCCTCCGTGGCCGACGTGAGTAAAACATTTAAACGTGTTAACCCTCGCAAGGCTGCTGAACCAGATGACAACCCTAGCCGCGTCCCCAGAACATGTGCAGACCAGCTGGCTGGAGTGTTAATGAACATATTCAATCTCTTCCTATCCCAGTCTGCTGTCCCCACTTGTTGCCCCAAGATGTCCACCATTGTTTCTGTACACAAGAAAGCAAAGGTAACTGAACTAAATGACTATTACCCCTTAGCACTTCTGTCATCATAAATTGCTTTGAGTGGCTAGTGTTGTGGAAATTCAGTACTGAGAGAGATTTGGCCATTTCTTCAAACAATCATCTTTATTTAATATTGATTAATTATTGCAATAATGAGGCTGGTCGACCCGCCCACCCTTGAGTGTTGTACCGAGTAACCTAACCTTTACACAAATGCAGAGTACTATATATAGCTGACACCAACAAGTCATGGTTGGTTAAACAGCCCCCTCATGCAGACCAAGGAGCATCAGAGGCCACTGTGGCTTCATCCTGTCGTTATCTGCACGTGGGTTGTTGTCTTAACACTACCCTGACTTAGTTTCCCAGATGCGAGGATGATTTTGAGACAATGAGGGATTGTTCTACTCCTAAACTATCTCTAGTAAACACATTATTTTCTATGTAATGCTGTCTTTAACCCATTTGTCAGCTCAAGTCATCTCCAGTGAAGCCCATGTAAACACAGACACTAGCAGGACAGAAATGTCTTAATATTAGTTAAATATTAATTGTTCACCATTAAAACCTCTCTTGGGTAGGGGGCAGTATTTTGAAGTATGGATGACAAACATGCCCAAAGTAAACTGCCTGTTACTCAGGCCTAGCAGCTAGGATAAGCATATGCATGGTACTATTGGATAGAAAACACTCTGTTTCTAAAACTGTTAAAATAATGTCTGTGAGTATAACAGAACTGATATGGCAGGCGAAAACCCGAGGAAAATCCATCCAGGAAGTGGAACTTTTTTGAAGTGAATTGTTTTCCTTTGAATGCCTATTGACTCTGTTATAGGTTAGGGCCCAGATTGCAGTTTTTATGGCTTCAACAGTCTTTAGACATGCTTTCAGGCTTGTATTTTGAAAAACGATGAGTAAAAATACCTTTTGGTCAGAGGACAGGGGAAGAATGCAGAGCTGCTTTGCGCGTGTGACCGATAAACGCGCCGTTTGTTGTTTTTCCTTTCTATTGAAAACGCTATTGTCCAGTTGAAATATTATTGATTATTTAAACAATAGACAACCTGAGGATTAATTATAAACATATTTTGACATGTTTCAACGAACTTTACCGGTTCTATTAGGACGTATTCGTCTGCATTTTTGACCTCCCTGGAGACAGTGGATTACTGACCAAAACGCCCCAATAAAACAGAGTTTTTGGGACATAAAGAGGGATTTTATCGAACAAAACAAACATTTATTGTGTAACAGGGAGTCTTGTTATATGAAGGTCATAAAAGGTGAGTGATAAATGTATCGCTATTTCTGACTTGTGACTTCCTCGCCTGGAAAATGTTTGTATGCTTTTGTAAGCTGGGGGCTGTCTTCAGATAATCGCACGGTATGCTTTCGCCGTAAAGCCTTTTTGAAATCTGACACAGCGGCTGGATTAACAAGAAGTTAATCTTTAACGTTACCGTCCCACCTGCCCATAAGAGGTTTTAATATCAAATACACAAGGTAAATATGTAATTTTTCTATCACACTAGTTAAGGATCATATCACCTCTACCTTACACCATAGACTCACTTAAATTTGCATGTCTTTTTATTCTCAATGCTGCCTGCAGCATGATATATATTGCCTGTGCGCATAAATGACAGACAGCCAGTCAGTAAAAAGATTTGTTAAAATGTGTCACGCCCTGGTCGAAGTATTTTGTGCTTTCTTTATTATTTTGGTCAGGCCTGGGGGTGACATGGGTTTATTCATGTGGTGTGTTTTGTCTTGGGGTTTTAGTAGGTATTGGGATTGTGGCTTAGTGGGGTTCTCTAGGTAAGTCTATGGCTGTCTGAATTGGTTCTCAATGAGAGGCAGGTGATTATCGTTGTCTCTTATTGGGAACCATATTTAGGCAGCCATATTCTTTGAGTGTTTCGTGGGTGATTGTTCCTGTCTCTGTGTTGTTCACCAGATAGGGCTGTTTCGGTTTTCATTACGTTCTTTGTTTTGTAGTGTTTGTATCGATTCGTGTTTTACGTTTGTTTATTAAACATGGATCGCAATCTACACGACGCATTTTGGTCCGACTCTCCTTCACATACAGAAAACCATTACAGAATCACCCACCACAACAGGACCAAGCGGCGTGGTAACAGGCAACAGCAGCGAAAGGAGGAATGGACATGGGAGGACGTTATGGACAGCAGGAGTATGGACTATATTACTTAGGAGGAGATAGACAGGTGGGCGGCCGACCCAGGGAGAGTGCCGGAGCCCGCCTGGGATTCGCTGGAGCAGTGCGAGGAAGGTTATCGTAGAATGGAGTTGGCGAAGCAAGCACGGCGGCGCGCAAGGAAGCCCGGGAGTCAGCCCCAAAAATGTATTGGGGGGGGTCTAACAGGGAGTATGGCTACGCCAGGTAAGAGACCTGCGCAAACTCCCTGTGCTTACCGGGGGGCTAGAGAGACCGGGCAGGCACCGTGTTATGCTGTGGTGCGCACGGTGTCTCCAGTGCGGGTGCATAGCCCGGTGCGGTACATACCAGCTCCTCGTATCGGCTGGGCTAGAGTGGACATCGAGCCAGGTAAGTTTGGGCAGGCTCGGTGCTCAAGAGCTCCAGTGCGCCTGCACGGTCCGGTCTATCCAGTACCACCTACACGCATCAGCCCTCCGGTGGCAGCTCCCCGCACCAGGCTTCCTGTGCGTGTTCTCGGCCCAGTACCACTAGTAACAGCACCACGCATCAGGCCTACAGTGCACCTCGCCTGTCCAGCACTGCCAGAGCCTTCCTCCTCTACAGCGCTGCCGGAGTCTCCCGCCTGTTCAGCGCAGTCAGAGCCTTCCTCCTCTCTAGCGCTGTCGGAGTCGCCCGCCTGTTTAGCGCTGTTAGAGCCTTTCTCCTCTCCAGCGCTGCCGGAGTCTCCTGCCTGTTCAGAGCAGCCAGAGCTGCCAGTCTGCATGGAGCAGCCAGAGCTGCCAGTCTGCATGGAGCAGCCAGAGCTGCCAGTCTGCATGGAGCAGCCAGAGCTGCCAGTCTGCATGGAGCTGCCAGTCTGCATGGAGCAGCCAGAGCTGCCAGTCTGCATGGAGCAGCCAGAGCTGCCAGTCTGCATGGAGCTGTCAGTCTGCATGGAGCAGCCAGAGCTGCCAGTCTGCATGGAGCAGCCAGTCAGCCAGACTCTTCCGGATCTGCCAGTCAGCCGGACTCTTCCAGATCTGCCAGTCAGCCGGACTCTTCCAGATCTGCCAGTCAGCCGGACTCTTCCAGATCTGCCAGTCAACCAGACTCTTCCAGATCCGCCAGTCAGCCAGGATCTGCCGGAACCGCCAGCCAGCCAGGATCTGCCGGATCAAACTACCTGCCTGAGCTTCCTCTCAGTGCTGGGCTTCCTCTCAGTGCCGGGCTTCCTCTCAGTGCCGGGCTTCCCCTCAGTGCCGAGCTTCCCCTCAGTGCCGAGCTTCCCCTCAGTGCCGAGCTTCCCCTCAGTGCCGAGCTTCCCCTCAGTGCCGAGCTACCCCTCAGTCCCGAGCTGCCCCTCAGTCCCGAGCTGCCCCTCAGTCCCGAGCTGCCCCTCAGTCCCGAGCTGCCCCTCAGTCCCGAGCTGCCCCTCAGTCCCGAGCTGTCCCTCAGTCCCGAGCTGCCCCTCAGTCCAGGTGGATTCTGGGTGAGGACTACTAGGCCATGGTCGGCGGCGAGGGTGGACTATCCTAGGACGCGAGGAGGAGGGACTAAGACATTGATGGAGTGGGGTCCACGTCCCGCGCCGGAGCCGCCACCATGGTCAGACGCCCACCCGGACCCTCCCTATTGTTTTTGATGTGCGTCCGGGAGTCCGCACCTTCTGTCACGCCCTGGTCGAAGTATTTTGTGCTTTCTTTATTGTTTTGGTCAGGCCAGGGGTGACATGGGTTTATTCATGTGGTGTGTTTTGTCTTGGGGTTTTAGTAGGTATTGGGATTGTGGCTTAGTGGGGTTCTCTAGGTAAGTCTATGGCTGTCTGAATTGGTTCTCAATGAGAGGCAGGCCATATTTAGGCAGCCATATTCTTTGAGTGTTTCGTGGGTGATTGTTCCTGTCTCTGTGTTGTTCACCAGATAGGGCTGTTTCGGTTTTCGTTACGTTCATTACGTTCTTTGTTTTGTAGTGTTTGTATCGATTCGTGTTTTACGTTTGTTTATTAAACATGGATCGCAATCTACACGCCGCATTTTGGTCCGACTCTCCTTCACATACAGAAAACCGTTACAAAATGAAAGAATTGTTCACGAATTGCACATCACGACAAGCCAACATATTGTGATTTGATTTGGCCAAAGAATCAGGATCATCAGACCAAAATGTTGGGGGGAAACTATACCATAACTGAAGGCCTTATAGTCATAAATTGTTTGCGTTTAATTCAAAAACATGGATTACACAGTCATTTGGTGAAGGTTTCAGAAACAGAGAAGTATCACTGCAAAAACCATGTCTCTGTCATGAACAAAAACAATCAAGGGTGGGTATCTCTTATTTTCACTTGAAAGGAATGCTGGGAAATGTGCAAATATGGCTCTACCTACAATGGTAAAATAACACTCCCAAAAAAGACCACTAAGTGTTAATTTAAGTTGCTATTTGCAACACCCAAGACGTTAGTTTGTCAACACTTTGAAAAGTGTTACTTTGACACATATACAATATACACTACTGATAAAAAGTTTGGGGTCACTTATAAATGTCCTTGTTTTTGAAAGAATAGCACATTTTTTGTCCATTAAAATAACATCAAATTGATCAGAAATACAGTGTAGACATTGTTAATGTTGTAAATGACTATTGTAGCTGGAAACGGCAAATTTTTAATGGAATATCTGCATAGGTGTAGAGGCCCATTATCAGCAACCATCACTACTGTGTTCCAATGGCACGTTGTGTTAGCTAATCCAAGTTTATAATTTTAAAAGGCTAATTGATCATTAGAAAAACATTTTGCAATTATGTTAGCACAGCTGAAAACTTGTCCTGATTAAAGAAGCAATAAAACTGGCCTTCTTTAGACTAGTTGAGTATCTGGAGCATCAGCATTGTGGGTTCGATTACAGGCTCAAAATGGCCAGAAACAAAGAACTTTCTGCTGAAACTTGTCAGTCTATTCTTGTTCTGAGAAATGAAGAATATTCCATGCGAGAAATTGCCAAGAAATTGAAGATCTCGTACAACGCTGTGTACTACTCCCTTCACAGAACAGCACAAACTGGCACTAACCAGAATAGAAAGAGGAGTGAGAGGCCCCGGTGCATTACTGAGCAAGAGGACAAATACATTAGAGTGTCTCGTTTGAGAAACAGACGCCTCACATGTCCTCAACTGGCAGCTTCATTAAATAGTACCCACAAAACACCAGTCTCAAATTCAACAGTGAAGAGGCGACTCCGGGATGCTGGCCTTCTAAGCCAGGAGAAGTTGACTGAAATTAAGCTAGCTGTAACTGTAACAAAAGACACGCTAATACAGTGCTTTCAGAAAGTATTCACACCCCTTAACTTTTTTCCAAATATTGTTGTGTTATAAAGTAAGATTAAACTGGATTTAATTGTCTTTTCTACACAAATGACTATATAATGTCAAAGTGGAAGAAAAAGTCTAAGGCTTTCCACTAGATGTTGGAACATTGCTGTGGGGACTTGCTTCCATTCAGCCACAAGAGAGCATTAGTGAGGTTGGGCACTGATGTTGGGCGATTAGGCCTGGCTCACAGTCGACTTTCCAATTCATGCCCAAGGTGTTCGATGGGGTTAAGTTCAGGGCTCTATGCAGGCCCGTCAAGTTCTTCCACACTGATCTCAACAAACCATTTCTGTATGGACCTTGCTTGTCATGCTGAAACAGGAAAGGGCCTCCCACAAACTGTTGAAACACAGAATCATCTAGAATGTCATTGTATGCTGTAGCGTTAATATTTCCCTTTATTGGAACTAAGGGGCCTAGGCCGAACCTTGAAAACAGCCCCTGACCATTGTTCCTCTTCCACCAAACTTTACAGTTCGCACTATGCATTCGGGCAGTAAGGGAATACCCCCCTGAATTGGACAAAAATGAATGGCAAGATATTGGCATTGGACAAACCATATACACGATGTCCAATACCACCCAAAGCGGCGTTGATTCGTGCAAAGTATATGGCAAATGCCATATGGCAATTGCCAATTGTAACACTTCAAAAATCCAACAGGGGGCGAGTGCGCTCCACCGGGGTTTTTCATATTGGAAATGCAACCCAAGTCAACATCCAAAAGCAAAATTTTGAAAAAATGATTTTTTTTTCAAAAACTTTTCACCCCTTAAAAAAAGTGCTTTCTGGGCCGTTTTTCGAAATTCTTTCGATTTTTTTTGTCAATTACACATGTGTAAGAACTGTATGAATATACTTGTGTCCAATTTTGTTATCATATATATTTTTTTAATTACATGCGCATAAGGCATATGTTTTGTCCATTTGCAATATGATTTCATAGGAAGTCAAAAGTCAAAAGTCAAAAATGTCAAAATTTTGTAAAAAACTTCACACATCCTTAAAAAAGTGCTTTCTGGACCGTTTTTCAAAATTCTTTCGATTTTTGTGTCAATTACACATGTATAAGAACTTTATCAACATACTTTAGTCATACTTTATTATCATTTTTATTTTTTTTTACTTGTGCATAAGGCATATGTTTTCTCCATTTGGAATATGATTTCATAGGAAGTCAAAAGTCAAAAATGTCAAAATTTTATAAAAAACTTCACACACCCTTAATAAAGTGCTTTCTGGACCGTTTTTCAAAATTATTTCGAATTTTGTGTCAATTACACACGTATAAGAACTGTATCAACATACTTTATTCGTATTTTATTATCATAATTTTTTATTTATTTTTTTACTTGTGCATAAGGCATATGTTTTGTCCATTTGCAATATGATTTAATAGGATGTCAAAAGTCGAAAATTTGATTTTTTTTTTAACTTTGAAAACTAAAAAAAAGTGCTTTCTGGACCGTTTTTCGAAATTGTTTCGATTTTAAGACAATTAATCATGTGTAAGAAGTGTATAAATATACCTTTGTAAAATGTTATTATCATATTTATTTATTTTTACTTGTGCATAAGGAATATGATTTGTCCATTTGCAATATGATTTCATAGGAAGTCAAGAGTCAAAGTCAAAAGTCAATTTTTTTGGGGCCAAAATTGACTGAACTGATGAACTCGGGACGGCCGGGCAGTGATAGTTGTTCATTTCCATTACTCGTTGTGTTGATTTCATCATGTCCATTTGGTGATGTTTTTTCACTATGGAATCATATTGCAAATGCACATGCATTGTTGTGCAACTGGTAACCCAAAAATAAAAAAATGATGATTTCATTATGTCCATTTGTTTATGTTTCCTTACTTTTTCAAAGTCACTGTACATTTGCAATATGGTTCAATGGGCATGTACCATCACGAATTTGGCATGCTCAAACTATACTTTTGTCAACTTGTATTATCATAATTTTTTTTTTGTTTTACTTGTGCATAAGGCATATGTTTTGTTCATTTGCAATATGATTTCATAGGAAGTCAAAAGTCAAAGTCAAAAGTCTATTTTTGGGGGGGCCAAAATTGACTGTACTGATGAACTCGGGATGGCCGGGCAGTGATAGTTGTTCATTTCCATCACTCGTTGTGTTGATTTCATCATGTCCATTTGGTGATGTTTTTTCACTATAGAATCATATTGCAAATGCACATGCATTGTTGTGCAACTGGTAACCGAAAAAAAAAAAATGATGATTTCATTATGTCCATTTGTTTATGTTTCCTTACTTTTTCAAAGTCACTGTGCATTTGCAATATGTTTTAATGGGCAGGTACCATCACGAATTGGTCATGCTATAAAAATCCTGCAGGAATGTGAAATTGACTGGCCCGATGAACTCGGGATGGCTTTGCAGTGATTCTGGGTCATCTCAATCGCTCGTTTGGGTTGATTTCATCATGTCCATTTGGTGATGTTTTTTCACTATAGAATCATATTGCAAATGCACGTGCAACTGGTAACCGAAAAATAAAAAAATGGTGATTTCATTATGTCCATTTGTTTATGTTTCCTTACTTTTTCAAAGTCACTGTGCATTTGCAATATGTTTTAATGGGCAGGTACCATCACGAATTTGTCATGCTCAAAATTCAAACTATACTTTGCTCAAACTATATCTTTGTCAACTTGTATTATCATATTTTTTGTTTTGTTTTACATGTGCATAAGGCATATGTTTTGTCCATTTGCAATATGATGTCATAGGAAGTCAAAAGTCAAAGTCAAACGTCATTTTTTTGGGGGGCCAAAATTGACTGAACTGATAAACTCGGGATGGCCGGGCAGTGATAGTTGTTCATTTCCATTACTTGTTGTGTTGATTTCATCATGTCCATTTGGTGATGTTTTTTCACTATAGAATCATATTGCAAATGCGCGTGCAACTGGTAACCGAAAAAAAAAATGATGATTTCATTATGTCCATTTGTTTATGTTTTCTTACTTTTTCAAAGTCACTGTGCATTTGCAATATGATTTAATGGGCAGGTACCATCACAAATTTGTCATGCTCAAAATTCAAACTATACTTTGCTCAAACTATACCTTTGTCAACTTGTATTATCATAATTTTTTTTTGTTTTACTTGTGCACAAGGCATATGTTTTGTCCATTTGCAATATGATGTCATAGGAAGTCAAAAGTCAAAGTCAAAAGTAACGATTTTCCTCCGTGCAACTGGTGATCTGAAATGTGCAACTGGTGATCTGAAATGTGCAACTGGTGATCTGAAATGTGCAACTGGTAACCCCCCCCAAAAAAATTTTTGATTTTTTTTGTTTATGTTTCCTTACTTTTTCAAAGTCACTGTGCATTTGCAATATGTTTTAATGGGCAGGTACCATCACGAATTTGTCATGCTATAAAAATCCTGCAGGAATGTGAAATTGACTGGCCCGATGAACTCGGGATGGCTTTGCAGTGATTCTGGTTCATCTCAATCGCTCGTTAGGGTAGATTTCAGAATGTCACTTTTGGTGATAGTACCTCACTGTTTAAACATATTGCAAATGGACAAGAGTCCATCAGTCAATTAGATATCATTCTGACACCAAACTGATACAAACTGACACCAAACCCACTTTTTCCAACTCGTTTAGTAGCCAACTATTACATACTTCAGAGCTGGCCCAAAATTCACAACGCCTTCGGTTCAAACCATAAAAAAAACATAAAACACGTAGTTACGTTCTAGCTGCGGGTCCATTTCTTATGTTATGTGTTGGCCTAGCTGAGGCGACCCCGAATCCCAAGTTTCGGCTCGATAGGTCATTTGGTGTCCGAGAAAAACCCTAATTGGTGCTGAAAATCCACTATTTTCCTAGACTTGCTACGGGGTCCTTGAACGAGCTATCGGAGAGAAACGTTGGGGTCCGTCTCTATGGGCCGAGCCGGTTTCAATGCACCTAGCCTTGCGTCTCTGAGACTTTTCTAAACGTCGTCATTTTCGTGATGGTCAAAATGAATTGAAGGTATTGCAAATGTGCGAGGCTGTTTCTCGGTCCGAGAACCGTCTAGAGCCACGTAACTCACCACGCACCATCGACCGGAGGTCTAGAACAGGTTTCTAAAGTTTCGGAACTCTAAGTCTGACGGTTCTTTTTTAGCTCGAACAAAGCTAACTATTGCAGCCACTGTCTGTCTCTACGCACCCCAATACGTCCCTCCTTCCAAGTTGTGTTTTAGTGTGATTTTTTTTTCCTTTGAATTTTTTGGGGAAAAATGACTGATTTACAGTTCATGGGGGTTGCCTAATCACATGTATGAAGTTTTGGAAAGATCAGACTTTTTTAACCCCTCGAAACAGCCCCTGAGACACCAATTATGGCACTTCCGGTTGGCACAGGAAGCTATAAATCAACACATATCCTCAATGGGGTATGCTGTTACAGAATCCTGAGTTTTAAGTCCTTACGTTAAGAACTGACTGATTTACACAGGGTCGAATGCACTATGTCTATCAAACTGCAGGCAGGGTATGGGTAAACACTTTTAGGGTGATTTTAACCACTTCCGGTTAGTCCAGGAAGCTTAGAATCAACACAGGTAGACCTCATAGTGGCCTGATGGACTGGTACCGAAGACAGGTTAATACGGCATTCATAACCCATATAGACTTCAGGTTGAAATTAGGGGTGCAGGCAATGTATTCCTATGGGGAGAGATGACACTGTAATCTGTGAGATCAAAATACACTGTTTTACTGTTAAGGGTTAATGCCACACGGTCAAGGTTAGGCTTGCACAGATCGGGAGGACCTTAGGAACATTCATGTGGTGGAATTTTTCTTCTCACCCTAACGGTTCTCTCACTGTCACTCAAAAGCAAATTACATTGTGGGGCAGGCTTCATTTTGGGCCTACTTTTCTAATGGTCGTTGCGCTTAGACCGAGCGAGCTACGGTCAAGCGGGATAGCTCGTTGAACTCGGCACAGTCTGGAGACTATGGTGATGCCATTTTTTGTGTTGATTTCAGAATGCCATTTTGGTGATGGTCCCTCTCCGTTTAAACATATTGCAAATGCACAAAAGTCAACTAGCAAGTCAGTGTCCATCAGTCAATTAGATGTCATTATGACACCAAACCCACTTTTTCCTACTCATTTAGAAGCCAACTATCACATATGTCAGAGCAGTCCCATAATTCACAGCGCCTTTAGTTAAAAACATAATAAAAAGGTAAAACATATAGTTACGTTCTAGCTGCGGGTCCAGTTCGGACATTATGTGAAGGCCTATGTGAGGCGACCCCGAATCCAGAGTTTCGGCTCGATAGGTCATTTGGTGTCCGAGAAAAACCCTAATTGGTGCTGAAAATACACTTTTTTCCATGCCTTGCTACGGGGTCCTTGAACGAGCTATCGGACAGAAACGTTGGGGTCCGTCTCTATGGGCCGAGCCGGTTTCAATGCACCTAGCCTTGCGTCTCTGAGACTTTTCTAAACGTCGTCATTTTCGTAATGGTCAAAATGAATTGAAGGTATTGCAAATGTACGAGGCTGTTTCTCGGTCCGAGAACCGTCTAGAGCCACGTAACTCACCACGCACCATCGACCGGAGGTCTAGAACAGGTTTCTAAAGTTTCGGAACTCTAAGTCCGACGGTTCTTTTTTACCTCGAACAAAGCTAACTATTGCAGCCACTGTCTGTCTCTACGCACCCCAATACGTCCCTCCTTCCAAGTTGTGTTTTAGTGTGGTTTTTTTTTCCTTTGAATTTTTTTGGGGAAAAATGACTGATTTACAGTTCATGGGGGTTGCCTAATCACATATATGAAGTTTTGGACAGATCTGACTTTTTTAACCCTTCGAAACAGCCCCTGAGACACCATTTAAGGCACTTCCGGTTGGCACAGGAAGCTACAAATAAACTCATATCCTGATTGGGGTATGCCTTTACATAATCCTGAGTTTTACGTCTTTACGTTAAGAACTGAGTTATTTACGGAGGGTTTAGTATCTGTGTGTTATTTCAGAAAATCATAGAAAATCACAGAAATCTCGCAGAGCTCCGCAGCACACTTTAAAAAGATTTGTATGAACACCCTGCAACTGGATCTGTAACCGTTGAAAAAAACCCCTGCCTATTTGTGAACATCACCAAGTTGTCATTGTTCCGTTTCTCTTAAATGACGATAGATAAATGGCTGGTTCTTTTTTTATTGACACCGGAGGCTCCTTGACTTTGACCTGAAGTGGAGAAATAATTTCTCTATTTCCATTTTGGACCTTTAATCCCAGAAAAATGGCCATAACTCAAAAACCGTCGAGGCCTAGACGCCATCTTGTTCGGGGCCAACTGCCCATTATGCCAAACCTACGCTCACCAAGTTTCGGCTTCGAAATATTTTCCGTTTTTAAGATAAGGCCCCGTCGTGATTCGTGATGTTTTGCCAAATTGCCATATGATTCCGTATGCCCTCTTGTGGGAATTTCCGGGATAGCGGAAAAATGGTCCAAAACTTGTTTATTTTATAAAACGGAAACCGAATGTCCGACAAAGTTCATTTGATGACTTCCCGGTAGGTCCGGCCCTACCGCACGGCCCGACGCCGACCGCAAATTTTACAAACGATTTCGGACGTCTAGTAATCATACACGAAATGCCGAAATGTTCCCTTAAGGTATGATAGTGTCCTCCTGGCATCCGCCAAACCCTTTTTTGCTGCTGCTCGGCCATGGAAACCCATTTCATGAAGCTCCCAACGAACAGTTATAGTGCTGATGTTGCTTCCAGAGGCCATTTGGAACTCGGTTGTGATTGTTGCAATCGAGGACAGATGATTTTTATGCGCTACGCACTTCAGCACTCAGTGGTCCCGTTCTGTGAGCTTATGTGGCCTACCACACTTGTGTGGCCTACCATAAGCAGCTGAGCTATTGTTGCTCCTAGACATTTCCTCTTCACAATGTCAGCACATACAGTTGACCGGGGCAGCTCTAGCAGGGCAGAAATTTGACAAACTGATTTGTTGGAAAGGTGACATCCTATGACGGTGCCATATTGAAAGTCACTGAGCCATTTTACTGCCAATATTTGTCTATGGAGATTGCATGGCTGTGTGCGTGATTGTATTCACCTGTCAGCAACATGTGTGGCTGAAATAGCCGAATCCACTAATTTGAAGGAGTGTCCACATACTTTTGTATATACAGTGTAAGTATTCAACCCCGTGAGTAAATACATGTTAGAATCACCTTTGGCAGAGATTACAGATGTGAATCTTTCTGGGTAACTCTCTAAGAGCTTTCCACACCTGGATTGTGCAACATTTGCCCATTATTATTTTCAAAATTCTCCAAGCTCTGTCAAATTGGTTGTTGATCATTGCTAGACAACCATTTTCAGGTCTTGCCATAGATTTTCAAGCAGATTTAAGTCAAAACTCTTCCAATCTGTCTTCTTGGTAAGCAACTCCAATGTAGATTTTTCTGTCCTGCTGAAAGGTGAATTCATCTCCCAATGTCTAGTGGAAAGCAGACTGAACCACATTTGTCTCTAGGATTTTGTCAGTGCTTAGCTCCATCCCGTAAATGTTTTATTTTGAAAAACTTCCCAGTCTTTAGCGATTACAAGCATACTCATAACATGATGCAGCCACCACAATGCTTGAAAATATGGAGAGTGGTACTGAGTAATGTGTTGTATTGGGTTTACCCTAAACATAACACTTTGTGTTCAGGACAAATGGTGAAAAGATGTTGATCCATCCTCAGTTTTCTCCTATCACAGTCATTTAACTCTGTAACTGATTTAAAATCACCATTAGCCTCATGGTGAAATACCGGGGCGGTTTCCTTCCTATCCGGCAACTGAGTTAAGAAGGACACACATCTTTGTAGTGACTGGGTGTATTGATACACCATCCAACGTGTAATTAATAACTTCACCATGATCAAATGGATATTCCATGTCTGTTTTGTTTTAGTTTTTACCCATCTACCAATAGGTGCCCTTCTTTGTGAGGCATTGGAAAAACTCCCTGGTCTTTATGGTTGAATCTGTTTATTAAATTCACTGTTCGACTGAGGGACCTTACAGATAATTGTATGTGTGGGGTAAAGAGATGAGGTAGGCATTCAAAAATCATGCTAAACACAATGTTTTTTTCTAACACTAGATTAGCGATTAGATCAGGGGTTCCACAATGTTTGACTCAGGTCCCCCTTCTGACATTGGGGAACATCCCACACCCCCCTTTGCGTGCACGTCACGTCTATTTCTATGGGCACAAGCACTGTTCATGCCACAAACCTTTCACACCCTCTTGTTGCCAGAGAGAAAATTTTCCAGGTATACAGCTTATTTCCTGCATTTATACACTTTTTGTCATGGGATGCCGAAAACATTGAGCTGTTTTAAAGCTATTTCTCTTGCATTTCTATACATTTCGCCATGTCTAATGTGTATTCATGTGATATTTGAGTGACAAACATTACAACAAAATCTATGGGCTAAAAAACCTAGCAAAAAAACGTTAGCTGATATTGTCTAGTTCAGTGGTTCCCAAACTAGGAGTCGCCACCTGTCACGTTAGTCATAAGAATTAAGGAGTCATAAGAATTGCACATGTTTAATAATTAATAAACTCACCAAACAAAAACAGAAGAAAAACGAAATGTGAAGTTCTGGGCTGCTCACAGGCAGCCACACAAAAACAAGATCCCACAAAACACAAAGGGGAATGGCTGCCTAAATATGACCCCCAATCAGTGACAATGATATTTATGCTGCAGTAGTTTGTGTCGGGGGGCTAGGGTGAGTTTGTTATATCTGGAGTACTTCTCCTGTCCTATTCGGTGTCCTGTGTGAATCTAAGTGTGCGTTCTCTAATTCTCTCCTTCTCTCTTTCTTTCTCTCTCTCGGAGGACCTGAGCCCTAGGACCATACTCCAGGACTACCTGACATGATGACTCCTTGCTGTCCCCAGTCCACCTGGCCGTGCTGCTGCTCCAGTTTCAACTGTTCTGCTTTATTATTATTAGACCATGCTGGTCATTTATGAACATTTGAACATCTTGGCCATGTTCTGTTATAATCTTCACCCGGCACAGCCAGAAGAGGACTGGCCACCCCACATATGCTCTCTCTAATTCTCTCTTTCTTTCTCTCTCTCGGAGGACCTGAGCCCTAGGACCATGCCCCAGGACTACCTGACATGACTCCTTGCTGTCCCCAGTCCACCTGACCGTGCTGCTGCTCCAGTTTCAACTGTTCTGCCTTATTATTATTCGACCATGCTGGTCATTTATGAACATTTGAACATCTTGGCCATGTTCTGTTATAATCTGCACCCGGCACAGCCAGAAGAGGACTGGCCACCCCACATAGCCTGGTTCCTCTCTAGGTTTCTTCCTAGGTTTTGGCCTTTCTTGGGAGTTTTTCCTAGCCACCGTGCTTCTACACCTGCATTGATTGCTGTTTGGGGTTTTAGGCTGGGTTTCTGTACAGCACTTTGAGATATCAGCTGATGTACGAAGGGCTATATAAATAAATTTGATTTGATAAACAGATGCCTCTGATTGGGAACCATACCAGGCCAACATAGAAAAATAAATCACCTAGATGGCCCACCCTAGTCACACCCGGACCTAACCAACATAGAGAATGAAAAGCTTTCTATGGTCAGGGCGTGACAGTATCCCCCACAAAGGTGCGGACTCCGACCGCAAAACCTGACTCAATAGGGGAGGGTAAGTAAGGGGAGCAGTACCTACTCCGCTTGTGGATACGGCATCATCTTCAATGGCGGCTCTGGTGCTGGGATCGTCGCCGGATGCTCCGGACCTTGGATCGTCGCCGGGGACACCGGACCGTGGGTCGTAGCCAACTGGGTTGTGAAGGTGCACTGGAGACCTGGTGTGTATAGCCGGCATCAATTGTTCCGGAACTTTAACACACTTCTCAGGACGAGTACGGGGAGCTGACTCAAGTGGCACCAAACTGACAACACATTCCTTCATTTCAAATCCGTGCATCCTCCACCAACTCAACAACTCTCCCATTTCTATCTCCTCCAAATTCTCCTTCTTCTCCCAGACTGGCTCTGGTTCACTCTTCTGCACCGCCGACTGCTCCATGTGCCCCCCATTGATTTTATTGGGGTTTCTGTGGCCTACCTCCCCGACTTCGTCGCTTTCGCTGCTTCCGCCTGCCTCCATGGCAGGCTCTTCTCTACTGCTATTATGTCGTCCCAAGTCCAGGATGTTCTCTCCATAATCTCCTCCACAGACCAGGATGCCATTATCTCCCGGGCACGCTGCTTGGTCCGTTGTTGGTGGGATCTTCTGTCTACAGATAGTTGCCTGTGTGCACACCAGTAGCTTCACGTTTCGTTTGTGCTTGTTTGTTTTGTTTGGTGAGTCTCTATTAATTAAAATATGTGGAACTCTACGCATGCTGCGCCTTGGTCCAATCATTATGACGAACGTGACACCACCCCATTATGGGGTTGCCTGATATAAAAATGGGGTCGCAGAAGAATTTCTAAAATCCCACCAAACCCTCCCCCAAAATGGTATATAATATACTCAAAACTGTTGTTGGCTTAGCTACATTTACAAGCTATTCCTCTCAACTATACAATCATACTTTATATCTATCTAGCAAGCTAGTCATCCAGCAAAGCATTATTATGTTTTGCTGACTTTTTTGTCACTTTTGGAGCACATGCTTTTGTCACTATGGTAGTTCCCTACAATGGCAAAGTGTACCTTTTCTTAGTACATGGTTTTGTATCTGTGGACTACATGTAAGTAAGGTAATATCTGAGATATAAACTGGGGTACAATAATGTACCTACAACTAAAAGTTCAAAGGATGACCTTTACAGGGTATCACCCCAAGCCAAGTGGTTGTACCCCATTAAAAACACATCGAAATCTTTATTGTGTAGGTACAACACACTCAATGAGCTAATCGTCTTTAAGTAAACATGTACTTCAAGTTGTCATATGGGACACATGGATACATACACACGTGTACACAGTACACTCACACACAAACACATGCAAGCAAGCAGACACACACACAGGTTTCTTAAAAAAATATAAAAATGTAAAGACATTGTACATTTTTCCCAGGAAGGATTGTTGTTTGGTACTCGAAAAGTAGCAATTTCTGCAGAATGGCTGCAACTTTATACCAAATGCTTCAGAAAGGGTTTTAAATCTGGTGGACCAATAATCTGCCAGATAAGGACAGGACCAGAATATGTGGGTCAAGTCCGCCAAGGAGCTTTTACACCTGTCACATGTTCCATCAAAATTTGGGTAAAATTTGGACAATCTGGCCTTGCTGAAATGGATATGGTGAAGTACCTTATACTGTCTTATGCTTAGCCGGGCACAAGACGAGCTTCCATTTACAGTAAGTAAGGCAGTATTCCAGACTCTCCTCTCAGATTGGATTTTTTATTTTTTTTTAAAAATTTTATTTTTATTTTTTTTGAATTTTACCCCTTTTTCTCCCCAATTTCGTAGTATCCAATTGTTGTAGTAGCTACTATCTTGTCTCATCGCTACAACTCCCGTACGGGCTCGGGAGAGACGAAGGTTGAAAGTCATGCGTCCTCCGATACACAACCAACCAAGCCGCTGCTTCTTTAACACAGCGCACATCCAACCCGGAAGCCAGCCGCACCAATGCGCCGGAGGAAACACCGTGCACCTGGCCACCTTGGCTAGCGTACACTGCGCCCAGCCCGCCACAGGAGTCGCTGGTGCGCGATGAGACAAGGACACCCCTACCGACCAAGCCCTCCCTAACCCGGGCGACGCTAGGCCAATTGTGCGTCGCCCCACGGACCTCCCGGTCGCGGCCGGTTACGACAGAGCCTGGGCGCGAACCCAGGACTCTGATGGCACAGCTGGCGCTGCAGTACAGCGCCCTTAACCACTGCGCCACCCGGGGGGCCCCCCAGATTGGATTTTATTGAGTGATGGGATATTTTTTATTTTATTTCACCTTTATTTTAACTAGGTAGTATAGTTGAGAACAAGTTCTCATTTACAACTGCGACCTGGCCAAGATAAAGAAAATCAGTTCGACAAATACAACAGCACAGAGTTACGCATGGAATTAACAAAACATACAGTCAATAATACAGTAGAAAAAGTATATATACAGTGTGTGCAAATAAGGTAGGATAAGGGAGGTAAGGCAATAAATAGGCCATGGTGGCGAAATAATTACAATATAGCAATTAAACACTGGAATGGTAGAAAGTGCAGAAGATGAATGTGCAAGTAGAGATACTGGGGTGCAAATGTGCAAGATAAATAAATAAATACAGTATGGGGATGAGGTAGTTGGATGGGATATTTACAGATGGGCTATGTACAGGTGCAGTGATCTGTGAGCTGCTCTGACAGCTGGTGCTTAAAGCTAGTGAGGGAGATATGAGTTTCAAGTTACAGAGATTTTTGCAGTTCGTTTCAGTCATTGGCAGCAGAGAACTGGAAGTAACCAGTGAGATATACCTGCTGGAGCGCATGCTATGGGTGGGTGCTGCTATGGTGACTAGTGAGCTGAGATGAGGCAGGGCTTTACCTAGCAGAGACTTGTAGATGACCTGGAGCCAGTGGGTTTGGCGACGAATATGAAGCAAGGGCCAGCCAACGAGAGCGTACAGGTCGCAGTGGTGGGTAGTATATGGGGCTTTGGTGACAAAACGGATGGCACTGTGATATACTATATCCAATTTGTTGAGTAGAGTGTTGGAGGCTGTTTTGTAAATGACATCGCTGAAATCGAGGATCGGTAGGATGGTCAGTTTTTACGAGGGTATGTTTGGCAGCATGAGTGAAGGATGCTTTGTTGCATAATAGGAAACCGATTCTAGATTTCATTTTGGATTGGAGATGCTTAATGTGAGTCTGGAAGGAGAGTTTACAGTCTAACCAGACACCCAGGTATTTGTAGTTGTCAGAACTGTCCAGAGTAGTGATGCTGGAAGGGCGGGCAGCGATCGGTTGAATAGCATGCATTTAGTTTTACTTGCTTTTAAGAGCAGTTGGAGGCCATGGAAGGAGAGTTGTATGGCATTGAAGCTCGTCTGGAGGTTAGTTAACACAGTGTCCAAAGAAGGGCCAGAGGTATACAGAATGGTGTCGTCTGCGTAGAGGTGGATCATAGAATCATCAGCAGCAAGAGCGTCATCATTGATGTATATAGAGAAGAGAGTTGGTCCGAGAATTTAACTCTGTGGCACCCCCATAGACTGCCAGAGATCCGGGCAACATTAAACTTAGTAAGGCTGAAAGCTGAATTCAGTTTGCCTGGAAGAAATAGGTGATTATTAAATAAAGGACATTCAATAGAGAAATCACAGAATTTAAAATGTTGATGGAATTGAGTCCAAATTTCAAGAGTATTGACAACAATTGGATTGCATGTGTAGCGTAAACAGAAAGAGGGAGATGGTGGAGGTGACTAAAGCTGACAAAGATTAAGAGAAACATGAGTTGGCTTCTGTTTGATACCACCACCCCATAAAAAAGACATAAGCTTATCCAATAAAGTGAAGAAAAAAAAGAGGGAGACACTGGAACAAATACAGAAATCTGGGCAATACGCTCATCTTGATACAATTCGCATTACCAGCTAAAGTAAAAATGGAGAATACTCCATCTCTGAAAGTCCAGTTTAAGTTTGCTGAACAGAGAAATAAAGTTATCATCATGGAGGGAAGACGAGGTACATGTGATATTGTTCCCTAAATATTTAAAGCCAGCCTTGGACATACGAAATGGAATAGTATCCCACGGAATTTGTAATGCTAATGAATTAATAGGAAAATGTATTTATAACCCGAAAACACACCAAACCTATGCAATAGGTCCACTACCTCAGGGACCCACATTTCAGGGTCTGAGATAAAAGCAAGTCATCTGCATACAAGGAAACTTTGTGTTCCAGTCCCCATCTGTAGATAACATGTGTTGTCTTTAGCATAATAGAGAGGGGTTCTAGCGCCAGGGCAAATAACAGAGGGGACATTGGACATACCTGTGTAATAGTATAACTTTAGTCCGTCCCCTCGCCCCTACCCAGGCTTGAACCAGGGACCCTCTGCACACATAGACAACTGACACCCACGAAGCATCGTTACACATCGCTCCACAAAAGCAGCAGCCCTTGCAAGGGGAACAACTATTTCAGGTCTCAGAGCGAGTGACGTCACCGATTGAAACGCTATTAGCGCGCACCACCACTAACTAGCTAGCCATTTCACATCGGTTACACCTGGCGTGTGGCCCTTGATAATGGGAAATACTGTGAACAAAGTTTGAAGCCTTGGGTGATGAATACAGTTGTACCCAGAAAATAAAATTTGCACCAAAGCCACATTTTCCCAGTACAGAGAATAAATATTCCCATTCTCCCCTGACATTAAGCAGACGGCAAATGTTAGAAAAGGAGTGCCGACCCTTAATAAATCCTGTCTGCTCCGTTGATTCTATTCGAGAGGCATGCAAATTCGCTAATATTTTTAAACCTGCATTTAAAAGGGAGATCGGTCTGTATGAGCCACACTCAGATGCATCTTTGCCGGGTTTTAACAAAAATGTGATCGACGCCTCTGTCAGGGTTTGGGGTAAAACACCCAGGTCCAGGGAATTTTCAAACAGTTCAATCAGGAGAGGGGCTAGTTTGGCAGAAAACGTATTGTATAAATTTGATTGGGTGCTAGGGTGCCATCTGTGCTAGGAGATTTCACACTTTGCATTGCTGTAATTTCATTAATAATCTCCTCTAGCTTCAAAGGTCTCCTCTCTGTATTACTGGTAGGAGTTTCCAAATTGTCAAGGAAGTCATTCATAATTGAATTGTCTTCAGGTGATTCAGATGTGTAAAGATCACATTTTTTTGGGGGGGGGGGTGACAGTATTATTGATTTCAGTGGGACTAACTTAAGACACCCGAGGTGTTGTGAACTTGAGGGATCAGCTGTGCGGCAGATTTTCACTTGAGTTGAAGTCGACCAGCCTTTTCTCCATGTTCGTAAACAAAACCGCGTGCACGGAGTAGCTGCTGCTCAGCCTTATTGGTGGATATTAAATTGTACTAAGTTTGAAGACTCAGCCTTTCTTTGTAAAGATCTGGTGATGGAGAGGTGGAGCACTGTTGGTCTAATTCCAGAATTGAGTTGATCAGCTGTTGTTGTTATATTTGGTTGTTTATTGAGGAGAGGAAGAGAAAAAAAATTTTCCTTTAAGAACAACTTTAAGTGTTTCTCAAAGTGTAGATGGAGAGATCAAATCAGTTTTAATTGTCTCAACAAAGACCTTCAATTCCATTCGAAATAATGGTGCAGAATGAATTGTTTAAAAGTAAAGATCTCCATACAGGGCGATCTGTATAGTTCAATGAGAATGAGAAGTCGTGTGACAGAGGAGCATGATCACTAATAACAATGGCAGAGTATTCTACTTTCTTAACAGAGGGGAGAAGGGCTTTATCTACAAAAAAGTAGTCTATTGTAGAATAGGAGTTGTGCACGTGAAAATAAATATAATTATTTGTTACGGGGAAAAAGGAATCTCCATGGATCTACACATCCTGGGTGGATCACACAATTCAAGTCACCTCCAAAAATGTAATGGTGTGAGTTGACATTGGGCAGCAAAGAAATAAGTTTGTTAATGAAATTGGGAGCATAAACATTTACAAGCAAAACAGAGGTGTGAAAGAGAGAACCAGACACCATAACAAAATGCCCCTGTGGATCCAAGATTATGTCAGCAGCGGTAAATTGTACTTTCTTATGAATAAGTACTGCTGTTCCCCTTAGCATTGTATTTTGAGTGGAATATTTGTCCGACCCAAGATTTACCATCTACCAAGTCTACCATGATCTGCTGCACACAGATGTGTTTCTTGTAAGAATGCTATATCGGTTTTTAAATTCTTAAGATAACTAAATACTCTAGTACGTTTAACCTGGCCGTTCATTGCCTTGATGTTCCAGCTTGTAAACCTAATAGCTGATCACCCAACTGCCACCCCAAAATCTGAATGGTCAGTCATTAAAAGTTGAGATTTCTAAATGAAGACTGAAATAGAGATGAAAACCCTGTATAAGATCACCGATCATATCTTGTGACGAAAGAAAAAGCATGTACCAAAAAGTTAGTCAAAACACTGTTGAAGTAGAACGTGTAAGAATCAAATGGTTAATAAAGGCAAACAACATCCCCCCACCCACCCCCTGACATAAAACCCTCAAAATAACACAACAAACAACATCCCCCCCACCCACCCCCTGACATAAAACCTTCAAAATAACACAACAAACAACATCCCCCCACCCCCTGACATAAAACCCTCAAAATAACACAACAAACAACATCCCCCCCCACCCCCTGACATAAAACCCTCAAAATAACACAACAAACAACATCCCCCCCACCTCCTGACATAAAACCCTCAAAAAAACACAACAAACAACGTTCCCCCACCCCCGACATAAAACCCTCAAAATAACACAACAAACAACATCCCCCCACCCCTGACATAAAACCCTCAAAATAACACAACAAACAACATCCCCCCACCCCCTGACATAAAACCCTCAAAATAACACAACAAACAACATCCCCCACCCCTGACATAAAACCCTCAAAATAACACAACAAACAACATCCCCCACCCACTGACATAAAACCCTCAAAATAACACAACAAACAACATCCCCCCACACCCCTGACATAAAACCCTCAAAATAACACAACAAAAAACATCCCCCCACCCCCTGACATAAAACCCTCAAAATAACACAACAAACAACATCCCCCCACCCCCTGACATAAAACCCTCAAAATAACACAACAAACAACATCCCCCCCACCCCCTGACATAAAACCCTCAAAATAACACAACAAACAACATCCCCCCACTTCCTGACATAAAACCCTCAAAATAACACAACAAACAACATCCCCACACCCCCTGACATAAAACCCTCAAAATAACACAACAAACAACATCCCCCCCACGCCCTGACATAAAACCCTCAAAATAACACAACAAACAACGTTCCACCACCCCCTGACATAAAACCCTCAAAATAACACAACAAACAACATCCCCCCACCCCCTGACATAAAACCCTCAAAATAACACAACAAACAACATCCCTCCACCCCCTGACATAAAACCCTCAAAATAACACAACAAACAACATCCCCCCACCCCCTGACATAAAACCCTCAAAATAACACAACAACCAACATCCCCCCACCCCCTGACATAAAACCCTCAAAATAACACAACAAACAACATCCCCCCACCCCCTGACATAAAACCCTCAAAATAACACAACAACCAACATCCCCCCACCCCCTGACATAAAACCCTCAAAATAACACAACAACCAACATCCCCCCACCCCCTGACATAAAACCCTCAAAATAACACAACAAACAACATCCCCCCACGCCCTGACATAAAACCTCTCGAAATAACACAACAAACAACATCCCCCCACGCCCTGACATAAAACCCTCAAAATAACAAAACAAACAACATCCCCCCACCCCCTGACATAAAACCCTCAAAATAACGCAACAGACAACATCCCCCCACCCCCTGACATAAAACCCTCAAAATAACACAACAAACAACATCCCCCCACCCCATGACATAAAACCCTCAAAATAACGCAACAGACAACATCCCCCCACCCCCTGACATAAAACCCTCAAAATAACACAACAACCAACATCCCCCCACCCCCTGACATAAAACCCTCAAAATAACGCAACAGACAACATCCCTCCACCCCTGACATAAAACCCTCAAAATAACACAACAAACAACATCCCCCCACCCCCTGACATAAAACCCTCAAAATAACACAAAAAACAACATCCCCCACCCCTGACATAAAACCCTCAAAATAACACAACAAACAACATCCCCCACCCACTGACATAAAACCCTCAAAATAACACAACAAACAACATCCCCCCACACCCCTGACATAAAACCCTCAAAATAACACAACAAAAAACATCCCCCCACCCCCTGACATAAAACCCTCAAAATAACACAACAAACAACATCCCCCCACCCCCTGACATAAAACCCTCAAAATAACACAACAAACAACATCCCCCCCACCCCCTGACATAAAACCCTCAAAATAACACAACAAACAACATCCCCCCACTTCCTGACATAAAACCCTCAAAATAACACAACAAACAACATCCCCACACCCCCTGACATAAAACCCTCAAAATAACACAACAAACAACATCCCCCCCACGCCCTGACATAAAACCCTCAAAATAACACAACAAACAACGTTCCACCACCCCCTGACATAAAACCCTCAAAATAACACAACAAACAACATCCCCCCACCCCCTGACATAAAACCCTCAAAATAACACAACAAACAACATCCCTCCACCCCCTGACATAAAACCCTCAAAATAACACAACAAACAACATCCCCCCACCCCCTGACATAAAACCCTCAAAATAACACAACAACCAACATCCCCCCACCCCCTGACATAAAACCCTCAAAATAACACAACAAACAACATCCCCCCACCCCCTGACATAAAACCCTCAAAATAACACAACAAACAACATCCCCCCACCCCCTGACATAAAACCCTCAAAATAACACAACAACCAACATCCCCCCACCCCCTGACATAAAACCCTCAAAATAACACAACAAACAACATCCCCCCACGCCCTGACATAAAACCTCTCGAAATAACACAACAAACAACATCCCCCCACGCCCTGACATAAAACCCTCAAAATAACAAAACAAACAACATCCCCCCACCCCCTGACATAAAACCCTCAAAATAACGCAACAGACAACATCCCCCCACCCCCTGACATAAAACCCTCAAAATAACACAACAAACAACATCCCCCCACCCCATGACATAAAACCCTCAAAATAACGCAACAGACAACATCCCCCCACCCCCTGACATAAAACCCTCAAAATAACACAACAACCAACATCCCCCCACCCCCTGACATAAAACCCTCAAAATAACGCAACAGACAACATCCCTCCACCCCCTGACATAAAACCCTCAAAATAACACAACAAACAACATCCCCCCACCCCCTGACATAAAACCCTCAAAATAACGCAACAGACAACATCCCCCCACCCCCTGACATAAAACCCTCAAAATAACACAACAACCAACATCCCCCCACCAACTGACATAAAACCCTCAAAATAACACAACAAACAACATCCCCCCACGCCCTGACATAAAACCTCTCGAAATAACACAACAAACAACATCCCCCCACGCCCTGACATAAAACCCTCAAAATAACACAACAAACAACATCCCCCCACCCCCTGACATAAAACCCTCAAAATAACGCAACAGACAACATCCCCCCACCCCCTGACATAAAACCCTCAAAATAACACAACAAACAACATCCCCCCACCCCCTGACATAAAACCCTCAAAATAACACAACAGACAACATCCCCCCACCCCCTGACATAAAACCCTCAAAATAACACAACAAACAACATCCCCCCACCCCCTGACATAAAACCCTCAAAATAACGCAACAGACAACATCCCTCCACCCCCTGACATAAAACCCTCAAAATATCACAACAAACAACATCCCCCCACCCCCTGACATAAAACCCTCAAAATAACGCAACAGACAACGTCCCCCCACCCCCTGATATAAAACCCTTAAAATAACACAACAAACAACATCCCCCCCAGGCCCTGACATAAAACCCTCAAAATAACACAACAAACAACATCCCCCACCCCCTGACATAAAACCCTCAAAATAACACAAAAAACAACATCCCCCACTTCCTGACATAAAACCCTCAAAATAACACAACAAACAACATCCCCCCCACCCCCCTGACATAAAACCCTCAAAATAACACAACAAACAACATCCCCCCACCCCCCTGACATAAAACCCTCAAAATAACACAACAAACAACATCCCCCCACCCCCTGACATAAAACCCTCAAAATAACACAACAGACAACATCCCCCCACCCCCTGACATAAAACCCTCAAAATAACACAACAAACAACATCCCCCCACCCCCTGACATAAAACCCTCAAAATAACACAACAAACAACATCCCCCCCACCCCCCTGACATAAAACCCTCAAAATAACACAACAAACAACATCCCCCCACCCCCCTGACATAAAACCCTCAAAATATCACAACAAACAACATCCCCCCACCCCCTGACATAAAACCCTCAAAATAACGCAACAGACAACGTCCCCCCACCCCCTGATATAAAACCCTTAAAATAACACAACAAACAACATCCCCCCAGGCCCTGACATAAAACCCTCAAAATAACACAACAAACAACATCCCCCACCCCCTGACATAAAACCCTCAAAATAACACAACAAACAACATCCCCCCCACGCCCTGACATAAAACCCTCAAAATAACACAACAAACAACATCCCCCACCCCCTGACATAAAACCCTCAAAATAACACAAAAAACAACATCCCCCACTTCCTGAAATAAAACCCTCAAAATAACACAACAAACAACATCCCCCCCACCCCCCTGACATAAAACCCTCAAAATAACACAACAAACAACATCCCCCCACCCCCCTGACATAAAACCTTCAAAATAATAAAATAATAAACAAAATAATAAACACAGTACAAAATGAAACTGTCCTATGCTCGCCTCTAAGGTGGAATGCAGGCTTCCCCAAATAGGGTCAAACTCCCAGTAAACCATCTGTCACTTAACTTACCCTACACAAGAGGGCTCCCAATTATTGACATAAATATATACAACGCCAGTTTTAAATTGTTTAAACTCAAATATTAACAGTGTCGCTTAACAGTTGATTAGTTACATCCTCCACTGGCTTTAACAAATGAAAATAGTCAAATAAAATGTTCTGTCTGTCAAGACTTCGGCCCATGTGTTAGGGGGGTAATCTGCGCCACGCCACGTTCCAGTAGCCGCAATGCGCAACGGTGTCCACAACCACAGGGAGTAAAGTATGATACTGTAACACCAACCTGTTACAGGTAGGCAGCAGTAACGTCACCGGCAGGGCTCTAGTGTGTCACTAATTTGGTTGCATGCAGAATATTTTGTTGTGCGACTATGAAAAAAAATCTCCCAAATAATAATTGCTGTAATGATAAGGCACTGTACTGTTGTTTCTGAGTGCTCTAGAGAAACAGGCAAGTGCAGATCGTTAGCGTCATGGTTGCACCCTGACTACACTGAAAACGACTTGCTTCCAACCAGGTCAAAACATCTGACCCATATTACCGGCACAACATTTTATCTTTCTGTAGCGGATTACCTGACCGCATTTTACATTCATAAACCATGTAGTGGGCCATTCTAAAACTACTTGCGAGGCAAAGTAGTTCACCATCTGTTTACATTTGTTCAATGATGTTATTTAATTGGCTAACTAGCTAGCTAACAACCTGGCAATTTTTACCAGTATATTCAAACATGTGGGGGCACAGAAAAAAAGGGATCGCTTCTTCAGGAGATCTACTTATGATCATAGATAGCAATGAGTGAATGACAGATCTCTTGCCCGTCATCATCACAAACATGACATTTTTAAAGAGAGAGGGAAAATAAATGCTTTTACACAATGTAGAAACCTAAAATTCCACAAATCACTTAGCAATTTCAATCACAGGTATTCATGTCAAAATTTTTGCTTGTATAATAAAGAAATGTATTTACAGTGTTAGATATTAGTTTCTAACCCACAACATGTGCTTCAAAAGTAGCTAGATTTAATATTGGCCCAATATAGGCTGTTTCTCAATCCATTTTAAAATTCTTATTTTCTGGTGCTCCTAAATTTCTTGTGGTGATCCTAACTTTTGTAAATTGGCAACACCATTTTACAAAATATCATTTGTTGTTTTGAGCCCTGGTCACCGGTGACACAATTCCAATTTCTTAATTGTCCGCTAAAGCTGATTAATAACCTTGATTTACATGCTGTTCTTAATTTTATACAAAACACAGTTGTAGACCTTAAACTGGTACAAAAAAGAGAAAAAAGTATACAGTGCCTTGCAAAAGTATTGATCCCCCTTGGTGTTTTTCCTGTTTTGTTGCATTACAACCTGTAATTTGAATGGATTTTTATTTGGATTTCATACAATGGACATACACAAAATAGTCCAAATTGGTGAGGTGAAATGAAAAAAAATGACTTGTTTCAAAAAATTAAAAAAAAATGTCAACAGATAAATTGGTGCATGCATATGCATTAACACCCTTTGCATTCACACCCTAAATAAGATCTGGTGCAACCAATTACCTTCAGAAGTCACATAAGTGCACTGCTCAAACATATAAAGGGAACACTAAAATAACACATCCTAGATCTGAATTAATGAAATATTCCTATTAAATACTTTTTTCTTTACATAGTTGAATGTGCTGACAACAAATTCACACAAAAATGATCAATGGAAATCTAATGTATCAACCCATGGAGGTCTGGATTTGGAGTCACACTCAAAATTAAAGTGGAAAACCACACTACAGGCTGATCCAACTTTGATGTAATGTCCTTAAAACAAGTCAAAATGAGGCTCAGTAGTGTGTGTGGCCTCCACGTGCCTGTATGACCTCCCTACAATGCCTAGGCATGCTCCTGATGAGGTGGCGGATGGTCTCCTGAGGGATCTCCTCATAGACCTGGACTAAAGCATCCGCCAACTTCTGGACAGTCTGTGGTGCAACGTGGCGTTAGTGGATGGAGCGAGACATGATGTCCCAGATGTGCTCAATTGGATTCAGGTCTGGGGAACGGGCGGGCCAGTCCATAGCATCAATGCCTTCCACTTGCAGGAACTGCTGACACACTCCAGCCACATGAGGTCTAGCATTGTCTTGCATTAGGAGGAACCCAGGGCCAACCACACCAGCATATGGTCTCACAAGAGGTCTGAGGATCTCATCTCGGTACCTAATGGCAGTCAGGCTACCTCTGGCGAGCACATGGAGGGCTGTGCGGCCCCCCAAAGAAATGCCACCCCACACCATGACTGACCCACCGCCAAACCAGTCATGCTGGAGGATGTTGCAGGCAGCAGAACATTCTCCACGGCGTCTCCAGACTCTGTCATGTCTGTCACATGTGCTCAGTGTGAACCTGCTTTCATCTGTGAAGAGCACAGGGCGCCAGTGGAGAATTTTCCAATCTTGGTGTTCTCTGGCAAATGCCAAACGTCCTGCACGGTGTTGGGCTGTAAGCACAACCCCCACCTGTGGATGTCGGGCCCTCATACCACCCTCATGGAGTCTGTTTCTGACCGTTTGAGCAGACACATGCACATTTGTGGCCTGCTGGAGATCATTTTGCAGGGCTCTGGCAGTCCTCCTCCTGCTCCTCCTTGCACAAAGGCGGAGGTAGCGGTCCTGCTGCTAGGTTTTTGCCCTCCTACGGCCTACTCCACGTCTCCTGATGTACTGGCCTGTCTCCTGGTAGCACCTCCATGCTCTGGACACTACGCTGACAGACACAGCAAACCTTCTTGCCACAGCTCGTATTGATGTGCGATCCTGGATGAGCTGCACTACCTGAGCCACTTGTGTGGGTTGTAGACTCCGTCTCATGCTACCACTAGAGTGAAAGCACCGACAGCATTCAAAAGTGACCAAAACATCAGCCAGGAAGCATAGGAACTGAGAAGTGGTCTGTGGTCACCACCTGCAGAACCACTCCTTTATTGGGGGTGTCTTGCTAATTGCCTATAATTTCCACTTGTTGTCTATTCCATTTGCACAACAGCATGTGAAATGTATTGTCAATCAGTGTTGCTTCCTAGGTGGACAGTTTGATTTCACAGAAATGTGATTGACTTGGAGTTACATTGTGTTGTTTAAGTGTTCCCTTAATTTTTTTGAGCAGTGTAGTTAGATTGCACACAGGTGGACTCTATTTAAGTGTTACATAATCTGTCACATGATCTCATTATATTATGAAGGAGCTGCAAAGCAGATTGGTGTATCTGTCCATAGGACCACTTTAATCCGTACACTCCACAGAGCTGGGCATTTACGGAAGAGTGGCCAGAAAAAAAGCCATTGCTTAAAGAAAAAAATAAGCAAACACTTTTGGTGTTCGCCAAAGGGCATGTAGGAGACTTCCCAAACATATGGAAGAAGGTGCTCTGGTCAGATAAGACTAAAATTGAGCTTTTTGGCAATCAAGGAAAACGCTATGTCGGGCGCAAACCCAACATCTAATCACCCCAGGAATACCATCCCCACAGTGAAGCACGATGGTGGCAGCATCATGCTGTGGGGATGTTTTTCATCGGCAGGGACTGGGAAACTGGTCAGAATTGAAGGAATGATGGATGGTGCTAAATAGAGAGAAATTATTGAGGGAAACCTGTTTCAGTCTTCCAGAGATTTGAGACTCTGGACAGAGTTTCACCTTCCAGCAGGACAATGACCCTAAGCATACTGCTAAAGCAACACTTGAGTGGTTTAGGGGAAACATTTACATGTCTTGCAATGGCCTAGTCAAAGTCCAGACCTCAATCCAATTGAGAATCTGTGGTATAACTTAAAGATTGCTGTACACAAGCGGAACCCATCCAACTTGAAGGAGCTGGAGAAGTTTTTTCTTGAAGAATGTGCAAAAATCCCAGTGGCTAGAGGTGACAAGTGTATAGAGACATACCCCAAGAGACTTGCAGCTGTAATTGCTGCAAATGGTGGCTCTACGACGTATTGACTTTGGGGCGGTGAATAGTTACGCACGTTCAAGTTTTCAGTTTTTATTTCTTATTTCTCGTTGGTTTCCTCACCCAAAATATTTGGATCTTTAAAGTGTTAGGCATGTTGTGTAAATCAAATGATTCAAACCCCCACAAAATCTAATTTAATTCCAGGTTGTAAAACAATAAAATAGGAAATATGCCAAGGGGGGTGAATACTTTCGCAAGCCACTGTATTCTATTCTCTAGAGCCCACAACACGGACTCCTCAGACTAACATGTCTGCACATTGAATGGAGCTCAAATTGAGAAGTCCCCACATATAATTACATTGGCATTTGTATTTTGACTGATGAATACTCCTGTAGTCGAAACTCATTGCAGTTGAGCTTCCTGATGTTATATACTGTATACTATAGACGTATCTGCTCCTTGTAAATATTACCTGTAAATAGTTAACTAATGTTCTCTGCATCGCACTGGCCACCTACTTGTTTTTCTTTTTTAGATTTATATTAGAAATAGTCAATTCAACATACCCAAAATAAAATGTATTCCCATTCTCTATCTTCTCTCTTCCTCCCTCCAGTCTACCCATTATTTTCCTCACTCCTCAATACCCCCTCTTCTCTTGTTTCCCACTTCCTTCCCTCTTACACTATTCAAGAAGGTCTTAATAGGAGTTATTTCTCAATGTTTTCTCCCCTTCTATTACCTTCCACTGTCCCGATCTCTTTTCTTCACTAATTTCTCACTCCCTGACCATACTAAAACAAACTCCACCACTCCAGTAGGGCTGCCAACTCAGACCAAATTCAATCTGGGAGATTGAAGGTAATGTTGTTTCTTGGTGACTCCCTTTACAGATTTGAAAACTGACACTCTATTTATATGCATCTTCTTAGGGTTAGGGTTAGGGTAAGAGTAAGGATTAAGGTTAGGGTTAGTGGATAGTTAATAGAACATTTTGTTAAAAGTTGAACAAGTTCAACTCACCAAATAAAGTGTTACCAAATTGTCCTAAAACTTTTGACATTAAAGGAATTAATTTCAAAGACAATCTACCGTAATTGCTGGACTATTAAGCGCACCTGAATATAAACCGCACCCACTGAATTATTAAAAAATATGTATTTTGTACATAAATACGCCGCACATGTCTATAAGCCACAGGTGCCTACCGGTACATTGAAACAAATTAACTTTACACAGCCTTTAAACGAAACACGGCTTGTAACAAAAATAAATAGGCTTTAACGAAACACGGCTTGTAACAAAAATTAAAACAGTAGCCTACCAAGCCTCCTCCTGTGCACTGAAACCACTGAAGTCATCTCCTTCGGTGTCGGAGTTGAATAGCCTCAGAATTGCTTCATCCCATGTTGGATCGTTTTCATTGTCGCTCTCGTCACTTTCATCCGGAGACAAATACCCCGCTGAGCTCATGCTGCCCCTTCAACACGCAGCAGTCCAGCCTTTCGAAACCCGTTGATGATAGTGGATTTTTTGACAATGCTCCACGCTGTCAGGACCCACTGGCAGACTTGACCATAAGTTGCTCTTCGCATGCGAAGAGCAACTTATGGTCAAGTCTGCCAGTTTTAGTGAAGGATTTCTCCCCACTTGTCATCCAAGCCTCCCACTGAACACGGAGCGCCACCTTAAATGCACGATTTACGCTGATGTCGAGTGGCTGCAAATACTTTGGGCCATCTGCTTTTCTTCCCTCTGAAAGGTTTGTTGTCTTTTTGCACTGAGTCAGTTCCTCACGCTGCTGTTTACAAAGTCTTATAATCGACTCATTAAGGCCAAGCTCCCATGCAGCAGCTCTATTTCTTTTTCCAACACCCAGATCGATCGCCTTCAACTTGAAAGCTGCATCATATGCATTTCTCTGTGTCTTTGCCATGATGAGGGTGACAAAATTACTACCGTAATCAGAATGATGGGAAGTTTGAGCGCGCTCGATTTACGTCACATTATGTGACGGTGCTCAGTTTTTTGGCGGCGGCATGAATCTTGCGAAAGCGGGAAAAATCCATAAATTAGCCGCGTCATTGTATAAACCGCGAGGTTCAAAGTGTGGGAATAAAGTAGCGGCTTATAGTCCAGCAATTACGGTAACTGAATAGCTTTATCGCTCGCCTTCAGAATAACAAGCCTGGTTTTCAGACCAAATCGGAATGGTGGCAACACTAGGCAGATGAGCAATCCCTTACCTGGTCCAATTGATCCCATGTCTGGCGGCATGCCTACCATCCGCTCACACAGGATATAGTCGTTGGGGTTCAGGAAGGGAAGCTGCTCCATCATTGATTGTTTCGGAATCAGGTAGAGAACCTCAGCAATCTGACCATCCTCAATGATCGACATGCGCCTAACCGAATTCTTGCGCTTAGCCCTGTCCATCACCACCATATCCTCGCCCCGGCTGGAGCCACAGATCTTGCCCAGGCTGCTGAGGTTTGGCATGTCGATACTAACAAAGGTCTCGGCCCAGCAACGAGGGTTGCAAACTGACTGAAAATTAGAAACCATGCAGAAGGACTGCAAGAACCAGAGGAACACTAGGACGGCCGTATGGTAAAGCAGAACACAGGAACGGTAGGGCGGCCGAACAGTTAAAGCAGCGAAAACCGCAAACACCCTTTGAACCGTCTCAGGTATTAAGCTGACCTCTAAGACTTTGTAACATTGTGTGTGTGTTTGTGTTGTCCGTTAAGCACTGCAAGACTAACTCCTACTCACTCCCTTAAGAAGATTAAGAGGGATGTATTTTTAGTGTTTATCTGCAGGGAAGGTATAACAGTGGAGCCGTGACGCAGTAAGTCAAGTCAAATGGCTGGTACAGTCATTCTATCATCCTGCATTTCCCCCTCATCCAATTTCATGCCCCTGAGGCATATCAAAACAAGAGCAGCATGCATCTATGGTAATCTCCTGTGATTGGGGGAATCTTTAAGAAGATTATGAACTTCAGCCTTGTTTTTTTACCATCACATGTATTACAGTTCAAATGAATCTCTTTATAGCTAAAGCCACAGTTAAGCTAGATCACAGGTCAATGCATTTTCCTATCCATTCTCTATTATTGAATTGAATGGAATACAATCTAGGGGCAAGCAGAGAAGTGAATAATTTATCGTTGGAGGGAGAGGGGACTTGGTGGTGTAATTCCATGTAACTACTTAGATTACATTTGATCGGGAGCAGTATCTACAATCAAAACCCTGTTTCAATGTTGTTGCTGCAGATTTGAGTCCAAATCTTTTTTGATTGGTTAAAGTTGTCACTGGCCAGGTCGTCATTGTAAATAAGAATTTGTTCTTAATTGACTTGCCTGGATAAATAAAGGTTAAATAAAAACATTTTTAAAAAGTAATGAAGCTAGTTCTTTGACAAGGACATTATGCCCTCTAAGGCTGGGACAGGGAGGTTTCCACATTTACCCTGGCACCCAAGAGGCTGAGATTGGCCTTAAATACATATAAAACTACAAGCGTTGTATTTGGTTGAAAACATTCTGTAAGACCTAAACCTCAACTGGAGTTGTGTATAAAGGGTGTGACGTTGAGGAAGCTAAACTCCTAGGTATAACATTAGATGGTCAATTCATATCGAAAAAGTTGTTGTGAAGATGGAGAGGGGTATGTCTGCTATAAAAAGATGTTCTGTGTTTGAGACAAAAACCAACTGTAGTAGTTGTTCCTGCTCCGGTCTTGTCCGATCTTGATTACTGTCTGGTAATATGGTCAAGTAGAGAAAAGAAAGACCTACTGTACAGTAGCAAAGCTGAAGCTGGCTAAAAGCAGAGCAGCACGCCTTGCCCTTACCTGCATAAACAGAATTAACATAACATGCACACCAGTCTTTCCTGGTTGAGGGTTGACAAGAGATTAACTGCTTCTCTTCTAGTTTTTAATGAAAATTATTACTCTAAGGAAAATTCCAGATTGTTTGCATAATCAAATAACATTCAGCTCAGACATCTATACATATGCCACCAGCGGTATCTTCACAGTCCCCAAGTCCAAAACGAATTCACAGCAACACACATCATTATACAGAGCCATGATTGCACGCATGGAAATCCCTTCCGTACCCAATTACTCAAGCAAACAGCAAAATTACCTTAAAAACAAATATTAAACAACATCTCATGGAACGTTGGGGACTGTGAGGGGAGTTGTGTTGTTGTAATATTTGTTGTTGTTGATGTATTGTTTTTTATATCCGTGTATTTTACACGTGTGACTGTCCTTGTCTATCAGCGTGTCAGTGTTCTGTTACTTGTCATGTTTTGTGTTTTTTGTACAGCCCATGAAGAATAGTTGATGCCTCTTCAAAAGCTAATGGGGATCCACACAAACAAATAAAAATGTATTATAACAAATAACACACAAACACACATGCCCCTTCCCTGAGTTATTTCATATATACTGTATCTCTCGCTCTCTCACGTCAGGGAGTGCAACTTTCTATATTAATTCCTATGAGGGAAGTGCAGAGAGCAGTGATCTCACAGCCCTTATGTAAGCCATTTCCTCAGATCAAAGGTAACCTTATCCGGAGGTCAACATAGGTTGCATACTGAGGTTGCAGCCGAAACATGACACGTTTTTTTATTACTGTGCAGTACAGTGACTTCAGAAAGTATTCATACCATTTGACTTATGCCACATTTTGCCTGATCTCAAAATGATTTTTTTTTAAAATTCTCACTCATCTACACACAATACCCCATAGTGAAAATGCATTGAAAATTAAATACAGAAATATCTCATTTACATATGTATCCACCCCTCTCTGCTTTCACTGCGTCCAGCTCTGCTTTGGGACGGCGAAATTCCCCTGGCTGTGCCCAGGGTCCTTTGCCGTCCAGAATCTCCTTCCAAGTCCAGTTCTCCAAATATCGCTGCCTCTCCTGCTGCTGCTCGTTACCACGCTGCTTAGTCCTTTGGTGATGGGTGTTTCTGTAACGGCATTCAGACATGGAAGAAGGATCGGACCAAAGCGCAGCGTGGTAAATGTTCATGAGGATTTATTCAAAACGAACTGAACACTGAAATACAAAACAATAAACGATGTGAACAAAACGAAAACCGAAACAGTACCGTGTGGCCCAAACACTCACATGGAAACAAACACCAACAAACCAAAAGTGAAACCCAGGCTACCTAAGCATGATTCTCAATCAGAGACAACTAACGACACCTGCCTCTGATTGAGAACCATACTAGGCCGAACACAAAAACCAACATAGAAAAACAAACAGACTGCCCACCCCAACTCATGCCCTGACCATACTAAAACAAAGAATAAAATAACAGAACTATGGTCAGAACGTGACACCCGGTGTCTGGTGGAAAGCAGACTGAAGCAGGTTTCCTCTTAGATTTTGCCTGTGCTTAGCTCCATTCAGTTTTTTTTATCCATAAAAACTCCACAGTCCTTAACGATCACAAGCATACACACAACATGATGCATCCACTACTATGCTTGAAAATATGGAGAGTTGTACTCTGTAATGTGTTGTATTGGATTTGCCTCGAACAAAACACGTTTTGTATTCAGGATAAAAGTTAATTGCCCAATGCCTTGTTGCAAACAGGATTCAGGTTTTTTAATATTTTTATTGTGTGCATGCTTCCTTCTTTTCATTCCTTTCTGTCAATTAGGTTAGTATGGTGGAGTAACTACAATGCTATAGATCCATATGCAGTTTTCTACTATCACAGCCATTAAACACTGTAATTGTTTTAAAGTCACCATATGCCTCATGGTGAAATCTCTGAGCAATTATCTTCTTCTCGGAAGGACGCCTGTATCTTTGTAGTGACTGGATGTATTGATACACCATCCAAAGTGTACTTAATAACTTCATCATGCTCAAAGGGATATTCAATATCTGCTTTGTTTTATATTTATTTTTTACACATTACATTTAGGAGTACCAAAAAATTATTTATGTTTAATTGATTAATATACAGCCAATATGAATTCTAGCTATTATTTAAGACTATGTTGTGCCTTAGAAACTAATATGTAACACTGTAAATATATTTGTTTATTAAAAAAGCTAAAATGTTGATACAAAACCTGTCATTGAATTACAAGTTATTAGTTCGCACATTGCATTCGGGAAAAGTATTTTTACACATTTCGTTACGTTGCAGCCTTATGGATGAAAACCTCTCTGGGATATGTGGGACGCTAGCATCCACCTCGCCAACAGCCAGTGAAATTGCAGGGCGCCAAATTCAAAACAACATAAATCCCATGATTAAAATTCCTCAAACATACAAGTATTTTACACCATTTTAAAGAGACAGTTATTGTAAATCCAGCCACAGTGTCTGATTTCAAATAGGCTTTAAGGCGAAAGCACACCAAACAATTGTTTGGTCAGCACCTAGTCACAGAAAACCATAAAGCCATTTTCAAGCCAAGGAGAGCCCTCACAAAAGTCATAAATAGTGATTAAATTAATCACTAACCTTTGATGCAATAAATTGGACGTGATTTGGAAAGGTTCACACCTGTCTACATAAGGTCCCACAGTTGACAGTGCATGTCAGAGCAAAAACCAAGCCATGAGGCCGAAGGAATTTTCCATATAGCTCCGAGACAGGATTGTGTTGAGGAATATATCTGGGGAAGGGTACCAAGGTTCTGCAGCATTGAACGTCCCCAAGAACACAATGGCCTCCATTCTTAAATGGAAGAAGTTTGGAACCACCAATACTCTTCATAGAGCTGGCAGCCCGGCAATCGGGGGAGAAGGGCCATGGTCAGGGAGGTGACCAAGAACCCAATCGTCACTCTGACAGAGCTCTAGAGTTCCTCTGTGGAGATGGGAGAACCTTTCAGAAGGACAACCATCTCTGCAGCACTCCACCAATTAGGCCTTTGTGGTATTGTAGCCAGGCGGAAGCCACTCCTCAATAAAAGATACATGACTATCAGATCATGAGAAACAAGATTCTCTGGTCTGATGAAATCAAGATTGAACTCTTTGGCATCACTTCTTAAAGAAACCTAGCAAAATCCCTACGGTGAAGCATGGTGGTGGCTGCATCATGCAGTAGGGATGTTTTTCAGCAGCAGGGACTGGGAGAATAGTCAGAAACGAGGGAAAGATTAACGGAGCAAAGTACGTAGAGATCCTTGATGAAAACCTGCTCCAAAGTGCTCAGGACTGGGACAAAGGTTCACCTTCCAAAAGGACAACGACCCTAAGCACACAGCCAAGACAACGCAGGAGTCTCTGAAAGTCCTTGAGTGGCCCTGCCAGAGCCTGGACTTGAACCCGATTTAACATGTCTGGAGAGACCTGAAAATAGCTGTGCAGTGACGCTCCCCATCCAACCTGACAGAGCTTGAGAGGATCTGCAGAGAAGAATGGGGAAAACTCCCCAAATACAGGTGTCCCATGCTTGTAGCGTCCTACCCAAGAAGACTCGAGGCTGTAATTGCTGCCAAAGGTCCTTCAACAAAGAACTGAGTACAGGGTCTGAATACTTATGTAAATGTGATGTTTGTCTTTTATTTTTATTACATTTGCTAAATGTCTAAAAATCTGTTGTTTCTTTGTCATCCTGGGGTATTGTGTTTAGATTGATCAGGGGGGAAAAATTATGTAATCAATTTTAGAATAAAGCTGTAACATAAGAAAATGTGGCAAAAGTAAAGAGGTCTGAATGCTTTCCGAATGCACTGTATATATTAGGTTTCTACATTGTGTAAAAGCACTATTTTCCTATTTTCTTTATAAACATCTATCATTGATCTCCTGAAAAAGCTATCCCTTTTCCTTTCTTTCTGTGGCAACAAATATTTGGATATACTGGTAAAATTAACAGCTAGCTAGCCAATGAGGTAACATCACTGAACAAATGTAAACTAATGATTAAAGACACCGTTTTCACTCTAGTCATGGTGAAACCATGACGCTAACATATCTGTCCTCACTTGTTTATGGCACGCAAAAAAAATGGCACAATGTAGCCTTATCATTACAATCTACCCATTTTGCCATGGGGTGGAGAGTATTACCGATACTGTCATCGGATCATAGAATGTGCCAATGTTTGTGAACGATTCCCTTAATTTGTTCAAAGCACTTTGAATAGTGAATAACACAAAATTGTCCTTGAAAGAGATCAGGTCTTTTTTTGATTTTCTCAATGGCAGTATTAATCCAACCATTTTTGTACCCCCTCTCCTTGAAATTTCGTTGCATCTCAAATTTCTGTCCAAATCTGAAGCTGATTTGACGTGTGTCAGATTGCATAGTAAATCTCAGGTGCTCAGAACAATAGTTAAGAAAAGCATGGGGCAAGAGGATTGAGAATTGACTGTTTCTCCATGTAATCCAGATACAAATTAGCATAGCTAGGAGCCATAGAAGATCCCATAGCAGTACCCTTCGTCTGGATAAAGAAATCATTTAGAAACATGTGCATGAGTGCCTCCTGAGTGGCAGAGCGGTCTAATGTGTCTAAGGTGTCACTACAGACCTTGGTTTGATCCCAGGCTTTGATGCAGCTGGCCAGGGTTTGGCTGGGATAGGCCGTCATTGTAAATAAGAATTTGCTCTTAACTGACATGCCTAGCTAATTAAAGGTAAAATATGTTTTTATTGGATATCATGAAAACTGAGGAAAAGGTGGTAAAAAGTACAAAAAGAAACGCCAATGTTATAATGCGAGTGTTGAATAGCCAAAAGCTGTGTTCTTTTTTGGAAGGTACAGTGGCAAGAAAAAGTTTGTGAACCCTTTGCAATTACCTGAATTTTTGCATAAATTGGTCATAAAATTTGATCTGAACTTCATTTAAGTCACAACAATAGACAAACACAGTCTGCTTAAACTAATAACACGCAAACAATTTTACATTTTAATGTATTTATTGAACACAGTGTAAACATTCACAGTACAGGGTGGAAAAAGTATGTGAACCCTTGGATTTAATAACTAGTTTACCCTCCTTTGGCAGCAATAACCTCAGCCAAACATTTTCTGTAGTTGCATATCAGACCTGCACAACGGTCAGGAGGAATTTGAGGTCAGGTCGGGTTGAGGTCAGGACTCTGAATGAGCCACTCTAGAAGGCGTATTTTCTTCTGTTGAGGCGATTCTGTTGTTGATTTACTTCTGTGTTTTGGGTCACTGTCCTGTTGCATCACCCAACTTCTGTTGAGCATCAATTGGTGGACAGATAGGCTTACATTCTCCTGGAAAATGTCTTGATAAACTTGGGAATTAATTTTTCCATAGATGATAGCAACTGTCCAGGCCCTGAGGCAGCAAAGAAGCCCCCAACCATGATGCTCACTCCACTATACTTTACAGTTGGGATGAGATTTTGCTGTTGGTGTGCTGTGCTGTGCCTTTTTTTCTCCACATATAGTTTAATCTGTCCACAGAATATTTTGCCAGTAGCACTGTGGAACATCCAGGTGCACTTTTGCAAACTTCAGATGTGCAGCAATGTTTTTTTTGGACAGCAGTGACTTCTTCCGTGGTGTCCTCTTATGAACACAGTTCTTGTTTAGTTTTTTACGTATCGTAGACTCGTCAACAGAGATGTTAGCATGTTCCAGAGATTTCTGTAAGTCTTTAGCTTACACTCTAGGATTCTTCTTAACCTCATTGAGCATTCCGTACTATGCTCTTGCAGTCATCTTTGCAGGACGGCCACTCCTAAGGAGAGTAGCAACAGTGCTGAACTTTCTCCATTTGTAGAAAATTTGTCTCACTGTGGACTGACAAACATCAAGGCTTTTAAAGATACTTTGTAACCCTTTCCAGCTTTATGCAAGTCAACAATTCTTAATCTTCGGTCTTCTGAGATCTCTTTTGTTCGAGGCATGGTTCACATCAGGCAATGCTTCTTGAGGAATACCAAGAATAGTGTTTTTATACGGCAGGCCAGCTCTAACCAATATTTACAATCTCGTCTCATTGATTGAACTCCAGGTAAGCTGACTCCTGACTACAATTAGTTTTTGGAGTCATTAGTCTATGGGTTCACATATTTTTTCCAACCTACACTATAAATGTTTAAATTATATTTTCAATATAGACAAGAAAAATACAATAATTTGTGTGTTATTAGTTTAACTTCTTGAATCTAGAGGGCACTATTTTCATTTTTTGAAAAATAACATTCCCAAAGTTAACGGGCTATTTTGTCAGGACAAGATGCTATAATATGCATATAATTGACAGCTTAGGATAGAAAACACTCTAAAGTTGACAAAACTGTAAAAATATTGTCTGTGAGTATAACAGAACTGATATTGCAGGCAAAAGCCTGAGAACAATCCAATCCAGAAGGGACTCTTATTTAGAAAGCTCTGCGTTCCTATGCGTCCCTATTGAGCAGTTAATGAGATATCAACCAGATTCCTTTTTCTATGGCTTCCCTAATGTGTCTAGTGTCACAATACATAGTTTCCGGCTTCTATTTTGTAAAATGAGCCTAAACGTCAACATTGCGTCAGTGGTCAGCTGGAGTCTCTCAGAGTGTTTTGTGCGTAAGAGACAAATGGGGCCATTGTTTCTCTCTTTCTTACTAAGAAGCCATCTGTCCCGGTTGATATATTATCGAATAGATATTTGAAAAACACCTTGAGGATTGATTATAAACAACGTTTGCCATGGTTCTGTCGATATTATGGAGCTAATTTTGAATATTTTTCGTTATTGTCGTGACCGCAATTTCCGGTCGAATTCTCAGCCAAACGTGAAGAACAAACAGAGTTATTTCGGAAACAAAAATAATATTTTTGGAAAAAAAGAACATTTGCTATCTAACTGGGAGTCTTGTGAGTGAAAACATCCGAAGCTCATCAAAGGTAAACTATTTAATTTGATTGCTTTTCTGATTTTCGTGACCAGGTTGCCTGCTGCTAGCTAGGCATAATGCTATGCTAGGCTATCAATGAACTTACACAAATGCTTGTCTTGCTTTGGCTGTAAACCATATTTTCAAAATCTGAGATGACAGGGTGATTAAACGCTAGTAAAACGAAATGCATGCTTTTCAACCGTTCGCTGCGTGCACCCACACGCCCGACTAGCATCACCACCCTGGATGGTTCTGACCTAGAATATGTGGACATCTATAAGTACCTAGGTGTCTGGCTAGACTGTAAACTCTCTTTCCATACTCATGTCAATCATCTCCAATCTAAAATCAAATCTAGAGTCGGCTTTCTATTACGCAAAAAAGCCTCCTTCACTCACGCCGCAAAACGTACCCTAGTAAAACTGACTATCCTACCCATCCTCGACTTCGGCGATGTCATCAACAAAATAGCTTCCAATACTCTACTCAACAAACTGGATGCAGTTTATCACAGTGCCATCCGTTTTGTTACTAAAGCACCTTATACCACCCACCACTGCGACCTGTATGCTCTAGTCGGCTGGACCTTGCTACATATTCGTCGCCAGACTCACTGGCTCCAGGTCATCTACAAGTCCATGCTAGGTAAAGCTCTGCCTTATCTCAGTTCATTGGTCACGATGGCAACACCCACCCGTAGCACACGCTCATCCCTAAAGCCAACACCTAATTTGGCCACCTTTCCTTCCAGTTCTCTGCTGCCTTTGACTGGAACGAATTGCAAAAATCGTTGAAGCTGGAGATTTATCTCCCTCACCAACTTTAAACATCTGCTATCTGAGCAGCTAACCGATCTCTGCAACTGTACATAGTCCATCGGTAAATAGCCCACCCAATTTACCTACCTCATCCCCATACTGTTTTTATTTATTTACTGTTCTGCTCTTTTGCACAGCAGTATCTCTACCTGCACATGACCATCTGACCATTTATCACTCCAGTGTTAATCTGCTAAATTGTAATTATTCGCCTACCTCCACATGCCTTTTGCACACAATGTATATAGACTTTTTTTTCTTTTTTTATCTACTGTTTTATTGACTTGTTTATTGTTTACTCCATGTGTAACTCTTGTGTTGTTCTCTGTTCACACTGCTATGCTTTATCTTGGCCAGGTCGCAGTTGTAAATGAGAACTTGTTCTCAACTAGCCTACCTGGTTAAATAAAGGTGAAATAAATAAATACAAATAAAATCTAGAGGTGTGAAGACACAAACAAAGAAGCGGAGGAAGGGAAGTGTGGAACCTGCTGGCAGAGAGGTAGAGTGGCAATGGCACTCTGTGCTGGAGGAGGATGTGCAGCCACGTTCTCCAATATTCAGACCAAAAAGGCCACCAGGACCTCAGCTGGACATGACCTCAAAATATAGCCCCATGCAACTTTTTCAACAGTTTTTCATCCCGTCAGTTGTTGATTCCCTGGTGTGTAATACAAACAAGTATGGAGCTAGGAAGCAAGCAGTAAAGAAAGAAGCATGGAAGCCCATTTCCATGTCAGACCTTTTCTGCTACCTTTCACTGGTCATTTACATGGGGCTGGTGAAGTTAAAAACCCTAAAGAATTACTGGAAAACATTCCCACTCTATCAACTGCCTTTCCCCCCACTGTCATGTCCTCTACAAGGTTTCTAAATATCTCACGGGCGCTTCACATCAGTGACCCAGAAGTTGATGAGGAGAATGACAGGAGGAGAGGCACCGCAAGGTTTGACAGGCAAAGTTAAAACGTTTCTACCCCAGCATGGTTGAGGCCTGCAAGACCCATTTTCAGCCCTCCCAGAACTTGTCCATAGATGGGAGGATGGTAGCCTCAAAGGCCAGAATCGGCCTAAAACAATACATGCGTAACAAACCAACAAAATGGGGTTACAAGCTGTTTGTTTTGGCGGATTCAGTGTGTGCATACGCATGCATTTTTTTTGTTTATGAGGGGAAAAGCAGTTTTGCGACTGGTAAGGGACTCAGTCACGATTCCGTCATGGAGATTTTCAACCGCTGGGAAAGGGCTACATTTGCAGACCTGAGGTGTGGGCTTGTGGCACCATTCGGACCAACAGAATGGGCTTTCCGAAGACAAAGGTGAATGACATGCCTAAGCGGGCTGAGCGGGGTACCATGCAATGGATCCGTGAAGATGGCTGGCTGTTTGTGAAGTGGATGGATACCAGAGAGGTGGTGATGTGCTCCACTATCCACAAGTCCTTCAGTGGCGATCATTTTGTCAGGCGTGTGAAGGACGCTACTGGGGCATGGAACACCAAAAATGTCCCCCTTCCTGGTGTAGACCTATCAGACACACTGATAGGGTACTACAATGTTCTCCACAAGACAAAGAAATGGTACAAGACATTGTTTTACCATTTCATTGACATTGCTGTGGTGAATTCCTTCATCCTGCAGAAGGAAATGGCAAAGAGCTGTGGCCAGCCCCCCATCTCACAACTAGCCTTCAGGGAGCTGCTCATCCGGGAGCTTGCTGGCTATAGCACAAAGTCCACTGCATCACATTCTGCCCCCTCTACCTCTGCCCCCTCTACCTCTGCCCCCTCTACCTCTGCCCCCTCTACTCCTGCCACCAGTGGTGTCCACATGCCAAACTTCATAACTGCAGGCATGAATGTGCCTCAGGGCCTAAAGGGCATGGAGGCATCGTTGTGTTCTGTGTCGCATGAAGTCCCCCATCACCTGCACCACTTGTTGGGTTTGCCTCTGCTTTACAGCAGAAAGAGACTGCTATGGGATATGGCACCAGCAGCAAAATAGTGTGTAGAGGACTGAGGGTCTTCCAAAGTGTCTACCCCTGTTTAAAAATAAATAAAATTCAATAAAAAAAAATCTATATATATATTTTTTTTTGTGTGTGTTAGAATTGCTTTTTGATATGTTGAATATAGTTATTTGCACTGTTGTATATAGTTATATATAATTTCACCAATTCGGCCACTTGGGTACACACACCAGAAAAAGTCCACCAGCTTACGTTGCAGGTCTGCGAGGCTTGAGGACAGCCACTTTATGCCACAGGGAAGATGCAACCAAGTTGTTGATTGTCAGCACCCTCCCTCTATATGACACTTGGGACAGGAGCCACCTCCACCTGACAAGTCTTGACACCATTGCCTGTGACAGCCCTACCCAGTTCTTCCTGACCCACCTGTCCGAGCCCAGGTAGACCCTCAACATTTTAAGCTCTTCACAACCCCGCTGCAAACCCCCTGGAAGCAGAGGGGCCCTATCCCCCCATGCCCCACATAACAGAGCTTTGCTCTCGCCCCTGTTTACCTTAGCTGCCGAAGCTCCATCGCACACCTTCAGACTGGTCTCTAGTGCCTGCATATCCTGCCAATCCCTGACCATCACAGAAATGTCATCTGCATACGCTGACACTGCTATGCCTGTCAGCACACCCCCTGCAGTCTCCTGCGTAGCAGGCCCAAAAATGTCTCAATGGCTAGTGTATATAACTGCCCTTGTCTAATGCCCCGTCTCACCCAGACTGGTCTACAGAGCCCCTTCCCACCTTGACCATACATGACGTCCCAGCATACAACAGCTTCACACAGGTCAAAAAACTCTTCCCAAACCCAAACAGAGACATCACATTAAACAGATACTCATGGTGCACTCTATCAAAAGCCTCTTGATCTAAAGAGACCAGTCCAAAGTTCACATTAGAACCTCTCAACAAGTCCAACATGTCCCAGATTAAGAACAAGTTGTCCGTGATTTAGTGTCCCAGTACACAATATGTTTGGTCCTTATGTACTATCGAGCCCAGATGGGACTTCAGTCTGTTAGAGAGGACCTTGGCAAATATCTTGTAGTCCGCACAGAGCAATGCCACAGGCCTCCAGTTCTTAAGTTTACACAAGTCCCCTTTCTTCGGCAGGAGAGTCAGAGCCGCCCGACGGCAGCTCATCTGCAACTCTCCTTACCCGACTCATTCACGCAGCACGCAAAAGAATTCCAGTCCAATTATTCCCCAGAATGTTTTAGAAAACACCACTGGTAGTCCATCAACCCCTGGTGGATGACCCGGGGACATCTGGGTTACGGCCTCTGCCAGTTCATAGGACAACAGAGGAATGTCCATTTCATTCCTCGCTTAGGGAGTTCTGCGAACAAGACCTGAGCACACATAGGATCACACATTTCTGCCCTATACAACTCAGTATGAAACTCCACAGTTTGCTCCTGCATCTCTCCCACCACAGAGGTCACCCACCCATCAGACAGCCGTAGACAATGCATACCCTTGGCTTCCCCGCTCTGTCTTTCCAAACCAAAGAAGAAGAAGCTGGGAGCATCCATCTCCTTGAGCATGGAGAACCTAGCTCTAACAAGTGCTCGCTTTGCTTTAACCTGGAAAAAAACTGCCCAGGTCCCTACGTAATTCAGCTAAATTAGCCTGGAGGCCTACATTGCCTTGCCCCACCATCTCTACCTCCATCTCACTAATACCACACTCTAGTTCCCACAATACTCTACTAGCCTCTGAGGATGAGAGAGCCATGTACTGTTGACAGAAAAGCCGTATTTGGACTTTCCCCACATCCCACCATTGACTCAGAGACTCATACTCCTCTCTTCGCTGCCCCCACCTTTCCCAAAAGGTCTAGAAACCTGAGCAAAATGTGCCATCTTGTAAGAGCTTTACATTAAAATTCCAATAGGATGCCTGCCGGGGCCCTGGTGAAATAGCCATGGTTATGGGGTGATTCGAAAACCCCACCGGGTGAATCGTAGCGCCCAACTGTCTATTGCTCCGATTCCTGGACATGTAAAATCGATCAAGTCGGGCTGCACTCACCCTAGCCCCAAAGACCTTCACCCATGTACACTGTCTTGTGTTTGGATGTCTAGTTCTCCAGACATCCACTAGGTCGAACTGATTAATGATGTCCCTTAACACTCCCACTGACACTGAATGAGGCTCTTCGCCATTTCTGTCTTTCGTAAAATCCATTGTACAGTTCCAGTCCCCGCCGACCACCAGCGTCTCCTCAGGTGCTACCTGTGACAGTTCCTGTCTAAGACACCGAAATAGAACCCCCCTCTCTCTCCCTGTGTTAGGTGCATACACATTTATAAAGACAAAACCCATGTTGTTAGTTTCTGCTTTTACAACAAGCAGCCTACCCCTACACACCTCCTTTGAGGAGCAAATTTTTACAGTCAGACCCGGCACAAAAAGGACTGCCATCCTGTTAATGGGATATGTTTTAATAAATTATTAGATTATTACACTCTGAAACCATAACTCTGAAACCATATGATTGTATGAAATTGATTAGAATCATTTTACTATTTTAATGCTGTGTGTGGTTTAGTCAGTAGAATTATATATTCGGGAGTGTAGTTCTTAGTCAGAATTAATGTTTTGGTGACAATATGTCTATTATCTTGATAATGGACTGTCTGAGCAAGATTCAGGGCCAACCTTGGCTAGGGCACTGAGAACTTCCCAGGGCACTGAGAACTTCCCAGGGTCTCTCCCTATCTCGAGGGAGGATGAGAAGTTATTCTCAGGGACTCCCCTAATCTCTGTCAGCTGGGTAGCAGGACAGTGTGGGCGTAGGATACTTAATGTTTCGTGTGGAAGTGTGTGTGTCGCTATAAAATGAAGGTCTTTGTACTGTGTCCGGCAGAACGTTCCGTGGATAAACATTTAACTATTGTAGACTGGGCCTCTGTTTTCATATCTATCAGTATCCTACAAATCCTGATATAGCAGACTGAGTAGTTTCATGGAATTGGGTAATGAACATGAGAACATAATTCTCATTTCAATTTGATCCTTCGAGAGCCAGATTCCAATACCTGTCCCTGCCATCCGACGGTACCACGCAGAAAACGGTGCACGGGCGGGTCATTGACTCGTAAATTAAAGACCTGTCCCCTGACATTGGGGCTCTATAACAGGCCGGTATATATCTAAGGTCGGCAGAGACGGTGACAGAATCTAACCAACATTGCTTTTCCCGGTTTACGAGACGAAGGTCAGTAAATCTTTATTCATGTATTGGGGGAATTGACACTTTGTTTTTGTGTAGTTGAGGTGTTGATTTTAAATTCCCAGAGTGCATTCCTACCCGGTGACCTATCTTTAGAATTTTATGGAGAGAAAAGTTTTAAAGGCAACAAAGTATTCTATGCAAATGGAAGGTAGGAATTGGGTGTATAGCCACCTAGGCAGCAGTAGAATGGGGTCCGTAATGACACCGGGTATCTGCAGTACCAAACTAAACTAAAGAATATTGAAATCTAATTGTAACTCGATCAAGAATATATTAGAAGATCCGTAAATGACACAAGGTATCAGGGGCTACTACCTATGTAAACTAACGAAAAGGAGAGTTACACATTAGAAAAGGATGATAGCAATTGGGTAAGAGATTAAAGAGACCACACACGTAGTAGTCAGGCAGGAGAGCAGCTATAGTAATTGGACAACGGTAAAAAGCACATACATAGATCATAGAAATAGATACACCTAGAGTGAGTTTGAGAATAAGCATATGGGTAACAAATCCTCAAAGGAGGTTCCGGAATTAACCGGAGATGCAGTTAAAAGATAAAAGAAATGTCTATTTTTGTGTAAAGTGGAGGAAGAAGTATGAATTTGATGGAAGTTTGGACGTAGAAAAGTTGGAACTAAGGCAGATACAAGGCAGATAAACAGCAGGCCGAGGGGCTTGAAACAGCGAGGGTATGGTTAGCCGAGGCGAGGAAGAGAGCAGAGGGAGAAAAGAAAAAGGAAGTAAAAAAGAAGGAAGGCGTAAGTAGCCAGCAACTAGGAACAATAACTCCCACGGCTCCTCTGGAGGTCTCTCATAAGCCTAAATTGTACCCAACCCTGATAGATCAGGCGTGGAGAGAGAATCCCGATGATGAAACGGTGGTGGTGAGACGATGGCAGCCAGGGCTTCCTGTCCCACCCCCACCACCCCCATATGGGGAACCTCAAGGAGCCGAGGGAGGGGTAGAGCAGGAGGAGGAAAGGAGAGGGCTAGCTGCCCTAGGGAAAGTCAGGAAAGATTTAACCGAACTAGGACAGGCTTTAGCAAACTTATTGAGAAAATGGATAGAGGTAGAGAAAGGGAGAAAGTCGATAAAAGTGGATAGAGACAGTCAAAAGAAAGGGGGAGAAAGATGCTTTAACTGTCACAAACTGGGTCATTTTGCTAGAGATTGTGAGGCACCGTGTAAACACTGCACTAAAGTAGGCCACAATCACAGAGGCTGTAGAAAGGACAGAAAGGATAGGAGAGAGGGTCAAAGGCAAGAACAGAGAGAAAAAGGTCAGGCGCCTACAGCCAGACAGAATAGAAAAGAAAGGAGATCAGTACCTAACGGTAACTATCGGAATAACTTTAGATAAGCATAAAGGAGGCTTCAAGAAAACGAGAAGTAAGGAAGATCAGACAGGAACGGAATATTTAATCGCCGCTCTTGGGGAAAGAGCAGGAAAGATTTTAAACAGAAGGGGAAAAACAGAGAAACGCGATGATAGAGACGGAGACAAGCGGTGTTTTAATTGCGATAAGAAGCGGTGTTTCAATTGCAATTAGACAGGACATTTCACCCGGGAGTGTAAGGCTCCCTGTAAACAATGTGACCTGGTGGGACACAATCACCGAAATTGTAATTCAACTAAGGGGTAGGACAGGCGTGACAAGCGGGAGAGAATGAGGGAGGCAAAGACAAGGAGAGCGAGATTAATGAGAATCCTCGATGGGGAAACGCTTGGACCTTTAAATTAGGGCTATTTTCTGGGAATTGTCTCGGTGCCGGAGTTTACGACTACAGACAATTATAATAATAGGGTTATTTGTGTTGAGGAACACCAACATTTACAGGGACAAACTGATATCTTTCCGACAGATATGATTGATCTAAACCAGGCCAGAACTTGTCCGTGTAGACCAATTTGGGTTTCCAATCTCTCCAAAAGAATGTGGTGATCGATGGTATAAAATGCAGCACTAAGGTCTAGGAGCACGAGGACAGATGCAGAGTCTCGGTCTGGTGCTATTAGAAGGTAATTTACCACCTTCACAAGTGCAGTCTCAGTGCTATGATGGGGTCTAAAACCAGAGTGAAGCGTTCCATATAGTACATTGTTTTCCTTCAGGAAGGCGCAACAGCTTTTTCACATTTTTTTAAAGAGGAATGGGAGATACGATATAGACGGATAGTTTTTTATATTTTCTGGGTCAAGGTTTGGCTTTTTCAAGAGATGCTTTATTACTGCAACTTTTAGTGAGTTTGGTACACATCCAGTGGATAGAGAGCCGTTCTTAGGGCCAAGCACAGGAAGCAGCTCTTTCCGTAGTTTAGTTGGAATAGGGTCCAGTATGCAGCTTGAAGGTTTAGAGGCCATGATTATTTTCATCAATGTGTCAAGAGATATAGAAAGAGAGGAGGATGGCATTGCCGTCAACAAGTTCTTTCTACTTAAGCACACACACACAGAGATACACAGAAATCAGTACCATGGACAGCCAAATTATATTTAGCTTACATTGATTGGACTAAATTGTTTTTGGAATCTTTTAGATGTCACTGTAACTAAGGATAGGTGATTAGATGATGTTGAAATATTGAAGTTGAAATGGGGCTGGAATAGTGGAGCCAGCTCCTGTTTTCTTTGTGACTTGCAGTAACTCTCCGGTGTTTTAAATGAACAGTTGTTCAGTTGCCTGAAAATGTCGGAAACATTAACTTGATTGACAATGCTGTAGGTCATGTAACTGTTTGTTACATGCAATATGTTTTGCAGACTCCACCGGACAAATGTTGCTCTCCGGTTTTGTGATGAAACAAAGGTGTGGTTGAATTTATTCTGACATTGTGTCTTCTTATTGTTTCGGTCTTATATATCATGGTGGCAAGGCATATGAACAAAAAGGCTATAGAGCAAACAACGCAATTATCACAACACATAGGTTGTAATGGGGATTTTTTTTCCTGGCTTGGCTTCCCCAGTGATTTTACCCACGCACCCCTACTGCAAAAAAGGTGTTGCATTATACTCCTGAAAAGATTAGTTCATAATTGATTTCTTTTGATCACTTTCCAACAAAAGTTTTGTCGTTTTTCCTACCAATATACAAAGAAACCATGATTTCGAAATGTTCTCTGAAAGCATTCTCCAGAGGAATGCTTTTGAGGAGGTTTTTGACCAACTTAAACATTGGCCTTTGAATTCCAACTCCTAAAAAGGTCTTGGAATATCATGTCAAATGTGCATTATAACTGAACCCCATCTTCTTGCAACCCAACTCCCCCCTAAGGATGGTTCACATTTAACACAATCAAACATGTTTGCTTGTAGATCACAACGATTCCCAGATAAGCAAAACAGCCTGAAAAAGTTTACCATACCAACTGCATCCCACACAAGAGTGAACGCAAAAAAATAAAAACATTTAATAGCACAGTGGACAGAGAAAGTATTCCCCCAAAGCTCTTACATTAAATCCTGTAAGGTCTTAAGCCTCCCGGTCACAAATATTCAGCCAAGAATGTGCTGGGCCGCTCGCCCATTGAGCGATTACGGCCCTGCGGGTTGTTTCAGTACTATCTAATCCTATTACACGATCCCTTGTACTGCTGCTCTTGAGTTCCAGTGACTCACTTGGTAAAGATGTGATTAATGTAATTGCACTTGCAGTGCCGGACAGACGGCTTCAGGAAGTGGTAATTACACTTAAGTCCTCCTGCTAGTGGAGCTCAGAGGTGGCCAGTTCAGAGAGGAGACTCCATTTGTCAAGAAAAACACACATTTTGGGACACAAGTAATTTTACCAACAATTGTTTACGGACAGATTATTTCACTTATAATTATCACAATTATAAGTGATTATCACAATTCCAGTGGGTCAGAAGTTTACATACACTAAGTTGACTGTGCCTTTAAACAGCTTGGAAAATTCCAGAAAATGATGTAATGGCTTTAGAAGCTTCTGATAGGCTAACTGACATAATTTGAGTCAATTGGAGGTGTACCTGTGGATGTATTTCAAGGCCTACCTTCAAACTCAGTGCCTCTTTGCTTGACATCATGGGAAAATCGAAAGAAATCAGCCAAGGCACGTTCATCTGTACGAACAATAGTACCCAAGTATAAACAGCATGGGACCACGCAGCTGTCATACTGCTCAGGAAGGAGACGCGTTCTGTCTCCTAGAGTTGAATGTACTTTGGTGCGAAAAGTGCAAATCAATCCCAGAACAACAGCAAAGGACCTTGTGAAGATGCTGGAGGAAACAGGTACAAAAGTATCTAGTAAAATGAGTAAACGAAACAGTAAAACAAGTCTATATCGACATACCCTGAAAGGGTGCTTAGCAAGGAAGAAGCCACTGCTCCAAAACCTCCATAAAAAAGGCCAGCCTACGGTTTGCAACTAACTGCTCATGGGGACAAAGATTGTACTTTTGGAGAAATGTCTTCTGGTCTGATAAAATAGAACTGTTTTGCCATAATGACCCTCAATATGTTTGGAGGAAAAAGGGGGAGGCTTGCAAGCTGAAGAACACCATCCCAACCGTGAAGCACAAGGGTGGCAGCATCATGTTGTGGGGGTGCTTTGCTGCAGGAGGGACTGGTGCACTTCACAAAATAGATGACATCATGAGGGAGGAAAATTATGTGGATATATTGAAGCAACATCTCAAGACATCAGTCAGGAAGTTGAAGCTTGGTTGCAGATGGGTCTTCCAAATGGACAATGACCCCAAGCAAAATTCCAAAGTTGTGGCAAAATGGCTTAAGGACAACAAAGTCAAGGTATTGAAGTGTCCATCACAAAGCCCTGACCTCAATCCTATAGAACATTTGTGGGCAGAACTGAGAAAACATGTGCGAGCAAGGAGGCCTACAAACCTGACTCAGTTACACCAGCTGGGTCAGGAAGAATGTGCCAAAATTCACCCAACTTATTGTGGGAAACTTGTGAAAGGCTACCCGAAATGTTTGACCCGAGTTAAACAGTTTAAAGGCAATGCTACCAAATATGAATTGAGTGTGTGTAAACTTCTGACCCACTAGGAATGTGATGAAATAAATAAAAGCTTAAATAAATAATTATCTCTACTATTATTCTGACACTTCACTTTCTTAAGATAAAGTGGTGATCCTAACTGACCTAAGACATGGAATTTTTACTAGGATTGAATGTCAGGAATTGTGAAAAACTGAGTTTAAATGTATTTGGCTAAGGTGTATGTAAACTTCCGACTTCAACTGTATGTGCAGGCTTTTGTCTAAGCCGAGCACTAATTCCCTTTTCACACCACTGTGCCAAGCTAAGTTGAGCTGGTCTGGTTAGGCACCCACCATAGATGCTGAATCCATGGTGGAAAGGACATTGTAAAAATAAAGATTCTCAGAGCCAGCAAAGTACAATTCGGGTCAGCAAGGTAGTGTGAAAAGGGTATAACACACTAGTCTGGCTGACACCAGACCACGCCAGAGTCTGTCGCTTTAGACAGGCAAATAACACACCTGATTCAACTAGTCAACTAAACTTCAAGACCGTTGTTAGCTGAATGAGAAATGTTAGGGCCTGCAAGTACTGCAGCTCTCCAGGAACAGTAGCGGAGAACATTTTCACATGGGAAAAGAGGTCAGTTCACAATGTTTACTTTCCACTTGACTGTAAATTCAAAGCACTGTTTTGGCTCTTTGGTTCACTAGTGCAAATAAAGCTGAAGAGAGAGGAAGCGCGTGTTAAACGTCATTAAATAAAAAATAAATAAAAACAGAAGTACAGAAAAAGCAATAAATGCAGTTGAATGGTCAGAACAAAAAAAAACAGCTTATAGAGCGAGTTTTAGGAGTCACACACAGACACATTCAACGCACCCACTACGCTATCAATGCAAGTGTATAACCAGATGATCAACCACGTTAAATTGGCCTTAATAGCCATAATAACTCTTGATGATGGTGACCTGAGAACATCAAGCTGAATGTCTGAGATTTATTCATAGCAGTGTTTTGTTAAGCCATCAACAGCTCCTTTTTAACAAACATGCTCGCTAAGATCCCACTGGGCACAGATGTAAGTTTAGCATCTAGGTTAGATTTACATTTGGTGTAGTTGTCAAATAAAGTGAATTCAATGTGAAATCATAAAAACATGGCACCATGTCATTGAATTTAGGTTAAAAGTTGGGTGAAAAAACTTGCCTGAAGTTGATTATTCTTTTTAAATCCAATCAGTTTCCCACATAATTTTGGTTGAAATTACGTGGAAACAACGTTGATTCAGCCTCCGTCAAACAGGCATTGGATGAACAATGGTTCCTCCTTTAAAAGTTGCGAGTTTACACTGCGCGACTTAGAGTCACAGCTTCATTGCTCCAGGCCACCGCAAGGGGGAGTTAGAGCACTCACTATGCATTTGGGTCCCAAGGTTTTTATATGACCAATCATATCGAGTGGTTCCAATGACAAATTTGACATGAGCCACCCGTCGCTGGTGACTTTCTTCAGCAGAGATGTCTCACAAAACGGTGGAACCAAATGTAAGTAATGATAACGTTCTAACGAGTCAAGCAAAAAAAAATATATTGAAAGGAATATGTTAGTTAATGTAGAGACAAACGATTGTGCATATTTTTTTATTATAAAGTTAATTTACGAAAATTGCTATTTAGTAAAAAATAAATAAGTCAAAACCAATACCAGTGGTATCAAACTCCATTCTTGATGCTGTGTCTGCATGTATGTATTACAATTATACATTTCAACAGTGTTTACCACTCCTGCTCCTGGGACATCAATGATTACACATTGTAACTATGCAATAGACTAGAAACATGATCTAAGTAAAGGCTGATTTGTAATTCATATATACTGAAACAAACAATACACTACACTTCCTCTGCATATCTAACTCCCTTCATCGGCATTAATCTGAGGTTCTACCAGCCATGTGAATGATTGAAAACAGGGCAGCAAAGTTTGTTTGTCACCAGAGCGGTTTAGAGCATATTACTATTTGCCTGTGAATAACCAGACCTTCATACAAACTTGCTATGCTGAATTATTGACGCACAACCGAAGGTGCTGCCATATCCTGCCAGCATGCCCACAAGCGAGCCACTCAGGCGGTTAATGTTCTGGAAGAAGAAAAAAATAAATATATATATGTCACTGCTCCCAAGTGGCACAGCGGTCTAGGGCACTGCATCTCAGTGCAAGAGGCTTTACTACAGTCCCTGGTTTGAATACAGGCTGTATCACATCCAAATGGTAGTGCCATATGGTGGCATCTTGGTTGGGCCTGGGTAGGCCATCATTGTAAATAAGAATTTGTTCTTACCTGACTGGCCTAGTTAAATAAATAAAAACAGGTGGCAATCAATAGGAGGTGAACAGTGGTTGCTGAAAATATAGCCAACTGGCACACCAACAGATGGAGAAAACCTACACCAGTCGAGCAATTCATTTCAACAATAATCTTCATTTTAAGTTGAATGTATAAACAACAAGAGGTATTAATTAGAGTCTATTTCTTCTGAGCCAAGACCTGCTGTATATAACATAACTTAACTGGCTGACAAGGCTATGAGGCTAACAGCCTAATAGAAGTAAGATTTTTTTTATTAGGCCTACTTACAATTGCATCTGGTCAAAAATGTAGCATTCTACATAAAACAATCATTTAAAGAAAAAAAGTCTGCACTTTCTAAATAAAAACTAACCATGTAAATCTCAAATTCTGAAAGCAATTGGAAAGGTAGATACAAATTATTTGTGACACTGTGGTTACAATAAGAAATGTAAACAAGATGCTGTGGTTTTATTTACAGTAGTGATGGACAACTGGAGGCATTTTGAAAACAGGTTTTCAAACACTTGTTTTTCACAAGTGTACTGTAGTACTGTAGCAAGTGTAGCCCATAAAGCAAATGCTTCCTATTAGCAGGACAATAGACTTTTATAACCTGGCTACTATTGTGAAAATACCTCAACTTCCATCCAATGTACTCTGAAGTGTTACATTTCTAACTCAAACAGCGGATGTTAATTTTAAATATATTTTAGTCGCACCTCCACCCAGCTCCACGACCACAGGTAAAACCTTGCTGAGATTATCAATGTATTTGTTGCATTGTTGTATTGTCAATTTCTCAAAACATCTTGATGGCCTTGACCAGTTAATCTTTGCTTGGCAGAGTTACGGATGAATGTTATCAGTTGATGCCAAACAAGTTTGATCGGGTTTAAATCAAGAGACCTACATGAAGAGATGTAAAAAATATTTTCAGATATCCTACAGGCCTACCGTAGGTGTTGTAGGTCTCTTATTTAACCTTTATTTTACTACATAAAGGTCTGCTTACTCTGCTGGCGTCTTGACCCAGTTTATGGCCTCATTTGCAATGCAAACCCGGGCGGCAGTGTGTTTTGGGTCATTCTCTGCATTTGGAGAAGAAAAAAATACATTTAGCCTAACAGCCAACATTAGGTACAATACTAGAAATATACATGTAAAAAGGACTAAACGTAACAAAATATTGCTATAATGCTACCTTGAAAGAAACAATGCGTACCCAGAAACACCTCTCTGACATAGGGTCCAGCGTGTCTCTTGATGATTTCTTCCTCAAAGAAATCTCAAGCCATGACACCTGAAAAAGGAGGCAAGAGTGAATTATTGTGGAACACAACAGTCCCTGAGGTGTAGGCTACAATATTTTATGTACCTTTTGCTTTGTAAATTATAAGGGCACAGGGTGAGACCCAGATGCAGACAAGGGAGGCAGATGGTTCGAGTCTTTAATACTTATAGTATCCAAGGGGCAGGCCTGAGAATGGTCGTGGACAAGCAAAAGATCATAACAAGGTCAGAGTCCAGGAGGTACGGAGTGGCAGACAGGCTCGAGGTCAGGGCAGGCAGTATGGTTGGGAAGGCGGGTTCAGAGTCAAGGGAGGCAAGGGTCAAAACCAGGAGGATTAGCAAAAAACAGAGAAGGAGGGGGGAGAAGGTGCACGACGTAACACGCTGGTTGACTGACAAAACAAGACAAACTGGCACAGACAGACAGAAAACACAGGTATAAATACCCAGGGGATAATGGGGAAGATGGCTGACACCTAGCGGGGGTGGAGACAAGCACAGGTGAAACAGATCAGGTTGGGACAGTAAATAGCCAAACTTACCATCAAAAATCTAACATGGGCCTGGTCCCTGGCGAGAAATTGCCCCCCACACATGGAGTTTTAGTAGATGCTTGGGACTCGGATTGCTTGATCTTCTTGCTTCTTCCCTGTCGCCATTTTGAGCAAATTGCTCAAGGGCCACGGTTGATTCCTCTATGTAGAAGACGTCATTGAATATCTCGCCAGCATTGATCCATGCCTGGGCCTGCAGTACGCGAGGGTCTTTGTTTGTCAGCCGAATCATAGGGTCGAAACTACAGAACATTATGGGTATTAGCAGGGCTACATTTTGGCCTTCATAAAATATTATTTTGGCCTTTATTCAGTTCACAATCACTCACTTGTTTTTTAAAAAATAAAATAATCTCCAAAATATCGCTATATATAGCCTTCCCGCTGTGGATGTCTATTTCAGCACCATTTTCGCGCTGCTCTGAGATAAGCATTGAGAAACTAAAATGTTTAAATATATTCCATGATAGTCTTAAAATATAAGTGTTGAGCAAATTGAGCAAATAAGCAAATTATGACTGCTAAAAAATCAAGTTAGGTTTCTCCAGAAAGAAATAATTATAAATAACAAACTGGTTTTATTTACAAATTAGTGAGAATGTCTCACCCCATGTTCAAGAATGGCCTTTTTCTCAGGTTAAATGAAAAATAAATCTCAAAAATATTTTTTACTTTTTAAACAAAGCAATTATTATTATGAATTAATTTAGAATTATATAAAAACCCCTTAGATATTATCACAGATCCTAATGGAAAATGCCCTTAGATATTAATTTAGAATCCTCTAATCCTCAAAATGTTATTATTGGCGGAGAGTCACGTCATTGAAAAAAATATACTGTAGGCATACCATAGGTGAAATGAGTCTCACTAGGGTTGAGTAATGTGATGTTAAAAGCAGTATAGGTCTTATTTATTTAAAAAGTATATTGAAGTTAGAAGAAATAGGATTTGAAGCAATACAATTTTTGAAACAATAAGATTTCAGCATCGTTTCGCGTTACTCTGAGACAAGCATGGGGACCGGTCTTGATAAATCAATGAGGTTTTTTATTTTCACTGATTCTCCATTTGGGTATTGGTTAGACTAGAATTAAAACATTAGTGTGCAGAAATGTTATGTTCTTAGTGTAACCTTCATTTAACTAGACAAGTCAGTTAACTTCTTGGTGACAGGGGGCAGTATTTTCATGTCCGGATGAAATGCATGCCTATATTCAACTGCCTGCTACTCATCCCCAGAAGATAAGATATGCATATTATTAGTAGATGTGGATAGAAAACACACTGAAGTTTCTAAAACTGTTTGAATCATGTCTGTGAGTATAACATAACTTATGTAGTAGGCAAAACCCAGAGGAAAAACCATTAAGATTTTCTTTTTTAGGTCATTCTCTTTTCAATGTGTTTTCATTGGGAATCCAGATTTCCAAGGAACCTTTTTGCAGTTCCTACCGCTTCCACTGGATGTCACCAGTCTTTAGAAATTGGGTGAGATTTTTCCTTTGTGTAATGAAGAAGTAGCTCTGTTCAAAACGAGGCTCCCTTCAAGTATACTGTCTGTTCAAGGCACGTGACCAGAAAGCATGCTTCAGTTTGTTTTCTTCCTGTATTGAACACAGATCATCCCGTCTTCAATTTTATCAATTATTTACTTTAAAAAGTACCTAAAGTTGTATTACTAAAGTAGTTTGAAATGTTTTGGCAAAGTTACAGGTAACTTTTGAGATATTTTGTAGTCAAGTTGGAACCGGTGTTTTTCTGGATCAAACTTGCCAAATAAGTGGACATTTTGTATATATATCGATGGAATTAATCGAAAAAAAGGACCATTTGTGATGTTTATGGGACATATTGGACTACCAACAGAAGAAGCTCGTCAAAGGTAAGGCATGATTTATATTTTGATTTCTACGTTTTGTGTCGCGCCTGCTGGGTTGAAATATGTTTTCTCTCTTTTGTTTATGGAGGTGCTATCCTCAGATAATAGCATTGTTTGCTTTCGCCGAAAAGCCCTTTTTGAAATCTGACATGTCGGCTGGATTCACAACACGTGTAGCTTTAATTTGGTATCTTACATGTGTGATTTCATGAAAGTTTGATTTTTATAGGAATTTATTTGAATTTTGCGATCTACATTCTCTCTGGCTTTTGGCCAAGTGGGACGCTACTGTCCCACATATCCCAGAGAGGTTATTAATAAGGATAGGCGTCCCGTTAGCGGGACAACTTCCGGTGAAACTGGAGGGTGCGCAATTCAAATAAATAATCATAAAAATTATGGATATTAAACATTTAGGTTCATACAAGTGTCTTATATTGGTTGAAAGCTTAAATTCTTGTTAATCTAACTGCACTGTCCCATTTACAGTAGGCTTTACAGTGAAAGCATGCCATGCGATTGTTTGAGGACGGCGTCTCACATCAAAATATTTTTCCACAGGCACAGGTTTCATAAATTCACAAATAGCAATTCATTTTTCACTTACTTTTTGAAAATCTTCCTCTGATTTATCATCCAAAGGGTCCCAGCTATAACATGTAGTGTCGTTTTGTTTGATAAAATCCTTCTTTATATCCTAAAAAGTCTGTTTAGTTGGCGCCATTAATTTGAGTAATCCACTCGTTCAACATGCCAAGCATGAAATCCAAAAATCTACCCCTAAACGTTGTTTCAACAAGTCAAAATAAGTTTCTCAGATACCCTAAAATGTAATCAAACTATAATATCTAATACGGAAAGTAGTATGTTCAATGGGAAAGCGATATTAGCAGGTGCGCGTTGTTTTCATGGCCCGTGCACACACGAATTTCCAAGCAGATGTCCTTGTACTAAAACTCATTATTCTTACTCGTTTCGGAAGAAACAAGCCTGAAACCTTGAACAAAGACTACTGACACCCAGTGGAAGCCATAGGAATTGCAAACTGGGAGCTAGATTTAATTATATCCCTATAAATTCCATTGGAAGAGCATGGGCTCTATGGATTTTCTCCTACCATATCTATTGTGTTATAGTCTCCTACATTATTTGAACATTTCTACAAACTTCAGAGTGTTGTCTTTCCAATGGTACCAATTATATGCATATCCTGGCTTTAGGGCCTGAGCAACAGGCAGTTTACTTTGGGCTCATCAGTCAGGAAGAAATTGAGAAAAAAGGACACTAGGCTGAATAAGTTTCAAGAACAAATTCTTATTTACACGGACGGCCTACTCCTTCCTCCCCGTCGGGGAATTGAACCCTGGTCTCCCGCGTGCCCGCATTCTCTAGTACAGACATGGCCTACTCTCCCTTATGTAAGGAATTAGGCACTTTCCCATGTTTACTACAGTATGTATTGTAGGCTATGTTTACTTGTCATGCTGCAGAGTAGCCTAATAAACAAATGCTTATATTTTCAAAAAGCTTTAAATGCTTTATTATCCAAATGAAAAGCATATACTGTACAGTGTTGTATTTCTTCCTCAGAATCGTTATGCTTTAATTAATAAAACAATGACAAAAATACTCTTTCAAAATGCAGATGTTGATTTAGTTATGGATCCATAACGAATTACTATTGGAATAAATATCACTTATTACAGAAATATTGGAACAAAGTTGTCTAATGAAGACGAACAATTTCCAGTCCTCTAATCCTCTTATGCTATAGCATACTCCTGACCGTCACGTTGTACAGCGCCATATTTTCCATTCCATCCTAACAGGAACCCTGAGGGTTTCTTTTTTGTTTTTCTCATAATAGAAACACCATAATATTAATGAAATGTATTTTGCCAAATTTCTGAAAAATCAATCCCATGTACTATGTTATTACAAAAAAAGGTTTTAAATTATTTAGTAATGCCAATTTGGAAGACTATCAAATGCTTCTCAAAGATGCCATCTGTTGGTCAAACTAGCACTAACTTGCATTAACGTAAACATGACATTTAACTTCTTGATGACAGGGGGGCAGTATTGAGTAGCTTGGATGAATAAGGTGCCCAGAGTAAACTGCCTGCTACCCTGTCCTAGATGCTAATATATGTATATTATTAGTAGTATTGGATAGATAAACACTCTGAAGTTTCTAAAACTGTTTGAATGATGTCTGTGAGTATAACAGAACTCATATGGCAGGCAAAAACCTGAGACAAATCCAACCAGGAAGTGGGAAATCTGAGGTTTATAGTTTCATTTAAGTGACTGACTATCCAATATACTGTGTCTATGGGGCCAGAGTACACTTCCCAAGGCTTCCAGCAGATGTCAACAGTCTTTATAAAGTTGTTTGAGGCTTCTATTGTGGAAGGGTGTCGAATAAGAGCTGTTTCAACAAGTGGACTAGGCTGAGGCCAATCAGTTGTTTACTGCGCGGGCGCGCCGTTCCTTCTTTTTCCTCTGTAATGAATACGCTATTGTCCTGTTGGAATATTATTGAAGATTTATTATTAAAAAAGACCCTAAGGATTGATTGTAAACATCGTTTGACATGTTTCTACAAACTGTAATGGAACTCTTTTGACTTTTCGTCTGGATTTTGTACTCGCTCATTGTGCCTTTGGAATAGTGAACTAAACGCGAGAACAAAACGATATTTGGACATAAAGGTATTTGGTATTTGGGGTATTTGGACATAAATATGGAAGTAATAGAACAAAACAAACATTTCTTGTGGAAGTGGGAGTCCTGGGAGTGCATTCCGACGAAGATCAGCAGAGGTAAGTGAAGATTTATAATGCTATTTATGACTTTCGTTGACTCCACAATTTGGCGGGTAACTGTATGGCTTACTTTTTTGGCTGAACGCTGTTCTCAGATTATATAATATTGTGCTTTTGCCGTAAAGCTTTTTTGAAATCTGACACAGTGGTTGCATTAAGAACAAGTTTATCTTTAATTCTATGTAAAACATGTATCTTTCATCAAAGTTTATGATGAGTATTTATGTTATATGATGTGGCTCTCTGCAATTTCTCCGGATGTTTGAGGCATTTCTGAACATGGCCTAACTGCTTTCGCCGAAAAGCCTTTTTGAAATCGGACACTGTGGTTGGATTAACGAGAAGTGTATGTTTAAAATCGTGTAAAATACTTGTATGGTTGATGAATTTTAATTATGTGATTTCTGTTTGGAATTTGGCACCCTGTAATTTCACTGGCTGTTAGCAAGGTGGGACGTTAGCATCCCGAACGATCCCAGAGAGGTTAATAACATGCCATAGAATGTTTCAGCAGCCCGCAAGGTGTGCTGCAGTATGACGCAACTTTTAAAGTAGGAACCACTGTAACAACTGTCATTTTGCTATAAAATTTTAATGTTATATATATTTTTTAAATATTTGTTTGTTTACCATCAAATTAGGGAGAGATTGCAATTTCCTGGGGTTAGGGTGGTCCAAAATATGGGAGGGTTGTCCAACTTTTTTTTGTTTTGGGGAGGGTTGTGTTTTTTATTGGGAACAGAGGATAGATAGTGCATTCTTTATCCTGGTTAACATTCGCTCTTTTGCAGGTTTTACTATATAATTTATTCCATCCTAGCCAAATTTCCCCATCTTCTACCATGCACCTCCCCTATAACAAGGTGTTTTGGAACTTCCCTTATGCACTACTCTTTTCCGTCTGCTGACATTTCCTATACCACATGTCAGTACTCCACCAGTTTAATGGTCTATTCTCCATTCATCGTGACAATAGTGGTAAGTTGATCGTTTGTACAGATCTGCAATAGGCTAACTATCAATAATACCACAAATTAAACCATTCAAAGCTACATACATTTTCAATTTTAATTGCCACGAACAAATAAGAATAGCTGATAGGCAACTGACAGGTCAAGTGCATCATTGTCACCACTGATAAATCCACTATAATTGAGAATTTCAATAAGCATTTTTCTACGGCTGGCCATACTTTCCACCTGGCTACCCCTACCCCGGTCAACAGCACTGCACCCCGCCACAGCAACTCACCCAAGCCTTCCCCATTTCTCCTTCTCCCAAATCCAGTCAGCTGATGTTCTGAAAGAGCTGCAAAATCTGGACCCCTACAAATCAGCCGGGCTAGACAATCTGGACACTTTCTTTCTAAAATGATCTGCCGAAATTGTTGCCACCCCTATTACTAGCCTGTTCAACCTCTCTTTCGTGTCGTCTGAGACTCCCAAAGATTGGAAAGCAGCTGCGGTCATCCCCTTCTTCAAAGGGGGGGGGGTCACTCTTGACCCAAACTGCTACAGACCTATATCTATCCTACCCTGCCTTTCTAAGGTCTTCGAAAGCCAAGTCAACAAACAGATTACCGACCATTTCGAATCTCACCATACCTTCTCTGCTATGCAATCTGGTTTCAGAGCTGGTCATGGGTGCACCTCAGCCACGCTCAAGGTCTTAAACGATATCTTAACCGCCATCGATAAGAAATATTACTGTGCAGCCGTATTCATTGATCTGGCCAAGGCTTTCAAATCTGTCAATCACCACATCCTCATCGGCAGACTCGACAGCCTTGGTTTCTCAAATGATTGCCTCGCCTGGTTCACCAACTACTTATCTGATAGAGTTCAGTGTGTCAAATTGGAGGGTCTGCTGTCCGGACCTCTGGCAGTCTCTATGGGAGTGCCACAGGGTTCAATTCTTGGATCGACTCTCTTCTCTGTATACGTCAATGATGTCGCCCTTGCTGCTGGTGAGTCTTTGATCCACCTCTATGCAGACGACACCATTCTGTATACTTCTGGCCCTACTTTGGACACTGTGTTAACAACCCTCCAGGCAAGCTTCAATGCCATACAACTCTCTTTCCGTGGCCTCCAATTTCTCTTAAATACAAGTAAAACTAAATGCATGCTCTTCAACCGATCGCTGACCGCCCCTGCCTACCTGTCCAACATCACTACTCTGGACGGCTCTGACTTAGAATACGTGAACAACTACAAATACCTAGGTGTCTGGTTAGACTGTAAACTATCCTTCCAGACCCACATCTAGAATTGGCTTCCTATTTCGCAACAAAGCATCCTTCACTCATGCTGCCAAACATACCCTCGTAAAACTGACCATCCTACCAATGCTCGACTATGGCAATGTCATTTACAAAATAGCCTCCAATACCCTACTCAACAAATTGGATGCAGTCTATCACAGTGCAATCCGTTTTGTCACCAAAGCCCCATATACTATCCACCATTGCGACCTGTACGCTCTCGTTGGCTGGCCCTCGCTTCATACTCGTCGCCAAACCCACTGGCTCCATGTCCTCTACAAGACCCTGCTAGGTAAAGTCCCCCCTTATCTCAGCTCGCTGGTCACCATAGCATCACCCACCTGTAGCACGCGCTCCAGCAGGTATATCTCTCTGGTCACCCCCAAAACCAAATCTTTATTTGGCCGCCTCTCCTTACAGTTCTCTGCTGCCAATGACTGGAACAAACTACAAAAATCTCTGAAACTGGAAACACTTATCTCCCTCACTAGCTTTAAGCACCAACTGTCAGAGCAGCTCACATATTACTGGACCTGTACATAGCCCACCTATACTTTAGCCCAAACAACTACCTCTTTTCCTACTGTATTTATTTTATTTATTTATTTAGCTCCTTTGCACCCCATTATTTTTTATTTCTAATTTACACATTCTTTCACTGCAAATCTACCATTCCAGTGTTTTACTTGATACTTTGTATTTACTTTGCCACCATGGCCTTTTTTTTTTTTTTTGCCTTTGCCTTCCTTATCTCACCTCATTTGCTCACATCGTATATAGACTTGTTCATACTGTATTATTGACTGTATGTTTGTTTTACTCCATGTGTCGTTGTATGTGTCGAACTGCTGTGCTTTTTTTTGTCCAGGTCGCAAATGTAAATGAGAACTTGTTCTCAACTTGCCTACCTGGTTAAATAAAGGTGAAATAAAATAAATAAATAAATAATTGTGCATGAAAGAACAGTGAAGAAATGAAGCACACAGCTCAAAAAGCGCCCCTATTGATATTGTTTATGGGCAATATTATCCTACATAGACTATAGTAGCCTACAACACCACACTGCAATTAATAAATGCATTATTGTTTTCAAGTGAATTCTACTCTATGCCCAGTTAGTCAAGAAAGCTAAAAATGAGTGACTATTCCTCGCGCACCTAGAACCTAACGCTTCAATATAGCCTAAATATTTATAATTTAAAATGTATTACTATTATGAACCCCTTTGGCCTAGGGGGAATGGAAACGAGACCCGTAACATATCTCTTACAAATCATAACAGTGAAAAGGAACAGTGAGAACTAAAAACAACAGACACTCAACGAGCTGTATCCATAAGTAAACAAAAAAATGCTCATCCAGAAGCGGCGCTCCTAGTGACCGGGGATTTTAATGTAGGGAAACTTAAATCCATTTGATCTAATTTCCTCCAGCATGTTACATGTGCAACCAGAGAAAAAAAACTCTAGATAACCTTTACTCCACAAAGAGAGACGCATACAAAGCTCTCCCTCGCCCTCCATTTGGTAAATCTGATCATAATTCTACCCTCCTGATTCCTGCTTACAAGCAAAAACTAAAGCAGGAAGTACCAGTGACTCGCTCAATACGGAAGTGGTGAGATGATGCGGATGCTATTGAGGAGTATATCACCTCAGTCACCAGCTTCATCAAAAGGGCATCTTCAAACCAAGCTGCTTACCTATTGCAGATTCAGTCTTCCCAGCCTGGTGCAGGTCTACAATTTTGTTTCTGGTGTCCTTTGACAGCTCTTTGGTCTTGGCCATAGTGAAGTTTGGAGTGTGACTGTTTGAGGTTGTGGACAGGTGTCTTTTATACTGACAAGTTCAAACAGGTGCAATTAATACAGGTAACGAGTGGAGGACAGAGGAGCCTCTTAAAGAAGAAGTTACAGGTCTGTGAGAGCCAGAAATCTTGCTTGTTTGTAGGTGACCAAATACTTATTTTCCACCATAATTTGCAAATAAATTCATTAAAAATCCTACAATGTGATTTTCTGGATTGTTTTTCTCATTTTGTCTGTCATAGTTGAAGTCTACCTATGATGAAAATTACAGGCCTCTCTCATCTTTTTAAGTGGGAGAACTTGCACAATTGGTGGCTGACTAAATACTTTTTTGCCCTACTGTATGTGAGAATGCTGTTCATTGACTAAAGTTCAGCATTCAACACCTTAGTGCCCGCAAAGCTCATCACTAAACTGAGGACTCTGGGACTAAACACCTCCCTCTACAACTTGATCCTGGACTTCCTGATGGGCCGCCCCAAGGTGGTATGGGTAGGCAACAACACATCTCCTACGCTGATCCTCAGCACGTGGGCCCCTCAGGAGTGCGTGCTTAGTCCCCTCCTGTACTCCCTGTTCAACCACGACTGCGTGGCCAAGCACAACTCCAACACCATCATGAAGTTTGCTGACAACTAAACAGTGGTAGGCCTGATCACCGACAACGATGAGACAGCCTATAGGCAGGAGTTCAGAGACCTGGCAGTGTGGTGCCAGTACAACAATCTCTCCATCAACTTGAGCAAGAGAAAGGAGCTGATTGTGGACTACAGGAAAAGGAGGGACAAACAAGCCCCTATTCACATCGAGGGTATCTGTAGTGGAGCGGGTCAAGAGTTTCAGTTTCCTTGGTGTCCACATCACCAACGAACTATCATGGTCCAAACACACCAAGACAGTTGTGGAGAGGGCACGACAACACCTTGTCCCCTTCAGGAGACTGAAAAGATTTGGCATGGGTCCCCAGATCCTCAAAAAGTTCTACAGCTGCTCCATCGAGAGCATCCTGACTGGTTGCATCACTGCCTGATATTGCAACTGCTCAGCCTCCGACCGCAAGGCACTACATATGGTAGTGCTTATGGCCTAGTACATCACTGGGGCCAAGCTTCCTGCCAAACAGGACCTTTAAATACTAGAGGCAGGCCCCCAAAATTGTCAGACTCCATTCACCCAAGTCATAGACTCTTCTCTCTGCTACCGCACGGCAAATGGTACCGGAGCACCAAGTCTAGGTCCAAAAGGCTCCTTAATATTAACAGCTTCTACCCCCAAGCCATAAGACTACTGAACATTTAATCAAACGGCCACCCGGACTATTTACATTGACACCCTCCTACCATTTTGCTTTTACACTGCTGCTACTCGCTGTTTATTATCTATGAATAGTCACTTTAACCCTACCTACATGTACAAATTACTAACCTGTACCCCCGCACATTGACTCAGTACCGGTACACCCTGTATATAGCCTCGTTATTTTTATTTTATTGTGTTACTTTTTCATTTTTTACTTTTAGTTTATTTAGTAAATATTTTCTTAACTCTTTTTCTTGTACTGCATTGTCGGTTAAACTTCTTCGGGATAGGTGTCCTGTTAACTTATCAGTTGTAAATCATGTAGCGCAGTGTGTCATCATCGCAGATTTTAAAGAAACAACAAATGCCGGTACATTTAAGTGTCTTATATTGGCTGAAAACTTCAATTCTTGTTCATCTAACTGCATTGTCCAATTTACAGTAGCTATTACTGCGAAAAGAAATGCCATGCTATTGTTTGAGGAGAGCTCAAAACAACAAAACACTTTTTTCACCTCAACAGGTTTGATACATTCACATCTTAAGGTGAAATGTGTACATACACTCTGAAATCTTGCTGCGATTTGTAATCCCAAGGGTCCCAGAGATAACATGAACTGTCATTTTGTTAGATTAAATCATTTTTCATATCCTAAATATGTCCATATAGCATGCACGATCGATTTTGTATTTCCACTTGTTCAACTTGCAAAGAAAGGAATCTGTGAAAATCTAACTCTGAGCATTTTTTCAATCAGTCAAATTACATTCATATTTATTCCTCAGAGATCCTAGAATGTAACTAGACTTCACTATATCGTTAGGAGTGTAGTATATCCTATAGGTCACCAAATTTGGTCAGAGAGCGACGCCTTCATGGCGCGCCGATGACACGGGCGGTCTTCACCTGATTGACTGAAACTTTGTCAAATGAGCACCAATTGGGGTCAAACCAAGCTAGCTAGATAGCCAATGAGCTGGGCTTTGCGGAAACCCCATATCTGTCGCACAATTTTATTTTCTCTAATTATTTTAGTGGTAAAGACTGACTTCAAAGATACCACATTCAAGTCCTCCATCCCCCACTTAGTCTGACTGCTGCTCTCTCTAACTCCACAACAACCCCCCCCCCGGCCATCTATAGGTGTGAATACCCAGCCAGCCTACAAATAGATGGTAAGTGCTTTACAGCTGTAAGATGGGAATAGAAGTTTAGGCTTGGATAAAAACAAAAGAACAGTGTCTGCATGTAGGGAATTTTTGTGCTGCGTGTCTTTTATTTTAACAGAAGCTATATCGGCAAATGCCCGTGCGAGTAGCAAGGGATTCCATGGCTATAGCGAAGACAGCAGGTGTAATAGGGCACCCCTGTCGGCCGCCCTTGAACAGGCGGAATGACTGCGACATTTCCTGATTGGTTAGCACGGACGCCATAAATAATTCTTATCCAATTAATAAATTCCTTTCCAAACCCGAAATGCTCCAGAACCGATATTTAAAATGTATTACTATTATGAACCCCTTTGGCCTAGGGGGAATGGAAACGAGACCCGTAACATATCTCTTACAAATCATAACAGTGAAAAGGAACAGTGAGAACTAAAAACAACAGACACTCAACGAGCTGTATCCATAAGTAAACAAAAAAATGCTCATCCAGAAGCGGCGCTCCTAGTGACCGGGGATTTTAATGTAGGGAAACTTAAATCCATTTGATCTAATTTCCTCCAGCATGTTACATGTGCAACCAGAGAAAAAAAACTCTAGATAACCTTTACTCCACAAAGAGAGACGCATACAAAGCTCTCCCTCGCCCTCCATTTGGTAAATCTGACCATAATTCTACCCTCCTGATTCCTGCTTACAAGCAAAAACTAAAGCAGGAAGTACCAGTGACTCGCTCAATACGGAAGTGGTGAGATGATGCGGATGCTATTGAGGAGTATATCACCTCAGTCACCAGCTTCATCAAAAGGGCATCTTCAAACCAAGCTGCTTACCTATTGCAGATTCAGTCTTCCCAGCCTGGTGCAGGTCTACAATTTTGTTTCTGGTGTCCTTTGACAGCTCTTTGGTCTTGGCCATAGTGAAGTTTGGAGTGTGACTGTTTGAGGTTGTGGACAGGTGTCTTTTATACTGATAACAAGTTCAAACAGGTGCAATTAATACAGGTAACGAGTGGAGGACAGAGGAGCCTCTTAAAGAAGAAGTTACAGGTCTGTGAGAGCCAGAAATCTTGCTTGTTTGTAGGTGACCAAATACTTATTTTCCACCATAATTTGCAAATAAATTCATTAAAAATCCTACAATGTGATTTTCTGGATTGTTTTTCTCATTTTGTCTGTCATAGTTGAAGTCTACCTATGATGAAAATTACAGGCCTCTCTCATCTTTTTAAGTGGGAGAACTTGCACAATTGGTGGCTGACTAAATACTTTTTTGCCCTACTGTATGTGAGAATGCTGTTCATTGACTAAAGTTCAGCATTCAACACCTTAGTGCCCGCAAAGCTCATCACTAAACTGAGGACTCTGGGACTAAACACCTCCCTCTACAACTTGATCCTGGACTTCCTGATGGGCCGCCCCAAGGTGGTATGGGTAGGCAACAACACATCTCCTACGCTGATCCTCAGCACGTGGGCCCCTCAGGAGTGCGTGCTTAGTCCCCTCCTGTACTCCCTGTTCAACCACGACTGCGTGGCCAAGCACAACTCCAACACCATCATGAAGTTTGCTGACAACTAAACAGTGGTAGGCCTGATCACCGACAACGATGAGACAGCCTATAGGCAGGAGTTCAGAGACCTGGCAGTGTGGTGCCAGTACAACAATCTCTCCATCAACTTGAGCAAGAGAAAGGAGCTGATTGTGGACTACAGGAAAAGGAGGGACAAACAAGCCCCTATTCACATCGAGGGTATCTGTAGTGGAGCGGGTCAAGAGTTTCAGTTTCCTTGGTGTCCACATCACCAACGAACTATCATGGTCCAAACACACCAAGACAGTTGTGGAGAGGGCACGACAACACCTTGTCCCCTTCAGGAGACTGAAAAGATTTGGCATGGGTCCCCAGATCCTCAAAAAGTTCTACAGCTGCTCCATCGAGAGCATCCTGACTGGTTGCATCACTGCCTGATATTGCAACTGCTCAGCCTCCGACCGCAAGGCACTACAGATGGTAGTGCTTATGGCCTAGTACATCACTGGGGCCAAGCTTCCTGCCAAACAGGACCTTTAAATACTAGAGGCAGGCCCCCAAAATTGTCAGACTCCATTCACCCAAGTCATAGACTCTTCTCTCTGCTACCGCACGGCAAATGGTACCGGAGCACCAAGTCTAGGTCCAAAAGGCTCCTTAATATTAACAGCTTCTACCCCCAAGCCATAAGACTACTGAACATTTAATCAAACGGCCACCCGGACTATTTACATTGACACCCTCCTACCATTTTGCTTTTACACTGCTGCTACTCGCTGTTTATTATCTATGAATAGTCACTTTAACCCTACCTACATGTACAAATTACTAACCTGTACCCCCGCACATTGACTCAGTACCGGTACACCCTGTATATAGCCTCGTTATTTTTATTTTATTGTGTTACTTTTTCATTTTTTACTTTTAGTTTATTTAGTAAATATTTTCTTAACTCTTTTTCTTGTACTGCATTGTCGGTTAAACTTCTTCGGGATAGGTGTCCTGTTAACTTATCAGTTGTAAATCATGTAGCGCAGTGTGTCATCATCGCAGATTTTAAAGAAACAACAAATGCCGGTACATTTAAGTGTCTTATATTGGCTGAAAACTTCAATTCTTGTTCATCTAACTGCATTGTCCAATTTACAGTAGCTATTACTGCGAAAAGAAATGCCATGCTATTGTTTGAGGAGAGCTCAAAACAACAAAACACTTTTTTCACCTCAACAGGTTTGATACATTCACATCTTAAGGTGAAATGTGTACATACACTCTGAAATCTTGCTGCGATTTGTAATCCCAAGGGTCCCAGAGATAACATGAACTGTCATTTTGTTAGATTAAATCATTTTTCATATCCTAAATATGTCCATATAGCATGCACGATCGATTTTGTATTTCCACTTGTTCAACTTGCAAAGAAAGGAATCTGTGAAAATCTAACTCTGAGCATTTTTTCAATCAGTCAAATTACATTCATATTTATTCCTCAGAGATCCTAGAATGTAACTAGACTTCACTATATCGTTAGGAGTGTAGTATATCCTATAGGTCACCAAATTTGGTCAGAGAGCGACGCCTTCATGGCGCGCCGATGACACGGGCGGTCTTCACCTGATTGACTGAAACTTTGTCAAATGAGCACCAATTGGGGTCAAACCAAGCTAGCTAGATAGCCAATGAGCTGGGCTTTGCGGAAACCCCATATCTGTCGCACAATTTTATTTTCTCTAATTATTTTAGTGGTAAAGACTGACTTCAAAGATACCACATTCAAGTCCTCCATCCCCCACTTAGTCTGACTGCTGCTCTCTCTAACTCCACAACAACCCCCCCCCCCGGCCATCTATAGGTGTGAATACCCAGCCAGCCTACAAATAGATGGTAAGTGCTTTACAGCTGTAAGATGGGAATAGAAGTTTAGGCTTGGATAAAAACAAAAGAACAGTGTCTGCATGTAGGGAATTTTTGTGCTGCGTGTCTTTTATTTTAACAGAAGCTATATCGGCAAATGCCCGTGCGAGTAGCAAGGGATTCCATGGCTATAGCGAAGACAGCAGGTGTAATAGGGCACCCCTGTCGGCCGCCCTTGAACAGGCGGAATGACTGCGACATTTCCTGATTGGTTAGCACGGACGCCATAAATAATTCTTATCCAATTAATAAATTCCTTTCCAAACCCGAAATGCTCCAGAACCGATATTTAAAATGTATTACTATTATGAACCCCTTTGGCCTAGGGGGAATGGAAACGAGACCCGTAACATATCTCTTACAAATCATAACAGTGAAAAGGAACAGTGAGAACTAAAAACAACAGACACTCAACGAGCTGTATCCATAAGTAAACAAAAAAATGCTCATCCAGAAGCGGCGCTCCTAGTGACCGGGGATTTTAATGTAGGGAAACTTAAATCCATTTGATCTAATTTCCTCCAGCATGTTACATGTGCAACCAGAGAAAAAAAACTCTAGATAACCTTTACTCCACAAAGAGAGACGCATACAAAGCTCTCCCTCGCCCTCCATTTGGTAAATCTGACCATAATTATACCCTCCTGATTCCTGCTTACAAGCAAAAACTAAAGCAGGAAGTACCAGTGACTCGCTCAATACGGAAGTGGTGAGATGATGCGGATGCTATTGAGGAGTATATCACCTCAGTCACCAGCTTCATCAAAAGGGCATCTTCAAACCAAGCTGCTTACCTATTGCAGATTCAGTCTTCCCAGCCTGGTGCAGGTCTACAATTTTGTTTCTGGTGTCCTTTGACAGCTCTTTGGTCTTGGCCATAGTGAAGTTTGGAGTGTGACTGTTTGAGGTTGTGGACAGGTGTCTTTTATACTGATAACAAGTTCAAACAGGTGCAATTAATACAGGTAACGAGTGGAGGACAGAGGAGCCTCTTAAAGAAGAAGTTACAGGTCTGTGAGAGCCAGAAATCTTGCTTGTTTGTAGGTGACCAAATACTTATTTTCCACCATAATTTGCAAATAAATTCATTAAAAATCCTACAATGTGATTTTCTGGATTGTTTTTCTCATTTTGTCTGTCATAGTTGAAGTCTACCTATGATGAAAATTACAGGCCTCTCTCATCTTTTTAAGTGGGAGAACTTGCACAATTGGTGGCTGACTAAATACTTTTTTGCCCTACTGTATGTGAGAATGCTGTTCATTGACTAAAGTTCAGCATTCAACACCTTAGTGCCCGCAAAGCTCATCACTAAACTGAGGACTCTGGGACTAAACACCTCCCTCTACAACTTGATCCTGGACTTCCTGATGGGCCGCCCCAAGGTGGTATGGGTAGGCAACAACACATCTCCTACGCTGATCCTCAGCACGTGGGCCCCTCAGGAGTGCGTGCTTAGTCCCCTCCTGTACTCCCTGTTCAACCACGACTGCGTGGCCAAGCACAACTCCAACACCATCATGAAGTTTGCTGACAACTAAACAGTGGTAGGCCTGATCACCGACAACGATGAGACAGCCTATAGGCAGGAGTTCAGAGACCTGGCAGTGTGGTGCCAGTACAACAATCTCTCCATCAACTTGAGCAAGAGAAAGGAGCTGATTGTGGACTACAGGAAAAGGAGGGACAAACAAGCCCCTATTCACATCGAGGGTATCTGTAGTGGAGCGGGTCAAGAGTTTCAGTTTCCTTGGTGTCCACATCACCAACGAACTATCATGGTCCAAACACACCAAGACAGTTGTGGAGAGGGCACGACAACACCTTGTCCCCTTCAGGAGACTGAAAAGATTTGGCATGGGTCCCCAGATCCTCAAAAAGTTCTACAGCTGCTCCATCGAGAGCATCCTGACTGGTTGCATCACTGCCTGATATTGCAACTGCTCAGCCTCCGACCGCAAGGCACTACAGATGGTAGTGCTTATGGCCTAGTACATCACTGGGGCCAAGCTTCCTGCCAAACAGGACCTTTAAATACTAGAGGCAGGCCCCCAAAATTGTCAGACTCCATTCACCCAAGTCATAGACTCTTCTCTCTGCTACCGCACGGCAAATGGTACCGGAGCACCAAGTCTAGGTCCAAAAGGCTCCTTAATATTAACAGCTTCTACCCCCAAGCCATAAGACTACTGAACATTTAATCAAACGGCCACCCGGACTATTTACATTGACACCCTCCTACCATTTTGCTTTTACACTGCTGCTACTCGCTGTTTATTATCTATGAATAGTCACTTTAACCCTACCTACATGTACAAATTACTAACCTGTACCCCCGCACATTGACTCAGTACCGGTACACCCTGTATATAGCCTCGTTATTTTTATTTTATTGTGTTACTTTTTCATTTTTTACTTTTAGTTTATTTAGTAAATATTTTCTTAACTCTTTTTCTTGTACTGCATTGTCGGTTAAACTTCTTCGGGATAGGTGTCCTGTTAACTTATCAGTTGTAAATCATGTAGCGCAGTGTGTCATCATCGCAGATTTTAAAGAAACAACAAATGCCGGTACATTTAAGTGTCTTATATTGGCTGAAAACTTCAATTCTTGTTCATCTAACTGCATTGTCCAATTTACAGTAGCTATTACTGCGAAAAGAAATGCCATGCTATTGTTTGAGGAGAGCTCAAAACAACAAAACACTTTTTTCACCTCAACAGGTTTGATACATTCACATCTTAAGGTGAAATGTGTACATACACTCTGAAATCTTGCTGCGATTTGTAATCCCAAGGGTCCCAGAGATAACATGAACTGTCATTTTGTTAGATTAAATCATTTTTCATATCCTAAATATGTCCATATAGCATGCACGATCGATTTTGTATTTCCACTTGTTCAACTTGCAAAGAAAGGAATCTGTGAAAATCTAACTCTGAGCATTTTTTCAATCAGTCAAATTACATTCATATTTATTCCTCAGAGATCCTAGAATGTAACTAGACTTCACTATATCGTTAGGAGTGTAGTATATCCTATAGGTCACCAAATTTGGTCAGAGAGCGACGCCTTCATGGCGCGCCGATGACACGGGCGGTCTTCACCTGATTGACTGAAACTTTGTCAAATGAGCACCAATTGGGGTCAAACCAAGCTAGCTAGATAGCCAATGAGCTGGGCTTTGCGGAAACCCCATATCTGTCGCACAATTTTATTTTCTCTAATTATTTTAGTGGTAAAGACTGACTTCAAAGATACCACATTCAAGTCCTCCATCCCCCACTTAGTCTGACTGCTGCTCTCTCTAACTCCACAACAACCCCCCCCCCGGCCATCTATAGGTGTGAATACCCAGCCAGCCTACAAATAGATGGTAAGTGCTTTACAGCTGTAAGATGGGAATAGAAGTTTAGGCTTGGATAAAAACAAAAGAACAGTGTCTGCATGTAGGGAATTTTTGTGCTGCGTGTCTTTTATTTTAACAGAAGCTATATCGGCAAATGCCCGTGCGAGTAGCAAGGGATTCCATGGCTATAGCGAAGACAGCAGGTGTAATAGGGCACCCCTGTCGGCCGCCCTTGAACAGGCGGAATGACTGCGACATTTCCTGATTGGTTAGCACGGACGCCATAAATAATTCTTATCCAATTAATAAATTCCTTTCCAAACCCGAAATGCTCCAGAACCGACATCAAATACTTGAACTCAATCTGATCAAATGCCTTCTCTGCATCAAGAGCAGTTAACACTGCCTCAACTTTATGATCATGATACTGTCAAGGCTGTGGGTAACTGGTGAAAGGAGTCAGGCGCAGGAGAGCTGAGGTGCGTGGACAAGGTATTTAATACAAGAAAACACCAGTATAAACACAATACTATGGTGCTGGAAAAATACCGGTACCACGAAAATAAACGGGCGTAATAACAAAACCCGGTAACAAAATACCAGCCGTACAATAAAACCAATGCGCACCCAAACTGGGGCGAAACCAGAGGGTTAAATAATGAACATGTAATGGGGGAATTGAAACCAGGTGTGTAAAAAACAAAGACAAAACCAATGGAAAATTAAAAGTGGATCAGTGACGTCAACCGCCGCTCGAACAAGGAGAGGGACCGACTCCGGCGGAAGTCGTGACAGATACATCACATTGAAAAGGCGTCTCAAATTGTAGTATATATGTCAGCCAGGGATAAAACCTGTCTGGTCAGGGTGTATGATGTCAGAAATATATTTTTTCAATCGGTTTGCCAATATCTTTGTCAACACCTTATTTTCTATGGGGAGTAACGACACGGGTCGATACGACGACATCTCCGTGGAATCTCTGTCTTTTTTCAAGATCAGTGCTATTGTAGCCTCATACAGTGATTGCGGGAGTTTGGCATTTCCTTTGGATTGTTTAAACATTCGCAACATAAGTGGAGCTAGACTGGCACAGTACTAGAATGCTATGACATATCCATCGGGCCCAGGGGCCTTGCTGTTTGGAAATTGTGCTATCGCTGTGTTAATGTCCTCTAAAGTTATCCCAGCAGCGAGTGCAGCAGCTGCCCCCTGTCTAGATTAGGAAGTTCACATTCAGCGAGAAAGTGTTCCATAGTTTGTGGACCAGTAGCATCGCATTTTGATTGACATAGCTCTGAGTAAAACAGCGCAAAGCATTTATTAATATCCTGCTGATCTGTTACTATTTTACCCTTCGTCTTCGTCTTTTATTTTGTGAATAGCTCTAGATGCCTGTACATGCCTTAGCTGTCTTTCTAATCATTTATGTGGTTTTTCACGCAGTTCAAAATAACTTTGTTGCGTTCTAGCAAGTAAAGAGCCCACCCATTTCGAAAGGATGGTATTGTATTCATATTTCAACTTTGTGATCTTCTCAAGGACTGTATTCGAGAAATTCGTCCTAAAAACGTTCTCCTGTTCCCCTAACTCTCTTTCAATTTCTCTCAGCCTAGTATTGGCGCCTTTCTTCCTCTCTGATGTAAAATAAATAATGTAACCTCTAATCACAGCCTTTAGAGATTCCCAAAGGGTGGAGTCGTCAACATCACCCGTGTCATTATCTCAGAGGAAAAAGGCAATCAAATACTGACAAAAAGCCTCATCTTTCAAAAGGTATGCGCCAAGGTCGCCGACCTGTCGACATATTGTCGAGTTTCAGCACCATGGACAGAGGAGAGTGGTCCGTAATTAGAATAGGGTGATAGGTAACCGACGCAGCTGAAATTAGTTTGGAGTCCAACAAAAAATAGTAAATTCTGGAATATGATTTATGAACTGATGAAAATAATGAAAAATCCCTATCTGTTGGGTGAGTCAGTCTCCAAATTTTAACAATGTTAAGGTTTGTCATCAATGTATTTAGACAGACACTGGCATTTGATTGTAGAAGTGACCTTGATAGCTGTTTATCTAAAAGAGGATCTAACGCACAATTAAAACACTTGTATTCAAGATATTTGGTATGGCCTTAAAAACCTTTTGTGACTAGGGGGCAGTATTTTCATTTTTGGAAAAATAACGTTCCCGAAGTAAACAGGATATTTTGTCAGGACAAGATGCTTGAATATGCATATAATTGACAGCTTAGGATAGAAAACACTCTAAAGTTTCCAAAACTGTAAAAATATTGTCTGTGAGTATAACAGAATTGATATTGCAGGCAAAAGCCTGAGAAAAATCCAATCCGGAAGTGACTCATCTTTTGAAAGCTCTGCGTTCCAATGCGTCCCTATTGAGCTGTGAATGGGCTATCAACCAGATTACTTTTCTCCGTATTCCCCAAGGTGTCTACAGCATTGTGACATAGTTTTACGCATTTATGTTGAAGAATACCCGTAAGCGGCTACATTGTGCAAGTGGTCACCTGATGGCTCTCAGAGTGATACTCGCGTAAATACAGAGGTAGCCATTATTCCAATAGGTCCTACTGAAAAAACAATATTATATGATTATAAAAACGTTTGACGATATTTTGGAGCTAATTTGGAATATTTTTGCCGTTTTCGTGACTGCAATTTCCGGGCGATTTCTCAGCCAAACGTGAAGAACAAACGGAGCTATTTCGCCTACAAAAATAATATTTTTGGTAAAAAGGAACATTGGCTATCTAACTGGGAGTCTCGTGATTGAAAACATCCGAAGCTCATCAAAGGTAAATGATTTAATCCGATTGCTTTAATGATTTCCGTGACCAAGTTACCTGCTGCTAGCTGGAAAAAATGCTATGCTAGGCTATCGATAGGAACATTTGTTGTGTAACTGGGAGTCTCGTGAGTGAAAACATCCGAAGATCATCAAAGGTAAATGATTAATTTGATTGCTTTTCTGATGTTCGTGACATAGCTACTTAATTCTTAGTGTACATAATGTTTTGCAACGCTATCGATAAACTTACACAAACACTTGGATTGCTTTCGCTGTAAAGCATAATTTCAAAATCTGAGACGACAGGTGGATTAACAAAAGGCTAAACTGTGTTTTGCAATGTTGTACTTGGGATTTTGTGAATATGAATACTTTTTAGTAATATTATTTGACTGTGGCTCTATGCTATTCAGCGGTTGCTGACGGAAATTATCCCGCTAACGGGATGGGTAGCGTCAATAAGGTAAAGGGAAACTTTTGACTAGCCAGTTTGAGGATGAGATCCCTGGTCTGGGGATAGTGCAGCCGTACAATGAATGGCCTTGGTGGCACGCCCTTGTCCAGCTTTGTTGCCTGTGATCTGTGTGCGTGGTTGATCAGCAAAGGCAGGCTATGGAACATGGAGCTTTCAAAATAGAAGCCACTTCCTGGTTTAATCTTCCTTTCACAAGGATATCCCTACCGGCCAAACCCTCCCTAACCCGGACGATAATAGGCCAATTGTGCGTCGCCCCACAGACCTCCCGGTCACAGCCGGTTACGACAGAGCCTGGGAACGAACCCAGAGTCTCTGGTGGCACAGCTGGCGCTGCCGTACAGCACCCTTAACCACTGCGCCACCCGGGAGGCCCTCACAGACAATATCTTGACAGTTTTGGAGACTTTAGAGCATTTATCCTAATCTGTCAATTATTAGCATATTCTAGCATCTGGTCCTGAGAAATAGGCAGTTTACTTTGGAAGGTTATTTTTCCAAACATAAAAATAGTGTCCCCTAGCTTCAAGAGGTTTTAACCTCTCTAGGATAGGGGACGCTTGTGTCCCACTTGGCCAAAACCCAGGGAAAATGCAGCACGGCAAATTCAAATAAAATTATATAAAAATCCAACTTTCATTAAATCACACATGTATGATACTAAATTAAAGCAACACTCGTTGTGAATCCAGCCAACGCCATGTCAGATTTTAAAAAGGCTTTTCGGCGAAAGCATAAGAAGCTATTATCTGATGATAGCACAGCAGTAAACAAAGAGCGAAGCATATTTCAACCCTGCAGGCGCTACACAAAACACAGAAATAAAATATAAAACATGCCTTACCTTTGATGAGCTTCTTTTGTTGGCACTGCAACATGTCCCATAAACATAACAATTGGTCCTTTTGTTCGATTAATTTCGTCCATATATATCCAAAATGTCCATTTATTTGGCGCGTTTGATCCAGAAAAAAGCAGCTTCAAATTTGCGCAACGTCACTACAAAATATCTCAAAAGTTGCCTGTAAACTTTTCCAAAACATTTCAAACTACTTTGTAATACAACTTTCGGTATTTTTAAACGTTAATAATCGATCAAATTGAAGACAGGTCTATCTATGTTCAATACAGGAAGACAACAAACCAACGCTACTTTTCAAGTCTTGCGCAACTCTCAACAGTGTTACCCAGTTCCTAGATGGCCGTACTTCTTCATTGCACAAAGGAATAACCTCAACCATATTCCAAAGACGGGTGACATCCAGTGGAAGCGGTAGGAACTGAAAACACCTGCCTAAGAAATATAATTTCCCAATGAGAATTCACTGAACAGACAGAGACCTCAAAAAACACAATTCTGAACTGTTAGTCCTCAGGGTTTTGCCTGCTACATAAGTTATGTTATACTCAGACATGATTCAAACAGTTTTAGAAACGTCAGAGTGTTTTCTATCCAAATCTACTAATAATGTGCATATCTTATATTCTTGGCATGAGTAGCAGGAAGTTGAAATTGGCTATTTATCCAAAAGTGAAAATGCTGCCCCCTATACCTTAAGAAGTTAAAAGTACATGGAGAGCTAACATTAACGACATGCATGTCAATCTCTCATGGCTCAAAGTGGAAGAGACATCATCATTACTTGTTATCGCAAGCTGAAGGTACTGAGCTGTCTGTTTAAAAAATACCAGCACACAGCTCGGACACCCATGCATACCCCACAAGACATGCCACCAAAGGTCACAGTCCCCATGTCCAGAACAGACTATGGGAGGCGCAAAGTACATCCGGTAACTGATGCAAGCAGTAGAATGAGATTTAAAAAGCAGGTATAAATACACATTATGGAACAGCAGGGACTGTGAAGTAACACAAACAGAGGCACAGACACATGCATACACACATGATAACATACGCACTATACACACTTGTACACATGGATTTTGTGTATGGGTCTTACACTTAGTGTGTTGTGAATTCTGTAATGAATGTATTGTAATGTTTTTTAAATTGTATAACTGCCTTAATTCTGCCGGACCCCAGGAAGAGTAGCTACTGCCTTGACTAATGTGGATCCATAATAAATACAAATTCGAAATTCTCTTGACCTCCAATGTTAATTCACCTAACCTGCTGTGTTAATTATCCTAACCTGCAACATTAATTATCCTAACTTGCTATGTAAACAAACTATCTTTGGAGACAAATCCGCATCATCACCACACCGACAGCCGATAATTTCCCCTGACACTCACTTGGAGCCATTCAGTGCTGTTGTTTATGTATTTAACTCATAAGCTGTAGCATTAGCAATTTATTTCAAAAGGAGCCAACTCACAAGTGAAGAAATTCTGGAGATTTTGTCAATTCAGACAATGATTCTGAGTATGACAGTGAGGAAAAAGATTCAGACAGTGACAGTGAGGATCTGCCTTCTAACCATGTGGCCATGGAGAACCCAGAATCTGAGGACTGTTTGCTCACCAACAAATTCCCAGGTCCCTCTGAAGATGCTGATGGAGGCCTGTGGTAGCTGTAAGGCCTCTAGCCATTTCACCCCCTCCTGGCACTGCTGTTTGCTTTGATGAGTCCCTGTCTGGAGTGAAAAGCCCCTTGCCATTTCCCTCTGAGGCAGAGCACTTCAATCTGTTTCTGACAGAGGAGCTGGTGGGAGACCGTGCAGGAAACCAATAGCTATGCCTTGGTGTTACAGGAGGAGAGAGATCCACAGGGCCACCTGACGGGAGAGAGAAAGATAAAACCAGACTGTGTTCTTGACTATAATTGCAAAATGGGGGCAGTGGATAAGGCGGACATGATAAACAGCTTTGTGGCATGCGCTCGTACAACCACCAAGTGATATAAGAAGATGTTTGTATCTGATTGACACGTCCTTAATGACCACATACAGTGAGCTCCAAAAGTATTGGAACAGTGACAATTTTTTTGGGGGGCTCTGTACTCCTACACTTTGGATTTGAAATTATACAATGACTATGAGGTTAAAGTGCAGACTAACAGCTTTAATTTTTGTACATACTGTAGTCTCCCCATTTTAGGGGACCAAAAGTATTGCGACAAATTCACATAAAGTAGTAAAAAGTTAAGTATTTGGTCAAATATTCATAGCACGCAATAATGATTAGTGAAAATGTTACAATTGCCTAGCATTAATATTATTGCTTAGCATACAGTCGTGGCCAAAAGTTTTGAGAATGACACAAATATACATTTTTACAAAGTCTGCTGCCTTAGTTTGCATGATGGCAATTTGCATATACTCCAGAATGTTTTGAAGAGTGATCAGATGAATTGCAATGAATTGCAAAGTCCCTCTTTGCCATGCAAATGAACTGAATGTCACATTCGATGTACGGAGGAGACCAAGGCGCACCGTAAGATGAATACATACTTTAATGAAGACGAAGAACACTTAACAAACTATACAAAACAACAACCCGACCGTGAAGCTATAATAATACTAGTACAGGCAAGAATAGACATAGACAATAACCCACGAAATACCCAAAGAAGATGGCTGCCTAAATATGGTTCCCAATCAGAGACAACGATACACACCTGCCTCTAATTGAGAACCAATCTAGGCAACCATACACATATATAAACACCTAGACAGTAACCAACCCCAAAAAACCTACAAAACCCCTAGACAATAAAAAAACACAAACATCACCCATGTCACACCCTGACCTAACCAAAACAATAAAGAAAACAAAGAATACTCAGGTCAAGGCGTGACACTGAATCCCCAAAAACATTTTCCACTGCTTTTCAGCCCTGCCACAAAAGGACTAGCTGACATCATGTCAGTGATTCTCTCGTTAACACAGGTGTGAGTGTTGACAAGGACAAGGCTGGAGATCACTCTGTCATGGTGATTGAGTTCGAATAACAGACTGGAAGCTTCAAAAGGAGGGTGGTGCTTGGAATCATTGTTCTTCTTCTGTCAACCATGGTTACCTGCAAGGAAACATGTGCCGTCATCATTGCTTTGCACAAACAGTGCTTCACAGGCAAGAATATTGCTGCCAGTAAGATTGCACCTAAATCAACCATTTATCGGATTATCAAGAACTTCAAGGAGAGCGGTTCAATTGTTGTGAAGAAGGCTTCAGGATGCCCAAGAAAGTCCAGCGAGTGCCAGGACCGTCTCCTAAAGTTGATTCAGCTGTGGGATCGGGGCACTACCAGTACAGAGCTTGCTCAGGAATGGCAGCAGGCAGGTGTGAGTGCATCTGCACGCACAGTGAGACGAAGACTTTTGTAGGATGGCCTGGTGTCAAGAAGGGCAGCAAAGAAGCCACTTCTATCCAGGAAAAACATCAGGGACAGACTGATATTCTACAAACGGTACAGGGATTGGACTGCTGAGAACTGGGGTAAAGTAATTTTCTCTGATGAGTCCCCTTTCCGATTGTTTGGGGCATCCAGAAAAAAGCTTGTCCGGAGAAGACGAGGTGAGCGCTTCCATCAGTTCTGTGTCATGCCAACAGTAAAGCATCCTGAGACCATTCATGTGTGGGGTTGTTTCTCAGCCAAGGGAATGGGCTCACTCACAATTTTTCCTAAGAACACAGCCATGAATAAAGAATGGTACCAACACATCCTCCGAGAGCAACTTCTCCAAACCATCCATGAACAGTTTGGTGATGAACAATGCATTTTCCAGCATGATGGAGCGCCTAGACATAAGGCAAAAGTGATATCTAAATGGCTCGGGGAACAAAACATCGATATTTTCGGTCCATGGCCAAGATACTCCCCAGACCTTAATCCCATTGAGAACGTGTGGTCAATCTTTAAGAGGCGGGTGGACAAACAAAAACCCACATTCTAACAAACTTCAAGCATTGATTATGCAGAAGTTAATTGACAGCATGCTTCAGTGGATTGCAGTGCCGTGGTAATTTCCTGTATTACTAAATACAGGAGGAGGAGAGTTTACAAACCACGCACCAGTCAGAGTTATACTTAAACTTCATCTTTAATTATATGAGCTTCTGCAATAGCATTTGACTTTCAACATTTCAGTATCTCTAATGAAAAGTTGATAGTGGTCAACATAATGGCAACTGAGATCTTTTATAGCAAAGATCCACCCCCTAGTCGACATGACAAACCACAGATAAGAGGAACTGTTCACAAATAAATAATTTTACTTGAGAGAGGAGTATCCCATAGCCAGATAGCATTCACTTATCATTCAGTTTGGTCTCTAAAACGAGATTCTAATCTCGTCCCAGGTACTTCATAGTACAAAAACATTACCTCAGTATCTGGAGTGCTCTTTAGGTTTTATTGGCCAAAGACATCGTAAATCTCCTCTGTCAGTGCTATCTCATAGAGGCCCATCCTCAGTGGAACACTGAACACACAATAGTCGACAGATTCTATTCTGTCGAATAAAACAACCATTCTAATGCAATACAAAGATTATAATATAATATTTCAAGCACTATAACATAATCTCACAATTTTCCAAGACAAGAGATCTTGAAAAAGAAGGATCAACACTGCAAATATTAACTCTTTGCATCAACTTGGGGCGGCAGGGTAGCCTAGTGGTTAGAGCGTTGGACTAGTAACCAATAGGTTGCAAATTCAAATCCCCGAGCTGACAAGGTACAAATCTGTCATTCAGCCCCTGAACAGGCACTTAACCCACTGTTCCTAGGCTGTCATTGAAAATAAGAATTTGTTCTTAACTGAATTGCCTAGTAAAATAAAAATGTAATGTAATTGTCAATTAAAGCCTTTGACACATGAAATGCTTGTAATTACACTTCAGTATTCCATAGTAACATCTTACAAAATTATTTAAAGACACTGAGGCAGCAGACTTTGTGAAAATTCATATTTGTGTCATTCTAAAAACTTTTGGCCACGACTGTACTATACTTTGAGCTCTTTCGCTGAATGACATGCCATAGTTTCACCAGACCTGTTCCCAGAAAAGGAAATGAACTAACACAGAAAGACAGTCAGACTGCAATTGTTATATAAACTCAATGACACATACTGTACACTCTGTTGTCCCTGAGGCAGTCCTTGTGCATTTCTGAACTTACTTGAGAAATGAACGAGCCCTTGGATTTCTGTAAGGAGATGAGATGAGCGAGATGAGTCTCAACACACTACTGATGGCTGTCAGGCCTTACTCTGGAAGTGGAGAGACTATGTCAGCGGATATCAAATGAGGTCGAGCAATTGTTTGGGGGGAAACAGCAAGGACATTGAAACTTTCTTCGACTGCTTTATTTGTGGCTATGGTTTGCTGAACTCACAATGTGGACATGAAAGTGAATGACAGTTTCAGTCAAACCACTGTTCACAGTTATGGATTCGGGATATGCACTTAACATGATCTGTATCAAAATGAAATATTTATTTCCAAATTCTCCAGTGACGTCTCATAATGTTTCCCTTTCACCGGCTTGTTTGGAAAACCAACAGTTTTCTTCAATCTTTGATGGGGCTGCAGCCTTCTGCTATTTCTTTTGACATTATCTGGGATACAGGGGAAATGTGAGAAGTGAAAATTTGAATTTATTATTTATTTTTGGCCTTGTCTCCTGCCGAGCCGCTCACTGAAGCATACCTTATCCCTACTCCTCATTCATGCCGAGTAGGGGGTGATTTGAGGGTTGATGATACACTGCCAGACTGGATACGTCACTCTGTCACTGGCTTTCTCGACAAGCCTCACTTCAAAGTTGTGGCGATCAGTGCCGTTTAAGATTAGGGAGGACAATTTTTTTTAATGAGCATGGCCTTATTTCTACTATAGCATATTGGATGACTGTCATTCATATTCCATTTACCCAGCACAATGTAACATCAATAGGTATAGGCAACAACATGATACTCAAATGAGCACTATAACCATCATGAGGTTGCTACAACCTAGCCTACAAATGAATGTTTATAACGTAGGTGAACAGGTTGAGGGACAAATTCGAGTAATCAAGGTGAAAGACTGATCTGGGGTGTAATCATTAGTCCAAACACTAAAACAAGAGTTTATAATGGACAAATTCAGGTGGATCCCTCCCCGTTTCATTCTGTTTGCTTCTGTTTAAGAAACATTTTGCAACAGAATCAACTGAATGAATACACTCTTGATCACCCACACACACAGTTCACTTTCATAGCAGTCACATACACAGCATCATCACTTTGCTCATTGTATAATTCCTCCTCTCATCCTAGTGCTCTCCTCCTCTCACCTTTTCCCTTGCTTGTGGACTTCAGCGCACAACACAACATCTGTATGTGACCGGGCGCAATAACCTCTCCAAGCCAAATCTTCATACCATAACCGCTAACAGCTACACAGCCTATGTCATTGTCACCGTGTTAATGTTATAGTTAACAAACTGTACTGAACAAAAATACAAACGCAACAATGTAACAAGTTCAAAAATGTTACAGTTCATATAAGGAAATCAGTCAATTGAAATTAGTCATTAGGCCCTAATCTATGGATTCCACAAGATTGGGCAGGGGCAAAGCCATGGGTGGGCAAGGGAGGGCATAAGCCCACCCACTTGGGGGCCAGCACCACCCACTAGGGGGCCAGGCCCAGTCAATCAGTATGTGTTTTGCCCCACAAAAGGGCTTTATTCCAGACAAATACTCCATCTGTCCGGGTGGCTTGTCTCAGACGATCCCACAGCTGAAGAAGCTGGTTGTGCAGGTCCTGTGCTGGTGTGGTTACACGTGGTATGTGGTTGCGAGGCCAGTTGGCGTGTACCGCCAAATTCTCTAAAACAACATTAGTGGCGGCTTATGGTAGAGAAATGAACATACAATTATCTGGCAACAGCTCTAGTGGACATTCCTGTAGGCTGCATGCCAATTGCACACTCCTTTAAAACTTGAAACATCTGTGGCATTGTGTTATGTAACAAAATTGCACATTTTAGAGTGGCCTTTTATTGTTCCCAGCACAAGGTGTAACTGTGTAATGATCATGTTGTTTAATTAGCTTCTTGATATGCCACACCTGTCAGGTCGATGGAATGTCTTGGCAGAAGAGTAATGCTCACTAACAGAGATGTAAACAAATTTGTGCACAAAATTGGAAAGATATTAGCTTTTTGTGCATATGAAACATTTCTGGGATCTTTTATTTCAGCTCATGAAATATGGGACCAACACTTTACATGTTGTGTTTATATTTATGTTCAGTATAGAATTAACATGTTAGTAAACCCACAATCCAATCAATGTGTACAATCACACGGTACAGTGTACAGCAAGCAGTTTAGTAGTTACACCCAGTGGGAATAAATTAATTAAACCAAAAGCTTCCCTTGGCTTGGAAGAGTTGTCGTGTTGGACAGCCTTAGCCAGCTAGGTAACATAAAAAGCATTTCCTCTCTGTTTGCGTCAGGTTGTTGAGTAGGCTAAATTAGCTGCATTTAGTAAGTTCCTTTGAGGAACCTCCACTGATTTCAAAGGCAACAGACATAGTGGCTGTTCGAGTGGAACACTAGCTTCTGACACATCAGTATTCCTCACACACGGCGGCGCAGCTGCAGCAGAAAGACGCCACAGAACAATAAGCATGTCTCTAAAAGTGCTGTGGGGTCAACCCCCGTTAACGTGACACATTAAAGATGAATAGAAATGGAAACATAGAGCACCCCCCTCAACAATGTTCCCAGCTTGTTTCAGATGACGGAAACAATGATATTGTCCTCATTGTGTCTGCATTTGGAGGTGTCTCTTTGGGAGTGGATCCTGCTGTGTCTCTCTCTATTTGTCAAGTCTATTTTCTGTGATTCATAGCAGCCAAATCTGTCCAAGGAAATCAATCCTCTTCAATACATTCGTTATGTCTGATACTAAGATACACTCTAAAGTCTGGGTTACAAACAATCCAATGTGGGTTCTTTGGTAAATATTGGACAAAACACACTATTTTATTTTGACCCAACCAGTTGGGTTGCATGAATAACCCAATGTGTTGGGTTGTTGGAATTACCCAAACATGAGCTAATTTAAAGGTCCCTAACAGTCTGATTTCCATGTAAAATAGTATTTTCAGCCATAATATTTTGTCCTGATAAAAATTGCTTGAAATATTTGTATCTTATGTAAAACTACCAGGAAGTCTGAAAAGACTGACTGGGATGGTAGCTAGTAGGCTGAGTGGGCGGGGAGACTGGTGGTTCTTTGAAAATGCTTCTGTCAAGCAAAGTGGACACAGTGAGCAAGTGAGATTATCTCAAGCAAATTTGCTGACACAAAGCAACTCAAAAAACATTGAAATTGTATGCAACATCCAATGTTGATGAAGCAAGTTAGCTAGTTCACCTTGGACAAGTTGAAACTTTACAGGGTGAGATCTGGGTACACTTAATTAAATATACATATTGAGTGCCAGACAGTGTTCATACAGTGCATTCAGAAAATATTCAGACCACATTTTGTTACGTTACAGCATTCTTCTAAAATGAATGAAATAGTTTTTTCCCCCTCATCAATCTACACGCAATACCCCATAATGACAAAGAAAAACAGGTTTCCAATTTTTTTGCAACGTTATAAAATAAAAAAAAACTGAAATATCACATTTACAAAAGTATTCAGACCCTTTACTCAATACTTTGTTAAAGCACCTTTTACAGCAATTGCAGCCTTAAGTCATCTTGAGTCATCAATCTTGGCACACCTGTATTTGGGGAGTTTCTCCCATTCTTTTCTGCAGATCCTCTCAAGCTATTTCAGGTTGGATGGGGAGCATCGCTGCACAGCTACTTTCAGGTCTCTCTAGAGGTGTTCGACTGGGTTCAAGTCCGGGCTCTGGCTGGGCTATTCAAGGACATTCAGAGACTTGTCCCGAAGCCACTCCTGTGTTGTCTTGGCTGTGTGCTTAGGGTCTTTGTCCTGTTGAAAGGTGAACCTTCACCACAGCCTGAGGTCCTGAGTGCTCTGGAGCAGGTTTTCATTAAGGATCTCTCTGTACTTTGCTCCGTTCATCTTTGCCTCGACCCCGTCCAGTCTCCCAATCCCTGCTGCTGAACAACATCACCACAGCATGATGCTGCTGCCACCACCAAGCTTCACCGTAGGGATGGTTCCATGTTTCCTCCAGACATGACACTTGGCATTCAGGTCAAAGAGTTCAATCTTGGTTCATCAGACCAGAGAATCTAGTTTCTCATGGTCTGAGAGTCTTTAGGTTCCTTTTGGAAAACTCCAAGCGGACTGTCATGTGCTTTTTACTGAGGAGAGGCTTCTGTCTGGCCAAAACCATAAAGGCCTGATTGGTGGAGTGCTGCAGAGATGGTTGTCCTTCCCCCATTTCCACATAGGAACTCTGGAGCTCTGTCAGTGACCATCTGGTTCACCTCCCTGACTCCCTAGCTCTACGAAGAGTCTTGGTGGTTCCAAACTTCTTCCATTTATGAATGACTGAGGCCACGGTGTTCTTGGGGACCGTCAGTGCTGCAGTCATTTTTTGGTACCCTTCCCCAGATCTGTGCCTCGACACAATCCTGTCTCGGAGCTCTACGGACAATTCCATTGACCTCATGGCTTGGTTTTCGCTCAGACATGCACTGTCAAATGTGGGACCTTAGAAAGACAGTTTGTGTGCCTTTCCAAATCATGTTGTAGAAACATCTCAAGAATGATCAATGGAAACATGATGCACCTGAGTTTAATTTAGAGTCTCATAGCAAAGGGTCTGAATACTTAAATAAATAAGGTATTTCTGTATTTTTTAAACAAAAATTTACAAACACTTCTAAACACCTGTTTTCACCTTGTCATTATGGGGTATTGGGTGTTGATTCATAACAAAATATATATTTTAATCCATTTTAGATTATGGCTGTAACATTAAAAAAAATTGAAAAAGTTGCACCAAATGGTGGGCGTCACAGGCACCAGGATTATTCCATTTAGGATGATCTTCCTCAACACTTAATCCCACCCCTATTATCACTCCTTTCAATGGCACCCTACTTCAAAGAGCAAAGCAAGTCACAGTTCTTGTCCCTAGTCGCGTGTTAGAGAGCGCCCACTCCCTTGGGACCAAAGAAACACAAGTCCACTTCAAGTTACTTTCAACAACTCAACAGTCCCCAACCTCTTCTCCACCCAACCTGACACCACATGTGGATTAGCCAGAATACAAGGATCCATTCTTTCCACAAATCTCACTCCCACTGGGCCAGAATCATCTTTGTCCTCTTCGAGACGAAGCTCAATCTCAGCGGTCCTCATCGCAGGTACTTCATCCTCACTCTCTTCAGGTTCCATCTCTGAGCTACAGGAGCACAATCCCTCTTCTTGCACTTAACACCAACCTTCCTCACCACACTGCTTCTCTATATACAGCTCCTTTTCGGCAGTCACCACCAGAATTGAATTAATACTGAATCTAGGCACATTCAATTTCCTCCTTTAGCTCTTCCAACAGTTTTGTGTCCTCCTCTAATCCATATTCACTCAAAGCACCTTAAACTTTCCTCCTTTCTGCCATTTTACAGGCTATATGTCCCCTACCTTCTCTCATCCGACGACACTACGATTTGACACACAAAAAAAAATCTACCATTTGGCATGTCTCTTGATGTAATGACATGACAACTGCGTCTGCCTTTTGAGCCACCATTCTTCTGCATTTATTCCATGCTGGTTTAAGACATAGCTAGCCAGTTACTAGCTAACATCAGACACAGATGAAAGCAAAAAACTTTAATTAAGTATATTTGCCTTAGATTAATAGAGTAAACCTCTAATTATATTGGCTGACCCGCTGCAGTCACATTTTGGCACCAGTAGATTAGCTGCCTAGCTATGTAAACCACACCCCTCTGTGCACACACCGTCTGTGACGTTGGTTACAAGGCAGTATTTATATAAATTAGGTAAGAAAATAATACTTTACCATTGGTGTATTAAAATGTGGCTTTTTGTGATGTCTCAAAAAGCCCTTAATAATCTCGCTTCTGTCGCGCCAAGTAAATCCAAGTGTTTGATTTGGGAGGGGACCAGTAACTTTCTGATCAAACTTTATCAATGTAGAAGCAACAGTAATTTACAAACATTGGTTGTCATACTTTGATCTGGTTTCATCCAAATATCAACCAAATTACATGAAAAACATGATTTTGGCTGTTCAGGACCTTTAAACATGTGCCAACTATACAACAGAACAGATGAACAGATGAATGTAATCAAAGTTAAAATTTGAAAAATAAGTGATCTGATTACTTTGATAGACTACTATATCAACCTTATTACTTTGGATTGTGGGGCAGTTAGATCAGAAAAATGTCTGAACTGCAGTTGTTGCGTGTGATACATTAAAGAAGAAAGACAGGACAAAGTCATCTTCTGTTAGAAGATTGAAATAAAAGGCAGGACTATGTGGACAACACTCTTAGGAAAACAAAGCAAATTCAGGCTGTGGGTTTCAGGTAAATAGATACACAAATTACTTAAATGTTCCGTGGAAATTAAGTTTGATTTTAGTTGAATGATGATGTAATGATTAGAAAAGGCTTTAAGGTTATTACTTGGGGAGAGAAATATGATGACAGCACTTTAAAAGTATTTTTGTGGTAGATGAAGAAAAATATGTAGAACAGGTTTGTATGTAGACCTACTGATAGCTAAATGTAGTTATATCTAATAAATAAACTCTTTAGGCTAACAGTGATCACTGAAAAGTAAATTTCCTGAATGACATGTTGTGTGATTGCTAGCATGTTTTAAAGTATTTATGGTTTTGAAATAACTTAAAGTAGTGGTGATATCTGCAGTAGTAATGTTGGTGACTGGTTATAGTGGAAAAAGTAGGTAGATGAAAATATTGATTGATTGATCGATTGGTTGGTTGATAGGATAGGATAGCCTGAGCATGTGAAAGTTGGTTTGGTGTCTCTAGCTTGAACAGTTTAATAGTAATTATTGGTGGGCATTATATTCTAATTCTAATGTATAGTGGAGACAAGAGCTAGACCAGAGCTAGTGTGAATCAGAGCTAGCTAACTATGCCCAGGACCAAAGCTGGACCAGAGCTAGTGCAGACCAAAGCAGCAGTTGTGGTAAGCAGTTATGGTCAATAGTTGTGTAGTTGGGGTCAGTAGTTGTGGTCAGTAGTACTGTGGTCAGTAGGTGTGTGGTCAGTAGTTGTGGTAAGTAGTTGTGGAGTTGTGCTGCAGGTTGTTTTGGCCCTACAATATGGACATGGTCAGTAGTTGTGGTCAGTAAATGTGTGGTCAGTAGTTTTGTTCTAGTGGTCATTAGTTGTGCGGTTCAGTAGTTGTGTGGTTGTGGTCAGTAATTGTGGTCTGTAGTGGTCAGTAGTTCTGGTCAGTAGTTTCGGTAAGTAGTTGTATGGTTCAGTAGTTGTGTGGTTGTGGTCAGTAGTGGTCAGCAGTTCTGGTCAGTAGTTTTGTGGTTGTGGTCAGTAGTTGTGTGGTTGTGGTCAGTAGTTTTGGTAAGTAGTTGTGAGGTTCAGTAGTTGTGACCAGTATTTGGGGTCAGTAATTGTGGTTAGTTGTTGTGGCCAAAAGTCGTTGTGTTGCAGCTAATTTTTGCCCTACAGTATGGACATCTACAGTAGTTGTGTGTTCAGCAGTTCTGGTCAGTAGTTGTGTGGTTGTGGTCAGTAGTTGTGGTCATTTTTTGTAGTCAGTGGTGTCAGTAGATTTGGTAACTGGTTGTGTGGTTCATTACTTATCGTCAGTAGTTGTTTGGCTGTGGGTCAGCAGTGGTAAGTTGTTTTGGTCAGTAGCGGTCAGTCGTTTTGGTAAGTAGTTGTGTGGTTGTGGTCAATCGTTTTTGTTTGGTCAGTAGCTGTGATCAGTCGTGATCAGTAGTTGTGGTTTAATAGTTATGGTAAGTAGTGTTTCAGTAGTAATGTGGTTGTGACCAGTAGTTGTGGTCAGTAGTTTTTTGTTTGTGGTCAGTAGCTGTGGTTAGTGGTTGTGGTCATTAGTTGTGTTGCTCAGTAGTTGTGTGGTCAGTAGTTGTGTGGTTGTGGTCAGTAGTTCTATTCAGTAGTTTTAGTCAGTGCCTAAACTACATTAGATAGGTACTTTTTATCACTCTAAACTCTGGTAAACAGCTGTAACTCAATTGGTAGAATATATTCATATTCAGATTTTTAAATAGCAGACAAAGAGTAGGCAAAGATTTCCTATGCTAAGATGATTTCATATTTTACTAAGTTTTAGTGTAACTTGTTTGGGGAGTGGTCAAAACGGCAGTTGTTTCTAAGAGTTCACAGAAAATGTTGTTGCGCTCACTAAAACAATTACGTTTGATTGGTAAGATATATATTTTTGTTCCAATGCCAGATTTGTGTAGCAGAGAAGTAGACCAAGATGTCATACGCTCACACGTTTTGTTTAACTGATTGGGAAAGTGGTGAAAATGTGTTGTTTTAATGCGGTTAGTTAAACAGCTGTGTTGTTTGATCAGTATAACATATTTCTGTTCCGAATTCAGAAAAGCAGAGAAGGAGAGGATAATTTCATTCATTAACAAGTTGTTGCAAAGTGGTCAAAGTAGCTGATTTGTGTCAACAGTTGCATTGTTGTATTTACAGTGAATTGAATGTTGGAGTGATGAAGTCACAATGAGGCCTTTGGAATGCTGATGAAATCCCATGAAAGTGGGCGTAGGACAAAAAGCTTAATAGTTTAAAAAAGTATAAAATATTTCAAACCGATCTGCATGTTTTACAGTTTGAATGACATTTCTAGCTTAAATGGTGTAAAAAAAGTAATAGCAATAAGTCTGAAGTATGTTGAATATTTAAAGTGGTGACTTTTTCTTCACAAGCCCCATTAATTACATATCACTTTGCAAACTAGCATAATGTGACTTGTAGTTAGGGTAAAAGAAAAGACAGCACATTGGGGTTTACAGTGTATATTATTTTCAGAAGGCTTGGCCTGTTAGGGGTGTGGCCCTCAGATAATTATTTTTAGCCACCCGTGAGTGTCAATGTCATTCCTGTTATTTATGTTGAGTTGGTACACTACATAGCACAATTATCTTTGAGTATTTTTGCACATTACAAACAGTGCCTTCAGAAAGTATTCACACCCCTTGACTTTGTCCCAATTTTATTATGTTACAGCCTGAATATAAAATTGTTTACATTGAGATTGTGTGTCACTGGCCTACACACAATACTCCACAATGTCAAAGTGGAATTATGTTTTTTGAATTTTTTTGCAAATTAAAAAGGAAAATCTGAAATCTATTGAGTCAAGTATTTAACCCCTTTGTTATGTTTCTTTTATTTAACCTTTCATTAACTAGGCGAGTCGGTTAAGAACAAATTCATAGCGTGTCTGACCACGACTCGACCGCGACTCGATTTTGCTCTTCCCCTCCTATAGGCAGAAACTCAAACAGGATGTACCCGTAACAAGGACTATTCAATGCTGGTCTGACCAATCGGAATCCACGCTTCAAGATTGTTTTGATCACGCCGACTGGGATATGTTCTTCAGAGAATAATACCGATGTATATACCGAGACGGTCACTGAGTTTATCAAGAAGTGTATAGGAGATGTTGTACACACTGTGACTATTAAAACCTACACTAACCAGAAACCATGGATAGATGGCAGCATTCGAGCAAAACTGAAAGCGTGAAATACCGCATTTAACCATGGAAAGATGATCGAGAATATGGCCGAATACAAACAGTGTAGTTAATTCCTCCGCAAGGCAATCAAACAAGCAAAAAAAAGTGGAGTCGCAATTCAAAGGCTCAGACATGAGACATATGTGGCAGGGTCTACAGACAATCACGGACTACAAAAGGTAAACCAGCCACGTCACAGACACCAGCGTCTTGCTTCCAGACAAACTAAACACCTTCGTTGCCTACTTTGAGGATAATACAGTGCCACCGACGCGGCCGGCTACCAAGGACCCTGGGCCGACATTTAAACATGTTAACCCTTGCAAGGCTGTCGACCCAGACAGCATCCCTAGCCGTGTCTTCAGAGCATGCACAGACCAGCTGGCTGGTGTGTTTATGGACATATTCAGTCTCTCCCTATCCCAGTCTGCTGTTCCCACATGCTTGAAGATGGCCACCATTGTTCTTGTACCCAAGAAGGCAAAGGTAACTGAACTAAATGACTATCGCCCCGTAGCACTCACTTCTGTCATCACACAGCACATGTAAGAATGCTGTTTATTGAATATAGCTTAGCATTCAACCTCATAGTACCCTCCAAGCTCATCATTAAGCTTGAGGCCCTGGGTTTCAACCCCGCCCTGGGTTTCAACCCCGCCCTGTTCAATTGGGTCCTGGACTTCGTGACGGGCCACCCCCAGGTGGTCACAGTAGCTAACAAGACGTCCACTTCTCTGATCCTCACCACAGGGGCCCTAGAAGGGTGCATAGCAACCTGCTCTATTCCCTGTTCACCCATGACTGCGTGGCCAGGCACGCCTCCAACTCAATCATCAAGTTTGCAGATGACACAACAGTAGTGGGCTTAATTACCAACAATGACGAGACAGCCTACAGGGAGGAGGTGAGGGCACTCGGAGTGTGGTGTGAGGAAAACAACCTCTCATTCAACATCAACAAAACAAAGGAAATGATCGTGGACTTCAGGAAACAGCAGAGGGAGCACCCCCCCCCCTATCCACATTGACGGGACAGTAGTAGAGAAGGTGGAAAGTTTTAAGTTCCTCGGCGTACACATCACAGACAAACTGAAATGGTCCACCCACACAGACAGTGTAGTGAAAATGGGGCCAGGAGTCTGAAGAAATGTGGCTTTTCACCTTTTCACCTAAAACCCTCAAACTTTTACAGATGCACAATTGAGAGCATGCTGTCTGGCTGTATCACCTCCTAGTACAGGAACTGCACAGAGGGTGGTGGAGTCTGCACAATGCATCACCGGGGGCAAACTACCTGCCCTCCAGGACAACTACAACACCCGATGTGACAGGAAGGCCAAAAAGATGTCAACAGATGTCAACAGTCAATAGAACTTTGTCTGATGACTCTAATGTGAAGGGGGGTCGAATGAGACAGGAAATAGTCACGACTGCCACAAGTTGACCATGCTTTCACCAAGCGCGTTCACAGGGGAAGGACCTGCGCTCCACTGGTCATCTGAAGTCATTCTAATTCTCCGGTTGGAACATTATTCAAGATATATGTAAACAACATTCTAAAGATTGATTCAGTACATCATTTGACATGTTTCTACTGGCTATTACGGAACTTTTGGACATTTCGTCACGTTATAGTGGAGGCGCTTATGTGACTTTGGAATTGTTTAACAAACGCGCTAACCAAGGTAGCTAATTGGACATAAATAATGGACATTTTTGAACAAATCAAGCATTTATTGTGGACCTGGGATTCATAGGACTGCATTCTGATGAAGTTCATCAAAGGTAAGAAAACATTTATCATGTATTTTTCTAATTTTATTATATTTCTGAGCGCCGTCTCAGATTATTGCATGGGTTGCTTTTTCCGTAAAGTTTTTTTGAAATCTGACAGCGGTTGCATTAAGGAGAGGTATATCTATAAATGCATGTGTATAACTTGTATTATCATCTACATTTACTATGAGTATTTCTGTTGAAACAATGTGGCTATGCAAAATCACTTGATGTTTTTGGAACTAGTGAATCTAATAAACCAATGTAAACTCAGATTTTTTTATATAGATATGAACTTTATCAAACAAAACATGCATGTATTGTGTAACATGAAGTCCTATGAGTGTCATCTGATGGAGATAATTCAAGGTTAGTGATTAATTTTATCTCTATTTCTGCTTTATGTGTATGTTATATTTAGCTGGAAAATGGCTGTGCTTATTGTGGTTTGGTGTAGACCTAACATAATCGTTTGTAGTGCTTTTGCTGAAAAGCATATTTGAAATCGGACACTTTGGTGGGATTAACAACAAGATTAACTTTAAAATGATATACTGTAAAACACATGTATGTTTTGGGAATTGTAATTATGAGATTTCTGTGGTTTGAATTTGGCGCCCTCTATTTTCACTGGTAGATGTCATATTGATCCCGTTAGCGGGATTGCAGCCATAACAAGGAATGTTTACATGTCTTGCATCATTCATCTCATATGTATATTCTGTATTGTATACCATCTATTGCATCTTGTCTATGTTGCTCTGTCATTCTCATCCACATATTTATATGTATATATTCTTATTCCATTCCTTTACTTAGATTTGTGTGTATTAGTTAGTTGTGGAATTGTTTGATCACATGTTAGATATTGCTGCACTGTCGGCACTAGAAGCAAAAGCATTTCGCTACACTCGCAATAACATCTGCTAACCATGTGTGTGTGACCAATAAAATTTGATTTGATTTGAACCCACACTGCCTTCAAACCAAGACATGCTGCCTGCTAGTTGTCTATAGGCTATGTATCAACTTGTCAATTTCAAATCATTTTCTAACAGTTTGAATTGAGTTGTGTTCTGCCTCCTTATTAATTCACATAGAAGTAGCCCACTTCACTGTTGCGGACAAACTTACCTCTTTGAAGAGAGCCCAAGCACTTCCCCAGTGTTTTCGCAGATCAAGTATGCAGACAGTTGTACAGGCTTGCACAAACTTTTTCCCCTTGGCACATTTTCTGGCTTGCACCTGCATTGCCTTCATTGTTGTTTTCCTTACAAATAATAACTTGGCAACATCAATGTAAGTGCCTATTTCTGTATATACTGTTGTCATTTGTACTGTAGCATACAATATGTACTCTTCTCTTCAAAAGTTTGGGGTCACTTAGAAATGGCCTTGTTTTTGAATGAAAAGCACATTTTTTGTCCATTAAAATAACTTTGAATTGATCAGACATACCGTGTAGACATTGTTAATGTTGTAAATAACTATTGTAGCTGGAAACGGCAGATTTTTTAATGGAATATTTACATAGACGTACAGAGGGCCATTATCAGCAACCATCACTCCTGTGTTCCAATGGCACGTTGTGTTAGCTAATCCAAGTTTATCATTTTAAAAGGCTAATTGATCATTAGAAAACCCTTTTGTAAGTATGTTAGCACATCTGAAAACTGTTGTTCTGATTTAAAACTGGCCTTATTTAGACTAGTTGAGTATCTGGAGCATCAGTATTTGTGGGTTTGATTACAGGCTTAAATTGGCCAGAAACAAAGTCCTTTCTTCTGAAACTCGTCAGTCTATTCTTGTTCTGAGAAATGAAGGCTATTCCATGCGAGAAATTGCCAGGAAACTGAAGATCTCGTACAATGCTGTGTACTACTCCCTTCACAGAACAGCGCAAACTGGCCCTAACCACAATAGAAAGAGGATTGGGAGGCCCCGGTGCACAACTGAGCAAGCGAGCAAGTACATTAGTGTCTAGTTTGAGAAACAGACACCACACAAGTCCTCAACTGGGAGCTTCATTAAATATTACTTGTAAAACACCAGTCTCAACGTCAACAGTGAAGAGGCGACTCCGGGATGCTGGCCTTCTAGGCAGAGTTGCAAAGAAAAAGCCATATCTCAGACTGGCCAATAAAAATAAAATATTAAGATGGGCAAAAGAACACAGACACTGGGCAGAGGAAGATTGGAAAAAAGTGTTATGGACAGATGAATCTAAGTTTGAGGTGTTTGGATCACAAAGAAGAACATTCGTTAGACGCAGAAAAAATGAAAAGATGCTGGAGGAGTTCTTTATGGCATCTGTCAAGCATGGTGGAGGCAATGTGATGGTCTGGGGGTGCTTTGGTGGTGGTAAAATGGGAGATGTGTACAGGGTAAAAGGGATCATGAAGAAGGAAGGCTATCACTCCATTTTGCAAAGCCATGCCAAACCCTGTGGATGGTGTTTAATTGGAGCCAATTTCCTCCAACAACAGGACAATGACCCAAAGCACAGCTCCAAACTATACAATAACTATTTATGCAATAACTATTTAGCAGTCAGCTGGTATTCTGTCTATAATAGAGTGGCCACCACAGTCACCATATCTCAACCCTATTGAGCTGTTGTGGGAGCAGCTTGACCGTGGGAGGTGCTTCTGGAAGCATGGGGTGAAATCTCTCTGTAATTGCTGAAAATGGATTCTTTGATGAAAGCAATGTTTGAAGGACACTATTATTATTTCAATGAAAATATCATTACTTATAACCTTGTCATCATCTTGACTATATTTCCTATTCATTTTGCAAATAATTTCATGCATGTTTTCATGGAAAACAAGGACTTTTCTAGATGACCCCAAACTTGTGAACGGTAGTGTACAGTGGTCCCTCCTTTAACAGTTGTGAGCTTACACAGCGGGACTTAGAGGTACCCAGCATCATGGCTTCATTGCTCCAGACCACCACAAGGGGTAGTTAGAGCACTTATTATGCATTTGGGTCTCAAGGTTTTTATATGACCAATCATATTGAGTTGTTCCAATGACGAATTTTGATGCGAGCCACCCGTGCCTGTTGGAGTTCTTCAACAAAGATGGCTGACAAAACATTACGGTGGAACCAAATATAAGTTCTTATAACGTCTTAACAAGTCAAGCAAAACATTTACAATTGAGAGGAATATGTTGAGACAAACGTTTGTGCATATTTTTCTGTCAAAGTTCAATTGCTAAATAGCGATTTTGGTAAATTATCTGACTAGCTAACATTAGCCAGCTAGCTAGTGTTAGGAGAATGAATTTGTCATTTGTGCTTAATGTTTTAGGGACTACTGAGAAAACCAGTAAACCAGGCTGTCGTCTTGTGAAACAGTGGATGTAAAGAATCTAGCTAGCTAAAGCATTTACAGCAAATTGACTGTGCAATTGTGTAAGCTTGCCTTGCAATGCAGCTGAAGTAACATAGCTAGCTAACTATTTACTTGCTTATTGTGTAGTGGAGGATAAAAATAACTGTATGCCTATGGATGTGTAGCTAGCTACAGTATGTAGCCGATCTGTGAATGGACACTAAAACGTTAGGTTCTGTACTAATATTCATACCAATCTATGAACCTCAGCTATCAAAGTTGTTGCATCAACAAACTTCAAGACTGAGTGGCATTAATGAAGCCTATGGATTGCGTAGAATATAATAATTTTATTGTGCCAAGGACGCAAGTCCTATATACATGTTCTGTAGTTATTACCACGCATGAGATCCCCATATTGTAGCCTGTACATTGAATATATTCACTGATCATCTACTCTTCCTTGGCAAATGAAGGTGCGGTTCAGGTATGAATCTCTTTGAGACATTATTTTTCAGTCATATCAAACTCCATTATTTGAATCTTTGGAGGGAGTTGAAAGTCTGTGTTGCCCAGCAACAGCCCCAAAACATCACTGCTCTAGAGGAGATCTGTATGGAGGAATGGGCCAAAATACCAGCAACAGTGTGTGAAAACCTTGTGAAGACTTACAGAAAACGTTTGACCTCTGTCATTGCCAACAAAGGGTATATAACAAAGTATTGAGATAAACTTTTGTTATTGACCAAGTACTTACTTTCCACCATAATTTGCAAATAAATTCATTAAAAATCCTACAATGTGATTTTCTGGATTTTTTTCTCATTTTGTCTGTCATAGTTGAAGTGTACCTATGGTGAAAATTACAGGCCTCTCTCATCTTTTTAAGTGGGAGAACTTGCACAATTGGTGGCTGACTAAATACTTTTTTGCCCCACTGTATGTCTCACCACTTGGTTATTGAAAGGCTAGCCCCCAGGGAAATCATGACTTGGCAGCAACAGATAGTCCAGTGAAAATGGCTGTGTTTATGTGGGTGTAAATCTGAAAATTAGCAGCTGACATCTTAAGGGTTTTTTAAATAATGCATGAGACAGGTTCCATGTACAACAAGACAGGCAGAGACGGAGAAAAAGATCACAGAACAGTTTAATTACCTCTGGTTATGGACACTTTTGCCAGCAATAAATCTTCCCACGGCCTGGTCCTCGGACAGTGAACATCTGGCAATATCTACATTTTCGACCCCTTGGTCAACTCACTTTCTGAAAGTAAAGAAAACATCTTATTTTTTCTAGATATGAAAAAAATAACTGAGATATGATCGTTCAATCTGAAGCAGCAGATGTCATTTTTAAGATATGTCATTACAGCCCAGTACTGCTTACCTGAGATGCCATCTTCGTAGATGTCCGCTTTGACTTCCTTTGTATCTGAAAAAAGTAGCTTTCAGAACAATTCATTTTGATTGAGAATAAAAAGGTTTTGCTCTCGACAAAACAACAATTGTTGTAAGTTTGGGAAGGGGGCTAATAGCTGAACAATAGACTATTCAACCTTTACTAAAGAATAGTCTAATAGCCGAGCTAAGTGTGAAAATCCCCCCTCCTATCACAGACCAGATTTGCCCTAAATGGTATAGTTGTTGTGCTTTCTCAATGGACATTCGGGTGTTTTCATAAATTCGCACTGGCTATCTATAGGCTGGACAATAGAACAAGTCAAAATGACCCCCAAGGCTGAAAAATGGCTTTCAGAACGTTGGCTAAACTGGAACACTAGCGTGAGCCCATAGCAAAGTAATGGAATTGAACATTCGCATAGCCTGTTTTGACTAGAGTGATGCTTAGAATTCCATGAAAAATGTATCCCTTTTTATTTTACGACTACAATCTGTTTGTTGGACGAGACTAGAAAAAAAATACTTGTGAACTTAAGCACCTCGATGGTGTCAACTGTGCTTATGTCTGCGTAATGAAAAAGTAGGGAAAAAATATAAACTTCTGACTATTTCTGGTCTAGTGATCGATGACAAACAAGTTCTCTGCCCAGACTTACATAATTACAAAGAGGAGTTTCTCCTGATTAAATGTTGCCCGTGTAACAGTTTTGATTCCGTCCCTCTCCTCATTCCTACCTGGGCTCGAACCAGGGACCCTCTGCACACAGACAACAGCCACCCTCGAAGCATCGTTATCCATCGCTCCACAAAAGCAGAGCAAGGGGAATAACTTCTTCAAGGTCTCAGAGCAATTGACGTCACCGATTGAAACGCTATTAGCGCGCACCCCGCTAACTAGCTGGCCATTTCACACTGGTTATACCTGACTTGAATATATATATACACAGTGAGATATTTGGCAAAATACACCGGCATGCCTCTCTCCACATAGGAAAACAATGGGGGAGCTCAGTGTTCCAAGAGCAAAAAGTATTTTGGGGCTAGCATTTGATGACAACCGATCTAGCTGCACAGGCTTAGATAATTAGAAAGCGTAGATTCTCATGATTAAAAACCCAAAATACACACATTGCGAGATTTTTGGCAAAATAGACAGACATGCCTACAGTCGTGGCCAAAAGTTTCGAGAATGTCACAAATATTAATTTTCACAAAGTTGGCTGCTTCTGTGTCTTTAGATATTTTTGTCAGATGTTACTATGGAATACTGAAGTATGATTACAAGCATTTCATAAGTGTCAAAGGCTTTTATTGACAATTACATGAAGTTGATGCAAAGAGTCAGTATTTGCAGTGTTGACCCTTCTTTTTCAAGACCTCTGCAATCCGCCCTGGCAAGCTGTCAATTCACTTCTGGGCCACATCCTGGGCCACAGCCCATCTGTTTGTCAGAATTTGTAGGTTTTTGTTTGTCCACCTGCCTCTTGAGGATTGACCACAAATTCTCAAGGGGATTAAGGTCTGGGGAATTTCCTGGCCATGTACCCAAAATATAAATGTTTTGTTCCCCTAGCCACTTAGTTATCACTTTTGCCTTATGGCAAGGTGATCCATAATTCTGGAAAAGGCATTGTTTGTCACCAAACTGTTCCTGGATGGTTGGGAGAAGTTGCTCTCGGAGAATGTGTTGGTACCATTCTTTATTCATGGCTGTGTTCTTAGGTAAAATTGTGAGTGAGCCCACTCCCTTGGCTGAGAAGCAACCCCACACATGAATAGTCTCATAATGCGTTACTGTTGGCATGACACAGGACTGATGGTAGCACTCACCTTGTCTTCTCCAGACAAGCTTTTTTCTGGATGCCTCAAACAATAGGAAAGGGGATTCATCAGAGAAAATAACCTTTGCCCTGGGCCTCAGCAGTCCAATCCCTGTACCTTTTGAAGAATATCAGTCTGTCCCTGATGTTTTTCCTGGAGAGAAGTGGCTTCTTTACTGCCCTTCTTGACACCAGGCCATCCTCCAAAAGTCTTTGCCTCACTGTGCGTGCAGATGCACTCACACCTGCCTGCTGCCATTCCTGAGCAAGCTCTGTACTGGTGGTGCCCCGATCCCGCAGCTGAATCAACTTTAGGAGACGGTCCTGACACTTGCTGGACTTTATTGGGCACCCTGAAACCTTCTTTACAACAATTGAACCACTCTCCTTGAAGTTCTTGATAATCCGATAAATGGTTGATTTAGGTGCAATCTTACTGGCAGCAATAAGCCCTTTTTGTGCAAAGCAATGATGACGGCACTTGTTTCCTTGCAGGTAACCATGGTTGACAGATGAAAAACAATGATTCCAAGCACCACCCTCCTTTTGAAGCTTCCAGTCTGTTTTTTTTTTAACTCAATCAGCATGACAGAGTGATCTCCAGCCTTGTCCTCGTCAACACCCACACCTGTGTTAACGAGAGAATCACTGACATGATGTCAGCTGGTCCTTTTGTGGCAGGGCTGAAATGCAGTGGGAATGTTTTTGAGGGTTTCAGTTAATTTGTATGGCAAAGAGGGACTTTGCAATTAATTGCAATTCATCTGATCACTCTTCATGACATTCGGGAGTACATGTAAATTGCCATCATACAAACTGAGGCAGCAGACTTAGTGAAAATTTATATTTGTGTCATTCTCAAAACTTTTGGCCACAACTGTATATTTCCCCCATAGGAATATTACATTATTATTTTTGTTGCCAACAATAGCGAAGCAGGCATTGTGACATTGAACAATAAGCTGGGAATAGCACGTTCACAAGGTGAGTTGGTGCCACGGTGCTCAAATTATCCAATAGGAGCTGACAGGGTGAAAAAATGCACTAAAATAAGGCCTGTTTTTTCTCGATTACTTCAAAATGACGGCAAGAAGCTGGGATATATGGTCATATTATGATACTTGGCTCCACGGCGGATGCAATGAAGTAGTTTTTATCACAAAAGAACCTTGTAAAAAGTTTTTTTTCCCAGCCTACTATCTTCACGGATTGCAGAGCACTCTCGTCTGAGTGTACCAGAGCGCAGAAAAATTACTTTACAAGTGCTCAACACCAGTTTGAATATGGCCAGTGTCAGTAAACGTTGGGAAAAAAGCGTATTTAAATTGTTTTCCAGCAGCACATTTACAGTCACCAAATCAAATCAAATGTATTTATATAGCCCTTATATAGCCCTTCGTACATCAGCTGATATCTCAAAGTGCTGTACAGAAACCCAGCCTAAAACCCCAAACAGCAAGCAATGCAGGTGTAGAAGCACGGTGGCTAGGAAAAACTCCCTAGAAATGCCAAAACCTAGGAAGAAAACTAGAGAGGAACCAGGCTATGTGGGGTGGCCAGTCCTCTTCTGGCTGTGCCGGGTGGAGATTATAACAGAACATGGCCAAGATGTTCAAATGTTCATAAATGACCAGCATGGTCAAATAATAATAAGGCAGAACAGTTGAAACTGGAGCAGCAGCACGGCCAGGTGGACTGGGGACAGCAAGGAGTCATTATGTCAGGTAGTCCTGAGGCATGGTCCTAGGGCTCAGGTACCCCGAGAGAGAGAAAGAAAGAGAGAAAGAGAGAATTAGAGAGAGCACACTTAAATTCACACAGGACACCAAATAGGACAGGAGAAGTACTCCAGATATAACAAACTGACCCTAGCCCCCCGACACATAAACTACTGCAGCATAAATACTGGAGGCTGGGACAGGAGGGGTCAGGAGACACTGTGGCCCCATCCGAGGACACCCCCGGACAGGGCCAAACAGGAAGGATATAACCAACGCTCAACGCTCAACCATCACTTATTTACAGAAATATTGTAGCAAAGTTGTCTAATGAAGTCAAACAATTTAGAGTCCTCCAATCCTGTAGCCTACTTCCGACAATCACGTTGTACAGCGCCATATTTTCCGTTCCATCCTAACGGAACCCCTTAGGGTTTAGTTGTTCATTTTTCTCTGAAAGGAAGCGCCATAATATTAATAAAATTAATGAAGACAAATTTCTTCAAATCAATCCCTTATACTATGTAATAACCATATGGACATACATTTGTCTTATTTTATTGAGTTTGTCCATAGGGCATATGTTTTGTCCATTTGCAATATATGATCATAGGAAATTGGATTCCGAACGCAAAAGTCAGTGAAACATGTCCAAATCGCATAAGACAAGTCCAAATGGTATATATACTGACCAAATGATAAGCCACGAATCAACCCAGAAGGTCTATTTGTTTATGTTTGATCATAGGAAGTCAGAATTTCTCATTGATGCTGATTCCGCATGCCCATTTCATAATGGGAAGTCCTTATGGATATACATTGGCAATGGACACTGTCAACTTGCAGAAGAGCATGTTCGCACTGACAATATAGCATATGTGTGATGGACACTGTCCAATCGCTCGTTGGTGTTGATTTCAGCCTGCCCATTTAGTAATGGAAAATCCCTCGTTAAATACATTGGAAATGGGCAAATGTAAACTGTCCATTTGCAATGTCTTACAACCAGCATTTACCATCATGAATTGGACATGCTCTAATATACTGCATTGGGTTCCCAGGTGCTGGTGGTTGAAACGTCCAAAATTACCAAGGGCTCCCCTGTTTGGTTGGACCCGGGTGGGAGGTGCTCCCTACCTGGTCATGGACCCCGAGCACCACCCTGAAGCCATTTAGAGCCATATTAAAAACTGCTCCTGGTAACCCATTCAATTACCAAGTGCACAGTTGTCCATTTGCAATGTCTTACAATGGACATGCTCTAATATACTGCAGAAATGCCCAATTGTCTGGCTCGTTGAGTTCGGGATTGTAGAGCAGTGATAGTGGTTCCTCTCCATCGCTTGTTGGTGTTGATTTCAGCCTGTCAATTAAATACATTGGAAATGTACAATGCCAATATATTGTACTGCCATCAAGTCAGCCATATATGTGTGTGAGAACAGAAAATCACTGAAATCACGTAGAGCTCCAAAACCCACCTTAACTTCTTATGGCTGGGGGCAGTATTGAGTAGCTTGGATGAATACGTTTCCCAAAGTAAACGGCCTACTCCTCTGTCTGTTGCTAATATATGTATATTATTATTAGTATTGGATAGAAAACACTCTAAAGTTTCTAAAACTGTTTGAATAATGTCTGTGAGTATAACAGAACTCATATGGCAAGCAAAATCCTGAGGAGAAATCAAAACAGGAAGTGAGAAATCTGAGCTTTGTATGTATTCACCAGAGTCCCCAATGAAATCCCCTTGGAATATTAATGATGTTGCACTGCCTAGGGGTTCCACTAGATGTCAACCATCAATATAAATTATAATGAGACTTCTATGGTGTTGTGGGAGTGAATGTTACGCACTCCTCTATGAAGAGGGAACGCAACACCCTGCTACAACTCAACTCTCTGTGAAGTGAAAAAGGTACGGACTGTAGGCGTGAGTAAGGATGACAACAGGCAGAATGTGGTACTGTTTACAAGGACTTTATTCCTTTACACGGTAATATGGGGAAAAGGGGCTGAACGGGTAATTGGAGACAGCTGTGTCTTGACGAGGGGGCGGGGTCAGCTCTCCAATTAGCCATGGAGTTGACCAATCAGCTGCTTGAGGGATTTCAGGAAGCCATTTCCTGACATAAACACATGCAAATACACAAACTACAACACATAAACTGGGGAACGTAACAGTGAATGATAACAGAATCAGTTAGGTGTCTGGCAGTCAGCCATTTTCTGATCACGCTTATTCCTCATGGTAGTCACTTGCTTTCCATGGCTCATGAAGACAAGAAGGAATTGTCCGGTTGGAACTTTATTGAAGGTATATGTTAAAAACATCCTAATGATTGATTCTGTACATAGTTTGAAATGTTTCTTCGACCTGCAATATAACTTTTTAAAGTTTTTGTCCGATGTAATGCTGACCAAAATGAGGGTTTGGATATGTATACCAAACGCGCTAACAAAAGAAGGTATTTGGACATAAATAACAGACATTTTCGAACAAAACAAACATTTATTGTGGACCTGGGATTCCTGGAGTGCTTTCTGATGTAGATCATCTAAGGTAAGGGAATATTTATCACGTAATTTCTTGTTTATGTTGACGTCAACATGGCGGCTATTGTGACAAATGTTTCTGAGAGCCGTCTAAGATTATTGCATGGCTGGTTTATTCCGTAAAGTTTTTTTGAAATCAGACACAGCGGTTGCATTAAGGAGAGGTATATCTATAATTCCATGTGTATAACTTGTATTATCATCTATATTTATGATTAGTATTTCTGTTGAATGATGTGGCTATGCAAAATCACTGGATGTTTTTGGAACTAGTGAATGTAACGCGCCAATGTAAACTCATATTTTGATAAATATGAACCTTATCAAACAGAACATACATGTATTGTGTAACATGAAGTCCTATTAGTGCCATCTGATGAAGGTCATCAAAGGTTAGTGATTCATTTTATGTTTATTCTGCATTTTGAAACTCCTCTCTTTGGCTGGGAAAAAAATGGCTGTGTTTTTCTGTGGCTATATGTGGTTACCTAACATAATCATTTGTGGTGCCTGTAATGGATATTTGAAATCGGACACTGTGGTGGGATTAACAACAAGAATAACTTTACAATGGTATGAGATACATGATTGTTTGAGGATTGTTAATTATGAGAATTTTGATGTTTTGAAAATGGCGCCCAACACTTTGACTGGCTGTTGTCAGCTCGCTCCCGTTAACGGGATTGCAGCCATAAGAAGTTAATGGAATTGCCATAACACGCCGCAACTGGATCTACAGCTTTTTTGGAAAAAAAACATTTGTTTAAATGAACCATCAACAAACGAACGTTGTACGATTTCTTGTAAATTATGATAAACAAATGGCTGGTTCTTTTTTCCTTACACTGTAGGATTATGTACTTTGACGTGAAGCGGTCAAATTGGTGCTGTACTACTGTTTGACCTTTAATCCCAGAAAATGGGCATTAACTCAAAGAGCGTTGAGGCCTCGACGCCATCTTGAATCTGGGCTAAAAGTACGTTTGGCCACCCCTGTGCTCACTGAGTTTTGTCTTTGAAGTCTTTTCCATTTACGAGTTACAGCCATGTCCTTTTGGTGATGTTATGTCCATTAGCAGTAAGCAGCCAAGTCACCATCTGGTGGAATTTTCCGGTACATCAGAAAAATGTCCCAAAATGTATAACGCGGAAACCAAATGTCTGAGAGATTTTCTTTGATGACTTCCCGGAAGACCGGGCCCTGGGAACGACCTAAGGCCGTTGGCCTATTTTAATAACACCTGCAGACATCTAGTAAGGACCGTACATTTGCAATATGGAGATCCTCATCAACCATACGGGAAATGCCACTCGCATCCCTTATGTAGGGAAGGGGACGAGTGGAAGTCTGCCTTCAAAATGGCCAGCGGCCACTATGATTATGGATTACATCATCGCTGCAGGGAGTGTACAGATGGATCCCGGGAAGTTGAGAGCGGTGGTGGATTGGCCCCAGCCTACGTCCAGGGTGCAGCTGCAACGTTTATCGCTGCTTTATCCGGGGTTACAGCACCCTGGCTTCCCCTCTGTCTGCACTCACCTCTCCTGAGGTTCCGTTCACATGGTTCCCAGCTGCTGATCGGGCGTTCCAGGAACTCAAACATTCTATCACCACAACTTCCATCTTGGTTCATCCTGACCTGTCCCGCCACTTTGTCGTGGAGATTGATGCTTCGGCCTCCACCACAAAGTGGGGGCTGTCATGTCATGCTCTGTCCTGTCCCGGTGTTCTGCCCTGGACCTCAAGATACATCCTTGCACCTTCTTCTCCCATCACCTCAACGCCACGGAGAGGAACTACGATGTGGGGAATCGTGAGCTTCTAGCGGTGAAGATGGCATTGGAGGAGTGGAGGCACTGGCTGGAGGGGCCGGAACGTCCGTTCATTGTGTGGACCGATCACAAGAAATTGGAATAGCTCCGCACCACCAAGCGTCCAGATAACCGGATGTTTGTTCATGACGCAGTCCGCTCCTCGGCCCTGGAGTGGGCCCTCCAGCCTTGCCTGCCACCCGGATTCCCGTCGGACCCTGTCCTTTGTGCGACAACGCTTTTGGTGGCCTATCATGGTTCCTGACGTCTCCGCGTTCATTGCCGCATGCACAATCTGTGCTCAGAACAAGACTCATCGGCAAGCTCCGGTTGGTCTCCTACAACCTCTGCCTGTCCCTCACTGTCCCTGGTCTCACATATCCCTGGACTTTGTCACAGGTCTCCCCAGGTCTGATGGCAACACTGACATCCTGACAGTAGTGGACTGGTCTCCCAAAGCTGCCCACTTCATTCATCTTCCCAATCTATCCTCTGCCAAAGAGACGGCTCAGCTCATGGTACAGCACGTCTTCCGGATCCATGGACTCCCAGTGGACACGGTCTCCGACCAGGGTCCTCAGTTCTCGTCCCGGTTCTGGAAGTCGTTCTGCACACTCATTGGGTCGTCGGCCAGCCTGTCCTCCGGGTTCCACCCCCAGTCCAACGGCCAGTTGAAGCGAGCCAACCAAGACCTGAAGATGACTACAACTAGTGTGGGTCGAATACACCCACAACACCCTTCCTTGCTCTGCGACGGGTCTCTCGCCCTTTGACAGTTCTCTGGGTTATCAGCCCCTGCTCAACCCCCTCTGCTATTCATCTTCTGTTGCCCTGTACCCTCTGTATACATCCCACTTTTCATGTGTCTAGAATCAAACCCCCATGTCTCACAGCCCTTTGTCTCCTGTTTCCCGATTTTGACCATTCTGCCTGCCCTGACCTTGAGCCTGCCTGCCTGCCGTTCTGTACCTTGTCACACCACACTCGATTATTGACCTCTGCCTGCCTTGACCCTGAGACTGCCTGCCGTTCTGTACCTTTTGGACTCTGATCTGAATTACCAACCTTTGCCTGCCCTTGACCTGTCATTTTGCCTGCCCCCTGTTCTAGTAATACACTTTTGTTACTTCGACACTGTCTGCAACTGGGTCTTCTCCTGAAACATGATACAAACATTCTCTTTTTTGTTTTCTTGAGTAAGGCAGCTCCAAAATGCAGGTATTTCAGCCAAGCTCAGTGCTTTCTGTGGTGGTGGAGCAAGCTAGCAGGAAACAGGAGCGTTGGTCCGTGATTGGCTCAGTGTTCTGTCAATTATGAGGAAACTGTCACCAGTCATTAGTAAGGGTAGACATTGAAAATCCAAGCCCTTTGGGTCCTGCCATAGAGTTACATTAGTAGTGCCCTTCGAAGAAGTCTCAAGGTCATTGGCCACAGATAAAATTATGTCAAATCATGTTATATGTAAAGTAGCTTTGATTGGACTGATCATGTTAACATCTTACTTTCAAAATCTTAGCTAGCAGTCGTCATGAATCAAGTCCACAATGTACTGGCAAATCCATTTTAATCCCTGTCATATGAAGATAAATAATGAAGACAGCCTTCCCTGGTTGGCTCTGCATAACCCCACTATTTCCTGGCAACAGAAGGCTCTCACGGGGTGGTTGGGAGAGTGCTCAGGGAAGAGTGTAGGGGTTTCCGTTGGTGCTACCACAGTGGAAAGTCCAGACCAGGTTTCCACCGTGCACATCCTCCCAGAATATGCCGATATGTCTCTCACCTTCTGTAAAAATAAGGCCACTCAATTACCACCTCATCGACGGAGGGATTGTGCGATAAATCTCCTGGCAGACGCTGCACTTCCCAGGAATCACGTGTATCCCCTGTCGCAAGCGGAGATGGTGGCTATGGATACATATGTCTCTGAATCCCTGCGTCAGGGGTACATTCAGCCCTCTACTTCACCCGTCTCCTCAAGTTTATTTTTTGTGAAGAAGAAGGTAGGAGGTTTACGCCAATGCATTGACTATAGAGGTCTCAATCAAATCACGGTGAGGTACAGTTTCCTGCTACCTCTTATCGCAATGACGATTGAGTCAATACATGGGGCGCATTACTTCACAAAACTGGATGTCAGGAGTGCGTATAACCTGGTGCATATCAGGGAGGGAGACGAGTGGAAGACAGCGTTCAGTACCACCACAGGACATTATGAGCACCTTGTCATGCCGTACGGGTTGATGAATGCTCCATCAGTTTTCCAATCCTTTGTATACGAGGGGGACCTGCGGGGTCCCTGCAGGGTGTAGTGGTGTATATCGATGACATTCTGATTCCACTACACGCGCCGAGCATGTGTCCTTGGTGCGCAAGGTACTTGGACGACTGTTGGATGACTGTCTTGGACGACTGTCCTACCTAGGGTATTGCATTTCCACATCAGGGGTGGAGATGGAGAGTGACCGCATTGCAGCTGTGTGTAATTGGCCGACTCCCACCACAGTAAAGGAGGTACAGCGATTTTTTTTAATTTTTTTTTTTAGGGTTTGCCAACTACTACCGGAGATTTATCCGGGGTTATGGCCAGGTTGCTGTGCCCATTACCTCAGTGCTGAAGGGGGGTCCTTTATGGTTGCAGTGGTCGGGCTGAGGCGGACAGGGCTTTTGGGCAGCTAAGAGATCTGTTTACTTCGGCTCCTGTGCTGGCCCATCCAGATCCCACTTTGGCATTCATAGTGAAGGTGGATGTGTCCGAGACTGTGATTAGAGCCGTGATCTCACATCGCTCAGGCACGCCAATGAAACTCCGCCCCTGTGCTATCTTCTCGAAGAAGCTCTGCCCTGCGGAGCGTAACTATGATATGGGGGACCGGGAATTGTTGGCTGTGGTTAAGGCATTGAAAGCGTGGAGACATTGGCTTGAGAGGGCAAAACACCCTTTCCTCATCTGGACTGACCACTGCAACCTGGAGTACATCCGGGCAGCGAGGCTGAATCCTCATCAGGCAAGGTGGGACATGTTCTTTACCTGTTTTATATATTTACCCCATTCTACAGACCCAGAATAAGAAGGCAGACGCACTGTTCCGGCTGTATGACACAGAGGAGCGGCCCATGGATCAGACTCTCATACTCCCGGCCTCCTGCCTCGTAGCGCAGGTCGTGTGGGCTCTGGATGCGGACATTGAGCAGGTGTTGCGTACAGAGCCCACTCCCCTCCAGTGTCCTGTTGGGCGTATGTACGTTCCGTCTGCTGTCCGTGACAAGTTGATCTATTGGGCCAACATGTGTCCCTCCTCTGGTCATCCGGGGATCGGTCGGACAGTGCGCTGTCTGACTGGAAGTACTGGTGGCCCGCTTTGGCTAAGGACGTGGGGGTTTATGTCTCCTCCTGCTCGGTGTGTGCCCAGTGTAAGGCTCCGAGACACCTGCCCAGAGGTAAGTTAGATCCCTTACCCATTCCACAATGACCTTGGTCACATCTGTCAGTGAATTTCCAAACAGATTTTCCTCCCTCACAGGGAAACACCACGATCGTTGTCATTGTGAATCGTTTTTCTAAGTCCTGTCGTCTCCTCCCTCTGCCTGGTCTCCCTACGGCTCTACGGCTCCCTGTTAACACACATCTCCCGGCACTATGGGGTGCCTGAGGATATAGTGTCAGATCGGGGTCCCCAGTTCACGTCAAGAGTTTGGAAGGCGTTCATGGAACGTCTGGGGGTCTTGATCAGCCTTACCTCAGGTTTTCACCCCGAGAGTAACGGGCAGGTAGAGAGAGTCAACCAGGATGTAGACAGGTTTCTGCGGTCCTATTGCCAGGACCAGCCGTGGGAGTGGGCAGCGTTCGTGGCCTGGGCCGAGATGGCACAGAACTCGCTTTGCCACTCCTTCACTAACCTCTCCCCCTTTCAGTGTGTATTGGGGAACCAGCCGGTTATGGCATCGTGGCATCAGGGTCAGACCTCCTGCGGTGGACGACTGGTTTAGGCGCACAAAGGAGACATGGGAGGCCGCCCATGTCCATCTCCAGCAAGCCGTGCGTCTCCAGAAAGCCAGCACAGACCGTCACCGCACTGAGACCCCGGTGTTTGCACCGGGGGACAGAGTCTGGCTCTCGACCCATAACCTGCCCCTCGCCTGCCCTGCGTGAAGCTGGGTCCGCGGTTTGTGGGGCCATTTAAAGTCCTGAGGAGGGTGAACGAGGTATGTTACAGATTACAGCTTCCCTCTGATTATCATATTAGCCCCTCGTTCCATGTGTCTCTCCTCAGGCCGGTGGTGGCTGGTCCGCTCCAGGAATCTGAGGTGCGGGAGGTTCCTCCGCCCCTTTGGACATCGAGGGGGCCCCGGCGTACATCATTCGTTCCATCCTGGATTTGAGGCGTTGGCTGGGGGGCCCTCAGTACCTCGTGAAGTGGGAGGGATACAGGCCGAATGAGAGGTACTGGGTTCCATTTGCAGATGTTTTGGACCCTGAACTGGTGCGGGAATTTCACTGTCGCCGGCCGAATTGCCCTGCACCTCGTCCTCCGGGTCGTCCTCTAGGCTGGTGTTGGCGCGCCGCTGTAGCCGTGCATCAAGGAGGGGGGGGGGGGGGGTACTGTCACGACTTCCACCGAAGTCGGCTCGTCTCCTTGTTCGGGCAGCGTTCGGCGATCGACGTCAACGGCTTCCTAGCCATCACCACTCCATTTTTCAGATATCCATTTCTCTTGTTCCATACACACCTGGTTTTCAATTCCCCAATCAATCTACTTGTATGTAACCCTCTGTTTCCCATCATGTTTTGTGTGTAATTGTTTCTTGTTATTGTGGTGTTTTATTACGCGCTTTACTTTTGTTATGTTCCGTGTTTTGAGCGCGTTTGATTTATGTTGTGCTCTTGTTTTTGGAACTAAAATAAAAGTGTGCCTGTTTACATCACTCTACTCTCCTGCACCTGACTTCGCCTCTAATACACCCGTTGACAGCGACACCTCCAATCTTCTGATTTGACCTGCTGGGTCATATATCAATAACCCAGCATTAATAACCCAGCAGTTTAAAACGAATAAGAAACAATTAAGTACCCAACGCCTGCAACCCAGCAGTTGGGTCAAACAAAAAAACATTATTTGTGTAGGTTCACAAGTAGGGGTAGTGTAGGTTCACAAGTAGGCTACACTACCTCTGCAACCCTCCCAACCCCTTTCCCACTTATTAGTAACCTATACATTTTGGCACAGTCATTTTGCTGCTTATAAAACTGATTAAAAAAATTAATTTGAGGAGAAAAAAAGTGTTACTGATTTGGAGGGAAAATAACATCTGTGTTGCTCATCTTTGTTTTGAGCAGGACCAGAGACAAAACCAGGTGCCGTCGCTTTAATATTTTCTCTTGAGAAACATTCTCACCTGAAAATCGACTAGTTAAAAACATTTCTGTTGATTTCACTGCAGTCTAAATAGCTAATGCAAAATAATGAGCCTGTGCTTTAACGAGGGTGTTTTGGGGAAGAGATAAGTAAATTATTTAATCCGTCTGACTCTCCTTATCAAATGGAGTACCTCGCTTTTCCGGGGAGGTACGCACCTGTCATGTTGTGCTCGATGGGGCTGCTGTTGTCATGGAGACAGAAACAGTGACTCTGACCATTTGTCTTTTCTATTTCCTGAACTCTGGTAGGAGATGTCTGGGCTGCTATGGGTGTAACTTGATTATCTTTCGGTGGAAGAAGATGTAGAACTGAGAAACCTCATTCCGCATAGTGAATAATGCCATAGTCAGCGCCTGTTGACATAATGTGTCATATAGGATAAACTTATTTTGCCATACAATTTACTAGTGTCACGATCATCGTTGGAAGCATACTCGGACCAAAGCGAAGCGTGATCTGTGTTCCACATATTTATTGAAGTGGAACTTTGAACAATACAAAATAAAGAAACAATGAAACGTGATGTAAATGAAGTGCTCAAAGGCAACAACACAAAAACAAGATCCCACAAAACACAGTAGGGAAATGGCTGCCTAAATATGATCCCCAATCAGAAACAACGATAAACAGCTGCCTAAAATTGGGAACCATACCAGGCCAACGTAGAACTAAACATCATAGATAGGAACACCCCCCCCCCCCCCTAGTCACACCCCGACCTAACCAAAATAGAGAATAAAAAGGCTCTCTATGGTCAGGGCGTGACAACTAGGCTATACCCTGACCGACTTGAAAGACACAGACATCAAATGTGAAGCTGAGAGATGTTTCAGAAATTCAATCAATCACACACCCTTTAACACTGTAGTCGTTGTCTTTATTTAGTCACGTTGTCATGTCAAATATTCAGTATATATACGTCTATAGGACATACAGTGGGGAGAACAAGTATTTGATACACTGCCAATTTTGCAAGTTTTCCTACTAACAGAGCATGTAGAGGTCTGTAATTTTTATCATAGGTACACTTCAACTGTGAGAGATGGAATATAAAACAAAAATACTGAAAATCACATAATATGATTTTTAAGTAATTAATTTGCATTTTATTGCATGACATAAGTATTTGATACATCAGAAAAGCAGAACTTAATATTTGGTACAGAAACCTTTGTTTGCAATTACAGAGATCATACGTTTCCTGTAGTTCTTAACCAGGTTTGCACACACTGCAGCAGGGATTTTGGCCCATTCCTCCATACAGACCTTCTCCAGATCCTTCAGGTTCCGGGGCTGTCGCTGGGCAATACGGACTTTCAGCTCCCTCCAAAGATCTTCTATTGGGTTCAGGTCTGGAGACTGGCTAGGCCACTCCAGGACCTTGAGATGCTTCTTACGGAGCCACTCCTTAGTTGCCCTGGTTGTGTGTTTCGCGTCGTTGTCATGCTGGAAGACCCAGCCACGACCCATCTTCAATGCTCTTACTGAGGGAAGGAGGTTGTTGGCCAAGATCTCGCGATAGACGGCCCCATCCATCCTCCCCTCAATATGGTGCAGTCGTCCTGTCCCCTTTGCAGAAAAGCATCCCCAAAGAATTATGTTTCCACCTCCATGCTTCACGGTTGGGATGGTGATCTTGGGGTTGTACTCATCCTTCTTCTTCCTCCAAACACGGCGGGTGGAGTTTAGACCAAAAAGCTCTATTTTTGTCTCATCAGACCGCTGCTTGCCTATTGTCCTACAGCCCATTCCAGCCTTATGCAGGTCTACAATTTTACCCCTGATGTCCGTACACAGCTCTCTGGTCTTGGCCATTGTGGAGAGGTTGGAGTCTGTTTGATTGAGTGCGTGGAGAGGTATCTTTTATACAGGTAACGAGTTCAAACAGGTGCAGTTAATACAGGTAATGAGTGGAGAACAGGAGGGCTTCTTAAAGAAAAACTAACAGGTCTGTGAGAGCCGGAATTCTTACTGGTTGGTAGGTTATCAAATACTTATGTCATGCAATAAAATGCAAATTAATTACTTAAAAGTCATACAATGTGATTTTCTGGATTTTTGTTTTAGATTCCGTCTCTCACAGTTGAAGTGTTCCTATGATAAAAATGACAGACCTCTACATGCTTTGTAAGTAGGAAAACCTGCAAAATCAGCAGTATCAAATACTTGTTCTCCCCACTGTATATATATGACATATACAATTAGATTTCTTTACAATAGAGAAACAACATAGCGATGACACACTATTTTGGTTTCTAAGTAGAAGCGTTGTTTAGATAATGTATATATTATTTTATACACTTAAATCAAGCTCCCACTCCAGTCTTTATGTCCGTCTGCATTGTTTCACATTATTCACATAGACTGTGTGTGCATTCTTAATAATTCAAGGTCTTAAATGTATCAATAAATTCATCTCTGCAGTCCACGCTGCTGTGGCTCTTTTACAGAAACCGGGGGCCATCTGTGATTGGTCTAATTTTTTAGGCAGGTGGTCCCACTCCCCTCGTGTTGTCGATGCAGGTGGGCGGAATCTTTCCCTGCAGGTGTCATGTTACTGATGATTTGTCACCAGATATTGTTTATGTTTTTACCATTGTGGCCAGATAGAGGACTAGAGCGCAAACTAGTGGCCACGTCAGGGACTACAGTTGTTGACAACTGTAGCATTGTAGCTATGCATAACACTTTTTCCTAACCTTAACCCCATTCTCCTAACATGCTACATTAATTCACCAAACCTGCTGTGTTAATTCTACCCTACCACGTTAATTCACCTAACCTGCAACCAGAGATGGGCAGTGTTTCTGTTACATGTATTTCAAATGTGTATTTCAATTACTTCTGATTATTTTGTGTAATTTGTATTACACTGGGCTGAACTGCACTCCAATGTATGTTTTAACAAGATACTGTTGAGAGCTATAATTTGTATTTTCAAATGACAAAATACTTTTTTCTATACAATTCTTTTTATAGCGATTCACAATTTTGTGGCCCCCTTTCACCCTGTGTTGGTATCAAAATTCTGATGGCAATATGGTGTGTTAAGAGCATCTGATAAATTAACAAAATATAATTGTATATGTACAAATGCACAATTGAAAAGCATGCTGAGTATTACTCTAATGAGCTTCGCCCCGAAACAAGGCCAATAGTAATACCTAGTGTGCTTTGGTATGTTTATTTTCACATGTACATTTATATTTTGGTCATTTAGCAGACACTCTTATCCTGAGTGACTTACAGTCAGTGCATTTAACTCATGTTGATAAACAACAACGTATCACAGTCATAGCAAGTCAAATGTTTCTGTAACCGTTACTGAGAATGTTGTTGCTGTTCGGTCCGGCAACTTGCAAATGTTTTAAAATACAAAATACATTTATTTTAATTAAATACATTTCAAAATAGAAGTATTTTGTAGTTTATTTTCATACGTTGTTCTTTATGGTATTTTGAAATTGTATTTTGTCATCTTTGCACATCCCTGCCCCAACATTAATTATCCTAACCTGCTATGTAAACAAACCATCTGTGGCGACAAATCATCAATATCACCACACCTGTCGGCAAGATCTAGTCCACTCAGCTGGCAGAAGTTTTGGCATAATCAATTCCAGCACCTCTGCTCACCACTGCTGTCAGGAAGCAGTTTGCCCCTCCATCCATCAGGGATGGGGGGCGTATTGTTCCCCGAGCCCCTGGGCCTCCCTTTGGCCTCCTGCCTTAGGACCCCTGCTCCCGGGACAGCTGTATAGCAATCTGGGTGTATACCGCATGTTCTTTCCCTCGGACTCCAGCACGGTCACAGCAATAATAGTGTTGGTGCTGTTCAACCTGTGAACACCTGATCTGGATGCTGCTGTCCCAGAGTGTTGGAACGAGCCCCCTGGCCCTACTGGAGTTTCAGAGGAGCCATGGTGCATGTGGCTAGGGCTTGTCCCTAACCCCAGTACAGTCTTAACGCCGCAGGGACGCACATGACTGGATCTGGCCTCAGATTCTAGTACAGTCTCAGAGGAAGAGGTGGTTGAGTGACGGGGGGTGTGGCTGCTGCCACTGGCAGGTCCTTGGGCCTTGTGACCTGGCCCAGCGAGACCCCCTCCCTGCGAGACCCCCTTCCTGGTCTCATCCATGTGACCCCCCTCACGGCCGTGTCCCTGGAGAGAGGGGATGATGGGGACCGATTGTGTGCGGAGAGAGGGAGGAGCAGGTTTTAGTCCTCTGTCCAGACGGGTGTAGGGCACCTCCCTCCAATCTTTCTTCCACGCTGAACGAGACAGGGTTTGCATATTCTGGAACCCGCTCCGCTGGCAGTCGTCACCACCATCCCTCCCAGTGTCAAACCTGAAGAGATGCAGAGAATAGAAAAGGGAAAAAGAGAGGGTAGATGACCTTTTGCTCCCAAACCATTATTGCATGATTTCTCATTTTCACACGACAAAGCGGAGAGGGAAAGAGAGAAAATAGGAATAGAAATCCATCCCATACAATTCAAGCCCCAAAAAACATGTTTATTCTCTGAAGTACTGGGAATGCATAAACTTTGTAATGATTTATAATCCACCCTTACAGAAATGAATATGTTGCTGCAAACTTCCCTCAAGTTAGTAAATTTGCTGCAAACTAAATAGTGTGCCACAAAATGTTGCCAGAAGTTTGCAAACGTTTGCCACTAGTGGTGAATCTGCGGCAAACTTTTGGAAACAATAATATTTATTGTCACTTGTGGCAAAAGTTTACCAGAAGCACGTTCCCATGAGTTCACACATGAGTTCCAAGACCAGTAACAGTTGATGACCAATCAGGTGGATTAGAAACATCTGTTGGAAACTACCTACCAAAGTTCTCCAGTAAGGGTCTAACTTATTAATTAGCTTTAACATTTATTATCTAAATGATGCCTACTTAGCAATGCCATGTTTTATGGGATAGAGTGAAATACTGACAGTTTCATTCTGTCAGTGCCACTGACTGACTGGGTAGCGCTTAGCTTTCATATTTTTGCAGAATTCATGATTTGCCTAAACAATTATATTTTTAGGTGAATACGCTCCTGTCTTAATACCAATATGCATGACAGTATGCTAGTGTCACGGTTCAGTAACATGTTAGCTAGCACAACAGCTAAGGTAGCTAGCTAGCTAGCAAAAATATGAGTTGATTTGACATCAGAGTAAAACTCATCTTTTAAAGATGGATACCATTCCCCTACCCTTGGTGTTGGAAGAGGCTGTATTAGGAGGAGGATGCATCAATACCCTGGAAATCTATTTGTGGTGCAATCGTTCATAACACTTTGAGTGATAAAGGGGCGGCAGGTAGCCTAGTGGTTAGAGCGTTGGACCAGTAACCGGAAGTTGCTAGATCGGACAAGGCAGTTAACCCACTGTTCCTAGGCTGTCATTGTAAATAAGAATTTGTTCTTAACTGACTTGCCTAGTTAAATGAAAAATAAATTAGTGTATCGTCTTTACCCTCCTGTTGTGTTCCTGTCAAATTGGACCGATTTACAAGTTTTCTCTATGAAAAATGTTGTTTATTTAAATCTGATTGTCATAAGGTTTCATGACTTTGTCCACACAGAGCATCTGAACGCACAAAATACATTTAGATGATTTTCATAACATTTTGGGTGTGTTATTTAGCTTTTGTACACCTGTGGTGTTCCCGGTCAAAAATGACGGGTCATTAGAAATGAACGGGTGAGACTACAATTAGTGTATAAAATTGAGTTCAGGCACATGCCCATTCATCAGAATGACACACTTCCTCTCCCAGACCCCACTTGCATGTGTGTTTGAGCACACACACACAAACCTCACACCCTTCTTGGATTCTATGGCAACCTTTCCTCAATAGAATCTTTCCCCTACGGGAACCACACCTGTTGGCATTCTCACAAACAATCTCAGAATTGTTTCAATAATATGTAGACCTGTTCTTGCAGCTTTGGTATATGAAGCTATTTTGAGGCCTTGCTCACAGTTCATTATGTGGCAGCACAATGACCAAACGATATACTGTATGTGAGGCTCTTGATCATATCTTTGATCATGACACTGGTGAGGAGGAGAGAGGCCAGGCATCTGACAGTGAAGATGCATTGGAGGAGGAAGTGTCAGAAGTTGAAGACAACACAGAATATGATCCAGACCAAGAGACAACCGATGTGGAACATTCCAGTGATGAGGAAGAGGGCCCTGCTGAGGTTGTTGCTACATTCCGGTCAAAGAATGGGAATTTGTCCTGGTCTTCATCCCCACTGAGAGGATGACAACAGGGCCAACAACACAAAGTAGTCTGTGATAAATAGCACGATATGTTTCATCTGAGTATTTGTTATAGTCAAAGTAATCCATATATTATGCTTTTTTTTACTCAAAAACAAGTTGTATGAGCTCAGGTTAATGAGGCCTACAGGCCATAAATAGCAAATAGAAGTTCAAAACTTGCAATGTTCACAAGAACTTAAGTTGATAAAAAGATCTAACGCAACATTAGGTGAAAATACATGTATTTATAATCAGCTGTAATGGGGCGGTCCTTTTGGACCGAGAACACAGAATTAAATAACATGAAACGAACACAACAGGAGGGTTGAAGAATGATAAGGTAAGTAAATGCATGTATCACTTCCATACAGTACCAGTCAAAAAGTTTGGACACACCTACTCATTCCAGGGTTGTTCTTAATGTTTTACTATTACCTATATTGTAGAATAATAGTGAAAACATCAAAACTATGAAATAACACATATGGAATCATGTAGTAACCAAAAAAGTGTTAATCAAATCAAAATATATTTTATATTTGAAAATCTTAAAAGTAGCCACCCTTTGTCTTGATTACAGTTTTGCACATTCTTGGCATTCTCTCAACAGCTTCATGAGGTAGTTACCTGGAATGCATTTCAATTAACCGGTGTGCCTTGTTAATTTGTAGAATTTCTTTCCTTAATGTGTTTGAGACAATCAGTTGTGTTGTGACAAGGTAGAAGTAGTATTCAGAAGATAGCCCTATTTGGTAAAAGACCAAATCCATATTATGGCAAGAACAGCTCATATAAGCAAAGAGAAACGACAGTCTATCATTACTTAAAGACATGAAGGTCAGTGAATAAGGAACATTTCAAGAACTTTGAAAGTTTCTTCAAGTGCAGTCACAAAAATCATCAAACGCTATGATGAAATTGGATCTCATGAGGACCACCACGGGAGAGGAAGACCCAGAGTTACCTCTGCTGCAGAGTTCACATGAGTTACCAGCCTCAGAAATTGCAGCCCAAATGCTTCACAGAGTTCAAGTCACAGACACATCTCAACATCAACTGTTCAGAGGAGACTGCGTGAATCAGGCCTTCATGGTCGAATTGCTGCAAAGAAACCACTACTAAAGGCTACCAATAATAAGAGACTTGCTTGGGACAAGAAACACGAGCAATGGACATTAGACCGGTGGAAATCTGTCCTATGGTCTGATGAGTCCAAATTTTAGATTTTGGGTTCCAACCGACGTGTCGTTGTGAGACGCAGATTAGGTGAACGGTTGATCTCTGCATGTGTGGTTCAAACCGTGAAGTATGGAAGAAGAGGTGCAGCATGGCAACGTGCAGAATTGTAGGAAATTTGCTGTAAAACTGAAAATGTTTCTCTCCGCTCCATGGCAAAATAAGTAGAATTACATGAAATGATTTGGGCCCCCAACACAATGTTGTTTAGGAACCCAATAGGCTAGGGCCGGCTCTGACTAAAGGTGTGGGTATGGATGTAGGTATATATCTGGGAACGCAGACCCGCTGCGACCCCTCATGATGAGGTCCAGTTTGTGGCCCCCACCCCCATAAAAGTCAAAGTTGCCCATCCCTGGTGCAAAAATAGCTAAGCAGCTGGCTGTAGCCCATGTACCCCAAAAGTCAAATTTCAGAGTCCAGTCTAGATGGTGTTACGAATTAGCTAGCATTAACCACATGCACACCTTACTTGCTAAGAAGTTACAGAAAGCTAAACCAACAACCAAAAAAACTCAATTGGATTCATTCTAAACGTAGGACCAACGAGGAGAAAATTAGCTAGCTAGCATTCATTTGTTTATGCAGAGACGTCTTTGTTGCAGCATCTTATGAGTGATAAACATTTTCCATGTTTTCCGTCTTTCTGTGTTACAAAATGTGTTGCGGTCATGACGCAAGTGGCAATAGTGCTGTCAAATACTCCCATGTATCTCGTTTGAACACCTGTTTTCAACTACATTTCGGTCAGCTATCGTCATTGCAAACTAGCACTTCACATAGGCTAGCACAGCTGTTATTAGAAAACGTCTGAGTTACTCAAATCCTGTAGCTACCTGGCAAGTCAACCTCGGCAACAATGTTATTGTGGTGCAGAATGTTACATTAGTCTTTTCATTTTAAGATAACCTTCAATTAAGTGTGTGGTTACTACTGGTTGTGGATCCGAGGCAAGATAAATTGTCATGTTTTTTTGTTTTGGTTAAGGCTCAGAGTTGGCTTATTGATATTTTGAAAACTGACACTGCTTCCATAGACATTATGGATAACCGAGAATTGTCAATGGCTTGGAACCTCATTTCAGCCAGTCGGATTGCAGATTTCACCTAACTAGTTTTATTTTTATTTATTTAACCTTTTTTTAACTAGGCAAGGCAGTTAATAACAAATTCTTATTTACAATGACGGCCTACCAAGAGGCCAAATGCCTCCTGCAGGGACAGGGGCCTGGGATTAAAAATAAATACAATATAAATATAGGACAGAACTCACATCACCTCAAGAGAGGCAACACAACACTACATAAAAAGAGACCTAAGACAACAACATAGCAAGGCCGCAACATGACAACACAGCATGGTAGCAACACAACATGGCCACAGCATAAAACATGGTACAAACATTACTGGGTACAGACAACAGCACAAAGGGCAAGAAGATAGAGACAACAATGCATCACACAAAGCAGCCACAACTGTCAGTAGGAGTGTCCATGATTGAGTCTTTGAATGAAGAGATTGAGATAAAACTGTCCCGTTTGAGTGTTTGTTGCAGCTCGATCCAGTCGCTAGCTGCAGCGAACTGAAAAGAGGAGTGACCCAGGGATGTGTGTGCTTTGGGGACCTTTAATAGAATGTGACTAGCAGAACGGGTTTGAATGTGGAGGATGTGGGCTGCAGTAGATACCTCAGATAGGGGGGAGGGAAGCCTAAGAGGGTTTTATAAATAAGCATTAACCAGTGGGTCTTGCAACAGATATACAGAGATGACCAGTTTACAGAAGAGTATAGAGTGCAGTGATGTGTCCTATAAGGAGCATTGGTGGCAAATCTAATGGCCGAATGGTAAAGGTAATAAGGAAATATGGTACAGTTTTGAGATCTAATTTTAAAATGTGTCTTCTTAATTCTCAAATGCTGTTAGTGAAACCTAAAAAGACCCACTCAATAAAGCCCCGAGGAGTGAGCCATTTTTATTGTCTGACTTCAGAGACCATAAATGTCCATAAATGAGTACAAATAATTGAACTACTTTCCCCATTCTTCTGTTTTACAGGGGAATGTGTGCACTGGAGGTAAATCCAGCGCATCTTAACATATCTAAAAATAACTGACATGGCACATTTGGCTTCAATCCATTCTTCATCTGTGACAGGTAAATATGTGTTTCTGACAGTGTTTAACGAAACTGACAATGCTCGTTGGGGATTTGCTGTCAAAATTGAAAACACGGCCTGGTTCTCATGCCAATATTCACGCTTTTGTTCTCTCTCTCTCGCTGTCTCTTTATGGTCTCTCTCCCTTCCTCATGCTCTCTGTCTCCCTCACTCCTTCGCCCTCTCTGCTTTACATTTTAGCCATATAGCAGATGCTCTAAGTGATGCTATCTCTCTCCCCATCTCTCCCCATATCTTACTGCTTATTCCCAGAGACCTGAGGGTGTCTCCATGGCAACAAGGGAGGGAGAGTTTTGTATGGCTGTTAAATCTAGAAATAGGTCAGTCCAACTTCCCTGCGCCAGCACAGACTTTCTTTGCTGATGGATCTGTAAAGGGGTTATCAATAGTTAATATGTTCCAACTAGTCAACTAACTAACCCAATCTTTGCATGTCGGTGAGAAGAGAAAAGCACTCTTATACCACTCGTTCCCTGAGGATTTGCAAGCCATTATTTGGCTATGGCTACAGATTCCTCCTCTGCTGCTTAAAAAAAAAATATCCTAGTTATCTCTCCCTCTCTGCATGTGTGTTTGTGTGTGAATGCATACTTTGTACTTTACAAGTCACCTTGATGCTTGAACAGGTTGGCATGCTAATAGGAACATTGCCAGGGACTTTCAAGTGCAATAAATTATCGGAGACCTATGGTTGTGTCTCAATTGGCACCCTATTCCATTTGTAGTGCACTACTCATTGGTTGCACGTTTTGTCACATTATTGTGACAATACTGCGCTGTCACTCAGATTGCATCTCAAAGCGCATCATTATGTTCCGTCACTTATTCACACACATTGTTCAAAGGTAAACGATCCAGACAGATGAAAAAAACATTAGGGCTAGCTAATTACTTAGTCCTATTCAATTATCATGCGAAATAGGCTAACAAATACCCAATGAAGGCTGGTCTGCCAGCATAACCAGCTAGACCAGGTATTCCTAAGCTGGGTATTGTGGGTTCGAATCCCATCTGGGGTGCCATTTTTTATGTAATGGTTTTGACTTGAGGTTATTGTTTGTTTGAGGTGCCAGGTAGGTCATGACTACCTGAGAAAATATTGATTTCTCCTTTTTGTTTGTGAGGGAATGAGTCCCGTTTGGGCCAGTACAAAAGACTCGAAATAGAAATACACTTCGTAAACTCTTAACCCTTGTGTGGTGTTCATGTTTTTGTTATTCACCCAATGTTCGCGGGTCTGATGGACCAACAACATTGTGTTTTTAAAACAATACAGCCATAATAATTTACGCAAAAATACTAAGATGTTGAATTATATCAATTACAAGCAATATAGACAGCATACATGGTTAATATTGGCCATATACCTCTGCTAAATCACATTTATCAATTTTTACATTTTTTAAAAATGTTAAATACAAAATCAGATTTCTGTCAACAAAAATCTATTATAATCAAGACATGGGTAGAATAAATCATGTTAATCTTGAACAAATACAAATGAAACAAGGAACAAATTGGAAAGACACATACATACAGTATTTTATGGAAAATTGTAAATGAGCCCCATTTAACACAAATTAATGCCGGTCTACACACCACATGAGGGACAGAGTTTTACTGTGTGTGTGATGCTAATTTATTTCTTGCACTTGATGCATGTGTGCCATGTCTTCCTGGCCTTATTACGTCCACACACATCGCAGGGCTTCTTCTTGTTGCTAATCTAGAATAATGAAAACACTTACTTCAGGAATTTTACTAACATCTCACTCACTAACTCAAATATATAGGCCAACTAGCATCGTCCAGTTTAGGGATGGTTTGGCCGGTAGGGATGTCAATGTCTCATCGCACACTAGCGACTCCTGTGACGGGCCCGGGCGCAGTGCACGCTGACCAGGTTGCCAGGTGCACAGTTTTTCTTCCGACACAATGGTGCGGCTGGCTTCCGGGTTGGATGCGCGCTGTGTTAAGAACCAGTGCGGCTTGGTTGGGTTGTGTTTCGGAGGACGCATGGCTTTCGACCTTCGTCTCTCCCGAGCCCGTACGGGAGTTGTAGCGATGAGAGAAGATAGTAACTACTAACAACTGGATACCACGAAATTAGGGAGAAAAAGGGGGTAAAATAAATAAATAAACAAATATATAGGCCAAGGTAGGACAGTCAGACACACACACATGCAACAACATCACTCACAAATCACTCACACTTACTTCCTGTATTGCCGCTGTTGCTTCTGTGGGTCGGGTAGATGGGGTACTAGCATCCTCCTCCTGAATCCTCCTCACGATGGCTGCAGAAGCTGGGGTCCTTGGGATACGTTTCCTCCTCTGGATTTGAGGTCTTACCAATGCCTCCTCAAGAAAGTGCTGTCTGCTCTGGAGCTTCCCTCTGTTCCAATCTGTGTTCAACACCATCCAGATTACAAACACATTGTATGCCGAGATATCCAAGATGTTGAAGAATATCACAAGTGGCCAGCGTAGGATTTGTCTTTTGCAGCTGTAGCTAGTCACCAGCTTGTCTAAATTGTCCGCCCCTCCATTTGTGGCATAGTAATCCATTATGATTTCTGGTTTTTGATGTTCCTGGCCACAGATTGTCCCATCCCTATGCAGCGTACTCATGAGTACCACATTTTGGCCTTTCTTTGGCACGTAGGACACTAGGAATGTGTCGGCCTTGAACACAAACTTAGAGGAATTGATAGGCCTGTTCTGTGTATTCAACAGCTGAAGTGGGAGCTCTGGCTTGTTTTTCGTACTGTTCCTACAATCGAGCTCCTGACCCAACTTGTGCAAAGTAAAAAAGTGATTACATTTGATGTTGTGGCCACGAAGTCCCTGTGTTACGTCCAGGACAACCCGCATCCCTTGGTTCTTCTCAGGGGCTCCTTCATCTGGCTTCCCCGTATACAATTGCAAGTTCCACGCATATGATGAACCAGCACCACAGGCAGCCCAGATCTTGATTCCATATTTAGCGGGTTTAGACAGTATGTACTGCCTGAAGAGGCAGCGGCCCCTAAATGGCATAAGACGCTCATCAACAGTAACGTTGGGCCCAGGGTTTTAAAACAGGGGAAGGCGGTCCAACCACTTATCCCACATTGACCTGATTGCAGCTAGCTTGTCTCTCTGCCGCCGACTGGTGTCTCGGTTATCGAAGCGCATAATCCTGGAAATAATGTGGAAGTTTTCCAGAGACATTGTTGCACAGAAAAGTTCTCAGCCAGGTTCTGCATCCCACAGGGATTTTGTCGATTCCCCATTGGACTGGAAAACACCAGTAAGGATATGAACTCCAAAGTATGCATCTCTCTCAAAAAACATGCCTTCCCTCCAATTTAGTGCAGACCAGAATGATTTTTTGATGTGTCTGTGATGAACAGTTCAAAAGAAGACTATGTCCTCCACCATCCGCGTCGGCCCTGGTTGCATCCTCATCACGTTGGCAGCCATGCAGGGTGGCTCATTTCTTGGGCAAGAAGACCATTCAATTTCAAAAATGTTTACATCCATATTTCTACCCCTGCAAGCTACTGATGAGTTGGTTGCTGATGGGCTGGTCCTGGGGCTGGTTGCTGATGGGCTGGTCCTGGGGCTGGCTGCTGACGGGCTGGTCCTGGGGCTGGCTGGGGGTCAACCTCATCCTCTTCTTCCAACTCACTGTGCAGGTTCCCACAAGACATTGTGTAGTTTCACACAGTACAAAAGGTAAATAGTTTGAGAAAAGCAGGAGACAGGCAGACAGGCAAGGAGACAGACAGGTTCTTGCTGCTATGCTGAAACAGCAGGCCCATGGAGGAAGAAGACAGAGTGATGGCACACAGCAAACCTTTTTGCTTCATTTTCACTTGTTTTCACCTATACACACACTTGTTTTCCCATCGGGTCCAGTGGACACAAACACGACATATGTAATATAAATGTGTAGGGGGTGCACATTGTGCAGTCACTTCTTTTTTACATGTTCTTCACAGAAAATGAGCCAAGGCCAATGAGTCTCAGGTTGAAAAAAATATTAAATTGTATCATTTTTCTTTTAGTAAACGGGTCCCACAGACCCGAACACCACACAAGGGTTCAAACAATGGAAATAACTTCAAAAACAACTGTTCTTTTGCATTGGTTGTATTACCAAAATAAATGATCACACACATAATAATGTCACAGCACAATGGTCTCTGGTTCCTCAAGAAAAGTCCTGTAACTTGTGCCTAAAAAGAGTGCAACACGGTAAATGAGATCAAGTGACCTTAATCAAGCAATATTTGTCCGTTCATGAAGTGCATTTTAAACCCAGTCTCAATCACACAATCAAAACAACTATTTTACCACACAACAACAAAAGATTATCAGAACTCCCAGTAGTCTTTAACAACAACTGAAAACATAACCCAACATGGTGTAAATCACGTTAAAACAAATGTAAAACCTGTTTGAAAAAGTTGTTGTAGTCAGTCGATCAGTCAAACAATCCAATCTGCCAACAGAACTCCCTGTTCCATTGCATGCCTTCCCTCCATTTAAAGGGATATCAACCAGATTCAGATCCAGATCCCTATGGCTTCCACATGGTGGGAACAGTCTTTAGACATAGTTTCAGACTTTTATTCTGAAAAATGAGCGAGAACGATCACATCGCGTCAGTGGATGGCTGGGTGCCAGCAGAGTTTTGCATGCGCAACAGCTTGGAGCAGACATTTTCTCTCTCTCTCCTATTGAAAAAGCTACGGTCCGGTTGAAATATTATAGATTATTTATTGTAAAAACAACCTGAGCTTTGATTATAAAAAACGTTTGACATGTTTGTACGAACTTTGCGGATACTATTTGGAATTTTCGTCTGCCCGTAGGAGCCTGTGGATTTCTGAACAAACCGGGCCAACCAAATGGAGGTTTTTGGATATAAGAGTCTTTATCGAATAAATGGAACATTTATTGTGTAACTGGGAGTCTCTTGAGTGCAAACATCCGAAGATCGTCAAGCGATTAATTTTATTGCTTTTCTGACTTTCGTGACCGATCTACTTTGCTGCTAGCTGTTTGAAATGTTTTGTCTGCTGAGAGAGATGTCCTAACATAAACGATTGGATAGCTTTTGCTGTAAAGCCTTTTTGAAATCTGACACGCCAGGTGGATTAAGAACAGGCCAAGCTGTGTTTTGCTATATTGCACTTGTGATTTCATGAAAATTAAATATATTTAGTCATTTAATTTGATTTGGCGCTCTGCAATTCAGCGTGTGTTGACGGATGGGTGCGCCAAGAAGTTAAAGGTGTTTACGATAGCTACATCATGTAGCTACAGTGGTTCTTCCTTTAAAAGTTGCATCATACTGAAGCACATCTTGCGGGCTGCCGCAGAATTCTATGGCACGTTATTTAATTGTCAGCCATTGTTACCATTAATGCTAGTTAGTGCTAGTACGACCACCAGAGGGCATCTTTGAAAAGCATTTGATAGTCTTCAAAATTGGCTGTGCTAGAGAATTTAAAACCTTTATTTGTAAGAACATAGTATATGGGATTGATTTTAAGAAATTTAGTTTAATTAATTAGATTAATATTATGGTGTTTCTATTCCAAGAAAATCAAAAACCGAAACCTTCAGGGTTTCCGTTAGGATGGAACGGAAAATATGGCACTGTACAACGTGACGGTCGGAAGTAGGCTACAGTACTAAGAGCATAACATTTCCACAACCTAATTGTATTCTAACCAATACCCAAAAGAAGATTCAGTGAAAATAAAAAACTCAGTGCTAAAATAGTTGACCACAGCTTGTAGGCTATTGTTTCAAATCCAAATCCTAGCGATATCAACCCAGAGCATATTGGATTGCTTTTCTCGACCACATCACCGGATCCCTACCTCAAGTTATGGACCATTACACCGGATCATCGCAGCTAGTTCGATGCAACCGAGTGGCCATTGCTGGCTAACGCCTGTCCAGAAGCAAGCACCAGTTAGCCTTGAGCTAGCCTCGAGCTAGGCCCATCTCCCGGCTAGCCGAATAGGTATACCAGCTAATTCTTGGGTTACAAAACCTCTTTTGCCAATTGGCCTGGACCCTTTATTGCCGACACGGAGCCTCGCCAATCCATCACGACTGGTCTGCAGACTTAATCGTCCAAGGTGGTTTTAAAATGCTTTTCCGTTGCGATGTCACCAAAGACCCATCTGCTAGCCCCGGCCCGCTAGCTTTCTGAATTGCCGTGTCTCCCGCTCACCTAGCGGTTCCCTGACTCACATATTGTTGCTCATTGGACCCTATGATCATTCGGCTACACATGCCTCTCCCTAATGTCAATATGCCTTGTCTACTGCTGTGTCGGTTAGTAATTATTGTCTTATTTCACTGTAGAGCCCCCAGCCCCGCTCACCATGCCTTAGATACCGCTTTTGTCCCACACCTCACAAATGCTGAGACCTCACCTGGCTTAACTGGTACCTCCAGAGACAAAACCAATCTCATCGTCATTCAATGTCTAGGTTTCCCTCCACTGTACTCTCATCCTACCATACCCGTTTCTGTACATTATGCCATGAATCTATTCTACCATGCCCAGAAATCTGCTAATTTTATTCTCTGTTCCCAACACACTAGACGACCAGTTCTTTTATCCTTTAGCCGTACACTTATCCTACTCCTCCTCTGTTCTTCTGCTGATGTAGAGGTTAACCCAGGCCCTGTAGCCCCCAGCACTAGACTTATTCCCCAGGCACTCTCATTTGTTGACTTCTGTAACCGTAAAAGCCTTGGTTTCATGCATGTTTACATCAGAAGCCGCCTCCCTAAGTTTGTTTTATTCACTTCTTTAGCACACCCCGCCAGCCCTAATGTACTAGCCGTGTCTGAATCCTGGCTTAGGAAGGCCACCAAAAAAATTCTGAAATGTCCATCCCCAACTAAATAATTTTCAGGCAAGATAGAACTGCCAAAGGGGGCGGAGTTGCAATCTACTGCAGAGATAGCCTGCAGAGTTCTGTCTTTCTATCCAGGTCTGTGCACAAACAGTTCGAGCTTCTACTTTAAAAATCCACCTTTCCAGAAATAAGTCTCTCACCGTTGCCACTTGTTATAGACCCCCTCAGCCCCCAGCTGTGCCCTGGACACCATATGTGAATTGATTTCCCCCCATCTATCATCAGAGTTCGTAATGTTAGGTGACCTAAACTGGGACATGCTTAACTTCGTGGTGACAGGGGGCAGTATTTTCACGTCCGAATGAAATGCATGCCCAAATTTAACTACCTGCTACTCATCCCCAGAAGATAGGATATGCATATTGTTAGCAGATTTGGATAGAAAACTCTGAAGTTTCTAAAACTGTTTGAATCATATCTTTGGGTATAACATAACTTATTTAGCAGGCGAAACCCCGAGGACAAACCATTCAGATATATTTTTTGAGGTCACTCTCTTTTCAATGGGTTTCATTGGGAATCCAGATTTCTAAAGGACCTTCTTGCAGTTCCTACCGCTTCCACTGGATGTCACCAGTCTTTAGAAATTGGTTGAGGTTTTTCCTTTGTGTAATGAAGAAGTACGGCCATCTTGAACGAGGGTCACTTGAAGTGTACTGTTAGATAGAGGCGTGTGACCAGAAAGCTAGCTACAGTTTGTTTTCCTCCTGTATTGAAGACAGATCATCCCGTCTTCAATTTGATTGATTATTTACGTTAGAAAATACCTAAAGTTGTATTACAAAAGTAGTTTGAAATGTTTTGGCAAAGTTTACAGGTAACATTTGAGATATTTTGTAGTCACGTTGGAACCAGTGCTTTTCTGGATCAAACGCGCCAAATAAATGAACATTTTGGATATATATCGACGGAATTAATCGAACAAAAGGACCATTTGTGATGTTTATGGGACATATTGGAGTGCCGACAAAAGAAGCTCGTCAAAGGTAAGGCATGAATTATATTTTTATTTCTGCGTTTCGTGTCGCGCCTGCAGGGTTGAAATATCCTTTTCTCTCTTTGTTTTATGGAGGTGCTATCCTCAGATATTAGCATTGTTTTCTTTCGCCGAAAAGCCTTTTTGAAATCTGACTTGTTGGCTGGATTCACAAGTGTAGCTTTAATTTGCTATCTTGAATGTGTAATTTAATGAAAGTTTGATTTTTATAGTAATTTATTTGAATTTGGTGCTCTGCATTTTCCCTGGCTTTTGGCCAGGTGGGACACTAGCGTCCCACATATCCCAGAGAGGTTTTAACACCCCGGCCGTTCTACAATCTAAGATAGATGCCCTCAATCTCACGCAAATTATCAAGGAAACTACCAGGTACAACCCTAAATTTGTAAGCATGGGCACCCTCATAGATATCATCCTGATCAACTTGCCCTCTAAATACACCTCTGCATTCTTCAACCAAGATCTCAGCGATCACTGCCTCATTGCCTGCGTCCGTAATGGGTCCACGGTCAAACGACCACCCCTCATCACTGTCAAGCGCTCCCTGAAACACTTCAGCTAGCAGGCCTTTCTAATCGACCTGGCCCAGATATCCTGGAAGGATATTGACATCCCATCAGTAAAGGATGTCTGGTTGCTCTTTAAAAGTGCTTTCCTCACCATCTTAAATAAGCATGCCCCATTTAAAAAATGCAGAACTAAGAACTTATATAGCCCTTGATTCAACCCAGACTTGACTGCCCTTGACCAGCACAAAAACATCCCGTGGCGTACTGCATTAGCATCGAATAGCACTCGCAATATGCAACTTTTCAGGGAAGTCAGGAACTAATATACTCAGTCAGTTAGGAAAGCAAAGGCTAGCTTTTTCAGATATAATTTTCCATCTTGTAGCACTAATTCACTAATTTACTAATTTGGGACACTGTAAAGACCATGGAGAATAAGAGCACCTCCTCCCAGCTGCCCACTGCACTGAGGCTAGGAAACACTGTCACCACTGAAAAATCTACTATAATCAAGAATTTCAGTAAGCATTTTTCTACTGCTGGCCATGCTTTCCACCTGGCTACCCCTACCCTGGTCAACAGCTCTGCGCCCCCTGCAGCAACTTTCCCAAGCCCCTTCTCCTTCACCCAAATTCAGATAGCTGAAGTTTTGAAGCTGCAAAATCTGGATCCCTACAAATCAGCTGAGCTAGACAATCTGGACCCACTCTTTCTAAAATTATCCGCCGAAATTGTTGCAACCCCTATTACTAGCCTGTTCAACGTCTTTTGTATCGTCTGAGATCCCCAAACATTGGAAAGCTGCCGCAGTCATCACCCTTTCAAAGGGGGGACACTCTAGACCCAAACTGTTATAGACCTATATCCATCCTGCCCTGCCTTTCTAAAATCTTTGAAATAATGTAACATGGGCTCAAACCAGGGACCCTATGAACACATCGATAACAATCACACATGAAGCATCGTTATATATAACTCCACAAGGAAACAGCTACTTCAAGGTCTCAAATCAAGTGATGTCACAGATTGAAACACTACTAGCACACACTGCTAACTAGCTAGCCATTTCACACCAGTTACATATACACGCATGACTGTAAGTCGCTTTGGACATATATAATATATTAGATTACTCTAAATTAAAACATTTCTAGGATAGCCATACCTCTTTCCCTCTTGGGTGCATTAACTTCTTGATCCTACTTGAGACGCAGATGTCTCAACTAGGCACCTGGAAATGCAAATGCGCTATGCTAAATGCTAAATGTACTCGTTAAAACTCAAACGTTCATCAAAATATACATGCAGGGTATAGAATTAAAGCTACACTCGTTGTGAATCTAGCCAACAAGTCAGATTTTTAAAATGCTTTTCGGCAAAAGCATGAGAAGCTATTATCTGATAGCATGCAACACCCCAAAATGCCTGAATGCGACGTAAACAAAAGATTTAGCGTAGCCGGCGCTACACAAAACGCAGAAATAAAATATAAAACATTCATTACCTTTGACGAGCTTCTTTCTTGGCACTCCTATATGCCCCATAAACATCACTATTGGGTCTTTTTTTCGATTAAATTGGTCCATATATACCCAAAATAGCCATCTATGGAAGCTGTGTAATTCAGAAAAAAACATTGTTTTAAAACGCAGCGTCATTTTTTAAAATTAAAAAAGTCGACGATAAACTTTCACAAAACACTTCGAAATACTTTTGTAATCCAACTTTAGGTATTAGTAAACGTTTATAATCTATCAAAATGATCACGGGGTGATGTGTATTCAATAGCTCCTCTGCTTCAAATCAATGGCCGAAAATGTGCACTTCAAAACATCCTGGCGGAGACCGGAAGAAATGGAATCCAGTTAGTTGGATTTACCAACAAAAAACTCCCCGGATAATGACGACAATGGCGACATCGTGTGGAATCTGTAGGAATTGCATGCAGGTCCATAATTAATTTTGTGCCCTTTTAACAATCCATGAAAGTGACGCATGGATATTATTTTTAGCTTTCAGTGAGCAGTTTTTCTTGCGCTTTTCGATGAAACACACGATCTGTTATAGGCACAGCCGTGATTTAACCAATTTTAGAAACTTCAGAGTGTTTTCTATCCACACATACTAATCATATGCATATACTATATTCCTGGCATGAGTAGCAGGACGCTGAAAAGTTGCGCGATTTTTAACAGAATGTTCGAAAAAGGAGGGGGTAGGCTTAAGAGGTTTTAACCAATATTGAATCTGACCTTAATTTTCCCCAAGATGCTGTGCTGCAGGATGACATACGCTCTAAAATCAGTTTTTATTTTTTGCCCACTTCAGGAATTTAGATTTTTTTTTGTGTAGTTACCTTTTAATTCATGTGCACATACCCCTAGTATTGTTTGGATAGCAATAGTGATGGGCAGTCTTTTTTTTGTGACTGCTCATTTGGCTTTATCCATTTAAAAAGAGCCAGCTCATTTGGCTCCCAAACGGCTCTTCATTCAAAATACTTAAAAATCAACCTACAACCATTGCGAATCTCCAATGTTAAGCCCAGAAGGTAGGTTACCATTGTCAGGTCTGAAAAAATCAGCATGGACCAGATTGACGTGCTCTCCCTACTATTTATTATTTCTGCAGTGTCCTCTAATGTACTTGTCCTCTTGCTCAGTTGTGCACCGGGACCTCCCACTCCTCTTTCTGTTCTGGTTAGGGCCAGTTTGCTCTGTTCTGGTTAGAGCCAGTTTGCTCTGTTCTGTGAAGGGAGTAGTGCACAGAATTGTACGAGATCCTCAGTTTCTTGGCAATTTCTCACATTGAATAGCCTTCATTTCTCAGAACAAGAACAGACTGACAGTTTTCAGCTGTGCTAACATAATTGCAAAAGGGTTTTCTAATAAAACAATTAGCCTTTTAAAATTATAAACTTGGTTTGGCTAACACAACATGCCATTGGAACACAGAAGTGATGGTTGCTGATAATGGGCCTCTGTACGTCTATGTAAATATGCAGTTTCCAGCTACAATAGTCATTTACAACATTAACAATGTATACACTGTATTTCTGATCAATTTGATGTTATTTTAATGGACAAAAAACAAGGACATTTCTAAGTGACCCCAAACTTTTGAACGGTAGTGTAGATAGCCAAGGAAGGCACTGAGCCCAAGCTGTCCCCACAAACCCAAATGCTTGAGATGTCCTCCTCTACCTCATACTATTCCTCAACAATTCCATCCCCAGGCTGCTGCACTGACTGCTGATATTTATTTGTGAGCATCCATCCATTCTCTCTTGGAGATTGTATAGAAATATGTATCTTTTGTGTTTCTTAAATGCAGAGGTGAGTGGCATCAGACGTGAGTTATTCTCCTCCAGAGGAGGAGAAGAGGGAAAGTGACCTGGCAGAGGATGCTGAAACCATTCTAATGGTAAGACAACCTGAAAAATATGGAGGCGAAAGAAACGCACACCTGTTAAGACGAGGTGCTGGCTAGCGCTACTCTTGAAAAGGGAAAGGAGAGCCGCACACTGTAGGAGCTCAAATGAAATAATTGAGCAACCAACGTTTCGATTATTCAATTATTGCATCCGTGCTCCTAGAGTGTGCAGCTCTCCTTTTTCTTTTTCAACCTGAAAAAGATACCAGGCCTATAAGAATTCTGCTTTTGACATCATACTTTATTTGCTCTAAAGGAATTTGACATATGTCCTGATCCAATATGTTTTCCACCTGATCACATCAATAATTTGAGATTTGTTTGAAATTTAGTATAGACTCATTTGGAGAAGTCTAGTAAATCAATGTAACATGCACCACAATTATTTATTTTAGTCAGGTCTAAAGAAACATTATGATATGAAGAAAATGTATTTCAGGAGAACAGAATATGAGTAGATCTACTATCTGTTATCTGGCTACGCTCCATGCCATACGCTGTAGACTTGTTCATTTAGCTGACAAGATATGCGTATAAGTCCCGTGATTTTTTAAAAATATTATTTTATATTATTTTATATTTTATATATTATTAACAATTGTTTACAGAGAGATTATTTCCCTTCTAATTCACTGTATCACATATCCAGTGGGTTAGAATTGTACATACACTAAATTGACTGTGCCTTTAACTCTTTTGGGATAGGGGGCAGCATTTTCACTTTTGGATGAGTAGCGTGCCCAGAGTGAAGTGCCTCCTACTCTGTCCCAGATGCTAATATATGCATATTATTATTAGTATTGGATAGAAAACACTCTAAAGTTTCTAAAACTGTTTGAATGATGTCTGTGAGTATAACAGAACTCATTGTTCATTTAGCTGACAAGATATAAGATAAGTCCCGTGGCATTATTTTATATTATTTTATAGTAAGAAGAATATAATTGAACATAGAAAGGATATTTTTCCCATTCTGGAGCGAGTGCACATACAGTATGAACTGTTGAGTGTAAAAGTGCTCATTTGAAACAGGTCCTATACGCTAGACTTAGGGTTATGAACGATACAAACCTTAGAATGTCTTAGAAATCAAAACATATACGGGCTGCATGATGCAACTATAGACTATTGATGATATTATAAATTTACAAAAAACCTTGTGCTCTGTTCCTTGTCTCAGGTGGCACAGCTGTTCTCTCATCAAGTGATCATATGTTCACCCATCAGACTTTTCTCAGTTTAATCTTGTTTTTACTAATATGTGACATGTATGATTTAGAATGGCCCATTATTAAATGGTCAGGAACAGGGGCAAGAGAAAAAACACGTCATCCGTATATCGAATAGCGAATGGAGGCCGGGAGCTTTCCTGCAGTTCTGTTCCTTAATGATGCCTGGTAGGCTACTTTGGTGTTAAAGCGGAGCTGTGCCTAATTTGAGCAGCTGAGAAATAAATATAATAACACTTATTTCACACCCACACATCCAATCACTGTTTGAGGAGCATGCTCACACTGTGCAACAGGTGATATTCCACCCAAACTCTGTATGCCATGGGCTTTCCAACGCTGTTCCTGCAGCTACCGAGTGCTTGATTTGGGAAACCAAGTGAAATCTGCTTGGAAACATCAATAGCAACATGTTTTCACAATGACACACATTTCACTAAACCGTTGACAGACCCTCTGCACGCTCAATAAAGGAATAAAGGAGAGAGGAGGAGATGGAAACGCATGGTGGTGAGATATTCTGTCTAGCTAAAATGGTAAAATGTCACCCAATTAATTATGAAAATATAACAAATTCAAAATCAAATAAAAATTCACTATAATTGTAAGCCATCCAGTACAATCAATGAAACAACAGCATTGCCTAGGGCTGTATGTTCCCTCCTAGACTCTTGGATATAAATTTGAGCATACAGTGCATTCAGACCCCTTCCCTTACTCCACATTTTGTCACATTAAATGTTTTTCCTCATCAATCTACACACATTACGCCATAATGACAAAGCCAAAACAGGTTTTTATACATTTTTGCAAATCGATAACATTTTGTTTTTAAATACCTTATTTACATAAGTATTCAGACCCTTTGCTATGAGACTCGAAATTGAGCTCATGTGCATCCTGTTTCCATTGCTCATCCTTGACATGTTTCTACAACTTGATTGAAGTCCACCTGTGGTAAATTAAATTGATTGGACATGATTTGGAAAGGTAAACACCTGTCTATATAATGTTCCACAGTTGACAGTGCATGTCAGAGCAAAAACCAAGCCATAAGGTCGATTGAATTGTCCAAAGAGCTTTGAGACAGGATTGTGTCGAGGCACAGATCTGGGGAAGGGTACCAAAACATTTCTGCAGCATTTAAGGTCCCCAAGAACACAGCGTCCATCAATCTTCAATGGAAGAAGTTTGTAACCACCAAGACTCTTCAAAGAGCTGGCAACCCGGCCAAACTGAACAATCGGGGAGGAGGGCCTTGGTCAGGGAGGTGACCAAGAACCCGATGGTCACTCTGATAGAGCTCCAGAGATCCTCTGTGGAGAGGGGAGAACCTCCAAGAAGGACAACCATCTCTGCAGCACTCACCAATCAGGCTTTTATGGTAGAGTGGACAGACGGAAGTCACTCCTCAGTAGTTTGCGAAAAGGCACCAAAATGACTCCCAGACCATGAGAAACAAGATCCTCTGGTCTGATGAAACCAAGAGTGAACTCTTTGGCCTGAATGCCAAGTGTCATGTCTGGAAGAAACCTGGCACCATCCCTACGGTGAATAATGAAGGTGGCGGCATCAAGCTTTGGAGATGTTTTTCAGCGGCAGGGACTGGGAGACTAGTCAGGATCGAGGGAAAGATGAATGGAGCAAAGTACAGAGAGATCCTTGATGAAAATCTACTCCAGAGCGCTCAGGACCTCAGAATGTGGCGAAGGTTCACCTTCCAACAGGACACGACCCTAAGCACAAAACCAAGACAACGCATGAGTGGCTTCGGGACAAGTCTCTGAATGTCATTGAGTGGCCTAGCCAGAGCCCGGACTTGAACCCGATTGAACATTTCTGGAGAGACCTGAAAATAGCTGTGCAGGGATGCTTCCCATCCAGCCTGACAGAGCTTGAGAAGATCTGCAGAGAAGAATGGGAGAAACTCCCCAAAAACAGGTGAGCCAAGCTTGTAGCATCATACCCAAGAAGACTTGAGGCTGTAATCGCTGCCAGACATGGCCACGAGCCATTTAAATTACAGGTTATAATGTAACAAAATAGGAAAAATGGCAAGGTGGATGAATTATTTTGCAAGGCACTGTACACCGTCACAAGGAATTTGTGTATGTGTTATGAATGACCAAAGTTTTCTGACTTTAAAGTAAGTAATCTGTCACGCGATATAGAGACTACTGTTGACGTTGGAAGTTTACATTCACTTAGGTTGGAGTCATTTAAAACTCATTTTTCAACCACTCCACAAATTTCTTGTTAACAAACTATAGTTTTGGCAAGTCGGTTAGGACATCTACTTTGTGCATGACAAGTCATTTTTCTAACAATTGTTTACAGAGAGATCATTTCCCTTCTAATTCACTGTATCACATATCCAGTGGGTTAGAATTGTACATACAGTAAATTGACTGTGCCTTTAACTCTTTTGGGATAGGGGGCAGCATTTTCACTTTTGGATGAATAGCATGCCCAGAGTGAAGTGCCTCCTACTCTGTCCCAGATGCTAATATATGCATATTATTATTAGTATTGGATAGAAAACACTCTAAAGTTTCTAAAACTGTTTGAATGATGTCTGTGAGTATAACAGAACTCATATGGCAGGCGAAAACCTGAGAAAATTCCAACCAGGAAGTGGGACATCTGAGGTTTGTAGTTTTTCAAAGCTTGGCCTACCGAATACACATTGAGATATGGATAAAGTTGTACTTCCTACAACTTCCACTAGATGTCAACTGTCGTTAGAAACTTGAATGAGGATTCTACAATAAAGGAGGGGCTCATGAGACCTCTTTGAATCAGTGGTCTGGCAGAGTGCCTTGGTCTCATGATGTGCGCTCCCGACAGAGTTACCTCTCGTTTCAGTGCTTTTCTTCAGACAAAGGAATTCTCCGGTTGGAACATTATCTTGTTAGGGCTAGGCAGAATACTGCCCCCTTTGGATGTGCCCATAGTAAACTTTAAAAAAAAATCTGTCCAAAATTGCTAATATATGCATATAATAATTATTATTGGATAGAAAACACTCTAAAGCTTCTAAAACCGTTTGAATTATGTCTGTAAGTATAGCAGAACTCACAGGGCAGGCAATCTCCCAAACAATTTTTGGGAGCCTGACACTTGGGGCAACTTTGACGTCTTCGCCCCCATCCTTCCCAACCAGCTATGGATCTGGAGACACTTTCTATGTCTTCCACTAGATGTCCTCATTCAGTACAGCATTTAATTGTGCAAATCCCGCGAGTTTTGACCCTTTGGTAGGCAAAAGACTGAGTGTCGCGAGAAAATACAAGGTGACCAGAGCGCGCTTTTTGGAGAGACGTTCCTTTGTTCCAGAATGCCTGAGAAGAAGCAAGAATGTCCGATAGATTAGAGAATTGTTTGGTACGTTTAGAACATCCTAAAGCTTGATTCTGCACTTAGTTTGACCAGTTTAGTCGATATATATAGTGCATTGCAAAAGTATTCGCCCCCCTTTGCGACCTTTTGCCACATTTCAGGCTTCAAACATAAAGATATAAAACTGTATTTTTTTGTGAAGAATCAACAACAAGTGGGACACAATCATGAAGAGGAACGACATTTATTGGATATTTCAAAAATTTTTAACAAATCAAAAACTGAAAAATTGGGCGTGCAAAATTATTCAGCCCCATTACTTTCAGTGCAGCAAACTCTCTCCAGAAGTTCAGTGAGGATCTCTGAATGATCCAATGTTGACCTAAATTACTAATGATGATAAATACAATCCACCTGTGTGTAATCAAGTCTCCGTATAAATGCACCTGCACCTTTTATAGAGTGCACCTGCACTCAGAGGTCCGTTAAAAGCGCAGAGAGCATCATGAAGAACAAGGAACACACCAGGCAGGTCCGAGACACTGTTGTGAAGAAGTTTAAAGCCGGATTTGGATACAAAAAGATTTCCCAAGCTTTAAACATCCCAAGGAGCACTGTGCAAGCGATAATATTGAAATGGAAGGAGTATCAGACCACTGCAAATCTACCAAGACCTGGCCGTCCCTCTAAACTTTCAGCTCATACAAGGAGAAGACTGATCAGAGATACAGCCAAGAGGCCCATGATCACTCTGGATGAACTGTAGAGATCTACAGCTGAGGTGGGAGACTCTGTCCATAGGACAACAATCAGTTGTATATTGCACAAATCTGGCCTTTATGGAAGAGTGGAAAGAAGAAAGCCATTTCTTAAAGATATCCATAAAAAGTGTTGTTTAAAGTTTGCCACAAGCCACCTGGGAGACACACCAAACATGTGGAAGAAGGTGCTCTGGTCAGATGAAACCAAAATTGAACTTTTTGGCAACAATGCAAGATGTTATGTTTGGCGTAAAAGCAACACAGCTCATCACCCTGAACACACCATCCCCACTGTCAAACATGGTGGTGGCAGCATCATGGTTTGGGCCTGCTTTTCTTCAGCAGGGACAGGGAAGATGGTTAAAATTGATGGGAAGATGGATGGAGCCAAATACAGGACCATTCTGGAAGAAAACCTGATGGAGTCTGCAAAAGACCTGAGACTGGGACGGAGATTTGTCTTCCAACAAGACAATGATCCAAAACATAAAGCAAAATCTACAATGGAATGGTTCAAAAATAAACATATCCAGGTGTTAGAATGGCCAAGTCAAAGTCCAGACCTGAATCCAATCGAGAATCTGTGGAAAGAACTGAAAACTGCTGTTCACAAATGCTCTCCATCCAACCTCACTGAGCTCGAGCTGTTTTGCAAGGAGGAATGGGAAAAAAATTCAGTCTATCGATGTGCAAAACTGATAGAGACATACCCCAAGCGACTTACAGCTGTAATCACATCAAAAGGTGGCGCTACAAGTTATTAATTTAAGGGGGCTGAATAATTTTGCACGCCCAATTTTTCAGTTTTTGATTTGTTAAAAAAGTTTGAAATATCCAATAAATGTCGTTCCACTTCATGATTGTGTCCCACTTGTTGTTGATTCTTCACAAAAAAATACAGTTTTATATCTTTATGTTTGAAGCCTGAAATGTGGCAAAAGGTCGCAAAGTTCAAGGGGGCCGAATACTTTCGCAATGCACTGTATGTAATGTTGAAGTTTTGATGCGCAACTGTTCGGGACCAGAAGTAATTTTGGATGCATTTCAGCTGGAACTCATAGCATACGCTACTATAAAGGCACACGAAGTGAAACAAAACGATGTATTGGGTAAGTATGACTCCTTCCACTACATTCTGATCGAAGACCATCAAAGGTAAGGGAATATTTATGTTGTAATTTTGTATTTCTGTTGACTCCAACATAGCGGAGAAATATTGCTTACGTCTGAGCGCCGTCTCAGATTATTACATAGTGAACTAATTCTGTAACGTTAAAAATAAATTTAACACAGTGGTTGCATTAAGAAGCAGTGTATCTTTCTAACTATATGTAGAACATGTATATTTAGTCAAAGTTTATGATGTCTATTTATGTTATCTGGCGGCACTATCTATAATTTCTCCGGACATTTTTGAGTATTTTGTCAACATGAAGTCAATGTAAATGGAGATTTATGGATATAAATGGCATATTATTGAAAAAAACATAAATGTACTGTGTAACATGTCCTATTACTGTCATCTGATGAAGATTTTCAAAAGGTTAGTGAATGATTTATTTTTTAATCCTGCTTTTATAATTGTATATTTTCTGGGACAAAATGACTGCCTCTTGTCTTTGTTTCGGTGGTGGTCTAATATAAATATGTGGTGTGTTTTCGCCGTAAAACATTAAAAAAATCTGACATGCTGGGTAGATGAACAAGGTGTTTCTTTCATTTGAGGTATTGGACTTGTTAATGTGTGGAGGTTAAATATTTCTAAGAATATTTTTGCATTGCCTGCGCCACGGTTTCAGCTGAACGGGGGGGTGGCGGACACTGAGAGGGACACCTCGCTTTATGATGTTTTATGTTAAAAACATCCTAACGATTAGATTCCAAACATCGCTTGACATGCTTCTAAAGGACTGTAACAGAAATGTTCGAGTTTTTGTCTGGACGAAGTGCTTGCGCCTCATGAAGATGAATTAGTGGGCTGAACACGCTAACAACAAGTGGCCATTTTGACATAAATGATGGACTGATGATGACTCATGATTCAATGGCTCAGACACGAGACGTATGTGGCAGGGTCTACAGATAATCACAAAAATAAAAATCAGCCACATCACGGACACCGACGTCTTGCTTGCAGACAAGCTAAACACCTTCATTGCCCGCTTTGAGGATAATACAGTGCCACCGACGCAGCCCACTACCAAGGACTGTGGGCTCTCCTTCTCCATGGCCCGACATGAGTATGACATTTAAATGTGTTAACCCTCGCAATGCTGCCGGCCCAGACAGCATCCCTAGCCGAGTCTTCAGAGCATGGGCAGACCAGCTGGCTGGTGTGTTTACAGACATATTCAATCTCTCCCTATCCCAGTCTGCTGTCCCAAAATGCTTCAAGATGGCCAACATTGTTCCTGTACCCAAGAAGGGAAAGGGAACGTAACTGAATGACTATCGCCCCGTTGCACTCACTTCTGTCATCATGAAGTGCTTTGAGAGACTAGTCAAGGATCATATCACCTCCACCTTACCTGTCACCCTAGACCCACTGCAATTTGCATACCGCCACAATAGGTCCACAGTTGATGCAATCGCCATCACACTGCACAATCCCATAAGGACAAGAGGAATACCTATGTAAGAAGGCTGTTTATTGACTACAGCTCAGGATTCAACAGAGGGTGGTGCGGTCTGCACGATGCATCACCGGGGGCAAAATACTTGCCCTCCAGGACACCTACAACACCTGATGTCACAGAAAGGCTAAAAAGATCACCAAGGACAACAACCACCTGAGCCACTGTCTGTTCACCCCGCTACCATCCAGAAGGCGAGATCAGTACAGGTGCAGCAAAGCAGGGACCGAGAGACTGAAAAAGAGCTTCTATCTCAAGGCCATCAGACTGCTAAACAGCCATCACTAACACAGAGAGTCTGCTGCCGACATACAGACTTGAAATCATTGGCCACTCTAACAAATGTTTCACTAGTCACTTTATTAATTCCACTTTAATAATGATGTTTACATATCTTGCATTACTCATCCCAAATGTATATATTGTATTTTATACCATCTATTGCATCCTGCCTATGCCACTCAGTCATTGCTCATCCATATTTCCTTATTCCATCCCTTCACTTAGATTTGTGTGTATTAGGTTGTGGAGATGTTAGATTACTTGTTTATATTGCTGCACTGTCGGAACTAGAAGCACAAGCATTTCGCTACACTCGCATTAACATCTGCTAACCATGTGTATGTGACCAATAACATTTGATATGAGGAATTTTGGGGAAATAGGGACATGTCTGTCTATTTTGCCAAATTGCTCAAAATGTCTGTATTTTAATGGTTTGAAGTTCTACACCATTTTAATCACGATAACCTATTATTGCTAATGATGTAAGTTTGGGCAGTGTACAATGCTGTTACCAATTGCTGGTAGTTAAAACGTCAACAACAACAAAAAATGACTCATGAACTGTGAGGTCATCCCATTGTTTCCTATCGGGGAAATATAGGTATGTCTGGATATTTCACAAAATATCTCGCAATGTGAATATTTAGATTTTTCAAGTCAGACACCATTTTAAATCAGGAGAATTTCCTCTTTGTAATTATTTAAATCTGGCCAGCACCCGCACTAGACCAGAAATAGTCAGAAGTTTTCATTTTTCCCTACTTCCTCATTACACAGACATAAGCACAGTTGACACCATCGAGGTGCGGATGTTTACTTTCTACACAAGTTATTTTTTTTCCAGTTTCGTCATAAGAACAGATTGCAGTTATAAAATAAAAAAGGGATGCATTTTCTTGTGCCATTTAGGAGAAATTGAATTCTAAGCATCACTCCAGTCAGAAGAGGCTCTGCGAAGTTTTTCAGCCTTGGGTGAATTTTGACTTGTTGTATTGTCCAGCTTAACCTTAGGTTCCCTTGAAATCCAACTCTCTCCACCAGTATCTCCCTGAGAAATACATATGTGTGATGTTACCGGACTGAATTTTATAGATAGATTGATGCATTTTATGGTGTGGTTCGGGCCAAAAATCAACAACCACACACACTACCATGTCAACAATCTGCATATCTAGCTTTAGCCAGCTAACGTTAGCCAGTTTTAAGAAATACATTGGGCATCTTGTGGGGTTTGTACAGTGTAGCTACATGATGTAGCTATCGTTAGATTACTTTGAGTACAAAACAGTCCAAATACAGATGTTAGCTAGCTAAGTAGCAGTGTTAGCTAGCTTGAACATTGAACACACTAAGGTTAAAAACACAACAACCCTTATCTACCAGTCCATGAGAACAGCGGCCATTTCACTCCATTTTCCACCTTTCAAAATGAATTCCAATGTTTATCTGGTTTATGGTCATGAGCAGACTTCTCACTTTTTTTTTCTCTTTTGGGGTCGAGTTGATTCAGATCTAAGAATGATGTTTGTTTCTGTCAACATTTTCTGAAAACATTGTCCCTGCTACCAGGACAGTTTATCTGAAAACAAGTTAGCTAGTTTTGTCTGCTCGGTGTTTGTTTCTGGCGGCTGTCACGCCCTGACCATAGAGAGTCATTGTTTCTCTATGGTGAAGTAGGTCAGGGCGTGATCTAGTTTATTTATTTATATGTGGTGTTCTTGTTTATTTTCTATGTTAGTGATTTGTATGATTCCCAATTAGAGTCAGCTGATAATCGTTGTCTCTAATTGGGGATCATATTTAAGTAGCTGTTTTTCCCACCTATGCTTGTGGGATATTATTTTGTGTTTTGTGCACCACTTAGTCACGTTTCGTTGTTTCTTTACTGTTTTGTTTTGCTTAAGTTTCACAAAGAAATAAAGAAATAAAGATGTGGAACTCAAACTCCGCTGCGCCTTGGTCCGTCTCTACACACAGTCGTGACAGCAGCTGTAGCTTGCAAGTGACTTTCACTTCATCTCAAGTGCCGGGGTGATGTTCCAGCAGGGTTGTTAGATTAGGCGGGAAGACACACCATGCCCAGAAGGCCAGCCCAAGGCGGCTCAGGGCTCAACCCACTTGTTTTCGTTCAAAATGAAAATGCAACACAAGATGTGGGGCGGCATGGAGTGTTGCGTCATTTAAGTTAACTTAGTTCAAGGTGGTTCAAGGTAAACAGAAGATTTATACTCATTAATATTATTTCAAAGCACATAATTCAAACGGACTTATCAAGACCAAACAACCTTGCTATTAACACTGTCCTCATTCAGTTTCAAAGCAAAGCAGAACATCCAGGTGCTTACCCTCTTAAAGACTCTGCCTCCATCTCTGTAGACTCTACCTCTTGTAGGTGCTTATAGGCGGGGCCAGCAACCCTTGGTCCTCGAGAGATTGGCAGGGTCCTGAAGTGATGAGTGTCCTGGTGTCTTTGGGCTGGACTGAGGGACAGGGAGCTACTCCTGGAATGAGCCATGTAAAATAATACGTGACAGAAACAGAAAACATTGAAATGGTTCACAAATGGGTAATCTTACTTGAAGATAAAAATATTAATTTTCCTGTTGTGAAGCCATCAGTGTGATTTTCATGTTAGCTGCTAACTCTGTTAAACTGTAAATCAAACGGGAATGTCCCGATTCTGACTGCTTTTAGAGATGCAGATAAGGGTCTTTGTGTCTGGTACCGGAGCCTAGATGCATATTAACATATTTATTCCCAACTGCAATCATCATAAATCTTTTTTACATTCCATGAAAGCGCTGTTTATATTGTGCCATATGTGTACATTTTACTTGGCTGCATCCATTTCTGTAGACTGGAGCGGCCCATTTAAACAAGCGGGGCAGGAAGAACAAGAGAAGATGTTCTACTGTATGAGTACCTGAAGCTTTTCCCTTTGGGGAGTGCTCTGTTGAGAGTCGGTGGAGCTGCTGCTGGTGCGCCAGCTGACAGACTGCTGCACCCTTGAGGAGGGGAGAACCCATGAGATTTGTAGCACTGCAGTGAAAGACAAAAATACCTAATAAGGACATGAGTTGAGGAAAGTATGAAGTATATATTAGGACCACATTGAGTTCATTGTACGTAATATAAACAAACTGAATACACCTACAGTATGCACACAAGCCCACATACACACAAATATTTACACACACACACGGCCCATTGCGGAGCCGTAGATAACACTCAATTATGCTCAAAGAGATATTCAACGTCTGCTTTTTTACCCATTCACCAATAGGTGCCCTTTGCGAGCATTGAAAAACCTCGCTGGTCTTTGAGTTTGAAATTCAATGCATGACTGAGGGACCTTATAATATCAATTTAATCTATTTCAAATTCAGTCTAACACAACAAATTGTGGAAAAAGTCATACTTTCTATTCACACCCCTTGACTTTGACCCCTTGACCCCTTGACTCCACATTTTGTTGTGTTACAGACTGAATTTAAAATAGATTAAATTGAGATGATTACACCTAATCACAATACCCCATAATGTCAGTGGAATTGTGTTTTTAAATTTTTTATGTATAAAAAATAAAAAGTTGAAATGTCTTGAGTCAATAAGTATTCACTCCCTTTGTTATGGCAAGCCTAAATAAGTTCAGGAGTAGAGATTTGCTTAACAAGTTACATAATAAGTTGCATGGACTCACTCTGTTTGCAAAAATATTGTTCAAAAGTACCTCGTCTCTGTACCCCACACATATAATTTTCTATAAGGTCCCTCAGTCGAGCAGTGAATTTCAAACACAAGGACCAGAGGTTTTCCAATGATCGCAAAGAAGGGCACCTATTGGTAGATGTGTAAAAAAAAAAAAGCAGATATTGAATATCCCTTTGAATATGGTGAAGTTACTAATTACACTTTAAATGGTGTATCAATACTGCCAGTCACTACAAGGACACAACTCATTTGCCGGAGAGGAAGTAACCGCTCAAGGATTTCACCATGAGGCCAAACAAAACAGTTACAGAGTTTATTGGCTGTGAGAGGAGAAAGCTGGATCGATCAACAACATTGTTTTTAATCCAAAAATCTAACCTAATTGAAAGAGTGAAAAGAAAGAAGCCTGGACAGAATACAAATATTCCAAAACATGCATCCTGTTTGAAACAAGGCACTAAAGTAATACTGAAAAATGTTTTGCCAAGCAATACACTTAAACTTTTTGCCCGGGATACAAAGTGTTATGTTTGTGGCAAATCCAATTCAACACATTACAGAGTATTGCTCTCCCTAATTTCAAGCATGGTGGTGACTGCATAATGTTATGCATTTGCTTGTAATCATTAAGGACGGGGGAGTTTCAGGATGAAAAATAAATGGAATGGAGTTAATTAAGCACAGACAAAATCCTACTGGAAATCCTGGTTCAGTGTGATTTCCACCAGACACTGGGAGATGAATTCACGTTTCAGCTGGTCAATAACCTAAAACACAAGGCCAAATCTACACTAGAGTTACTTACCAAGAAGACATTGAATGTTCCTGAGTGGTCGAGCTACAGTTTTGATTTAAATCTAGAAATGATCAACAACCAATTTGAAAGAGCTAGAAGAATTTAGAATAGAATAATTGGCAAATGTTGCCCAATCCAGGTGTGGAAAGCTCTTAAAGACTTACCCAGAAAGACTCACAGCTGTAATCGCTCCTAAAGGTGCTTCAACACATGGGTGTGAATACTTATTTTATTTTACATTTGTCTCTATTTAATTTAATAAATTAGAAATCATTTCCAAAAACATGTTTTCACTTTGTTATTATGGAGTATTGTGTGTAGATAGATGAGATTTTTTTACATTTTCAATTCAGCAACAAAATGTGGAATAAGAATAATAAGGGTATGAAAACTTTCTAAAGTCACTCAGCAGAAAAATAAGCAATAGTCCTGAGTCACTCTAGGAGATGTTCCCCCATGATAAATGCCCCCCTCAGACCAGGCAGTGATTTGATTAGACTTTCCATTAAAAAATAGATTAACAGTTGCCACTTCCTGACTACACACGCTGGCATGGAACTCTTCCAATTTATATTGCGCAAGTGAACAGCAAACCTGGTTTCAAAAAAACATATAAAGCAACACCTCATAGCACAACGCCTCTTCCTTATGTGACCCACTTGTTGTGAGCATTTACCGACATGCATGTTCCACAGATTTTTTTGATTTAACTAGGCAAGTCAGTTAAGATCAAAGTCTTATTTACAATGTCAGCCTAGGAACTGTGGGTTAACTGCCTTGTTCAGTGGCAGAACAAAATATGTTTACCTTGTCAACTCGGGGATTCGATCTAGCAACCTTTCAGGTATAGAACCAATGCTCTAAGCACTAGGCTACCTGCCTCCTGAACAATAAACGCACACTGCAGGTTAATGTTTTAAATGTATGTAAATTGTAAAGTCTTTTGTCTGTAATGTCTTTTGTTTTGTCGGACCACAGTCAGTAAGACTAGCTGTCACCATTGGTGTCGGATAATGGTGATCCTAATAAATCAAATAAATCACAATACTTTCTACAGCGGTCAGTAATTAATCCCAGACAGGATTACATTTATGGATTCCTAAAGAATCTCTCTTTTCCTGGATCAAAATTAGAACCATTAACTTATAACAAGGGCCTCTGTACTGGGAGCTTTAACTTCTTGACGCACCCATCCCTTTAGCGGGATCATTTTCATCAACACCTGCTGAATTGCAGGGCGCCAAATCCAAATTAAAATACTAAAAATATTTAATTTTCATGAAATCACAAGTGCAATAAAACAAAACACAGTTTAGCTTGTTGTTAATCCACCTGGCCTGTCAGATTTCAAAAAAGCTTTTCGGCGAAAGCATAACAAGCGTTTATGTAAGGACATCTCTCTCAGTAGACAACTATTACAAACACTAGCAGCCAAGTAGATTGGTCATGAAAGTCAGAAAAGCAATAGATTAAATCGCTTACCTTTGATGATCTTTGGATGTTTGCACTCATGAGACTTCCAGTTACACAATAAATGTTCCTTTTGTTCCATAAAGATTATTTATGGAACAAAATACCTCAATTTGTTTGGCAGAAATCCACAGGCTCGAGCGGTCAGGACATCGCAGACGAAAATTCCAAATAGTATCCGTAATGTCCACAGAAACATGTCAAACATTTTTTATAATCAATCCTCAGGTTGTTTTTAAAATATATAATCAATAATATATCAACTGGGACTGTCGCTTTTTCAATAGGAGAGGGAAAGACAATGGCTGCCCCACTCTGTTGCGCAAGCAAAACTCTGCGCACACCCAGCTATCCACTGACGCGATGATATCTTTCTCGCTCATTTTTCAAAATAAAAGCCTGAAACTATGTCTAAAGACTGTTGACACCTTGAGGAAGCGATAGGAAAAGGAATCTGGTTGATATCCCTTTAAATGGAGGCAAGGCATCCAATGGAACAGAGAGCTTTCAGGAAAAACAGCACTTCCTGGTTTGATTTTCCTCAGGTTTTCGCCTGCAATATCAGTTCTGTTATACTCACAGACAATATTTTGACAGTTTTGGAAACTTTAGAGTGTTTTCTATCCTAAGCCTGCAATTATATGCATATTCTAGTTTCTGGGCCTGAGAAATAGGACGTTTCAAATGGGTACGTTTTTTTGCCAAAAACGAAAATCCTGCCCCCTACACTCAAGAAGCTAAGAATTCACACAAGAAGCAGTGCAATGCCCCAAAGCCTCCTGAACAGAGTATAACAGCAGATAATGTTATTCCAGGGACTGAAGTTCCCAAGATGGTCAGCCTCTGATCTTACTGTCAGTAATTAAAGCGATTGGATGTGACTTAGGTAGTGTCTCAAATAGAACCCTATTCATTATATAGTGCACAATGAATAGAGTAGTGCATAAGTAAATAGGATGTCATTTGGGACTCCCTCTGAGTCTATTCAGATCTCTCATAAGATCTCACTCTTCTCGTTCTTTGCACCCTTGACTCCAGTAGTGACCTGTTACAACTTGTGCGCCATCGGCACAGGAAAACTGGATCATTTTGACCACCCTCTCACAAACTCTGCTGGGGGGAACGGGACGCCGAGGAGGTGGTCATTGTCATTTGACTCTCTCCGGCACAATTGCAGTAACCTTCTTAAGAGTAATGTAACATGAGTATTTTGTCTGCGTCTCGCCACTGCCAACATCATAATTGGCATATTGAAAAGTATGTTATGCCTATCAACACTTGTTTTATATGAGTTACGACGCTCCAGATACTCAACTAGTCTAAAGGCCAGTTTAATTGCTTCTATGCGCCTATGTAGATATTACATTTTAAAAAATCTGCTGTTTCCAGCTACAATAGTCATTTACAACATTAGCAATGTCTACACTGTATTTCTGATCAATTTGATGTTATTTTAATGGACAACAAATGTGCATTTCTTTAAAAAACAAGAACATTTCCAAGTGACCCCAAACTTTTGAATGGTAGTGTATATTCATTCATCTGCTTTTCATATTGATGTACTGTTCACAGTGTCAGAGGCAGGATTGCAATCGGTGTCACAGGAGTCTGTTACTGCACACATGACTAGAAGGTGTGAGAACAAAATTACAAGATGATGTAATAATGCTGTTTATGCATCAGATAAGGTTTTATGAGTACTCTCTTGTCTGTGGGTTAAATTGGGCCTCTGAGGCTTGAGCTGGCAGTTGACTTGGTGATAAAACCTAAAGACTGCATTCCAGAGATGAGATGTGGTGGGTGTAACCGAGATAGAGATCCTGGAGGAATAGAACAAAACCCTCATTGTCTCAAAATCATCATGGCATCTGGGAAACTAAGCCGGGGTGTGGTTAAAACAACACTGAGTGCAGATAACCACAGAATGAACCCAGGATGGCTTGTGGTGTACCCCAATCAGCAATGGGAAGCGTGGAACCAGCCATGACTAAGTATTTTTAGTGTCAGCTATATAAGAACTCTGCATTGTCTGTAAAGGTTAAGCTCTCGGCCACACGCCTTAGAGTGTGCGGTCGACAGCTTCATTAATGCAATAATTAAATCAATATTAAATAAAATGATTGTTTGAAGAAAGGACAGTCTCGCTCACTTGATTCAAATATTCCACCACAGAGGTCATAAATCTATGAGATTAAATGTTTCGCTGGAGACGTCTGTAATTGCCACCTGTGGTACTTCCTCTCTCACACAATCTGTCAAATTGAATTGTAGGACCTGCAAAACAAACATTCCATTCTATACTGAAAAAATATATAAACAATTTCAAAGATTTTACTGAGTTACAGTTCATATAAGGAATTCATTACACCCTATTCCATGGATTTCACATGTCTGGGAATACAGATATGCATCTGTTTGTCATACATAAGAAAAAGGTTTCAGAAACCAGTCAGTATCTGGTGTGACCGCTATTTGCCTCATGCAGCGTGACACATCTCCTTCGCATAGAGTTGATCAGGCTGTTGATTGTGGCCTGTGGAATGTTGTCCCATTCCTGTTCAATGGCTGAGCGAAGTTGCTGGATATTGGCGGTAACTGGAACACGCTGTCATACATGTTGATCCAGAGCATCCCAAACATGCTCAATGGGTGACATGTCTGGTGTGTATGCCGGCCATGGAAGAAATCTTCAGCTTCCAGGAATTGTGTACAGATCCTCATGACATTATTATAATGCTGAAACATGAGGTAATGGTGGTGGATGAATAGCACGACAATTGGCCCCAGGATCTCGTCACGGTATCTCTGTGCATTAAAATTCTCTAAAACGATGTTGGAGGCAGCTTATGGTAGAGAAATGAACATTTAATTATCTGGCAACAGCTTTGGTGGACATTCCTGCAGTCAGCATGTCAATTGCATGCTCCCACAAAACTTGAGACATCTGTGGCATTGTGTTGTGTGACAAAACTGCACATTTTAAAGTGGCCTTTTAATGTCCCCAGCACAAGGTGCACCTGTGTAATGAACATGCTGTTTAATCAGCTTCTTGATATGCCACACCTGTCAGGTGGATGTATTATCTTGGCAAATGAGAAATGTTCACTAACAGGGCTGTAAACAAATTTGAGAGACGTTGAGAGAAATAAGCATTTTGTGTAGTTACACAGCAAAATATAGTTATTTGGAATGGTTGTATATGGGGTGTATGCCCCATATACAGTACATAATATTCTGTTGGTGGCAAGAATTATGTTTAATAATATAAATTGAAAAACTTTAAGGTTAAATCAAGTGTTGTTTTATGTATCAGTTCATAAACCACGTGCCATGGAATCTGAACATAGAAAATCTCTTCCCAGCTATTTTGCAACTTCTATTAGACCGCTGTCAACATTTTGGTCCTCGGATGAAACTGGTATATTTGTTTATTTACGCAAACTTTACCAATTTTGGTCTTTAATAAAGGACAGTCAAACAAGTTCCCTACCTTTTCCCCTTCATTTTGCCTCGCCTTATTTTTGCAGTGATTCTGCAATCAGTTGGTTGTAATTTTGGATAGAGCAGACATTTCCAGGCGGCAGGGTAGCCTAGTGGTTAGAGCGTTGGACAAGTAACCGGGAGGTTTGCAAGTTCAAATCCCCGAGCTGACAAGGTACAAATCTGTCATTCTACCCCGAACAGGCAGTTAACTCACAGTTCCTAGGCCGTCATTGAAAATACGAATTTGTTCTTAACTGACTTGCCTAGTTAAATAAAGGTAAAATAAAAACATATTTTTGTTAACTGCACGTGTGACATAACCCCACCATTCCTATTCATAATTTCAATAATAAAGATCATTCCTTTTTCTTTTTTTAATCAATAAAGTTTTCATTTTCTTTTTATCAATCAGAATATTTGAGTTTAACCATAATACTTGTTGTAATATTTGTTCTGAATTTTCTGGGGGATAAAACTGGTATTGCAACCACCTTTGTATGGCATATTTTAAAACATGTGATACTTTGAACAAGGTTTCATTTAGAATTAGTGGGAGGTTGTAATCTGGATAAAGACAAAAATCCAAGGAGTCAGACATTTTTACTCATCTACAGTTCGGATTTAAGTGTAACTTTTGTATGATTGAAGCTTTTAGTGAGAGGTTTAATACTTTAATATTAAATTAATAATTTTTGCCACACTAACTCGTATTCATTATATAAATATGCAAGTTTAATTTTGTCTGGCTTACCGTTCCAAAGAAAGTGAATAATTTTTTGCTCAAATAATTATAAGAAACAAATTGTTTGTCATAGGCAGGGCCATAAGTAAATTGTGATATGACTAGTTAATCAGGGTGATCCTCTCCATGGTTGCAAGATGATAACTTTCAATAGAAATGTGTTCATTTATTTTTGATGGGATATGAATACCAAGTATGTCTACTTGGCCATCAGACTATTTGATTGGTGAATAATAGTCATTTCTATTGACCCCAAAACAATCTGAAACTCAACCAAAACAAATAGCATATGCATACAACAAGTTTGGAGTCACAAGCTTGATGTACAGTGCCTTCGTAAAGTATTCAGACTCCTTGACTTTTTACACATTTTGTTATCTTACAGCCTTACATGGTGACCAGACCGATTGCTCGCGTGCGTCCACATGGCAAGTTGATTTTATTCCTCCACACTAGACACAATCAGGACACGCAGGTTAAAATATCAAAACGAAATCTGAACCAACTATACTAATTTGGGGAGAGGTCGATAAGCAAATATTTATGGCAATTTAGCTAGCTAGCTTGCTGTTGCTGGTTAATTTGTTCTTGAATATAAACCTTAGGTTGTTATTTTACCTGAAATGCACAAGGTCCTCTACTCCGACAATGAATCCACAGATAAAAGGGTAAACCAAGTTTGTTTCTAGTAATCTCTCCTCCTTCAGGCTTCTTCTTATTCTTTGGACTTTATATGGTGGTTGGCAACCAACTTCAAGGTGCATTACCACCACCAACTGGACTAGAGTGTGGACCTCAGTTCATCATTCAATCACCCACTTGAGTATATGCTACTAAAAACCAATGAGGAGATGTGAGAGGCGGGACTTGCAGCGAGTCAAGTTTCACAAATAGAACCAAGTTCTGTTTTAGCGGCTGGCTACGCAGACTCACGCGATCAGTGTGGGTACAATGATTGAATAACATGTATGTGTAAATATATTTTGCAGCTCTTGCGCACGCGACGCAAGTGGTGTGGTCAGCATGTTATTCTAAAATTTATTAAATTGTTGTTATTTTCCCTCATCAATCTATACACAATCCTAATAATGACAAAGCAAAAAGAGGTTATGATTTTGCAAGTGTATAAGTATTCAAACCCTTTACTCAGTACTTTGTTGCAGCACCTTTGGCAGCGATCACATCACTGAGTCTTCTTGGGTATGACACTACAAGGTTGACAGACCTATATTTAGGTAGTTTCTCACATTCTTCTCTGTAGATCCTCTCAAGCTCTGTCAGTTTGGATGGGGATCGTCGCTGCACAACTAGTTTCAGGTCTCTCCAGAGATGTTCGATTGTGTTCAAGTTCGGGCTCTGGCTGGGCCACTCAAAGACATTCAGAGATACTCTTGCATTTTCTTGTCTGTGTGCTTAGGGTTGTTGTCCTGTTGGAAGGTTAAACTTTGCCCCAGTCTGAGGCCCTGAGTGCTCTGGAGCAGATTTCCATCAAGGATCTCTCTGTACTTTGCTCTGTTCTTATTTGCCTCGATCCTGACTAGTTTCTCAGTCCCTACCATGCTTCACCGTAGGGATGGTACCAGGTTTCCTCCAGCCGTGGCGCTTGGCTTTCAGGCCAAATAGTTCCATCTTGGTTTCTTCAGACCAGAGGATCTTGTTTCTCATGGTCTGAGAGTCTTTGGGTGCCTTTTGGTAAACTCCAAGCGGGCTGTCATGTGCCTTTTACTGAAGAGTGGCTTCTGTCTGGCCATTCTACCATAAAGGCCTGTTTGGTGGTGCTGCAGAGATGGTTGTCCTTCTGGAAGGTTCTCCGATCGTTACAGAGGAACTCTAGAGCTCTGTCAGAGTGACCATAGGTTTCTTGGTCATCTTCCTGACCAAGGCCTTTATCCCCCGATTGCATTGAAAACGCCTCGGCCCATAGAGAAGGACCCTACACGTTTCTGTCTGATAACTCTTCCAGGGACCCCATAGCAACGTCTGGAAAAAGTCAATTTTCAGCATTAATTAAGGTTGCTGCTTGGGGTCCGAATGACCTATTGACCCGAAACTCAGTATTCGGGGTCGCCTCAGCTAGGCCTACACATAATGTCAGAACTGGACCCGAAGCTCGAATGTAACTATGTTTTTCATGTTTTTTTATGGTTTTAACAGAATATGCTATGAATTGTGGGCCGGCTCTGAAATATGTGATAGTTGGCTTCTAAACGAGTTAGACAAAGTGGGTTTGGTGTCAGTATGTATCAGTTTGGTGTCAGTACGATATATTATTGACTGATGGCTGACTAGATGGCAGTATAATGTATGGGCATTTTCCATTTCTAATATATTTAAAGAGGGATTTACCTTCACCAAATGGACAGGCTGAAATCAACACCAACATGCGATAGAGAGGAACCAATATCACCGCTCGGCCATCCCGAGTTCAACGAGCCAGACAATTTGGCATTTCAGCAGTATATTAGTGCATGTCCAATTTGTGATGGTAAATGCCCATTGTAAGACTTTGCAAAAGGACACTGTCCATTTGTACATTTCCAATGTATTTAATGAGGGATTTACCATCACCAAATGACAGGCTTAAATCAACACCAACGAGCGATGGAGAGGAATCACTATCACTGCTAAGCCATCCAGAGTTGCTAGGCCATCTAACGAGCCAGACAATTGGGCAAATTCAGCAATACATTAGAGCATTTCCAATTCGATGCAGTAAATGCCCATTGTAATGTATTGATAATGGACAGTGTCCAATACACATGATACATTGCCAGTCTTAACATGTTATACTGCAGTTGGACAGTGTCCATTGCCAATGTATATCCATAAGGACTTACTGTTACAAAATGGACATGCTGAATCAACAACAACAACAAATTGACTTCCTATGATCAAACATTACAAATAAACCTTCTAGGTTGATTCAGGGCTTATTAACATAGTGATATATATATAATTTGGTTAGTATATAGGCCATCTCTACATTATATATATGCCATCTGCACATGGTTCATTGACTTTTGGGTTCGGATACCGACTTCCCATGATCATATATGGCAAATGGAGAAAACATAGGCCTTATTGACAAAATAAGACAAATCAAGGGATTTCACCCTTGAGACCTGACTTTCTGACCATTTCCCATATAGAATCCTACAGTGGAGCGCGCTCACCCCCTTTGGGATTTTTGTTTTATTACACCGGCATTTGACATGTTCCACTTGCAATATGTTTTTGACCAACTGCCGCCCAATTGAGTGGTATTTGCAATTGTGTATATGGTTCACCCAATGCCAATAAGTAGCCATTCATTTTTGTCCATTTCATGGGGGTCTTCCCTACATAAATTGCAGCTCTGTAATGATTATGTTGTTTAATCAGCTTCTCGATATGCCATATCTGTTAGTTGAATGGATTATCTTGACAAAGGATAAATGCTCACTAACATTGATGTAAACAAGTTTGTGCACAACATTTTAGCAAAATAAGCTTTTTGTGCATATGGAACATTTCTAGGATCTTTTATTCCAGCTCATGAAACTTGGGACCAGCTTTTTTTCATTTTTGTGCATAATACTTACCAAAACTACTGACCACAACTATTGGCCACAACTACTGACCACAACTACTGACCACAATCACAACACTACTGACCACAACTACTGACAATTACTGACCACAACTAGTGAACCACACAACTATGTACCAGAACGACTGACCACAGCTAATGAAGTACACAACTACTTAACAAAACTACTGACCAAAACTAATGACCACTACTGACCACACCTACAGACCAAAACTACTGTACACAACCACTAAACACAAAACTACTGGACCACACAACGTATGACCACAACAACACAAACACTGACCACAACTAATGATCTCAGATTGACTACACACATAATATCCTGACTACATTTTCTAACATCTGTGGCATTGGCTCACAGGTAAAATGGCAAGGGAATAAAAAAACAAAAAGCGAACAAAAAGAAAATGAAAGTGATAAACACTTCTTTGAAAATATTTATACCAGTCTATTGAACTTACAGGCAAGAAATGATCAAATCATTATAGTGGGAAACAGTGTTAAGTACCTCAATGGACCTTAAAGGAAATCACTTTACAAACTATCATCATTGTGCCCAGAGATCACAGATATTATGGACATTAGAAATAGTGAATATTTGGAGCCTAAAAAGCCTGACCTAGTGAGATATACATGGAGGAGACAATCAAGCTAGCTGTCTTGACTACTTTGCCTCTTTCTCTCTTGCATCAACAGTTAAAAAAGTACTGTAAGGAGACAGAATGAGATTGGACCATCATCTAATTGGCCTTAAAACATAACTCTTACAGAATTTCCTCTTGGATGAGGATATTGTAAGTCTACTGGAGGAGAATTTGTTCTTAACTTTGACAAAATAATGTTGAATTTTTCCAGTACAATATAGGTTCAGAAAATCCTCTCATTGTTTGGGATACCTTCAAATGTACCTTCAGAGGTCATTCAATTCCATATTCATCAGTAAAGAAAAAGTAGTTTCTGTCGAAAGAGACAAGACTAACAAGGGAAATACAGGAGCTAACAGGTACAGGTAGACAGCAATAAAAACTACAGAGATACAAAACAAGGGGAAAAAATGAAGGAACTTTTTCAACAACGATCTAATGTACAGTGGTTCTTCCTTTAAAAGTTGTGTTGTTCTGCAGTACAGCTTGCGGTGTGTCACAGAATTCTATGGCATGTTATTTAACTGTCAGCCATTGTTGCCATTAATGCTAGTTAGTGCTATTTGGAAAACCTGAGGGCATCTTTGAGAAGCTAAGTTTTTGAAATGACATGGAGTTGTAGGCCTAACGGTGCATGTACACTAGATAGAGGTAAATTGCCGCGTGGCGATTAGGCCGCCCATTGTGACTCTCTTGTGGGCATGCTGGCAGCATATGGCAGCATATAGCAGCACGTTCGATTGTGCATCAAGAATTCAGCATAGCAAGTTTGTATGAAAGTCTGGTTATTAAATGGGTACATACATGTAGTTCAATAGCGATATCCTCTAAAACGCTCAGGTGACAAACAAACTTTGCTGCCCTGTTTCCAATCATCCACATGGCTGGGAGAACCTATTCAAGTAAGTAAATACATTTAGAAATTTTAAAAACAACAATGTACTATTAGCTAACTAGCTACAGTGCAGGCTAAGTCAAATGAGCTGCTAAATGAGCTAGCTAGTTGGCTAGCTATCTATCTAGCCAACTTCAAATACTGTATAGATAGATAGCTAAGTGAATTAAATATCACCAGCTACCTAACTTCATATTAGCTAGCTTTCTTGATGTATTTCTCACGGTAAAAAACTAGCTAGCTAACAGCCATGGAGGAGGGTGAAAGGATAGCAGCCCTATTGTCAAAGTGAGAGCGTAATCTATTCTGGATAGGGCTTGTACTTTTGTGTAGTTCCAGTCCCTAGAAGTGAGGGCGGAGATAACATAATATTCAGTGTGGTGTAATTTGACTATAATGAAGTCTATTTTTTGTGAGGTTTTCTGTCCTCAGATACAGAGAGATGTGAAAGCCTGTCTACATATGAAGAGGTCCCAATAAAGAGCAGTGGTTCTCAGTCCTGGTCCTGGGGACTCAAAGGAGTGCACATTTCTGTTTTTGCCTTAGCACTGCACAGCTGATTCAAATGATCAACTCATCATCAAGCTTCAAGTGATATGTATGTATTCATTTGTGATGCTATCCTTGATATGATCCTCTTCTGTCATATGCTAAACGTGTGCCCAAGCATCTATCAATCCAATGTTATCATAAATTGTTATAAGGTATATTATACTTGAGCAATCCAATGTAAAAGTCTAATTACATTGTCTTCCATATTCCTACAGAAACCTTGTAACTGGAGATTCCTTCAAAATGATTGCATACAGTTAACGTGTAGGGCACTGCAAGGTTTCCATACCCAATTTCCATACCCAACTATAACATTTTCCGTCAAGATAGAACTGCCAAAGGGGGAGGAGTTGCAGTCTCCTGCAGAGATAGCCTGCAAAGTAATGTCATACTTTCCAGGTCCATACCCAAACAGTTCGAACTACTAATTTTGGGATATGCTTAACACCCCGGCAGTCCTACAATCTAAGATAGATGCCCTCAATCTCACACAAATCATCAAGGAACCCACCAGGTACAACCCTAAATCTGTAAACAAGGGCACCCTCATAGACGTCATCCGGACAAACTGGCCCTCCAAATACACCTCCGCTGTCTTCAACCAGGATCTCAGCGATCACTGCCTCATTGCCTGCATCCGCTACGGATCCGCAGTCAAACGACCACCCCTCATCACTGTCAAACGCTCCCTAAAACACTTCTGTGAGCAGGCCTTTCTAATCGACCTGGCCCGGGTATCCTGGAAGGACATTGACCTCATCCAGTCAGTTGAGGATGCCTGGTCATTCTTTAAAAGTAACTTCCTCACCATTTTAGATAAGCATGCTCCGTTCAAAAAATGCAGAACTAAGAACAGATATAGCCCTTGGTTCACTCCAGACCTGACTGCCCTCGACCAGCACAAAAACATCCTGTGGCGGACTGCAATAGCATCGAATAGTCCCCGCGATATGCAACTGTTCAGGGAAGTCAGGAACCAATACACGCAGTCAGTCAGGAAAGCAAAGGCCAGCTTCTTCAGGCAGAAATTTGCATCCTGTAGCTCTAACTCCAAAAAGTTCTGGGACACTGTGAAGTCCATGGAGAACAAGAGCACCTACTCCCAGCTGCCCACTGCACTAAGGCTCGGTAACACGGTCACCACCGATAAATCCACGATTATCGAAAACTTCAACAAGCATTTCTCAACGGCTGGCCATGCCTTCCTCCTGGCTACTCCAACCTCTGCCAACAACTCCGCCCCCCCCCCCGCAGCTACTCGCCCAAGCCTCTCCAGGTTCTCCTTTACCCAAATCCAGATAGCAGATGTTCTGAAAGAGCTGCAAAACCTGGACCCGTACAAATCAGCTGGTCTTGACAATCTGGACCCTCTATTTCTGAAACTCTCCGCCGCCATTGTCTCAACCCCTATTACCAGCCTGTTCAACCTCTCTTTCATATCGTCTGAGATCCCCAAGGATTGGGAAGCTGCCGCAGTCATCCCCCTCTTCAAAGGGGGAGACACTCTGGACCCAAACTGTTACAGACCTATATCCATCCTGCCCTGCCTATCTAAGGTCTTCGAAAGCCAAGTCAACAAACAGGTCACTGACCATCTCGAATCCCACCGTACCTTCTCCGCTGTGCAATCTGGTTTCCGAGCTGGTCAGGGGTGCACCTCAGCCACGCTCAAGGTACTAAACGATATCATAACCGCCATCGATAAAAGACAGTACTGTGCAGCCGTCTTCATCGACCTTGCTAAGGCTTTCAACTCTGTCAATCACCATATTCTTATCGGCAGACTCAGTAGCCTCGGTTTTTCTGATGACTGCCTTGCCTGGTTCACCAACTACTTTGCAGACAGAGTTCAGTGTGTCAAATCGGAGGGCATGCTGTCCGGTCCTCTGGCAGTCTCTATGGGGGTGCCACAGGGTTCAATTCTCGGGCCGACTCTTTTCTCTGTATATATCAATGATGTTGCTCTTGCTGCGGGCGATTCCCTGATCCACTTCTACACAGACGACACCATTCTGTATACTTCCGGCCCGTCCTTGGACACTGTGCTATCTAACCTCCAAACGAGCTTCAATGCAATACAACACTCCTTCCGTGGTCTCCAACTGCTCTTAAATGCTAGTAAAACCAAATGCATGCTTTTCAACCGTTCGCTGCCTGCACCCGCACGCCCAACTAGCATCACCACCCTGGATGGTTCCGACCTAGAATATGTGGACATCTACAAGTACCTAGGTGTCTGGCTAGACTGTAAACTCTCCTTCCAGACTCATATCAAACATCTCCAATCTAAAATCAAATCTAGAGTCGGCTTTCTATTCCGCAACAAAGCCTCCTTCACTCACGCCGCCAAACTTACCCTAGTAAAACTGACTATCCTACCGATCCTCGACTTCGGCGATGTCATCTACAAAATGGCTTCCAATACTCTACTCAGCAAACTGGATGCAGTTTATCACAGTGCCATCCGTTTTGTTACTAAAGCACCTTATACCACCCACCACTGCGACCTGTATGCTCTAGTCGGCTGGCCCTCGCTACATATTTGTCGCCAGACCCACTGGCTCCAGGTCATCTACAAGTCCATGCTAGGTAAAGCTCCGCCTTATCTCAGTTCACTGGTCACGATGGCAACACCCACCCGTAGCACGCCCTCCAGCAGGTGTATCTCATTGATCATCCCTAGAGCCAACACCTCTTTTGGCCGCCTTTCGTTTCAGTTCTCTGCTGCCTGTGACTGGAACGAATTGCAAAAATCACTGAAGTTGGAGACTTTTATCTCCCTCACCAACTTCAAACATCTGCTATCTGAGCAGCTAACCGATCGCTGCAGCTGTACATAGTCTATTGGTAAATAGCCCACCCAATTTTACCTACCGCTTCCCCATACTGTTTATATTTATTTACTTTTCTGCTCTTTTGCACACCAATATCTCTACCTGTACATGATATTACCACTGTTTGTTTGTGGGTGATTGTCTATGTTGATTGCTTGTTTCAGTACAGTTCTCATTAGCTTCATGGTTGTTATTTCGGTTATTGTTTTTGTATAGTGTTTCAGTTTTCAGTGTTTTCTTTATTGAAATTAATGATGAACACATACCACGCCGCATTTTGGTCCTCCGATCCTTCTCGCCTCTCCTCTTCAGATGAAGAGGGGGATGACCGTGACAGACTGGGACAGAGGTTCACCTTCCAGCAGGGAAATAACTAAAGTAGGGCGTGCTAAAGCAACACTTGAGTGGTGTAAGGGGAAACATTTAAATGTCTTTGAATGGCCTAGTCAAAGCCCAGACTTCAATCCAATTGAGAATCTGTGGCTTGACTTAAAGATTGCTTTATACCAGCGGAACCCATCGAACATGAAAGAGCTGGAGCAGTTTTGTCTTGAAGAATTGGCAAAAATCCTAGTGGCTAGATGTGCCAAGCTTTATAGAGACATTATAGAGACAAATTGTTATGATTTATAAGTGCACATTTTGAGAGTTCCTTATTTATTAAGTAAATAAATGGAGCAAAGAAAAACGGAACCAACACAGGCAACATACCGATGAATCCTGAAAAGGTGAGAGTGGTGGTGGATTGGCCGCAACCAACCTCCAGAGTGCAGCTGCAATGCTTCTTGGGGTTCGCCAATTTCTAACGCCGGTTCCCCCATCAGGGCTCACCTCTCCCAAGGACGTGGTCTCCAGCTTCAGACCAGGCATTCTTGAACCTCAAGCACCAATTCACTATTGCGCCATCCTAATCCATCCCGGATCTATCCCGGCAGTTTGTGGTGGAGGTTGATGCCTTGGACGTCAGAGAGGGCGCTGTCCTGTCTCAGCATTTGGCCCAAGACCAAAAGCTGCATCCCTGTGCTTTCCTCTCCCATCGTCTCAACCTTGCGGAAAGGAATTGCGACGTGGGTAAACAAGAAATATTTCCGGTGAAGATGGCGTTGGAAGAGTGGAGGTACTGGTTAGAGAGGGCGGAACACCCATTCATACTATGGACAGATCACAAGAACCTGGAATATCTCCGGAACCCCAACCGGATTCCGGGGGGGCCCCAGCTAACTGGATGTTTGTCTTGGACTCTTCCCGTTCCTGGTTTCTGGAATTGGCTCATTCCTCTCAACTGGCCTGCCATCCTGGTTCCCGTCGAACCCTGGCCTTTGTACGACAATGTTTTTGGCGGCTCACCTTCGTTCCTGACGTCTTCACGTTCGTCGTCGCCTGCACTGCTGGCCTCCTTCAACCACTTCTGATCCCTCACCGTCCCTGGTCACATATATGACTGTCTCCCCCCATCTGATGGCAACACGGTTATCCTTACCGTGGTGACTTGGTTTTCCAAAGCCACCCAATTGATTCCTTTCCCCAAGCTACCCTCAGCCAAGGAGATGGCCCAGCTCTTGGTGCAGCTCATTGAGTCTGCACGTTCATTGGGTCATCGGCCAGCCTGTCCTCCGGGTTCACCCCCAGTCTAATGGCCAGTCAGAGCGAGCCAATCAGGACCTGGAGACGACTCTTTGCTGCCTGGTCTCTGCCAAATCCCACCACCTGGAGCCAGAGTACGCCCATAATCGTTGAGTTCCATCGTAGCCACCCTGGTCAACCAGGTATGCACCCAGGTAGGTTGCCAGATGGCAGTACTGACCACAACAGATGTTTCTTAGAGGCAAAACATTACTGAACATAACGCACCAATGTAAACTGAGATTTTTTTATATAAATATGAACTTTATCGAACAAAACATACATGTATTGTGTAACATCAAGTCCTGTGAGTGCAATCTGATGAAGATCATCAAAGGTTATTGATTTATTTAATCTCTATTTCTGCTTTTTGTGACTCCTCTCTTTAGCTAGAAAATGGCTGTGTTTTTTGTGACGAGGCGCTGACCTAACATAATCGCAAGGTATGCTTTCGCCGTAAAGCCTTTTTGAAATCGGACACAGTGGTTGAATTAACAAGAAGTGTATCTTTAAAATGGTGTATAATACTTGTATGTTTGAGGAATTTTAATTATGAGATTTCTGTTGTTTGAATTTGTCGCCCTGCAGTTTCACTGGCTGTTGTCAAATCGAACCCCTTGACGGGATTTGAGCCAAAAGAAGTTTTAAACAAGTCAATGGACAAAACAGTGTATATAAAATGGGAATTTTTATTGAGTTGTAGAGGAAACAAATTGTGCAATTATGAGACTGTGCTTAGGCATAAGAGCAAGAGGGAGACACACAATGAGAGCTGTCAAACTGCTCAAGCATTTGGCTTACCTGTCACTGATGACTGCCTGGCTACGTTGTAGCCACATCAAATCACAGGAATACTTATAATACACGTTGATAAAAGATACAAGTGTTACTCACAGAATTAAAGATAGACTTCTCCTTAATGCAACCGCTGTGTCAGATTTCAAAAAAACTTGACGGAAAAAGCATAATCTGAGTACGGCGCTCAAAGCCCAATCTAGCCAAAGAAATATCTGCCATGTTGGAGTCAACAGAAGTCAGAAATAACATTATAAATATTCACTTACCTTTGATGATCTTCATCAGAATGCACTCCCAGGAATCCCAGTTCGACAATAAATGACTGATTTGTTCCATAAATTCCATAATTTATGTCCAGATAGCCACTTGTTGTTAGCGTGTTCAGCCCAGTAATCCATCTTCATGAGGCGCGAGCACTACATCCAGACAAAAACTCGAAAAGTTCCGTTACAGGTCGTAGAAACATGTCAAACAGCTCCCATTCCCCCCTCTTTTATAGCAGAAGCCTGAAACAAGTTTCTAAAGCCGGTTGACATCTAGTGGAAGCCTTAGGAAGTGCAACTTGACCCCATAGAAACTGTGTATTCGGTCGGCCAAGCTTTGATAAACTACAAACCTCAGTTTTCCCACTTCCTGGTTTGATTTTTCTCGGGTTTTCGCCTGCCATATGAGTTCTGTTATACTCACAGACATCATTCAAACAGTTTTAGAAACTTCAGAGTGTTGTCCATCTAATACTAATAATAATATGCATATATTAGCATCTGGGACTGAGTAGGAGGCAGTTAACTCTGGGCACGCTATTCATCCAAAAGTGAAAATGCTGCCCCCTATAACAAACAGGTTTTAAAACCAGTATAGCGACAGAGCTGACGTCATCCACATATTCCTATGGAAACCCTTAATTAATTAATTTGAAGCGAGCCATATTGCTGAATAGGCCTGAATGGCACTGTAACTAGCAACTAGCAAAGGATCATGATCAATGTAAATGTTTTCATCCTGCCTGAGAGAGTCAACAGGGAGTCTCCTCAGATTGATCTGTGTCAGCACGTGGTCCTGTGTGACGATAAATGCAGGAGTCAGAATGGATCACTATTTAATTAAATATCTCTATTTGTAGCAAACTTTTCAAGAATTAACCGTGGGGATCGAAATTGATCAGAAAATATAATTACTTTTTGGGGCACTTCTGGCAACCGTAACTTATAGGCTTTCTAGGGCAGACCAGGGCTTATCGCAGTGGTTGACCAGCAGATTGCTACGCAGTGGTTGACCAGCGGAACTTGTGACTTCATGCTCCAGACCGGACACTGGGGGCCTGGTCCTTCTTCATACTGATCTCAATCCAGTCCAAATACGTGGGGCAATATTAGTTTGTAGCCCAGATCGTTCGGACGCTATAAACGTTTTCGTGAGAAGACGATTTTCAGGATGTGTTCTAGTCTGACAAACAGTGCTTTAGCTCTGCCACTTTCACCGCAGATTGGGACGATTGAGGCCCATACAAAAAAATGATATCTCTACTTCCATGACTTTTTTAAACCAGTACCGGTTTATCTTCAGATGAGTCCCGTGATACTTGTGGAGGTCGTAGAACAAAACAGAGAACACCATCGAGAGAGTCTCCCCTTTCCATAGTGGGGTCACATTAGTTTGTAGCCCAAATGGACAGAAGTTAGTACATCGGAGGTACCGACTTCAGTAGAGCAAAACAGAGAACATCATCGAGAGAGTCTCCCCTTTCCATAGTGGGGTCACATTAGTTTGTAGCCCAAATGGACAGAAATTGTCACATCAGCGGTACAGATTTCAGACGAGTGCCGGGGGGTTTGAGGGAGTCATGGAGCAAAATGGAGAACACCATTGTGAGTCTCTCTTTTCCATAGTGGGGTCATATGTGACCCACCAGCTGGATTCGGTCCTATGTAACAAAATTTGAAATTGTTTTTTTACATTAGAAAAATGTAGAGACTCCAAGCTGGAAAATTATATATCATACACTGCAGTTCAGGAACAATGAGAAAGTCATTCTGCTTTGAAAGTTGATAAACTTGCAACCGTGAAAGTTTTGGTACACTTACTGGAAGGTTCCTCTTTGTCTACACTTATTCTGTCATGTCTGCTCCCTCTCGCCCTCGCTGGAGCTCGAAGGCGCCAGGCTGCCTACCATTACACACACCTGTCTCCATAATTATGTGCAGCTGCGCAATATTGGACTCACCTGGACTCCATTACTTTGTTGATTACCCCCTCTATATCTGTCTGCTCCTCACTTTGTTCTCGTGCCAGCATTGATGTTGTTATTTTTCCCCAGTCCAGAAGCTGTTCCTGTTCTGTTTCATGTCCGTGTTTCACCTGTACTTGCTTCTCGCATCCAGCGTCAAGCCTCAAAGAATGCTGACACCACTAAAGGAAGCATCAGGAGGTTTTTGGTTTTGGTGACGTCGGGTCCGGGTGCCGTCGCCAATGGAACCAGGGGTGCCTCAGCTAGCTCGTCGGGCTTCCATGCCTTAGCTTGCTCGAGAAGTCTTCTTGCCCCGGTTGGCTCGGCAGATGCCCACCCCACATCATGCTTCAGCCGGCCCATCAGGCTCCCACCCCTTAGCGGGTTCGAATGGCTCTCATGCCTCATGCAGAACATGGGGGTCCCACACCTCAGCCGGCTCGCTGGGCTCCCACGCCTCAGCCAGGTCGCCGGGCTCCCATACCTCAGAGGGTGTCAGGCTGCCTACCATTACTCAACTGTCTCCATCATTACGCACAACTGCGCAATATTGGACTCACCTGGACTCCATTACTTTGTTGATTACCCACTCTATATGTGTCTGCTCCTGTTAAGATATTCTATCAAGGTTTAAGATAAATGATTAAATAATTATACTCAGAACCTTAACCATTAGGGATTAGAGGTCTTGTAGCATGAACAAGGATTAATTAAAAATGGGGGGGTGAAGAGAGGAATACATACACCAAGACCCATCCAAGAAGGCCAAAGAGGAAAACTTGACACATAGTTGGACAATAAGGATTTTATTTTGTGTGATAAACTGGAAGTGAGAGTGGGATTGGGAAGGATGTCTCAGTGGAGTTCTATGTAGACCAAATGGGGTCTCTGACTCCTTGGCAGTCTAGGACTATGAGCCATTATGGAAGATGCTACAAAAATCCACATACCCAGTATGGAAGAAGATGGAGTGTAGTGAAAGTAAGGGTTTCAGTTGATAACCTAGTGCCATTCCGGGTAGAAGAACTTAGGGCAGATGATAGCTCTATAGTCAGCCAGATTACAAGCAGAGCCCTTGACAAAGCAGATACTGACTGTGGAGTTGTCCAGAGCCAAGGGTCGGTGAGGATAGTGCAGACGAAAGATCTTAAGGAAGTGATTGAGGTGGAAACTGGTTATGGGGATTCTAACCTATTTTTAGAATGGATTCAGTATAAAGTCAGATCAGTAGCAAAAGAAGAATGTTAGGCCTTCTCCACAGCAAAACATCAGTTGACAACCATTCCCTTTCCATTTGATGGAATTGATTTACCCAGGGGAATGGCCTGTATGGTAAAGCTGTTCATGAAGGCAGGGAAACCAGACAATGACAGTTGCATTGATTTGCATTATCTGTATCCCCAGAAGTAAGAACATGCAATATGACAGAGATTGTTACAATCGACAAGACAATGAGGGACATGACTGGCAGATGAAAGGCCTAAAGTGGATGTCTAGTGGTTTGTGGAAGTGTAAGACTGTGGCCTAACCTGCCCACCAATTGGACCGGTAGTTGTGCACTAGTGCAGCTAGGCATGCTCTTTACCCTTACCCAGAGCCAGGTAGAAGAGAGAGAAGGGGTGCTCAGTCAGGATCTTTTGACAATAGAGTTTACATTGATAGCATTGGTGTTCCCACGGGGGGGGGGGGGGGGGGGGGGGTTGCCAGACGAGTTCAGAGTAAGAAATCAGATCTTAGCAGGATTAGAGTGAAGTGTTTTCTGGTGGTCCACTCTCAATGAGAATGTGGACTGGATCAATTATATTTATTATAATCAACAGCGCTTCATCAATTATACCAGAGATACAATAAAAGGATTGGCAGAGCAGACTGAAGCGACCAGCCTAATGGCTTGGCAGAATAGAATAGCCTTGGATATGTTACTGGCTGAAAAGGGTGGGGGTTGAATGAGGTTCGGAGCAGAATGTTGTAATTTCATCCCCGATAACACAGCTTCAGATGGATCAGTGACCAGGGCCCTGGCAGAGAACTCTGGGGTAGATAATGCTCTAACAAATTGGTTTGATAGTGTGTCTGGGAAATGAAAAAATGTCATGATCACTGTGTTTTGCACAACCTTCACCTGTGTGACTGTGTTAGTTTTGTGAGGATGTTGTGAGAGAGGTTCTCATTTCTAGGACTCTGGAGAAATCGATGACGGAATAGATGGTGAGATACGGACAGATTCCGAGCTCTGACTAGTGGGATGAAGAATACAGACTTCCAGGCCTAGGAGAAGGCTCTGTGTCTTTAAAATATGAGGAGCCAATGTTGGATGAGACTTTTTTCAATGTTTTATTAACTTCTTGCGACTCCAAACCCGTAACCGAGAGTGTAATCATACCCTCAAGCTCATTACCATAACGCAACGTTTCCTATTCATGAAAATCGCAAATGAAATGAAATAAATATATTGAAACACAAGCTTAGCCTTTTGTTAACAACACTGTCATCTCAGATTTTCAAAATATGCTTTTCAACCAAAGCATTTGTGTAAGAGTATTGATAGCCTAGCATAGCATTAAGCCTAGCATTCAGCAGGCAACATTTTCACAAAAACAAGAAAAGCATTCAAATAAAATCATTTACCTTTGAAGAACTTTGGATGTTTTCAATGACGAGACTCTCAGTTAGATAGCAAATGTTCATTTTTTCCAAAAATATTATTTGTGTAAGAGAAATAGCTCCGTTTTGTTCATCACGTTTGGCTAAGAAAAAAAAACGAAAATGCAGTCACTACAACGCCAAACTTTTTTCCAAATTAGCTCCATAATATCGACAGACACATGGCAAACGTTGTTTAGAATCAATCCTCAAGGTGTTTTTCACAATTCTATTAGATTAAAAATCATTCGTGGCAGATGGTTTCTCATCAGAGGCAAACGGAAAAATACTGCAGCTGGAGATTACGCAATAATTGCGATGAAGGACACCAAACGACCACCTGGTAGATGTAGTCTCTTATGGTCAATCTTCCAATGAAATGCCTACAAATACGTCACAATGCTGCAGACACCTTGGGGAAAACGTGGAAAACGTAAGCTGACTCCTAGCTCCTCCACAGCCATATAAGGAGTCATTGCCATGAGGCGGTTTCAAAAAATGAAATGAAAATAAATACATGTATTGTTTTGGTATATTCTTGTACAAAAATTAATGTTTCCATATAGTGTTTGATATGTCAGTATGAATTATTTAGTCATTAAGGGTGGATTGTTAAGATATTTTATCAAGGTTTAAGATAAATGGTTAAATAATTCTACTCAGAAACTTAACCATTAGGGATTAGAGGTTATGTAGCATGAACAAGGAGTAATTAAAAATAATAAAAACAGCTCCAACTAGGTTGGAGGGGAGAAGAGAGGAATGCATGTGTGTGCCTAACGAAAACAAAGAGGGTCCTTAACCTATGTTTGAACCGACTCAGCTATAACTCTGTGGCGATAAAATAAGACAGCGAGAGCCTCTCCAGGTTTTCCGTATCTGGGGGGGACTGGAACTATCTGCTAAGTGGTAATAAACTGTGGTGAGACGTCAGGAGTTAATCCAGATATGGTGTGTCGTGTATGTGCGCTAGTGGGTTGGAATGGACTTTAGAAGTAGCTTTTTCCTTGTCGGAGAGAAGGAGGAGCCTTCAAGACGCTATGATGAAATGTGTGGTATATAAACCAATGTACATTGTTTTATGACCAGCGCTCTCGAGAATAAATGCTATTGGCTAATTTCAGTTGACTGGTCTCTGTCCATTTTATGCAAATAAGGATCTTACAAATTCTTAGAAACGGACAGAGTATGTTAAATTGAATTGGTTAATGAACCCATAAAAACTAAATTAATCTAACAGCTCCTCACTTTGTTTCCTGTGTCAGCATTGATGTCGTTATTTTTCCCATGTCCAGATGCTGTTCCTGTTCTGTTTCATGCCCGTGTTTAATTAAATGTTCCCTCCCTGTACCTGCTTCCTCTCTCCAGTGTCGATTCTTATACATTTAGCATCGGTCACACCCTCCTAAGCCTTTGCCCCACCCATCTATTCCAGGATTCACAGTGTAGTTAACAAGCAAATATTTCAAGACTAAAAGTGGTGAAAGTAGTAGCAAAGTAAGTAGTAGTAAAAAATGAACACTCTGGTCCTTGGCCTTTATCCTAATTCTTCACATTATCCACTCCAGTAAAAACACATTGTATCAAATAACATGTACAGTGGGGAGAACAAGTATTTGATACACTGCCGATTTTGCAGGTTTTCCTACTTACAAAGCATGTAGAGGTCTGTAATTGTTTATCATAGGTAAACTTCAACTGTGAGAGACGGAATCTAAAACAAAAATCCAGAAAATCACATTGTATGACCGAGGGTGATTGACCGTCATCTTGAACTTCTTCCATTTTTCTAATACTTGCACTAAAAGTTGCTGCCTTCTCCCCAAGCTGCTTGCCTATTGTCCTGTAGCCCATCCCAGCCTTGTGCAGGTCTACAATTTTATCCCTGATGACCTTACACAGCTCTCTGGTCTTGGCCATTGTGGAGAGGTTGGAGTCTTTTAGATTGAGTGTGTGGACAGGTGTCTTTTATACAGGTAACGAGTTCAAACAGGTGCAGTTAATACAGGTAATGAGGTGAGAACAGGAGGGCTTACTGGTTGGTAGGTAATCAAATACTTATGTCATGCAGTAAAATGCAAATGCATTACTTAAAAATCATACAATGTGATTTTCTGGATTTTTGTTTCAAAAATTACAGACCTCTACATGCTTTGTAAGAAGGAAAAACTGCAAAATAGGCAGGGTATCAAATACTTGTTCTCCCCACTGTATGTTTATTTGTCACATGCACAGAAGGTGTAAACGGTACAGTGAAAAAAACTCTGACTGGGAAGAAACGGTTTGAGCAGTGAAGTAGATGAACTAAGATTTCATAGTTTTTTCAAACTTGTTGGGCAAGTGTAAAAAATATCAGTTGTTTGTAAAAGATGACAGATATTTTATTGATGAGGTTACTAAAACAGCTATGTTGTTTGATTGGTTGGAGGTATTTCTGTTCTGATTTTAGATTTGAAAAGTAGAGAAGTAATTCAAGATGTCATAACCTCTGTCAGGGATCATCAACTCGATTAATTTGTCTCTCTAGTATGCGTGGGAATACTTGAGAACAGATTTAATAAATTAAAATCACTTGGAGCTGATTTCCTGGTATTTTTACAGTCTTTTATGTCTAATAATGAAAAAACACACCAAAAAAAATATTTTTTTCCCCCAGGAAACTTGGTGGGCCAAATAAAACGACCTATGCAACAAAAGTTTGGCCCGCGTGCCGCCAGTTGGGAAACTGCTCTAAGTTTTTGTCTAAATTGCTGGGAAAGCGGTCAAAGTAGCTGATTTGTGTCAAAAGTAATGTCAGACCTTTTACAGTGAATAGAATGTTGGAAGTCATGATGTCACAATGGGACCTTCAGAATTATTTTATTTGTCCACTTTTAATCCCATTAGTGGATGAGGTTTTTTAAGACGGACAAAAAAAATTGAATAGTTTGAATAGTATAAATGTTTTATACAAGTTCCCTGGTCTGCATGTTTTAAAGTTATGAATTACATTTCTAGCTTTAACGGTGTAAGAGGAATAGTGTTCCAAATAATAATACAACATATTAAATTATCTCAAGAGATATTCAATTATCTCAAGTCCCATTAATAATTGAATAAAATGCTGGTTCCTTATCTCACCTTTTGAAGCTGCCAGCCACACTGAGGCCTTGGGCTGGATTTAGACATGAACCCAGAGGCATTGATACTGCACACCCTCAGATTCCGGCTCTCCAAGAAGTGTGCCCGGAGCTTTTCCTTGTGTCTCCTGCAGAGGGCAAGAGAAGCCATACTGAGTTTAATACAAAGCCCCACCTTCAGATTTCATGATCCTCAGATCATACTGTAAAGTACGCTCTGGGTTAGAGCTTTGTGTACCTGGATCTTGTACATTTATCCACTGTATTGTACTGCTCGTGGAGTAGGCATCACCCTCATCCACTTATGATGGAGTTTGTCAGCTCTATATGCTCAGAAGAAAATGTTATAACATTGGGTATATAACAAAAGGTATAATGCATTCAACTTGTTATGAGCATGCATATATTATAAGACATAATATTTTGTCTTCCAATATGGCAATATTTCAATTAATTTAAATTGGCTGATAATAACTTGCTCTGTGGTGAGGTTTCCCCTAGGTACAGATCTAGGATCGGCTTCCCCTCCCCATTCCTAACCATTATTGGGGAATATGCAAAACTGCCCCAAGATCAGCATCTAGGCAAGGGGTGTCAAACTCATTCCGTAGAGGACCTAAGGTCTATTTTCACCTTTAAATTAAGCCCGAGACCACCAGGTGTGGAAAGTTCCGTACTAATTGGTCAATCATCAATCAAGGACAAGGGAGGAGTGAAAACCCACAGACACTTGGCCTTCTGTGGAAGGAATTTGACATCTGTGGTCTAGGGTGAACTTCACTCTACACCAATATGATGATACTATAGATTATAAGACACCTTATATGGAGCCGATCTTATCACAAGTCTTTCAGTATATTAACACTAGAACCGCTGGGCTTCGATGGACCCCCCTTCAAGCGAATGAGCAGTCATTCTGACTGAAACACTCTAATAGTGCAATTCATACATTTAATATATGCTATCTCAAAATAATCATGTGGTTGTGCTTATGAAGGCCTTGGGTAACATTAGAATAATTTTTTTATTATACTTCAAATAACAAAATAGCATCTTCATTAGTTTGTAACTGGAAGCTAAATGTTAAAAAATCTAACCAAAAACCACCCCCTAAATTCAGGTTCAATACATTTTATTCGCGGAGTGCCTTTGTTAAAACTATGGAAATTAAAGGATATGCATTGGAACATGATAACAGCTTATTTTTATTTTGAGAAAATATAATAAAAAATTCCCCAATCTTTTTATGCATCTTCATACAATGGCATCAGTTGGATTTCACTTAGCTGTTATCCTTTTGTCCTAAAGCTGACACAATTTCGTACCTTTCACTTGCTTGACATACTTTGGCATACACTAAATGGTCAAAAATATGTAGACACTTGCTCGTCAAACATCTCATTCCAAAATCATGGGCATTAACATGGAGTTGGTTCCCCCTTTGCTGCTATACCAGCCTCCACGCTTCTGGAAAGTCTTTCAACTAGGTGTTCGAACATTGCTGCGGGGAAATACTTCCATTCAGCCACAAGAGTGTTAGTAAGGTCCAGCACTGATGTTGGGTGACTAGGCCTGGCTCACAGTCGGCGTTCCAATTCATCCCAAGGTGTTCGATGTGGTTGAGGTCAGGCCTCTGTGCAGGCCAGTCAAGTTCTTCCACACCAATCTCGACAAACCATTTCTGCATGGACATCGCTTTGTGCATGGGGATATTGTCATGCTGAAAGAGCTTTCCCCAAACCGTTGCTTCAAAGTTGGAAGCACAGAATGTTCTAGAATGTCATTGCATGCTGTAGAATTAAGATTTCCCTTCAGGGGCCTAGCCTGAACCATGAATAACAGCCCCAGACTATTATTCCTCCTCCACCAAACTGTACAGTTGGCAATATGCATTGGGGCAGGTAGCGTTCTCCTGGCATCCGCCAATCCCAGATTCGCCCATCTGACTGCCAGATGTTGAAGCGTGATTCATTACTCCAGAGAACACGTTTCCACTCCAGAGTCCAATAGTAGCAAGCTTTACACCACTCTAGCTGACACTTGGCATTGCGCGTGGTGATCTTAGGCCTGTGTGCGGCTGCTCCGCCATGGAAACCCATTTCATGAAGCTCCCGACGAACAGTTCTTGTACTGATGTTGCTTCCAGAGGAAGTTTGGAACTCGGTATTGAGAGTTGCAAGCGGAGACAATCTTTCAGCACTCGGTGGTCCAATTTGTGAGCTTGTGTGGCTTACCACTTCGCGGCTGAGCCATTGTTGCTCCTAGATGTTTCCACTTCACAATAACAGCACTTACAGTTGAGCGGAGAAGCTCTAGCAGGGGAGGTATTTGACAAACTGACTTCATGGAAAGGTGGCATTCTATTACGGTGCCAAGTTGAAAGTCACTGAGCTCCTCAGTATGGGCCATTCTACTGCCAATGTTTGTCTATGGAGATTGTATGGCTGTGTGCTCGATTTCATACACCTGTCAGCAACGGATGTGGCTGAAATAGCTGAATCCCCTCATTTGAAGGGGTGTCCAAATGCTTTTGTATATATAGTGTACCTTCGTTTGGATGTAGTGCATAATTCTGTCTTGTCATTCTTAAGCACCTTTGTAGACTGAAACAGTAGACTGATAAGACATCTTTGATTCGGTGGACTGCTGCTGTAAAGGATACATACCATTTTAAGATTATAATTATAATGGATCAATAACTATATAATGGCTCTCCCTGTTCTTAATTCACAATTGGTGATTACATAATTATGCATCATTCGCTTCACCTCACTCATCAACTCACCATCATACTTTACTTAATTTATTTAATCTGTTGTTATATGTGTGAAAATAGTTTCGGTATAGTTAAGTTTCAAGGCAATTATCAGGGTGATTATTAGCTGGACACTGAACTTTGAACTGTCAGAAGAAGTTTTGGACCCGACCCTATTCGGAAAAGGAGGGCAACAGGGGAAAACCATTCCAAAAAATGACATGCCCTGCTAAAACTAGTTATAACTCCAGGTCTGTTGGAAAATTTAAGATTCAAACACCAACAGTATGTAATATAGCCTTGTTAAATCGACAAAATGACTGCTTTAGTGGTTCTGGTGTTAAGTGAAGTGTTTGTCAAAAGCAAGACACCAAGGGAAAATGGCAAAGTTTTTGATTGTGCAAAGGCAACAAAAGGAGAATATCATATTTCCAGGCCTAAAGGAGCTGTTTCTTACAAAGTGAGAACTACTGAATTAAATAGAGCACAATTTTTATAATATTGTATCTCTATTGTGATGGGTTGTTCCCACACCATTGGATTGCATGGACCAACCTCAACATTCTTCATCTTCATAGAGGACAAGATCGTATAAAGACTTTTGAAAGTGTGCTGCAGCAAGGACGGCTGTGTTGTGCATGTACGTACAATACATATTGTGCAATTACAGTATGAGTGTATTCATACGAGAACTGCGTTTATTTGTCACCGTCATTATAATACCGAACTAAACTGAACAAAAATATAAACTCAACTTGTAAAGTGTTGGTCCCTGAAATAAAAAATCCCAGAAGTTTTCCATACGCACCAAAAGCTGATTTCTCTCAACATTTGTTCACAAATTAGTTAACATCCCTGTCAGTGAGCATATCTCCTTTGCCAAGATAATTCATCCACCTGACAGGTGTGGCATTTCAAGAAGCTGATTATTAAACAGCATGATCATTACACAGGTGCACCAACCTCAGAACCACGTGTAACCACTACAGCCCAGGACCTCCACATCCGGCTTCTTCACATGCGGGATCGTCAGAGGAGAGGGGGGGCATGCTGGGAAGTATTTCTGTCTGAATAATGGCATTTTTGGGGGAGGAAATGATTCTGATTGGTTGGGCCTGGCTCCCCAGTGGGTGGGCCTATGCCCTCCCAGTCCCACCCATGGCTGCACCCCTGCTAGTCATGTGAAATCCATAAATTATGGCGTAATGAATTTCAATTGACTGATTTCCTTCTATGAACTGTAACTCAGTAAAATATTTGAAATTGTTGCATGTTGCATTTTTGTTCAGTATAGTATAATGGCAGATTCAGATTGTAACTTAGAGCAACAAAACAAACCAAAATCAGTCATTTTTGTTATGGAAGGAGGCAAGAGACATTTGATTGTTGGCAACTACAGATGATGTATATAAACACTAAATTACTAAGAGGGTGCACTATTTCTAAGGCACTGTGTCACCATCTTTATACTCCTACACCATTGTTTAGAAGGTTATGGAAGATATAGAATGCATTTATTAATGGCTACATTTTTATACAGTGGGTTGTGAAGGTATTCACCCCTCTTGGCATTTTTCCTATTTTGTTGCATTTCAACCTGGAATTGCTGACAACATTTATTGACCACAACCACATAACTACTGAACACAAAGACATATTTCGAATACAAAACTACTGACCATGCAACTGCTGATCACAACCATCCAACTTCTGACCACATGTAGATGAACAAAACCACAAAACTACTGACAACAACGACATAACTATAAATAGTGACCACAGCCACCAAACTTCTGACCATAACCACACAACGACTGAACACAACCATACAACTACTGAAAACAAGTGTCATATTTCAAAAAAGCTTTTTGGTGAAAGCATACCAAGCATTTATGTAAGGACATCTCTCAGCAGACACAACATTACAAACAGCTAGCAGCCAAGTAGATTGGTCACGAAAGTCAGAAAAGCAATAAAATCGCTTACCTTTGATGATCTTCGGATGTTTGCACTCACAAGACTCCCAGTTACACAATAAATGTTCCTTTTGTTCCATAAAGATTATTTTTATATCCAAAATACTTCCATTTGGTTAGCACATTATGTTCAGAAATCCACAGGCTCGAGCGGTCACGACCGGGCCGACGAAAAATCCAAATAGTATCCGTAAAGTTCGTAGAAACATGTCAAACGTTTTTTATAATCAATCCTCAGGTAGTTTTTACAATACATAATTGATAATATTTCAACCGGACTGTAGCTTCTTCAATAGGAGAGAGAGAGAAAATGTCTGCTCCAAGCTGTTGCGCATGCAAAACACTCCTGGCACCCAGCCATCCAATGACGCGATGTGATCTTTCTTGCTCATTTTTCAAAATAAAAGTCTGAAACTATGTCTAAAGACTGTTCACAACATGTGGAAGCCATAAGAAAAGGAATCTGGTAGATATCCCTTTAAATGGAGCGCAGGCAGGCAATGGAACAGAAAGCTTTCTGGAAAAACAGCACTTCCGGGTTGGATTTTCCTCTGGTTTTCACTTGCAATATCAGTTCTGTTATACTCACAGACAATATTTTGACAGTTCTGGAAACTTTAGAGTGGTTTCTATCCTAATCTGACAATTATATGCATATTTTAGATTCTGGACCTGAGAAATAGGCAGTTTCATTTGGGTATTTTTTTCATCCAATCAAAATACTGCCCCCTACACTCAACAGGTTAATGCCCTCCTTGCCTGGTCCATGAGTTTTGGTGGGCGGTCCTCTCTTGGTGCCATATTCTTTCCATTTTTTAATAATGGATTTAATGGTGCTCATTGGGATGTTCAGAGTTTAGCATATTTTTGGTCTTCATGGTGCCGCTTGCTTGGTGGTACCACTTGCTTAGTGGTGTTGGAGACTCTGGGGCCTTTCAGAACAGGTGTACATATACCGAGATCATGTGACAGATCATGTGACACTTAAATAAAGTCCACCTATGTGCAATCTAACTAATTATATGACTTATGAAGGTAATTGTGAGTTTTTTGTACGATTTTTTTTCCAAATAAAGAACTATTTAAATTACAGGTTGTAACGCAACAAAATTTGAAAAAAAGGGGGATGAATACTTTCGCAAGGCACTGTATTCTAGACACCTTCATAGACACTTTTAAATACGAACAAAGTCTCATTAAACATTTTAAATGTTACTGTCCCTACTACAACAATAAATACTTAAATACATGCAATTTTAACTTTGAAATATTACATTGAAAAAGGGATTGGATTTGGAACTGGGCAAGCTCTCGGGCGTGAGCCAGGTGCCTCATTCAAAGCCCAGGGCGAGCAATGGGTAGGATTCTGTGTTTTAAAATGCAAAAGCGATTGCGTTTGATAAAAACGCTTAACCTGCCTTCCCAATTAAACTAGTTTGAAAATTCAAACATATATTTTATGGAAAAGGGATTTATGTTTCTGTAATCGTGGCCAAAAGTTTTGAGAATGACACAAATATTAATTTCACAAAGTCTGCTGCCTCAGTTTGTATGATGGCAATTTGCATATACTCCAGAATGTTATGAAGAGTGATCTGATGAATTGAAATTAATTGCAAAGTCACTCTTTGCCATGCATATGAACTGAATCCCCCCAAAACAGTTCCACTGCATTTAAGCCCTGCCACAAAACGACCAGCTGACATCATGTCAGTGATTCTCTCGTTAACACAGGTGTGAGTGTTGACGAGGACTGGAGATCACTCTGTCATGCTGATTGAGTTCGAATAACAGACTGCACCTAAATCAACCATTTATCGGATCATCAAGAACTTCAAGGAGAGAGGTTCAATTGTTGTGAAGAAGGCTTCAGGGTGCCCAAGAAAGTCCAGCAAGCACCAGGACCATCTCCTAAAGTTGATTCAGCTGCGGGATCGGGGATCCACCAGTACAGAGCTTGCTCAGGAATGGCAGCAGGCAGGTGTGAGTGCATCTGCACGCACAGTGAGGCAAAGACTTTTGGAGGATGGCCTGGTGTCAAGAAGGGCAGCAATGAAGCCACTTCTCTTCAGGAAAAACATCAGGGACAGACTGATATTCTGCAAAAGGTACAGGGATTTGACTGCTGAGGACTGGGGTAATGTCATTTTCTCTGATTAATCCCCTTTCCGAATGTTTGGAGCATTCGGAAAAAAGCTTGTCCGGGGAAGACAAGGTGAGCGCTACGATCAGTCCTGTGTCATGCCAACAGTAACGCAGAGACCATTCATGTGTGGGGTTGCTTCTCAGCCAAGGGAGTGGGCTCACTCACAAATTTTCCTAAGAACACAGCCATGAATAAAGAATGGTACCAACACATCCTCTGAGAGAAACTTCTCCCAACCATACAGGAACAGTTTGGTGACGAACAATGCCTTTTCCAGCATGACGGAGCACCTTCCCATAAGGCAAAAGTGATAACTTAGTGTCTCAGAGAACAAAACATCGATATTTTGGGTCCATGGCCAGGAATCTCCCCAGACCTTAATCCCATTGAGAACTTGTGGTCAATCCTCAAGAGACGGGTGGACAAACAAAAAACCACAAATTCTGACAAACTCCAAGCATCGATTATGCAAGAATGGGCTGCCGTCAGTCAGGATGTGGCCCAGAAGTTAGTTGACAGCATGCCAGGGCAGATTACAGAGGTCTTGAAAAAGAAGGGTCAACACTGCAAATATTGACTCTTTGCATCAACTTCATGTAATTGTCAATAATAGCCTTTGACACTTATGAAATACTTGTAAATATACTTCAGTATTCCATAGTACCATCTGACAAAAATATCTAAAGACACTGAGGCAGCAGACTTTGTGAAAATTAATATTTGTGCAATTCTCAAAACTTTTGGCCACGACTGTACTATGCACTATGCTGCCTTCTTGACAACATGACTGAGTGGTGCAGACTACTGTTATGTTCACGTCACTGGCTATAAAGCGGTGCAGCTTCATGCAAATTCCAGCAATGCAGCTTTTGATTACCCGGAGAGGAAATCTCTAGCTAGGCAGTAACACCAAAGACAGTACAATATGAAGATGGGCAAAAGCTGCTTCGCCAATAGAAATCCCCGATCACACTTGTAGGCCATGCCATGTTAGCTAAGTTGGTTAGCTAAGTTGGTTAGCTAAGCTCATGCGCAGAAACGCCATCTCGTGCCGTCAAATCAAAAGCACTCCTTTGATATAAAGTTGTTTTTGATCAAAATGAAAATGTGTCAGTTATTTAAGACATTGGCTCGAGTCTAGGTTGTGCCAAAAGATTTTGAGAAAATTAAAACTACTAAGGAATAATTTTTCGCCTCTCAAAACCCCATCCTGGACTGCTTTGCAAATGTCTCTGGGTTCAGAAACTCTGTGGTAACATGTTGCTGGATATGCGAAGACTGTCACAACTTCCAACTTCCGCACAACTTCCGCTCCTCTCCTTGTTTGGTCAGCGTTCAGTGATCAACGTGACCGGCTTTCTAGCCATCGCCGCTCCATTTTTCATGTCTATTTGTCTTGTCTTGTTCCATACACATCTGGTTTTGATTTCCCCAATCAATCTAGTTGTATTTAACCCTCTGTTTCCCTTCATGTATTTGTGTGTAATTGTTTCATGCTATTGTGGTGTTTTACTATGCGCTTTACTTTTGTTATGTTCCGTGTTTTGAGCGCATTTGATTTATGTAGTGCTCTCGTTTTTGGAACGAAAATAAAAGTGCACCACTTAACATTCCTCTGCTCTCCTGCACCTGACTTCGCCTCTAGTACACCCCTTGGCAGAATTACACACTTCTAATGGAGTCAGCAGGAGCAGGTAGCAAGGTTAGAGGAGTCGAGGAGCGCGTCCAGGAACATTCGGCCATGTTACTTCATCTTAGTGCTATGATGGATCGCGTTGTCCAGACCATGGACCACTGGGAGAGACAAGAAGTCTCTCCAGTGCCTCGACCAGCACAACCGGGGTTGTCTCCACCTGTCCCATCCGGAGAGAATTCCAGTGGGATGTCTCTCCCTTCCCAGAGAGTATGATGTAATTGCACAGTGCCAGGGATTCTTGTTACAACTGGACCTCTACCTGGCCACTGTGCACTCAGCTCCCTCGGGAAGGGAGAGAGTGGCCGCCCTCGTCTCCTGCCTCACAGGGAGAGCGCTGGAGTGGGCAAACGCTGTGTGGAGAGATGGAGACACGGTGTCAGACCACTTCGAGGAGTTCACCCGTCGCTTCCGGGCCGGCTTCGACCATCCACCCGAGGGCAGAGCAGCGGGGGAAAGGCTCTTCCATTTGAGGCAGGTGACGAGGAGCGTGGCAGGTGACTTCGCCCAGGAATTCCGGACCTTGGCCGCCGGAGCAGGCTGGAACGACAGGGCCCTCATTGACCACTATCGATGCAGCCTACGAGAGGAGGTCCAACGTGAGCTGTCCTTTGACCAATGGTGGATTTGTCCATCCAGTTGGATAACCTGCTGGTCACCCGCAGACGTCCAGAGGGGGCTCTGTCGGTTCCATCGTCCATCACCCCCGCTCCGGTGCCCATGGAGTTAGGAGGGGCTGCTCTTAGGGAGACTGGAGGAGGAGCCATCAAGTGAGCCATCTGTGGGCGCAGAGGACAAACTGCCGGTCGGTGCCGTGTTGGTTCCTCTGGGAGTTGAGGCAACAGGCAGGGCACTCTGGGTTTGCACCACACTCATCCAGAGTCTATCACTATGGCGATTGAGTCAATGCATGGGGCGCACTTCTTCATGAAACTGGATCTCAGGAGTACGTATAACCTGGTGCATATCAGGGAGGGAGACAGCGTTCAGTACCACCACAGGGCATTATGAGTACCTCGTCATGCCGTATGGGTTGATGAATGCTCCATCAGTTTTCCAATCCTTGTAGACAAGATTTTGGGTGTAGGGGTGTATATCGATGACATTCTGATTTACTCCGCTACACGTGTCGAGCATGTGTCCTTGGTGCGCAAGGTACTTGAAATGTCTGTTCTTTCAGCAGGCCGTCTCCTTCCTAGGGTATCGCATTTCCACATCAGCAGTGGAGATGGAGAATGACCGCATTGCAGCTGTTCGTAATTGGCCGACTCCCACCACGGTAAAGGAGGTGCAGCGATTTTTAGGGTTTGCCAATTACTACCGGAGATTTACCCGGGGTTTTGGCCAGGTTGCTGCACCCATTACCTCACTGCTGAAGGGGGGTCCTGTAAGGTTGCTGTGGTCGGCTGAGGCGGACAGGGCTTTTGGGCAGCTAAGAGCTCTGTTTACTTTGGCTCCTGTGCTGGCCCATCCGGATCCCTCTTTGGCATTCATAGTGGAGGTGGACTCGTCCGAGGTTGGAATAGGAGCCATGCTCTCACAGCGCTCGGGCACGCCACCGAAACTCCACCCCTGTGCTTTCTTCTCAAAGAAGCTCAGCCCAGCGGAGCGTAACTATGATGTGGGGGACCGGGAGTTTGTTGGCTGTGGTTAAAGCGTTGAAGGCGTGGAGAGATTGGCTTAAGGGGGAAAAACACCCTTTCCTCATCTGGACTGACCACCGCAACCTGGAGTACATTCGGGCAGCGAGGAGACTGAATCCTCGTCAGGCAAGGTGGGCCATGTTCTTTACCTGTTTTGTGTTTACCCTATCCCACAGACCAGGTTCCCAGAATAAGAAGGCAGACCTACTGTCCCGGCTGTATGACACAGAGGAGTGGCTCATGGATCAAACTCCCATACTCCCGGCCTCCTGCCTGGTAGCGCTGGTCGTGTGGGAACTGGATGCGGACATTAAGCAGGCATTGCGTACAGAGCCCCCTCCCCTCCAGTGTCCCGTTGGGCGTATGTATGTTCCGTCTGCTGTCCGTGACCAATTTATCTATTGGGCCCACACGTCTCCCTCCTCTGGTCACTTTTTTAGGTTTCCAACTGTACTTGTGCAGTTAACAAACCATGATTCCATGTTTTAAAAAATCAACAAACTGCAGACAAAGTATATTATTTTGCATTAGCCTTTACCTACGGTTACTGTTGAGGATGTGTACATTATTTCGATTAGACATACACTTTGAAACAAGAATGTTGTCTTTTGTCATATTTCTAAGTACAGCATCAATGAGCCATGGCTGGAGACCAACACTCTTCGCCATTATATAAACATAAGCTCAGTATATCCTCTTACATCAGGGCTGCACGTGTAGTTTACTATGCTAATATCCCATGATGATACAATTTTCCATTCGTTGTTTGGAGGCATACTTAGCTACTCAGTGTGACCCTCACTCACTTGTTGCGGCGATAGAGAGCCATGCATGCCACTCCGAGAAAACAGATCCCTGAGGCAATGCTGAAGATGGACAGCACCTTTCTCTGGTAAGTCTCACGGCTTTCTGTGGAGACACAGGCAAATAAATATGATGTTAAAGCCACTCTCTGTATATACATGTAGAGTATATTCTCTGCAGAGACACAGGCAAAATAGTACTGTTGAAGCCACACTCGATATGCATGTAGAGTACTATCAAAGTGTGAGCCACCAACAGAAAAGTTAAATGTAAAGAATCACACACCACACACAAATCCTTGCTAGTAACACACACAATAGTATTAATCTGTTTTGTGAAAACAAGAAAAAAACATTAAATCCACACTCTGTAAGATGTGCATATCAAATCAAATTGTATTTGTCACATGCACCGAATACAACAGGTGTCGACTTTACCGTGCAATGCGTACTTATAAGCCCTTAACAACAATGCATTTTTAAGAAAAATACAAGTTAAGAAAAATATTTACTAAATAAAACAAAGTAAAAAATAAAAGAGCAACAAAAAATAACAATAACGAGGCTATATACAAGGGGTACCGGTACTTAGTCAATGTGCGGTGCTACAGGTTAGTCAAGGTAATTGAGGTAATATGTACATGTAGGTAGGGGTAAATTGATTATACTCCTATCAGTTCTACTGAGCACCAACTCGCCTTCCGAACATTCTATTCCCAGCTGTCACGTTCTGACCTTTATTTCCGTTGTTTTGTATTTATTTAGTATGGTCAGGGCGTGAGTTGGGTGGGCAGTCTATGTTTGTTTGTCTATGTTTTGGGGCATGTCTATGTTGATGGCTTGTTTCAGCACAGTCCATATTATTAGCTTCACGGTTGTTATTTTGTTTACTGGTTTTGTATAGTTTTCAGTGTTCACTACTTTCTTTATTAAAGATTGACCATGGACACTTACCACGCCGCGTATTGGTCCTCAGATCCTTTTCGCCTCTCCTCTTCAGATGAAGAGGAGGACGGCCGTGACAGAATCACCCACCAACCAAGGACCAAGCGGCGTGGTAGAAAACAGCAACGACAGCAGCAGCAACAACAGCGGCCGGTATCACAGGACTCCTGGACATGGGAGGAGATACTGAACGGAGAGGGACCCTGGGCACAGGCTGGGGAATATCGCCGCCCTAAAGCAGAGCTGGAGGCAGCGAAAGCTGAGCGGCGGCGATATGAGGAGGCAGCACGGCAGTGCGACAGGTACGAGAGACAGCCCCAAAAATGTTTTGGGGGGGGGCACACGAGGGGTGGAGCTAAGCCAGGTAGCAGACCTGCGCTCACTCCTCGTGCTTATTATAAGCAGCGCGATACTGGGCAGGCACCGTGTTATGCGGGGAAGCGCACGGTGTCGCCAGTACGTGTCCATAGCCCGGTGCGCTATAGGACAGCCCCCCGAGAGTGTCATGTGAGTGCGGGCATCGAGCCGGTATCGCCGGTACGCAGTTTTGGTCCAGGGTATCCTGCGCCGGCTCTGCGTGCTGTGTCTCCGGGGCGCTGGGAGGGTGCAGTGCGTCCTCTGCCTGCGCTCCGCTCGTGCCGGACGAATGTGGGAATGGAGCCGAAGGGAGAGGTGCGTGTAGTAAGCACTAGATCTCCCGTGCTTACCCACAGCCCGGTTCAACCTGTGCCTGCACTCTGGTGGGTCCGGGCTAGAGTGGTTATCCAGCCTGGGGAAGTGGTGCCAAGGTTGCGCACCAGAGCTCCAGTGCTCCCCCACAGCCCGGTCCTTCAGGTGCCTCCTCCTAACCCCAAGCCTCCTGAAGGTCTCCCCAGCCTGGTGGTTCCTGTGGCAGCCCCACAAACCAGGCTGTCTCTCTGTCTCCTCCCTGCAGGTGTTCCTGTCTGTCCGGCGCTGCTGCCGGAGTCTCCCGCCTGTCCGGCGCTGCTGCCGGAGTCTCCCGCCTGTCCGGCGCCTCTGCCGGAGCCTCCCGCCTGTCCGGCGCCTCTGCCGGAGCCTCCCGCCTGTCCGGCGCCTCTGCCGGAGCCTCCCGCCTGTCCGGCGCCTCTGCCGGAGCCTCCCGCCTGTCCGGCGCCTCTGCCGGAGCCTCCCGCCTGTCCGGCGCCGCTGCCGGAGCCTCCCGCCTGTCCGGCGCCTCTGCCGGAGCCTCCCGTCTGTCCGGCGCCTCTGCCGGAGCCTCCCGCCTGTCCGGCGCCTCTGCCGGAGCCTCCCGTCTGTCCGGCGCCTCTGCCGGAGCCTCCCGCCTGTCCGGCGCCTCTGCCGGAGCCTCCCGCCTGTCCGGCGCCGCTGCCGGAGCCTCCCGCCTGTCCGGCGCCGCTGCCGGAGCCTCCCGCCTGTCCGGCGCCGCTGCCGGAGCCCCTCTGTCCCGAGCAGCTGCCCCTCTGTCCCGAGCAGCTGCCCCTCTGTCCCGAGCAGCTGCCCCTCTGTCCCGAGCAGCTGCCCCACCTCTGTCCCGAGCTGTCCCTCTGTCCCGAGCAGCTGCCCCACCTCTGTCCCGAGCTGCCCCTCTGTCCCAAGCAGCCCCTCTGTCCAGTGGGGTCATTGAGTAGGGTGGCCATGGTGAGGAAGCCACGGAGGCGGACAATAAGGCGGACTAAGACAATGATGAAGTGGAGTCCGCATCCCGCGCCAGAGCCGCCACCGCGGACAGACGCCCACCCAGACCCTCCCCTATAGGTCAAGGTTTTGCGGCCGGAGTCCGCACCTTTGGGGGGGGGGGGGGGGGGGTACTGTCACGTTCTGACCTTTATTTCCGTTGTTTTGTATTTATTTAGTATGGTCAGGGCGTGAGTTGGGTGGGCAGTCTATGTTTGTTTTTCTATGTTTTGGGGCATGTCTATGTTGATGGCTTGTTTCAGCACAGTCCATATTATTAGCTTCACGGTTGTTATTTTGTTTACTGGTTTTGTATAGTTTTCAGTGTTCACTACTTTCTTTATTAAAGATTGACCATGGACACTTACCACGCCGCGCATTGGTCCTCAGATCCTTTTCGCCTCTCCTCTTCAGATGAAGAGGAGGACGGCCGTGACACCAGCTTATTGTTCAACTTCACAATGCCTGCTACGCTATTATTGGCAATGAGACCTGCTCACGATGTTTTATAGTCAAAATGTAAACAACAAAATGTGAACAACGAAAATAATATTGGAACTCTGTGGTCTTCCTATTGTTTCCTATGGGGGAACTATAGGCATATCTGTCTATTTCGCCAAATAACTCACAATGTGTATGTTTTGATTGTTTTCAAGGGTGTAACTGGTGTGAAATGGCTAGCTAGTTAGCGAGGTGCACACTAATAGCGTTTTAATCGGTGATGTCAATCGCTCTGAGACCTTGAAATAGTTGTTGCTGCGGCTTTTATGAAGCGATGGGTAAAGATGCTTCGAGGGTGGCTGTTGTCTATGTGTGCATAGGGTCCCTGGTTCGAGCCCAGGAAGGGGCGAGGAGTGGGACGGAAGCAAAGCTCGTTTGTCATCGATCGCTAGACCAGAAATAGTCAGAAGTTAAATAAATGTCCCCACTTTTTCATTACGCACCATCGAGGTGCGGATGTTTACTTTCTGCACAAGTTGTTTTTTTCCAGTTTTGTCCGTCGAACAGATTGTAGTGGTAAAATAGAAAGGGATACATTTTTTTATGGAATTCTAAGCATCACTCCAGTCAAAACAGGCTCTGTGAACGTTCGATTCCATTACTTTGCTATGGGCTCGCGCTAGTGTTCCAGTGTAGCCAACGTTCTTAAGCCATTTTTCAGCCTTGGGTGAATTTTGACTCTTTCTATTGTCCAGCCTAAAGATAGCCAGAGGGAATTTAGGAAAACACCCGAATGTTGTTGGGGAATAATCAGAATTAGGTGGTAACATAGGTAAGATGTTTTATATTCATCATATGTTTGTAAGTTATTTCTCATAAGAATGTATTTTGTTGTACTATAGTGGTGGCCATTGGCAGTTATCTGTTCTATGTCAAGACTAAGTTGCATGGGCCGCAGAGAAGGGAGAGGTCAAGGTGTCATCATGTGTAAACATGTCTTTTGCTCCACTGTGTCTGTGTGCCAGTCACTCCCTACTTTTCCCATCGGGGAGAGGAGGATGGCAGTGTCTGGAATCATTCTATGCTCCCCGTGAGCTTGTCCAGGATTGGTTGTATTTAGAATTGGTTGTATCTAAATGATAATTTGATATATGCCTGTTGATATGGAGGATTGGTTTATGGTTCTGGGTTTGAGTAAGGAGACAAAGCTGAACGATTTATTATGTCTATGCTGTCTGACTATGTGTGTTTTTTGCTATTAAAGGATCTCAGTTGCAATGTAGAAGGGGCTCTCAGAGAATTCATTGATAGACACTGAATTGATCTGAGAGTCACAGGGTTGTGATAGAGCTCATATAATTAAAGATGGACTTTGATAACTAACTCTGACTTGTGTCAGGATTTGGTAAATAGAGGAAATTTCCATGACAATGTCCATTGAGAAAGCACAACAACTATAGCATTTAGTTACGCTAAGAATGACGAGAATAATCAAGTCAACAAACTTTGGGTAGTTAGGTAGTTAGCCTATAGTTAATATACTGGCAAGTTTGATGTATAACTACTAACATTAGGTAGCTAGCTAACATACTGGTAAATACTGCTGTAATGATATGCTATGTGGTTTGTAAGGACAGTGTAGCTAAGAAATTCTCAGCCAACATAATGTGTAAGGTAACTTATTTGAAAAGTCATTACTTTATTACATTGAATAGGTCGTTAGGGCAAATCCGGTCTGTGTTAGGAGGGGGGGAGGGGGTGTTTCACACCTTGCTCGGCTATTAGACTATTCTTTAGTAAAGGTTGAATAGTCTACTGTTCAGCTTTTAGCCCTCCTCCCCAACTTGCAACAAATTGCTGTTCCGATCTCTTTCCTTTCCCTCTTACACGCATCATCATTCTGCTCCTGAGTGGCTCGCTTGTGGGCGTGCTGGCAGGATATGGCAGCATCTTTGGTTGTGCGTCAAGAATTCTGCATACCGTACCACGTTTGTATGAAGGTGTGGTTATTCACAGGCAAATTGTTATATGCTATCGAGGTAAATTTGTCTTTTTGTCAAGAGCAAAACCTTTTTTATTTTCAATCAAAATGAATTGTTCTGAAAGCTACTTTTTTCAGATACAAAGGAAGTCAAAGCGGACATCTACGAAGATGGCATCTCAGGTAAGCAGTACTGGGCTGTAATGCCATATCTTAAAAATGACATCTGCTGCTTTAGATTGAACGATCATATCTCAGTTATTGTTTTCACATCTATAAAAAATAAGGTGTTTTCGTTACTTTCAGAGAGCGAGCTGACCAAGGGGTCGAAAATGTAGATATTTCCAGATGTTCACTGTTCGAGGAACAGGCAGTGGAAGTTTTATTGCTGGCAAAAGTGTCCATAAACTGTTCTGTGTTATTTTTCTCCGTCTCTGCCTGTCTTGTTGTACATGGAACATGTCTCATGCATTAATTTAAAAAACCTTAAGATATCAGCTGCTAATTTTCAGATTTACACCCACATAAACACAGCCATTGTCACTGAAATATCTGTTGCTGCCAAGTCATGATTTCCCTGGGGGTTAGCCTTGCAAAAACCAACTGGTGAGACACATAGCCCTTCATATTTAAATGTTTCAGGTACACTCCGATAGGTGCCTGCGTCACATACAGTATCTTCTATTGACATTATCTTCTATTGTTTGTCCTCATGTGTCTGTTTTTCAGCATAAAATACTCTGTAGCCACTTAGTGTGGACACCAGGTGAGACCACACACACACACAATAACAGTCTCTCTTCTTCACTTCATCCCTCTCCTCCTTCTCCCTAAATCCTCAAGTTTATATCAGCTGTTTTGGTGAACCCCTCCCGCATCTGAACTGACTGACAGAGGGCACAGCATGATCATAGGTGAGATGTCACATGGTCGGGTCAACAGGAAGTATTATTAAAGAGATGCTGTCACGCCCTGCTCTTAGTATTCTGTGTTTTCTTTATTATTTTGGTTAGGCCAGGGTGTGACATGGGTTTATTATGTGGTATGTTTTGTCTTGTTTTTTTTGTAGGTATTGGGATTGTGGCTTAGTGGGGTTTTCTAGTACAGTCTATGGCTGTCTGGAGTGGTTCTCAATCAGAGGCAGGTGTTTATCGTTGTCTCTGATTGGGAACCATTTTTAGGCAGCCATATTCTTTGAGTGTTTCGTGGGTGATTGTTCCTGTCTCCGTGTTTGTTTTGCACCAGTATAGGCTGTTATGTGTGTTTCGTGTTACGTTTATTGTTTTGTATTTGTTCATGTTTATATTTCATGAAACATGTATCAAGATAACCACGCTGCGTTTTGGTCTGCCTCTCTTTCACCACAAAAAAAACGTAACAGAATCACCCACCACAACAGGACCAAGCGGCGTGGTGACAGGCAGCGGCAACAGGAGCAGCGAAATCCGGATTCCATGGGAGGAGATATTGGACGGTAAAGGACACTGGGCACAGCCTGGAGAATATCGCCGCCCCAAAGAAGAACTGGAGGCGGCGAAAGCGGAGAGGCGCTGGTATGAGGCAGCACGGCGATGCGGATGGAAGCCCGAGAGTCAGCTCACAGGGGGCTCACAGGGAGTATGGCTACGCCAGGTAGGAGACCTGCGCAAACTTCCTGTGCTTACCAAGAAAACCGTAACAGATGCTTTACATTGAAATACAGACCGAGATGTAGTAGTCCCAGAGTTAATGATCCAAGGTCAGTTTTGCATTTCACCTCCTGATATAAGATGACTGACCTTGTTAGAATAAAAAAACAAGGCTTAATCATGCTCTCTCTCTATCCATCTGTGTCTCGTCTGCAGGTATGTTTTGATGTGAGAGAGGAAGCCAGTCCCGTCGTTGCCACCTCACCCGCTCTTAAGATAACCTTCGTAACAACTGGGGGCCCAAGGCTGGTTAGGAGACACCACAATTGTGATGAACTGAGAGAATATTAGGGTAGCACTGTAATTCATGAATCATATGTTGTCTGCCGCTGTTCTTACCTCTTTCCCTTTCTGCCTTCTACACCTCTCTCCCCACCTCGTCTTTCTTTTTCGTTTTATAATGCACACCATTAGTGCATTGAATTACCCGATTGAACTTGTATTTATAATATTACAATCATCATAATTATAATTCAGTTATGTATTTATAACCCCTGTATAATGAACTTCTTTCAAAAAGCAATTCACGTTCTCCACTGGTTGAAATGCTACCCTGTGTCCTCAGATTAATGCAGATGAAGGGAGTTAGATATGCATCTTTTTTTTCTGTATATATGAATTACAAATCAATCATGTTTCTAGTCTATTGCATAGTTACAATGTGTAATCATTGATGTCCCAGGATCAGGAGTGGCAAACACTGTTGAAGTGTATAATTTTAATACATACATGCAGACACAGCATCATTCAAATAATGGAGTTTGATATGACTGAAAAAGAATATCTCAGATTCATACCTGAACTGCACCTTTATTTGCCAAGGAAGAATACATGATCAGTGAAAATATTCAATGTGCAAGCTACAATGTGGGAAACTTGTGTGGAAATAACTACAGTACATTATTATATTCTACTCTATCCATAGGCTTCATTAATGCCATTCAGACTTGAAGTTGATACAACAACTATGATAGTTGAGGTTCATAGATTGGAATGAATATTAGTTCAGAACCTAACGTTTTAGTGTACATACACAGATCGGCTACATACTGTAACTAGCTACACATCCACAGGATTCCCTAAAATATTAAACAACACAAATTACAAATTCCTTCTCCTGGCTAATGTTGTCCGATAACTTGCTAAATAGCGATTTTCGTAAATTAACTTTATGAATAAAAAAATCTGCACAAATTTGTCTCTACATTAACATATTCCCCTCAATTGTAAACGTTGTGCTTGACTCTTTATGACGTTATTACATCTGATTCCACCGTAATGTTTGTCAGCCATCTTTTTTGAAGAACGCCACAAGGCAAGGGTGGCTCGCGTCAAAATTCGTCATTGAAACCACTATATGATTGGTCTTATAAAAACCTTGGGACCCAAATGCATAATGAGTGCTCTAACTCCCCCTTGTGGTGGTCTGGGGTAATGAAGCCGTGACGCTAGGTACTTCTAAGTCCCGTGGTGCAAGCTCGCAACTTTTAAAGGAGGAACCACTGTATACACCTGTTCTGAAAGGCCCCAGATTCTGCAATACCACTAAGCAAGGGGCACCACCAAGCAAGCAGCACCATGAAGACCAAGGAGCTCTCCAAACAGGTTGTTGTGGAGAATTAAAGATCAGGGTTGGGTTATAAAATAAATACACAAGCCTTTCAACATCCCACAGAGCACCATTAAATCCATTATTAAAAAACGGAAAGAAAATGGCACCACAACAAACCTGCCACGAGAGGGCCACCCACCAAAACTCACAGACCAGGCAAGGAGGGTATTAATCAGAGAGGCAACAAAGAGACCAAAGATGACCCTTAAGGGTCTGCAAAGCTCCACATCAGAGATTGGAGTATCTGTCCATAGGACCACTTTAAGCCATACACTCCACAGAGCTGGGCTTTACAGAAGAGCGGCCAGAAAAAAAGCCATTGCTTAAATCCAAAGTTTTTTAGCAGATTAGTAAGAATAGCTCAAAAATGCCCTTTTCCCTTTATTTAGATTACAACCTCAACTTTGTTATTTGAAAATGAAATGATCTCCATAATATCGCCATTTTTAAAAGAAGCCATAGAAAATTTGTTGCAATTACAGTTTAATCCACCAGAAAAGAGAGAACAAATATTACAACAAATTCTATGGTTAAACTCAAATGTACTAATTTTAAAAATAAATTTATAAATCATTTATCAGAAGTACAGTGTAGACATTGCTAATGTTGTAAATGACTATTGTAGCTGGAAACGGCAGATATTTTATGGAATATCTACGTAGGCGTACAGAGGCCCATACGTAGGCGTATTATCAGCAACCATCACTCCTGTGTCCCAATGGCACGTTGTGTTAGCTAATCCAACTTGATCATTTTAAAAGGCTAATTGATAATTAGAAAACCCTTTTGCAATTATGTTAGCTCAGCTGAAAACTGTTGTGGTGATTAAAGAAGCAATAAAACTGGCCTTCTTTAGACTAGATGAGTATCTGGAGCTTCAGCATTTGTGGGTTCAATTACAGACTCAATACTGCCCCCAGCATGATAAGTTTTTAAGTATAGATTTTGTATGACTGAAACATTTAGTTAATTGTCAGGTGATGGCTTAGGTCATTAGCAAACTGCATTATCTTCAACATACGTTGAACATAATGTTGGGTTGTTTGGATGACCCAACTGCTGGTTTGCAGGCATTGGGTCACCTAGTTGGGTTACTGACATCACAAAAAGCCACATTTTAATACACCAATGGTAACATCTTATTCTCTTACCTAATTTAAATACATTTTGGCCTTTTAACCAACATCACAGGAGGTGTGTTTGCAGAGGGGAATAGTTTACATAGCTGGTTTACATAGGTAGCTAGTCTACTGGTGCCAACATTTTACTGCATCTTGTCAGATCTAATTAGAGGTTTCCCCTATTCATCTAAGGCAAAGAATCATATACAGTAGGTTTCCGCTTTCATCTGTCTGGTGTTAGCTACAATATAAAAAAATCCTGTTGTTTTTACAGTAACTTACTGGCAGCCAGTTACCTGTAAATTACTGTAAAAAATAGAACAGTATGTTACCGTACCATCTTTTATGGTATCTAATACTGTAACTGTAATCTGTTTTCAAAACCAATAATGCTACTGTACTCGTTTTACATTAACATATTCTTACTGTAAAGCCTTTTTTTGCATATTTCCAAGAGTGCCATATCTTTCAAATTAATTGTAGAATTACCACACATGCATCTGTTAGTGACAGAGACATGGTTGTTGCATTCATCCATGTTCAGTCTTGTGGTCATCCCCAAGTGAGGTCCTAAGTGAATATGTCATCGTTAATACATATTAATACAATATGTATTTCATAAAGCCTTATTTTGGCAGCAGGTAGCCTAGTGGTTAGAGCATTGGGCCAGTTACCGAAAGGTTGCTAGATCAAATTTGACAAGGTAAAAATCTGTATAAGGATCTGGGTGTAGCTGGTGCAGAGGAGTCAGGCGCAGGACAGCAGAGATGAGTAACACAAGGAACTTTACTCAACATTTCCAAATACATAATGTATTTGTATACAATAAAATAATCACGCACAAAACCCATGGGGAAAACAGAGGGTTAATAATGAACATGTTATTGGGGAATTGAAACCAGTGGTGTAAAACAAAGACAAAGCAAATGGAAAATGAAAAGTGGATCGGCGATGGCTAGAAGGACGGTGATGTCAACCGTCGAACGCCGCCCGAACAAGAAGAGGGACCGACTTCGGAGGAAGTCGTGATAATCTGTCATTCTGTCTCTGAATAAAGCAGTTAACCCACTGTTCCCCGGTAGGCTGTCATTGTAAATAAGAATTTGTTCTTAACTGACTTACCTAGTAAAACAAAAAACTTAACTTATACAATTGCCTGAAACTCATGGTTTACAGGCCACAAATTCTAGTAACGTTCCAAAACGTTCCAGATTTTCCTGAAATCCTGAAATCCTGGAGGAATATTCCAACCTGGATGTCTGGAAAACCTGGGAACAGTATCAGAATTGTGCAACCCTAGCTGCAAGTCACATTATGCAGGCTTGCAATGTGATGTGTAATTCCTATTGGAATCCAGCCATAGTTGTGATATTGAACAGTTAGAATAGCTTCACCTGCAATAAAATGACTTCCACGGTTAGGAACATTGTGAAGTTACTACCTAAGCCATTTAAACTTAAACAGCCATTTCAGTAAAGGGTGCCGAAAATCTAACTAACTGATGGGATTCGTTTAGAACATGTATATTATTTATCTTTGTGTTGCATAAGATTAATCAATCAATCAACGTACCTGCAACAACAGATATTAACAACAATAAAAAAAATCAAGCTGAGAAATATGATAATGATTACCGTTGTTTTATAATAGGTTAACTGTCTGTTTTGTAAGTTACTGAAAACAAAACAGTTTAACGGTACAAATGCGGTTACTGTAATCCATTGACGGTACCATTACTGCTACTGTAATTTATTATAGGGATGGGGGGAGTGTGCTTAGGGTCAAGAGTGAGCTAACACAAGCGGTCATATTTTGACACATCTCGGCTGATAGAAACCATAATATAAATGAGCTAATTGCAATAACTATTTATAATTCATCACGTCACTCATGAGCTCACCAATCTAAAGTAATCTGAATAGTGAGTAGTTTGTGCACACCCCCATGTTTGTTTGTCTGCGTCACCAAAGATAATAAGAGGTGACCAGATGAGTTGGGTCTGTTTGCAGTATGCATGTTTAAGGCGAAGTGAGGGGTCTCATCACCCATCATTCACTTCCATTCACATAATTTTGCTATAACATCTGTGTTCTGACAGATGTTTACGGGACACCCAGAATGCATTGAATTATGTCAACAAACATGCCTCCACACATATACGGAAAATAGCTTAGCACTAGCTCATCGTAATCAGTACAACCTTCCAAAAATTATTTAACACACAAATCGGAATGCACAATTTGTCACCAGAATTTCTAAGAATTTGAATAAAAAAGTAAATAAAGAAATTATTACCACACAAACCATTTTTTGATGGGGATTTATTGATACAAGTGGCCCTTGCCGGTATTATGATACTGATGACTTGTCGCCACAGATGGTTTGTTTACGTTTCCATTGTAGCTAGATGGAGTAGCTCGGCCCATAACAGCTCTATGTCGTGGTCATGTCGGAGGCAACAGTTGTTCACAACTAAGCCTAACACTAACCCCTTTCCTAACCTTAAACTCCTACATTAATTCACCTAACCTGCTGTGTTAGTTCTCCTAACCTACCATGTTAATTATCCTAACCTGCTACAGTGCTTCTTCATTTAAAAGTTGAGTTATACCTCATAAGAGCATGCAGTATGCTGTGGTATACTGTGATATGCTTCAGTGAGACGCGGTGCTTGCCATTAAAGCTCATTGGAACCACCAGACAGCACATTTAAGCACATATACAGTTGAAGTCGGAAGTTTACATACAGTACACCTTAGCCAACTACATTTAAACTCAGTTTTTCACAATTCCTGACATTTAATCCTAGTAAAAATTCCCTGGCTTAGGTCAGTTAGGATCACCACTTTATTTTAAGAATGTGAAATGTCAGAATAATAGTAGAGAGAATGATTTATTTCAGCTTTTATTACTTTCATCACATTCCCAGTGGGTCAGAAGTTTACATACACTCAATTAGTATTTGGTAGCATTGCCTTAAAATTGTTTAACTTGGGTCAAAGGTTTCAGGTAGCAACATCTCAAGATGTCAGTCAGGAAGTTAAAGCTTGGTAACAAATGGGTCTTCCAAATGGACAATGACCTGAAGCAAAGTTGTGGAAAAATGGATTAAAGACAACATAGTCAAGGTATTGGAGAGGCCATCACAAAGCCCTGACCTCAATCCCATAGAACATGTGTGGGCAGACTGAAAAAGTGTGTGTGAGCAAGGAGGCCTACAAACCTGATTAAGTTGCACCAGCTCTGTCAGGAGGAATGGGCCAAAATTCACCCAACTTATTGTGGGAAGCTTGTGGAAGGCTACCCGAAACGTGCTTTTAAACCGTTCGCTGCCTGCACCCGCACGCCCGACTAGCATCACCACTCTGGATGGTTCCGACCTAGAATATGTGGACATCTATAAGTACCTAGGTGTCTGGCTAGACTGTAAACTCTCATTCCAGACTCATATCAAACATCTCCAATCTAAAATCAAATCTAGAGTCGGCTTTCTATTCCGCAACAAAGCCTCCTTCACTCACGCCGCCAAACTTACCCTAGTAAAACTGATTATCCTACCGATCCTCGACTTCAGCGATGTCATCTACAAAATAGCTTCCAATACTCTACTCAGCAAACTGGATGCAGTTTATCACAGTGCCATCCGTTTTGTTACTAAAGCACCTTATACCACCCACCACTGCGACCTGTATGCTCTAGTCGGCTGGCCCTCGCTACATATTCGGCGCCAGAACCACTGGCTCCCGGTCATCTACAAGTCCATGCTAGGTAAAGCTCTGCCTTATCTCAGTTCACTGGTCACGATGGCAACACGCGCTCCAACAGGTGTATCTCACTGATCATCCCTAAAGCCAACACCTCATTTGGCCGCCTTTCCTTCCAGTTCTCTGCTGCCTGTGACTGGAACGAATTGCAAAAATCGCTGAAGTTGGAGACTTTTATCTCCCTCACCAACTTTAAACATCTGCTATCTGAGCAGCTAACCAATCTCTGCAACTGTACATAGTCCATCGGTAAATAGCCCACCCAATTTATCTACCTCATCCCCATACTGTTTTTATTTATTTACTTTTCTGCTCTTTTGCATACCAGTATCTCTACCTGCACATGACCATCTGATCATTTATCACTCCAGTGTTAATCTGCTAAATTGTAATTATTCGGCTACCTCCTCATGCCTTTTGCACACAATGTAAATAGACTCTTTGTTTTTCTTTTTCTACTGTGTCATTGACTTGTTTATTGTTTACTCCATGTGTAACTCTGTTGTTGTCTGTTCACACTGCTATGCTTTATCTTGAACAGGTCGCAGTTGTAAATGAGAACTTGTTCTCAACTGGCCTCCCTGGTTAAAAAAAAATGAAATAAATAAACATTTTGTCTATATTGAGGCAGTTACAATAACCAAAAAGTTGGATGACCAAATAATTTGTGAAACCATGATGGGATGTATGAACGGATTGGATGTTGCATGCATTCTCAATGTAGTTTGAGGTGATTTGCATATCAGCAAATTTGCTTGAGATAATCTCACTGGAACACTGCGTCCATGTTGCTTGACATACAGGGCCTTTGGAAAGTATTCAGACCCATAGACTTTTTCCACATTTTGTTACGTTACAACCTTATTCTAAAATTGATTAAATTGTTTTGTTTCATCAATCTACACACAATACCCCATAATAACAAATCAATAACAGGTTTTTAGAAATGCTTGCTGATTTATAAATACAAAAGTTAAATATTACATTTACATAAGTATTCAGACCCTTTACTCAGTTCTTTGTTGAAGCACCTTTGGCAGTGAATACAGCCTCGAGACTTCTTGGGTATGACGCAAAAGCTTGGCACACCTGTATTTGGGGAGTTTCTCCCATTCTTCTCTGCAGATCCTCTCAATCTCTGTCAGGTTGGATGGGGAGCGTTGCTGCACAGCTATTTTCAGGTCTTTCCAGAGATGTTAGATTGATTTCAAGTCCGGGTTCTGGCTGGGCCACTCAAGGACATTCAGATATTTGTCCCAAAGCCACACCCGATGTTGGCTTGGCTATGTGCTTAGGGTCATTGTCCTGCTGGAAGGTGAACCTTTGGTCCAGTCTGAGATCCTGAGCGTTCCGGAGCAGGTTTTCATCAACGATCTCGCTGTGCTTTTCTCTGTTCATCTTTCCCTCGATCCTGACTAGTCTCCCAGTCCCTGCCGCTGATAAACATCCCCTCAGCATGATGTTGCCAGCACCATGCGTCACCGTGGGGATGGTGCCAGGTTTCCTCCAGACGCTTGGCATTCAGGCCAAAAAGACCCATCTTGATTTCATCAGATGGTCTGAGAGACCTTTAGGTGCCTTTTGGCAAACTCCAAGCGGGCTGTCATGTGCCTGTTACTGAGGATTGGCTTCTGTCTGGCCACTCTACCATAAAGGCCTGATTGGTGGAGTGCTGCAGAGATGGTTGTCCTTCTGGAAGTTTCTCACATCTTGACATCAACTCAGAGCTCTACGGACAATTCCTTCAACCTCATGACTTGGTTTTTGCTCTGACATGCACTGTCAACTGTGGGACCTTATATAGACAGGTGTGTTCCTTTCCGAATCATGTCCAATCAAGTTGTAGAAACATCGCAAGGATTATCAATAGGAACAGGATGTACCTGAGCTCAATTTCTAGTCTCTTAGCAAAGGGTCTGATTTCTTATTGCGTGGCATGGTCTCTCAGAAAAAGTCCACCCCATACCTATCAGACAAAAATTACTCTACATCCTTGCTCTTTCGGCCGTATGCCCTACGGACATACAAGAGTGCAATAAATGCTTTGAGTTCATCCATAAACATTTCCCACGTTACGTTTCCTTTTCTGTGCGCATGAGAGGAAGTACAATCTCTGATGTGCTGCAACATCTGCATGTCACAAACTCGTCAAGCTTTTCTACCCAACTGTGCCATTCCTCCCAGAATCCTGTCTCACAGTTGGGATCACCGTTTCAGTTAGTTCTGTTCTGCTTTTTCTGCTGCACAGGAATTGGAGGCGGAGGCTTAAAGTCAACATCAGAATCAGATGAAGACTCTTCAGCAACGTCGATTTCAAGTTAAATATCCGATCCGACTCTAACTTATTTAAATTTTGTTTTGTTCGGCTTGCCATTGTGAACTACACACATTGCATGTTGTACTCAGTGTCTGATTTGACTCTCTGATATGCTGGAAGTGGTATATAATTTCCTTTCATTATAAAATAATTAGATCGCCCACGATTCCTTATCATTACACTATTGTTTAAATTCAAATCATGCTCTTCACCCTCGTCAATCACATTCAATCAACCTCTTCATTCTTCTCATCATTCAGTTAATTGAAGTCCCTGTCACGGCTCCCCTGCCTGTTCGGGCGGCGCTCGGCGGTCGTCACCTCCGGTCTACTAGCCGCCACCGATCCCCTTTTCCTTTTCTGTTTGTTTGGTCTTATTGGTTGCACCTGTCTCTTATTTTGTTTCTTGATTCATGTCTATTTAAGCCTGTTAGGCCCACCTATTTCTGTGCAGGATTGTTTTTCTTTTCGTCAGGTTGTGCGTGTTTGTGTTTCTGTCCGTTTGTGCCCTGTGTTGGGTTGGATTATTTTCTGTCGATTTTCGCCCGTTGTTTTGGCCGTTCGTTTTGGGAATCCTAATAAAGTCGGTTTCCCCAGTATCCTCTGCTCTCTGCCTCTGACTCTGCACCCACAACTCCTGGTCGTTGTGACAGTCACATGAATCATTATCAGTTTCTATCTGGTATCTATCGCCCATTCATCCATGTTTATTTAATTACTCATTTTTGCTTAGTTGCCAAAGCAATGCAACCGCGCGAATGGTCATGTGCTGAATGCATGGACAGCACGGATATTCTTGGAAAAAGGGAAATTTGGAAAGAGAGCTGCACCTATTCAAATTTGAGAGTTATTTGACAAAGTGCCACACAAACTGCAGAATATGCTCTTACTAAACTCAGCAAAAATGAAATGTCCCTTTTTCAGGACCTTGTCTTGTAAAAACCCAAACAACTTCACAGATCTTCATTTTAAAGGATTTCAACACTGTTTCCCATGCTTGTTCATTGAAACATAAACAATTAATGAACATGCATCTGTGGAACGGTCAGTAAGACATTAACAGCTTACAGACGGTAGGCAATTAAAGTCACAGTTATGAAAACTTAGGACACTAAAAAGGTCTTTCTACTGACTCTGAGAACCACCACAAGAAAGATGCCCAGGGTCCCTGACATTCTTCTTGAATGTGCTTTAGGCATGCTGCAAGGAGGCATGAGGACTGCAGACGTGGCCAAGGCAATAAATTGCAATGTCCGTACTGTGAGACGCCTAAGACAGCGCTACAGGGAGACAGGACGGACAGCTGATCGTCCTCGCAGTGGCAGACCACGTGTAACAACACCTGCACAGGATCGGTACATCCGAACATCACACCTGCGGGACAGGTACAGGATGGCAACAACAACTGCCCGAGTTACACCAGGAATGCACAATCCCTCCATCAGTGCTCAGACTGTCCGCAATAGGCTGAGAGAGGCTGCACTGAGGGCTTGCAGGCCTGTTGTAAGGCAGGTCCTCACAAGACATCATCGGCAATAACGTCGCCTAAGGGCACAAACCCACTTTCGCTGGACCAGACAGGACTGGCAAAAAGTGCTCTTCACTGACGAGTCGTGGTTTTGTCTCACCAGGGGTGATGGTCGGATTCGCATTTATCGTTGAAGGAATGAGAGTTACACCGAGGCCTGTACTCTGGAGCGGGATCAATTTGGAGGTGGAGGGTCCGTCATGGTCTGGGGTGGTGTCTCACAGCACCATCGGACTGAGCTTGTTGTCATTGCTGGCAATCTCAACGCTGTGCGTTACAGGGAAGACATCCTCCCTCGTGGTACTCATCCTGCAGGCTCATCCTGACATGACACTCCAGCATGACAATGCCACCAGCCATACTGCTCGTTCTGTGCGTGATTTCCTGCAAGACAGGAATGTCAGTGTTCTGCCATGCGGCCATTTCCCCCAGAAATGTCTGGGAACTTGCAGGTGCCTTGGTGGAAGAGTGGGGTAACTTCTCACAGCAAGAACTGGCAAATCTGGTGCAGTCCATGAGGAGGAGAGGCACTGTAGTACTTATTGCAATAGGTGGCCACACCAGATACTGTCTGTTACTTTTGAGCCCCCCTTTGTTCATGGACACATTATTCCATTTCTGTTAGTCACATGTCTTTGGAACTTGTTCAGTTTATGTCAGTTGTTGAATCGTGTTATGTTCATACAAATATTTACACATGTTAAGTTTGCTGAAAATAAACGCAGTTGACAGTGAGAGGATGTTTCTTTTTTTGCTGAGTTGATATAGAAATCAAAAGGTTGCCTTCTGCAGCATGTAACGTGTTTTTGTTTCCCTTACAGTTATTTAAAATAGAACAGTCCCATAGCAGCTTATTTTTACAACGTAAAACATAAAGGAGAATTGTATCAACCAGCAAGGCATGAAGTCTAATTATTTGCTGCTGATAAATAGGCATAACACAAACTCACCATTACACTATTGTCATTCAAAATCAACCTCTTCACCCTCCTCATCACTCAGTTAGGCCTAATTTAATTGTGAACTAAGGTGCACAATTATCACACATTCATCCATTTTTCATTCATCCAATTCATCCCAAAGATGTTCAATGGGGTTGAGGTCAGGGCTCTGTGCAGGTCAGTCAAGTTCTTCCACACCGATCTCGACAAACCATTTCTATATGGATCTCGCTTTGTGCACAGAGCCATTTTCATGCTGAAACAGGAAAGGGACTTCCTCAAACTGTTGCCACAAAGTTGGAAGCACAGAATCGTCTCCAATGTCATTGTATGCTGTAGCATTAAGATTTCCCTTCACTGGAACTAAGGGGCCTAGGCCGAACCACAAAACCACCACAGGCCATTATTCCTCCCCCACTAAACTTTACAGTTGGCACTATGCATTCGGGCAGGAAGCGTTCTCCTGGCATCCGCCAAACACAGATTAATTGGTCGAACTGCCAGATGGTGAAGCGTGATTCATCACTCCAGAGAACGCCTTTCCACTGCTCCAGAGTCCAATGGAGGTGAGCTTTCCACCACTCCAGCAGACGCTTGGCATTGTGCATGGTGATTTTATGCCTCCGAGCGGCTGCTCGGCCATGTAAACCCATTTCATGAAGCTCCCGACAAACAGTTATTGTACTGATGTTGCATCCAGAGGCAGTTTGGAACACGGTAGATAGTGTTTGAACCCGAGGACGGATTCTTATTTAGTGTGCACTGTAAGTAGGCTAATGTGCTAACTATTCCTACATACCCGGTGCAAGCTAATTAGCTATGCATATAGTACAAATTATATGTATGCAACTCTTTCTGCATCTACAGAGTTGTTAGGAATGGAGAGATGTACAGTGAGCTCCGAAAAGTATTGGGACAGTGACACATTTGTTGTTGTTTTGGCTCTGTAGTCCAGCACTTTGGATATGAAATTAGGTTAAACTGCAGACTGTCAGATTTATTTTGGGGGTATTGTCATCCATATCGGGTGAACAGCTTACTCAGCACTTTTTTACATAGTTCCCCCCTTACAGTACCACTCAAAAGTTTGGACACACCTACTCATTCCATGGTTTACCTTTTTTTAAACTATTTTCTACAGATATGGAATCATCTAACTAAAAAAGTGTTAAACAAATCAAAATATATTTGAGATTCTTCAAAGTAACCCCCTTTGCCTTGATGACAGCTTTGCACACTCTTGGCATTCTCTCAGCCACCTTCATGAGGTAGTGACCTGGAATGCATTTCATTTAACAGGCCTTGTTAAAAGTTAATTTGTGGACTTTCTTTATTCTTAATGCGTTTTAGCCAGTCATTTGTGTTGTGTCAGAATATAGCCCTATTTGGTAAAAGACCAAGTCCATATTATGGCGAGAACAGCTCAAATATGTAAAGAGAAACGACAGTCCATCATTACCTTAACATGTCTAGGACAGGTTCCGCTAGCGGAAACACTCGCCAACAGCCAATGAAATTGCAGTGCGCCAAATACAAATCAACAGAAAGCTCATAAATCAAATTTCTCAAACATACAAGTATTAGGCACCATTTTAAAGATAAAATTCATGTTAATCCAGCCAGTGTCTGATTTCAAAAATGCTTTACAGTGAAAGCTCCACAAACGATTATGTTAGGTCACCACCAACTCACAGAAAAACCCAGCCATTTTTCCAGCCAAAGAGAGGAGTCACAAAAAGCACAAATAGAGATAAAATGAATCACTAACCTTTGATGATCTTCATCAGATGACACTCATAGGACTTCATTTTACACAATACATGTATGTTTTGTTCGGTAAAGTTCATATTTATATCCAAAATGTTTATTTTACATTGGCGTGTTCTGTTCACTAGTTCCAAAACATGCAGTGATATTGCAGAGAGCCACATGAATTCACAGAAATACTCTTTATAAATGTTGATGAAAATTCAAGTGTTATCAATGGAACTTTAGATACACTTCTCCTTAATGCAAACGCTGTGTCAGATTTCAAAAACACTTTACGGAAAAAGCATAAACGGCGCTCAGAGCCCAAACCAGCCAAAATAAATATCCGCCTTGTTGCGCAGTCAACATTAGTCATAAATAACATTATAAATATTAACTTACCGTTGATGATCTTCATCAGAATGCACTCCCAGGAATCACAGTTGAATGCTTGTTTTGTTCGATAATGTCCATCATTTATGTAAATTTATGTCCAAATAACTTATTTTGTTAGGGCGTTTGGTTAAGGCAGGCAGTTAACCCACTGTTCCTAGGCCGTCATTGAAAATAAGAATTTGTTCTTAACTGACTTGCCTAGTTAAATAAAGGTAAAATAAAAAATAAAATAAAAACAAATCCAAAAGCGCTTTCAGGTCCAGTCGGACGAAAAGTTCAAAAAGTTATATTACAGGTCAAAGAAACTTGTCAAACTACGTATAGAATCAATCTTTAGGATGTTTTTATCATACATGTTCAATAATGTTCCAACCGGAGAATTCCATTGTCTGTAGAAAAGCAATGGAACGAGAGATACCGCTCATGTGAAATGCGCGTGACTGAGAACGAGGCTGCTAGCAGACCCCTTAGTCAAACAGCTTCCATTCGGCCCCCCTTCACACGAGAAGCCTGAAACAACTTTCTAAAGACGGCTGACATCTAGTGGAAGCCTTAGGAAGTGCAACATAACCCATATCCCACTGTGAATTCGATAGGGGCTGAGTTCAATAACTACAAACTTCAGATCTCCCACTTCCTGTTTGGATTTCTGGTTTTCATGAGGACCGCCACAGGAAAGGAAGAGCCAGAGTTACCTCTGCTGCAGAGGATAAATTCGCTAGAGTTACCAGCCTCAGAAATTGCAGCCCACATAAATGCTTCACAGAGTTCAAGTAACAGACACATCTCAACATCAAGATATCTCAACTCAACATATGCTGGACTCTGCTGGAGTCACTTTTATAGAGAACTTTAACACCTTCTGGAAACAGAAGATACTCTACAGTCCATCCAAATCATCATGGCTCCTGGACTCTGTCATTTCTCAGTTGAAACAATGACTGGTAAATGATCCAAGACCAGCTCAGTTAATCCCTATCATTTTGACAATGAACAGTCATAATTCTGCATCAAATGTACATTATCCTAAAGGCATTGGCAAACACAACATAAGTAATTTAATTAATGTAGCCCCAATTACACAGAATACTTCTGTTAATCCTACAGCTATTGTCTACAGTAATCATGAGCCTATGAACCAGTGTTACACTGTTAGCACTAAGGCGGTGTGTCCTAGTAGGAAGACCGCTTTGTGCAGCTGACCCACCCTGCACTATTAGCTCCAATGTAAAAAACATGAGTAAGTCTACTCTGATTAACTTCCCAGTAAAGCATTAAAAACAATCAAGCAACCCAGAAAAGTGCTAAAAAATAGCCCATACTAACATACGTAGCCTAAGAAACAAGGTCCATGAAGTCAATAACTTGCTTGTAACAGATGACATTAAAATTCTGACTCTCTGAAACTCACTTAGATAATACCTTTGATGATACAGTGGTAGCAATACATGGTTATAAAATCTACCAAAAAAGACATACCTGTAAAGCTTGGGGACGATCTAATGATAAATGCTGTTGAAGTAATAAGGCTACAGTTTTATCTGCATCCCCATAATGCCCATTATTGTGGGAAGCTGCTATAGACCACCAAGTGCTAACAGTCATTATCTGGATAATATGTGTGAAATGCTTGACAATGTATGTGAAATCAAAAGAGAAGTATACTTTCTGGATTATTTAAATATTGACTGGCTATCATCAAGCTGCCCACTCAAGACAAAACGTCAAACTGTAACAAGTGCCAGCAACCTGGTTCAGGTTATCAGTCAACCTTAACAGGGTAGTTACAAACAGCACAGGAATAAAATCATCAACATGTATTGATCACATATTTACTAATGCTGCAGAAATTTGCTTTAAAGCAGTATCCAAATCCATAGGATGTAGTGATCACAGTATAATAGCCATATCTAGGAAAACCAAACTTCAAAAGGCTGGGCCTAATATAGTGTATAAGAGGTCATACAATACGTTTTGTAGTGATTCATATGTTGATGATGTAAAGAATATTTGTTGGTCTGTGGTGTGTAATGAAGAGCAACCAGAAGCTGTTTTTGACACATTTATGAAATTGCTTATTCCAGTTACTAATAAGCACTCACCCAGTAAGAAAATGACTGTAAAAACTATTGAATCCCCTTGGATTGATGAGTAATTGAAAAATATTACAGTTGAGAGGGATGAGGCAAAAGGTATGGCAAATAAGTCTGGCAGCCCAACTGATTGGCAAACGTACTGCAACTTAAGAAATTATGTGACTAAACTAAATAAAAATACAAAATAAACCATACTATGAAACAAAGATCCATTACATAAGGACTCATAGTAAAAAGCTTTGGGGCACCTTAAATTACATTTTGGGGGAAAAAAGCCATCTCAGCGCCTACATTCATTGAATCAGATGGCTCATTTATCATGAAGCCCACTGATATTGCCAACTACTTTAAGGACTTTTTCATTTGCAAGATACGCAAACTTAGGGATGACATGCCAGCAACAAACGCTAACAGTACACATCCAAGTATATCGGACCAAATTATGAAATTTCAGCCTGTTACCAATCAGCCTGTTACCGACCATTAGTAAACCATGTGGAGACCTCACCTGGCTTAACTGGTGGTTTAACAAACCTCCAAATGAGTTACAATGACATACAACACTCCTTCCATGGCTTCCAATTGCTCTTAGTAAAACTAAATGCACGCTCTTCAACCGATTGCTGCCCGAACCCGCCCCTCCGACTATCATCACTACACTGGAAGGTTCTGACTTAGAATATGTGGAGAACTACAAATACCTAGGTGTCTGGTTAGACTGTAGACTCACGTTAAGAATCTCCAATCCAAAATTAAATCTAGAATCGGCTTCTTATTTCGCAAGACAACCTCCTTCACTCATGTTGCCAAACACACCCTCGTAATACTGACTATCCTACCGATCCTTGACTTCAGCGATGTAATTTACAAAATAGCCTCCAACACTCTACTCAACAAATTGTATGCAGTCTATCACAGTGCCATCCGTTTTGTCATCAAAGCCCCATATTTTACCCACCACTGCAACCTGTATGCTCTCGTTGGCTGGCCGTTGCTACATGTTCGTTGCCAAACCCACTGGCTCCAGGTCATCTATAAGTCTTTGCTAGGTAAAGCCCCCCCATCAGCTGTCAGAGCAGCTTTCCAATCACTGCACCTGTACACAGCCCATCTGTAAATAGCCCACCCAACTACCTCATCCCCATGTTGTTATTTTTTTGCTCTTTTGCACCCCAGTATCTCTACTTGCACATCATCTGCACATCTATCACTTCAGTGTTAATGCTAAATTGTAATTATTTCACCACTATGGACTATTTATTGCCTACCTCCCTAATCTTACTACATTTGCACACAGTGTACATAGATGTTTCTATTGTGTTATTGACTGTACGTTTGTTTATCCCATGTGTAACGCTGTTGTTTTTGTCGCTTTGTTTTATCTTGGCCAGGTCTCAGTTGTAAATGAGAACTTGTTCTCAACTGGCCTACCTGGCTAAATAAAGGTTAAATAAATGTTATAAAGTAAATTCCGAAGTATACCACCCCTTTACCGGCTTCATCAATAAGTGCATCGACGACGACGTCCCCACAATGACCGTACGCACATATCTTAAACAGAAGCCATGGATTACAGGCAACATCCGCACCGAGCTAAAGGCTAGCGCTGCCACTTTCAAGGAGCGGGACACTAATCCGGACCCATTAGAGAAATCCCGCTATGCCCTCAGACGAACCATTAAACAGGCAAAATATCACTACAGGACAAAGATTGAATCCTTCTGCACCAGCTCTGATGCTCGTCGGATGTGGCAGGGCTTGCAAACTATTACAAACTACAAAAGGTAAACCCAGCCGTGAGCTGCCCAGTGATGCAAGCCTACCAGACTGACTAAATGACAACTGGCTAATGTCTTCACTGACATTTTCAACCTCTCCCTGACCCAGTCTGTAACACCTACATGTTTCAAGCAGACCACCATTGTCCCTGTAACCAAGAAAGCAAAGGTAACCTGCTTAAATTTCTACCGCACCATAGCACTCACGTGGGTATTCATAAGGTGCTTTGAAAGGCTGGTCATGGCTCACACACACACCATCTTCCCGGAAAACACTCAAATCCGCCCCAACAAATCCACAGATGACGCAATCTCAATCACACTCCACACTGCCGTTTACCACCTGGACAAGAGGTACACCTATGTGATAAGGCTGTTCATTGACTACAGCTCAGCTTGCAACACCATAGTGCCCACAAAGCTCATCACTAAGCTAAGGAACCTGGTACTAAACACCGCCCTCTGCAACTGGATACTGGACTCTGTAACGGGCCACGTCCACGTGGTAAGGGCAGGCAACACATCTGCAACACTGATCCTCAAGACAGGGGCCCTCAGGGGTGCGTGCTTAGTCCCCTTAGTCTGTACTCCCTGTTCACCCATGACTGCATGGCCAAGCACAACTCCAACACAATCATTAAGTTTTCTGATGAGACAACAGTGGTAGGCCTGGTCACCAACAATGTTGAGACAGCCTATAGGGAGATTTCAGAGAACTGGCAGTGTGGTGCCAGGACAACAGCCTTGTTCTCAACTTGAGCAAGGCAAAGGAGAGGATTATGGACTACAGGAAAAGGAGGGCCGAACACGCCCCCTTTCACATCGACGGGGCTGTAGTGGAGCGGGCAGAGAGTTTCAAGTTCATTGGTTTCCACATCACCAACAAACTATCATGGTCCGAACACACCAAGACAGTCATGAAGAGGGCATTACAAACCCTTTACCCCCAAGGAAGCTGAAAAGATTTGGCCTGGGTCCCCAGATCCTGAAAAAGTACTACGGCTGCACCATCGAGAGCATCCTGAACGGTTGCATCCCCGCCTGGTATGGCAATTTCTTGGAATCCGACAGTAAAGCGCTACAGAGGGTAGTGAGTATGGCCCAGACATCACTGGGGCCAAGCTTCCTGCCATCAAGGACATACAGTGGGGCTAAAAAGTATTTAGTCAGCCACCAATTGTGCAAGTTCTCCCACTTAAAAAGATGAGAGAGGCCTGTAATTTTCATCATAGGTACACTTCAACTATGACAGACAAAATGAGAAAAAAAATCCAGAAAATCACATTGTAGGATTTTTAATGAATTTATTTGCAAATTATGGTGGAAAATAAGTATTTGGTCAATAACAAAAGTTCTCAATACTTTGTTATGTACCCTTTGTTGGCAATGACAGAGGTCAAACGTTTTCTGTGAGTCTTCACAAGGTTTTCACACACTGTTGCTGGTATTTTGGCCCATTCCTCCATGCAGATATCCTCTAGAGCAGTGATGTTTTGGGGCTGTTGCTGGGCAACACGGACTTTCAACTCCCTCCAAGTGTTTGGGATCATTGTCATGCTGAAAGACCCAGCCACGTTTCATCTTCAATGCCCTTGCTGATGGAAGGAGGTTTTCACTCAAAATCTCACATTGCATGCCCCCATTCATTCTTTCCTTATCAGTCGTCCTGGTCCCTTTGCAGAAAAACAGCCCCAAAGCATGATGTTTCCACCCCCATGCTTCACAGTAGGTATGGTGTTCTTTGGATGCAACTCAGCATTCTTTGTCCTCCAAACACAACGAGGTGAGTTTTTACCAAAAAATTATATTTTAGTTTCATCTGTTCATATGACATTCTCCCAATCTTCTTCTGGATCATCCAAATGCTCTCTAGCAAACTTCAGACAGGCCTGGACATGTACTGGCTTAAGCAGCGGGACACGTCTGGCACTGCAGGAATTGAGTCCCTGGCAGCGTAGTGCGTTACTAATGGTAGGCTTTGTTACTTTGGTCCCAGCTCTCTGCAGGTCATTCACTAGGTCCCCCCGTGTGGTTCTGGGATTTTTGCTCACCGTTCTTGTCATCATTTTGACCCCACGGGGTGAGATCTTGTGTGGAGCCCCAGATCAAGGGAGATCAGTGGTCTTGTATGTCTTCCATTTCCTAATAATTGCTCCCACAGTTGATTTTTTCAAACCAAGCTGCTTACCTATTGCAGATTCAGTCTTCCCAGCCTGGTGCAGGTCTACAATTTTGTTTCTGGTGTCCTTTGACAGCTCTTTGGTCTTGGCCATAGTGGAGTTTGGAGTGTGACTGTTTGAGGTTGTGGACAGGTGTATTTTATACTGATAACAAGTTCAAACAGGTGCCATTAATACAGGCAACGAGTGGAGGACAGAAGAGCCTCTTAAAGAAGAAGTTACAGGTCTGTGAGAGCCAGAAATATTGCTTGTTTGTAGGTGACCAAATACTTATTTTCCACCATAATGTGCAAATAAATTCATCAAAAATCCTACAATGTGATTTTCTGGATTTTTTTCTCTCATTTTGTCTGTCATAGTTGAAGTGTACCTATGATGAATATTACAGGCCTCTCATCTTTTTAAGTGGGAGAACTTGCACAATTGGTGGCTGACTAAATACTTTTTTGCTCCACTGTATATGCTAGGTGGTGTCAGAGGAGGGCCCAAAAAATTGTCAAACACTCCAGTCACCCAAGTCATAGACTGTTCTCTACGCTACCACACCGCAAGCGCCCAGAGCGCCAATTCTAGGTCCAAAAGGCTCCTTAACAGCTTCTACCCCCAAGTCATAAAACTGCTGAACAATTAATCAAATGGTCACCGGGACTATTTACATTGACACCCCCACCCCCCTTTGTTTTTACACTGCTGCTACTCGTTGTTTATTATCTATGCATAGTCACTTTACCACTACCAACATGTGCAAATTACCTCGACTAACCATTACCCCCGCATATTGACTAAGTATTGGTACCCCCTATATATATATATATATATATATAGCCTCGTTATTGTTATTTTATTGCGTTACTTTTATTGTATTGTGAAAATATTTGTTTAACTCTATTTCTTGAACTGCATTGTTGGTTAATGTCAAGTCTACTCCACTGCTTCGGTGCTCATGGTCGCCGGTCTACTAACCACCGGCCCTGACAACCCATCATTACCCACACCTGACAACCTTCATTACGCACACCTGCCCCTCATCATTAAGCACACCTGGACTTCATCACCTCCCTGATTACTTCACCTCTGTGTTCATCAGTCCTTAGGCGTTATTTATTGTCTCTCACGTTCAGTCCACGGTTCAAGTAGATTATTTTATATCTGTTCTGTATTGAACCTACCTTCTGCACCTGCTTTCTGACTCCCGGCTTATACATAACAGAATAACACCTCAGCAAGATGGAAGTAGCAGAAGATTCAACCCTCTTCCAGATGGTTAACGAACAAGGTCATCTATTTTTATCAGCACCGCGAACAGCTGGCAAAACTGGTTACGACCATGGAGGAGGTTCTCTGCGTTCTCCATACCTATATCAAAGGTTTTCTTACCACGGGTCGTCACAGTGAGCCAGACGCCCAGCCAACCCAGCTGTCCGGCCGGGTCAGCGATGCCCGACTGTCCTTTCGAGAGAAATATGATTGTACTCAATCAAAATTATGTGGCTACCTACTCCAGTGCTCCTTCTATTTTGTCCATCAGATGGGAACCCCCACCACTGAGTGGTCCAAGGTTTCCCTGGTCATTTCCCTGCTGACCGGAGAGGCGTTGGAGTGGGCTATGACCATCTGGGAGAGAAGAGAGGAAGAGCTGGGTGCGTATGAGAGGTTCATGGCTCTGTTCAGGGCGGTCTTTGCCCATCCTCCAGATGTCAGAGAGGGAGGTGAGCTTATTTTCCAGCTCCAGCAGTGTGCCCAAACCACTGCAGAGTACACCCTCACCTTTTGCACGGTGGCAGCCTTCAGCAGATGGAATGAGCCAGCAAGCCGCAATCTTTTCCACAATGGACTGTGCGAGGAAGTCCAAATGAAGTTGGAATGTCAGGATGACAACATATCCTTGTACGCTCTCCTCTCAATGGCCATCCATCTGGATAACGTTCTTCGGGAGCGCCAGTGTCCACCTCGCAACTCGTTTCCCTCCATTGGCTGTCATGAGACAGAGCATAGACCCATGAAGGTTCACCGGAGACAGCTGGGGCTCTGTCCCTACTGCGACCAGGAGGGGAACCAGCTTCAGCAGTCTCCGGTGCACCCTAATCCGGGGTCCACTGGAGCAGAGGGGCGGCCCTGTGATCTTCCGTCTTCCAGGGTAGGCGTGTTTATCCATTATCGTTGTTTTCCGCCAAACCTTTTATGGTTCCTATTTCACTGGCTGGCTGTCCCTCAAGTGTTGTCTCCACAGCTCTAGTAGACACAAGTGCCACTGGGAACTTTATCGACCAGGCCCTCGCCTCCTCCCTGAATTTAACATCATATCTGCTCTCCTTTTCCTGTCCAAGCACCTGTACACAAGGTAATCCTCGGCCTCAAATGCCTCCAACGTCACAACCCCATCATGGTCGAGCACGAAAATCACTACCTGGGGTCCAGGATGTCAGAAGACCTGCTTCTCTGTATACTGTGGTTCCACGCCGGTTGAGAGTACTGTGAGTGCCCACCAGCCCATCAATCAATTCTCCCGTATCATTGGCCCCGTGTTTTGGGACGTAGTTGTGGACATCCGCAAGGCTCTGGAGATGGAACCTGCTCCTGTTACCTGCCCTCCAGAAACCATCTACGTTCCCTTGGGGGTTAGAAATCTGCTGTTGACCTGGGCACACACATCCCTCGCAGCTGGACACCCAGGAATCACCCGCACCACCCAATCCCTCTCAGAAAAGTACTGGTGGCCCACCTTGGCACAGGATATCGCCCATTATGTCATCTCATGTTCCATATGTACCCAGTCCAAATCCTCCCGGCACGAACTCCTTCCCGTGCCACAGCGACCATGGTCTCATCTGTCCATTGATTTCATCACTGATCTCCCCTCTTCTGATGGTTACACTACTATTATGGTTTTTGTGGACGATTTTCTAAATCCTGTCATTTTATCCCTCTCTCTGGTCTCTCTACCGCTATCCAGGTCGCTGATGCACTGTTCTAGCATGTGGAGCACTATGGCTCTATGGCCTTCCGGATAACGTCATCTCCGACCGTGACCCCCAATTCACATCATGGGTATGTAGAAGCTGGGTGTCACGGTCAGCCTCCCTTCCGGGGACCAGCCTCAGTCCAACGGGCATGTGGAGAGGATGAACCAGGAGCTGGGAGGTTCCTTGGGAGTCCCTGTCAGAACCGGCAGGGCTAGTGGACCCGGTTCCTTCCCTGGGCGGAATACACCAAGAACTCACTTCGTCGCTCCTCCACCAGGCTGTCTCGCTTCCAGTGCATTCTGGGGTACCAGCCGGCCCTGGCCCCATGGACCCCGAGCCAGACCAAAGACCCTGCAGTGGACGAGTGATTCCGGTGCACAGAGGAGGTTTGGAACGCATCCCACGTGAGGCTCCAACAAGCCACATGTGACAGAAGGAGCAGGCGGACAGCCACCACAGTGAGGCTCCCATGTTCCATTCTGGTGATTGCGTCTGGCTCTCCACCAGGAACCTCCTGCTCCACCTGCCCTGCCGGAAGCTGAGCCCTCGGTTTGTGGGGCCTTTCAAAGTCCTCCGGAGGGTCAATGAGGTAACATACCATTTACAGCTCCCCACTAACTACCGGATTTCACAATATTTTCATGTTTCCCTCAGGCCAGGGTTCCTGGTCCCCTGGCTGATGCCGTCCCCCACGACACCCCTCCACCACCCCTGGACATCAAGGGAGGCCCCGCCTATACTGTCAGATCGCTACTGGACTCCGGACATCATGGGAGTCGACTACAGTACCTGGTGGACTTGGGAGGGGTACGGTCCAGGGGAGCGGTGTTGGGTTCCTGTGGACGCATTCTAGTCCCAACACCATCCGAGATTTCCACCTTCTCAGTCCGGACCGGCCTGCTCCTCCCCCTCGGGGCCGTCCCTCTGGCCGGTGACGTAGTAAGGCTGGAGCCGCACGTTGGGAGGGTAATCACGTCTACTCCTGCTCCACCACCCCGGTGCTCGACATCGCTGGTTTACTAATCACCGATCCTGGCAACCCATGATTACACACACCTGGCACACATGCGCCTCATCATTAGGCAGACATGAACTTCATCACTTTCCTGATTACTTACCCTTTATTTAGCCCTCTGTGTTCATCAATCCTTAGGGGTTAGTGATTGTCTCTCACATTCAGTACTCTTCACATGTTTGTGCTTTTGTAACTTTTGTAACTTTTGCACCTGCTTTCTGATTCCCAGCGTATACGTAATATTTAGGGGTGTGAAAGTAAGCATTTCACCGGCAAATAGGGCTACCTAATGTTAGTTCCCTCACTTCCAAGGCAGTTATAGTCAATGAACTGATCGTAATCTTGATGTAATTGGCCTGACTGATACATGGCTTAAACCTGATGAATTTGCTCTGTTAAATGAGGCCTCACCTCCTGGTTACACTAGTGACCATATCTCCAGTGCATCCCGCAAAGGCGGAGGAGTTGCTAACATTTACGATATCAAATTTCAATTTACAAAAAAAAAAAAATGTTTTCGTATTTTGAGCTTCTAGTCATGAAATCTATGCAGCCTACTCAATCACGTTTTATAGCTACAATTTACAGGCCTCCTGGGCCATATACAGCGTTCCTCACTTAGTTCCCTGAATTCCTATCGGACCTAGCAGATAATATTCACATTTTTAATTACTTTAATATTCACATGGAAAAGTCCACAGACCCACTCCAAAAGGCTTTCGGAGCCATCATCGACTCAGTGGGTTTTGTCCAACATGTCTCTGGACCTACTCAATGCCACAGTCATACTCTGGACCTAGTTTTGTCCCATGGAATAAATGTTGTGGATCTTAATGTTTTTCCTCATAATCCTGGACTATCGGACCACCATTTTATTATGTTTGCAATCGCAACACATAATCTGCTCAATCCCCAACCAAGGATCATCAAAAGTCGTGCTATAAATTCTCAGACAACCCAAAGATTTCTTGAAGACCTTCCAGACTCCCTCTGCCAACCCAAGGATGCCAGAGGACAAAAATCAGTTAACCACCTAACTGAGGAACTCAATTTAACCTTGTGCAATACCCTAGATGCAGTCGCACACATAAAAACATTTGTCATATGAAACTAGCTCCCTGGTATACAGAAAATACCCGAGCTCTGAAGCAAGTTTCCAGAAAATTGGAACGGAAATGGTGCCACACCAAACTGGAAGTCTTCCGACTAGCTTGGAAAGACAGTTCCGTGCAGTATCGAAGAGCCCTCACTGCTGCTCGATCATCCTGTTTTTCCAAATTAATTGAGGAAAAAAGAACAATCCAAAATGCATTTTTGATACTGTCGCAAAGCTAACTAAGCGAGGATGGCTTTCACTTCAGCAGTAATAAATTCATGAAGTTCTCTAAGGAAAAGATCATGATCATTGGAAAGCAAATTACGGACTCCTCTTTAAATCTGCGTATTCCTCCAAAGCTCAGTTGTCCTGAGTCTGCAATACTCTGCCAGGACATAGGATCAAGAGACGCTCAAGTGTTTTGTACTATATCTCTTGACACAATGATGAAAATAATCATGGCCTCTAAACCTTCAAGCTGCATTCTGGACCCTATTCTAACTAAACTACTGAAAGAGCTGCTTCCTGTACTTGGCCCTCCTATGTTGAACATAATAAACATCTCTCTATCCACCGGATGTGTATCAACCTCACTAAAAGTGGCAGAAATAAAGCCTCTCTTGAAAAAGCCAAACCCTGACCCAGAAAATATAAAAAAATATCGGCCTATATCGAGTCTCCCGTTCCTCTCAGTTTTTTGAAAAAGCTGTTGCAACTCACTGGCACTTCCTGTCTCAGCCTCCAGTATTTATGCTGCAGTAGTTTGTGTCGGGGGGCTAGGGTTAGTCTGTTATATCTGGAGTATTTCTCCTGTCTTATCCGGTGTCCTGTGTGAATTTAAGTATACTCTCTCTAATTCTCTTTCTCTCTTTCTTTCTTTCTTTCTCTTTCTTTCTTTCTTTCTTTCTCTCTCTCTCTCTCAGAGGACCTGAGCCCTAGGACCATGCCTCAGGACTACCTGGCATGATGACTCCTTGCTGTCTCCAGTCCACCTGGCCATGCTGCTCCAGTTAACTGTTCTGCCTGCGGCTATGGAACCCTGACCTGTTCACCGGACGTGCTACCTGTCCCGGACCTGCTGTTTTCAAATCTCTAGAGACAGCAGGAGTGGTAGAGATACTCTTAATGATCGGCTATGAAAAGCCAACTGCCATTTACTCCTGAGGAGCTGACCTGTTGCACCCTCGACAACTACTGTGATTATTATTATTTGACCATGCTGGTCATTTATGAACATTTGAACATCTTGTCCATGTTCTGTTATAATATCCACCCGGCACAGCCAGAAGAGGACTGGCCACCCAGTTCCTCTCTAGGTTCCTCCCTAGGTTTTGGCCTTTCTAGGGAGTTTTTCCTAGCCACGGTGCTTCTACACCTTCATTGCTTGCTGTTTGGGGTTTTTGGCTGGATTTCTGTACAGCACTTTGAGATATCAGCTGATGTAAGAAGGGTTATATAAATACATTTGATTTGAGGGGCTAGGAGTTGGTTTGGAATGTAGGGTATAGCTTTATTGTATTAAACATGGCGTACATGCCCATGTGACATTTCTAACCACTTAAATTAGTATACAGTGTGCAGCGAGGAATACACTTCAGGGATGTAGTAAAGGTAAAGGCCATCTTAAATAAATGCATATATTCACACACAGGAGAACACTTGCAAACACGCAAACATACATGCCACATAGACAATGCATTTGCAAACATGTACACAGTCAAGCACATTGCAGAGATAATTATTTTGGTTGCCCTATAGGACCGTACATCACACTCACACACAATACTCGCTTCCATGCTGATAGAAGACATCTAATTTGCTTCCTCCGTGTTTCCATGGTGACCAGAGCACATTCATATTTTCCAAGGTGAGCAAAGAAAGTTTTGCTGGATTGTATGTTTTGTGAAAGCTTTTTTTCTGATTGTCCGAGAGAAAATAAAAGAGTGATTTACTGTGCAAATGAAACATTTCCTTACCCATGAACTTGATGCCCAGTTCATCAGCTGCTCCATCCAAGGACACAGAGCATAAGAGAGGGAGAAAGAAAGAAAGAGAGACACAGAGGGGGAAGAGATGGAGAAAAAGTAAGGTAGAGCGATATACACAGAGAGATGGAGATGGGCAGAGGGAGAAGGAAAGGGGGAGAGAAAGAGAGTGGGAAGACAATACAGCGTTATTGAACAGCGTTATATGAAACACAGTCATAACCCTCACTCATGATTTACCCACTGGAGCACTGCAGCTATATTACTAGAACCTCCCTAAAATCCATTTTCTTTAAAAAAAAACTTTTTTTCAAACATATAAATATTGTTATTGAGACAGACAATAGGCTTTACAGACCTAAAATGCCTTGCATGTTCCAAGTCCACAAAATAGGGATGTTTTGGGTGGACAGAGGTTAATTGTGACGTAGGTACTAGTATAAAAATAGTTGCTGAGTAGCATAACCAGTCAAGGGTGGGGAGAAGGGGGAGGTGAAGACTTCAATGAAAGATGACAATGTCATTGAAAGATGACAATGTCATGGTTTGTTATGTGATTGAAATTTGCTCCGTCTGGCCTTGATTTAGTTTTCATCCCAGCCAGCGATAATTTTTCGTTCCCCACTTCTCTGACCCCAACCTTATGTTTATTTCAATATTAATGTTAGTTATCCCCAGTTCTTCTGTTCACAAGACTGTCAGTAAATACACACACACACACACACACACACACACACACACACACACACACCCCTCTCTCCCTGCATTCAAATATTTTCTAATAATCTCTGAGCTGGGGTGATAGATAAAGAGGAGCACTTGTGTTCCCTTCATCCTGACGTGGCCCTCCCCCTTTTCACGGCACTGTAATATATTCTCATTTAAATTCAAATGAACCCTCACACTTAATTGCTTTTCTGACAGAGGTGGTCTCGGTTTTAAAGTAGAATGTGGTTAGCAGGGCCTAGTGACAGATTATTTAGTTGCCACAGTCACAGAGAGAAGAAAAACTCAGACAGCATGAAAACAGTCTGTTAGATGGATTTTGACTGTATCACAGGAAAATGTGTCAAATGTCATACTAGTCATAGTTCCTTAATATACGTTGTTTCCCAGAAAATAAATGTATGTTACAATTTACAATAAAGTTATCTTTATAAAGGGTACCTTTAATGTAAAGTGTTGCCGAAATGTAAAATGGCCAAACAATTAAAACACATTGTATATACACACTGTTTTTTTTTTTTACAGTATTATACAATAAAACTAACAGTAAAGTGCTGTATTAATTATTTACAGTAAATTGCGTACAGAGCCAAAATCACACGGAGAGAAGCCCATCAATGGGGCAGCAGGTAGCCTAGTGGTTAGAGTGTTGGACTAGTAACCGAAAGGTGGCAAAAGCAAATCAAATCAAATTTTATTTGTCACATACACATGGTTAGCAGATGTTAATGCGAGTGTAGCGAAATGCTTGTGCTTCTAGTTCCGACAATGCAGTAATAACCAACAAGTAATCTAACTTACAATTCCAAAACTACTGTCTTGTACACAGTGTGAGGGGATAAAGAATATGTACATAAGGATATATGAATGAGCGATGGTACAGAGCAGCATAGGCAGATACAGTAGATGGTATCGAGTACAGTATATACATATGAGATGAGTATGTAAACAAAGTGGCATAGTTAAAGTGGCTAGTGATACATGTATTACATAAGGATACAGTCGATGATATAGAGTACAGTATATACGTATGCATATGAGATGAATAATGTAGGGTAAGTAACATTATATAAGGTAGCATTGTTTAAAGTGGCTAGTGATATATTTACATAATTTCCCATCAATTCCCATTATTAAAGTGGCTGGAGTTGAGTCAGTGTCAGTGTGTTGGCAGCAGCCACTCAATGTTAGTGGTGGCTGTTTAACAGTCTGATAGCCTTGAGATAGAAGCTGTTTTTCAGTCTCTCGGTCCCAGCTTTGATGCACCTGTACTGACCTCGCCTTCTGGATGATAGCGGGGTGAACAGGCAGTGGCTCGGGTGGTTGATGTCCTTGATGATCTTTATGGCCTTCCTGTGACATCGGGTGGTGTAGGTGTCCTGGAGGGCAGGTAGTTTGCCCCCGGTGATGCGTTGTGCAGACCTCACTACCCTCTGGAGAGCCTTACGGTTGAGGGCGGAGCAGTTGCCGTACCAGGCGGTGATACAGCCCGCCAGGATGCTCTCGATTGTGCATCTGTAGAAGTTTGTGAGTGCTTTTGGTGACAAGCCGAATTTCTTCAGCCTCCTGAGGTTGAAGAGGCGCTGCTGCGCCTTCTTCACAATGCTGTCTGTGTGAGTGGACCAATTCAGTTTGTCTGTGATGTGTATGCCGAGGAACTTAAAACTTGCTACCCTCTCCACTACTGTTCCATCGATGTGGATAGGGGGGTGTTCCCTCTGCTGTTTCCTGAAGTCCACAATCATCTCCTTAGTTTTGTTGACGTTGAGTGTGAGGTTATTTTCCTGACACCACACTCCGAGGGCCCTCACCTCCTCCCTGTAGGCCGTCTCGTCATTGTTGGTAATCAAGCCTACCACTGTTGTGTCGTCCGCAAACTTGATGATTGAGTTGGAGGCGTGCGTGGCCACGCAGTCGTGGGTGAACAGGGAGTACAGGAGAGGGCTCAGAACGCACCCTTGTGGGGCCCCAGTGTTGAGGATCAGCGGGGAGGAGATGTTGTTGCCTACCCTCACCACCTGGGGGCGGCCCGTCAGGAAGTCCAGTACCCAGTTGCACAGGGCGGGGTCGAGACCCAGGGTCTCGAGCTTGATGACGAGCTTGGAGGGTACTATGGTGTTGAATGCCGAGCTGTAGTCAATGAACAGCATTCTCACATAGGTATTCCTCTTGTCCAGATGGGTTAGGGCAGTGTGCAGTGTGGTTGAGATTGCATCGTCTGTGGACCTATTTGGGCGGTAAGCAAATTGGAGTGGGTCTAGGGTGTCAGGTAGGGTGGAGGTGATATGGTCCTTGACTAGTCTCTCAAAGCACTTCATGATGACGGAAGTGAGTGCTACGGGGCGGTAGTCGTTTAGCTCAGTTACCTTAGCTTTCTTGGGAACAGGAACAATGGTGGCCCTCTTGAAGCATGTGGGAACCGCAGACTGGTATAGGGATTGATTGAATATGTCCGTAAACACACCGGCCAGCTGGTCTGCGCATGCTCTGAGGGCGCGGCTGGGGATGCCGTCTGGGCCTGCAGCCTTGCGAGGGTTAACACGTTTAAATGTCTTACTCACCTCGGCTGCAGTGAAGGAGAGACCGCAAGTTTTCGTTGCAGGCCGTGTCAGTGGCACTGTATTGTCCTCAAAGCGGGCAAAAAAGTTATTTAGTCTGCCTGGGAGCAGGACATCCTGGTCCGTGACTGGGCTGGATTTCTTCCTGTAGTCCGTGATTGACTGTAGACCCTGCCACATGCCTCGTGTCTGAGCCGTTGAATTGAGATTCTACTTTGTCTCTGTACTGACGCTTAGCTTGTTTGATAGCCTTGCGGAGGGAATAGCTGCACTGTTTGTATTCGGTCATGTTACCAGACACCTTGCCCTGATTAAAAGCAGTGGTTCGCGCTTTCAGTTTCACACGAATGCTGCCATCAATCCACGGTTTCTGGTTAGGGAATGTTTTAATCGTTGCTATGGGAACGACATCTTCAACGCACGTTCTAATGAACTCGCACACCGAATCAGCGTATTCGTCAATGTTGTTGTCTGACGCAATACGGAACATGTCCCAGTCCACGTGATGGAAGCAGTCTTGGAGTGTGGAGTCAGCTTGGTCGGACCAGCGTTGGACAGACCTCAGCGTGGGAGCCTCTTGTTTTAGTTTCTGTCTGTAGGCAGGGATCAACAGAATGGAGTCGTGGTCAGCTTTTCCGAAAGGGGGGCGGGGCAGGGCCTTATATGCGTCGCGGAAGTTAGAGTAACAATGATCCAAGGTCTTTCCACCCCTGGTTGCGCAATCGATATGCTGATAAAATTTGGGGAGTCTTGTTTTCAGATTAGCCTTGTTAAAATCCCCAGCTACAATGAATGCAGCCTCCGGATAAATGGTTTCCAGTTTGCAAAGAGTCAAATAAAGTTCATTCAGAGCCAACGATGTGTCTGCTTGGGGGGGGATATATACGGCTGTGATTATAATCGAAGAGAATTCTCTTGGTAGATAATGCGGTCTACATTTGATTGTGAGGAATTCTAAATCAGGTGAACAGAAGGATTTGAGTTCTTGTATGTTTCTTTCATCACACCATGTCACGTTAGTCATAAGGCATACGCCCCCGCCCCTCTTTTTACCAGAAAGATGTTTTTTCCTGTCTGCGCGATGCGTGGAGAAACCTGTTGGCTGCACCGCTTCGGATAGCGTCTCTCCAGTAAGCCACGTTTCCGTGAAGCAAAGAACGTTACAGTCTCTGATGTCCCTCTGGAATGCTACCCTTGCTCGGATTTCATGAACCTTGTTGTCAAGAGACTGGACATTGGCAAGAAGAATGCTAGGGAATGGTGCACGGTGTGCCCGTCTCCGGAGTCTGACCAGAAGACCGCCTCGTTTCCCTCTTTTTCGGAGTAGTTTTTTTGGGTCGCTGCATAGGATGCACTCCGTTGTCCTGTTTGTAAGGCAGAACACAGGATCCGCTTCGCGAAAAGCGTATTCTTGGTCGTACTGATGGTGAGTTGACGCTGATCTTATATTCAGTAGTTCTTCTCGACTGTATGTGATGAAACCTAAGATGACCTGGGGTACTAATGTAAGAAATAACACGTAAAAAAACAAAAAACTGCATAGTTTCCTAGGAACGCGAAGCGAGGCGGCCATCTCTGTCGGCGCCGGAAGTGCCGAGTTTACAAGGTGAAGTGCTGAGTTTACAAGGTGAACATCTGTCGTTCTGCCCCTGAACAAGGCAGTTAACCCTTTGTTCCAAGGCCGTCATTGAAAATAATAATTTGGTCTTAACTGACTTACCTAGTTAAATAAAGGTAAAATAAAATAAAAACTAAAAATGGCGTGAAATGTGCGTATGAGAGTAGCGTGTCAATTCACATGCACTACATATGCACTACACATGCACTACACATGCACAATTCATATGCCAAAGTAATTCTCATGAAAATACATAATATACAGTTATATATGTTCGCTATGTAGCCCCAGGGAGTTGTTGTGAGTTCCTTTTGATTCACCTTGGATGTCCTACTGGAGCTGTGCTAAAAGGTTGTTTCTTTGCTAGCTCACAAGGATGTTGTAGCTAATAAACCCAAGTAGTTTATAAACAACTAAGTCTTGTTCTTCTACATAAACAGTATTCTCTCTTGAAATCGGAGTCCTCAAGTTTTCCAGCCATAGCCTGACTATATGCCGATCAAAATCATACAATGGTTTTCAAATATGTAGCCTATTTGTGTACTTAGAATACGGAAGATCATAACAATTCATTTTCTACCAACAACCAAACCAACGCAATTTATTTTACCAGTAGACGTGAGAAACGTAGACTTGCTTTATGATTTGAAGGACTATGACGCAGTTGGCTCATGTGGCCTGTCCGATTTCTCTCATTCACTCATATGCATTCTATTTCCAACGTGAGCACCCTTGTTCGCGCTCGTAAAAAAATGCTTTTCATTTGAATTGAGCTTAACTGGTAAATTATTCCCTAAATTCCAAATAAAAGTTTGTTTAACAATACATTAATGTAAAGAAGTGGCTGTATTTTGAATGATACTGTAACCCCACAGAATACGGTACCTCACTGTATTTTTAAAGCACCTAAAACTTTTGAGCACTACTGGGTGCATGGTATTGTTGCTTCTGGCTCATTAACCTATTTTGAGGCGAGACTTGTAAGATGCTACATTTGTTGCACACTTTAGTGAGAGTCTATAACTGATGCAGTGCCAGTCAAAAGTTTGGACACACCTACTCATTCAAGGGTTTTTCTTTATTTTCACTATTTTTTTACGACATCAAAACTATGACGTAACACATATCATGTAATGGAATCATGTAGTAACCAAAAAAGTGTGAAACAAATCTAAATTTATTTGAGATGAGATTCTTCAAAGTAGCCACCCTTTGCCTTGATGGCAGATTTGCACACTCTTGGCAGTCTCTCAACCAGCTTCATTACTGGAATTCATTTCAACAGGACTGCCTTTTTAAAAGTACATTTGTGGAATTTCTTCCTTCTTATTGTGTTTGAGCCAATCGGTTGTGTTGCGACAAGGTAGGGTTGGTAAACAGAAGATAGACCTATTTGGTAAAATACAAGTCCATTTTATGTCAAGAACAACTCAAATAAGCAAAGTAAAATGACAGAATGTCAGTTGTCATGACTCTCCTGTGAAGAGCCGGAGGATCGGGTTATGTGGGTCCGCTCTACAGCGCCCTCTCCCTCCGCATAGGGGGAGAGGGGTGAAGTTGGTAGTTTTATGACGATTGTAAATACCTTGTAGAAGCTCTGCCTTTGGGCTTTGCAAGAGGGGAATGAAACCTCTTTGTTACAAGGAGAATCCTCCTGCCAAAACTCCTGTCAAAAGGGTGAATAATGAAACAATATTTCTGTAATACAAACAGTTGGAATGGTCCGTGCGTACTGAAAGAACAATTATGTAAGATCAGTTGTTGTTGTCACGGATCCCCCTGGTACTGCTGCTCATTCCGTTCACCAGCTCCGGAGGTCTACGTCACCCGCCTTCTAGGCGTCACTGAATTGGATTCATTATCACCAACCCCAGACCGTCTTGTCTCATTACGCACACTTGGTTTCCATTTCCCCTGATTAGTATGTGCCCTCCGTTCCCCATTGTCCTTGTCGATTATTGTCCCCATGTCCGCTGGTCTTGTGAGTACCTGTGCTCTGTTGTATCAGCTTTCGTGCTACGTGTTATTGTGCTCTTGTTAATACGGGTCTCATCCTGTGTATTGGTTAGGGGTTTACAACTCGCTCTTTTGTTTGGGTTGCATCCCTGTGTTATATATATATATATATACAGTGGGGAGAACACGTATTTGATGTACTGCCAATTTTGCAGGTTTTCCTACTTACAAAGCATGTAATTTTTATCATAGGTACACTTCAACTGTGAGAGACGGAATCTAAAACAGAAATCCAGAAAATCACATTGTATGATTTTAAAGTAATTAATTTGCATTTTATTGCATGACATAAGTATTTGATCACTTACCAACCAGTAAGAATTCCGGCTCTCACAGACCTGTTCGTTTTTTTTTAAGAAGCCCCCCTGTTCCCCACTCATTATCTGTATTAACTGCACCTGTTTGTTACCTGTATAAAAGACACCTGTCCACACACAATCAAACAGACTCCAACCTCTCCACAATGGCCAAGACCAGAGAGCTGTGTAAGGACATCAGGGATAAAATTGTAGACCTGCACAAGGCTGGGATGGGCTACAGGACTATAGGCAAGCAGCTTGGTGAGAAGGCAACAACTGTTGCCGCAATTATTAGAAAATGGAAAAAGTTCAAGATGACGGTCAATCACCCTCGGTCTGGGGCTCCATGGAAGATCTCACCTCGTGGAGCATTAATGATCATGAGGAAGGTGATGGATCAGCCCAGAACTACACGGCAGGACCTGGTCAATGACCTGAAGAGAGCTGGGACTACAGTCATTAAGAAAACCATTAGTAACACACTACGCCGTCATGGATTAAAATCCTGCAGCACAGATAAGGTCCCCTTGCTCTAGCCAGTGCATGTCCGGTCCCGTCTGAAGTTTGCCAATGACCATCTGGATGATCCAGAGGAGGAATGGGAGACGGTCATGGGGTCTGATGAGACAAAAATAGAGCTTTTTGGTCTAAACTCCACTCGCTGTGTTTGGAGGAAGAAGAAGGATGAGTACAATCCCAAGAAGGTGTAGTGGATCAAACAGGCTTTACAAATGGACATTCGACATATATGGACGGAATTAATCATACAAAAGGACCAACCACTACTAAAAGACACCAATAAGAAGAAGACACTAACTTGGGCCAAGAAACACGAACAATGGACATTAGACATGTGAAAACCTGTCCTTTGGTCTGATGCGTCCAAATTTGAGATTTTTGGTTCCAACCGCCGTGTCTTTGTGAGACGCAGAGCAGGTGAACGGTTATCTCTGCATGTGTGGTTCCCACTGTGAAGCATGGAGGAGGTGTGGGGGTGCTTTGCTGGTGACACTGTTTGTGATTTATTTAGAATTCAAGGCATATTTAACCAGCATGAAGACCACAGCATTCTGCAGCGATACGGCATCCCATCTGGTTTGGGCTTAGTGGGACTATCATTTTGTTTTTCAACAGGACAATGACCCAACACACCTCCAGGCTGTGTAAGGGCTATTTGACCAAGAAGGAGAGTGAAGGAGTAAAGCATCAGGTGACCTGGCCTCCACATCTCCCGACCTCAACCCAATTGAGATGGTTTGGGATGGGTTGGACTGCAGAGTGAAGGAAAAGCAGCCAACATGTGCTCAGCGTAATATATTTTTATTTGTTTAGCACTTCTTTGGATACTACATGATTCCATATGTGTTATTTCATGGTTTTAATATCTTCACTATTATTCTACAATGTATCATTTTGGGGGGGATTGTGCAGAGCATTATGGTGGTTCTACGTGTTGAGAAGCTTGGTGACATTTTTTGGATAGAGATTAAGAGTGAAGAGTGATAGTTGAGCATTTCTTTTTAAATTTGGGGGCCTGGAGTTTTTTTCTGAAATGTTTTTAAACCATGTGACCTAATTAGGAAAAACTGGTCCCATAGCCCATGTAAACAACTGATTAATCACGGTCATACTTTATAGGGTCCAGAGTTTTCCTAGTTAGGTTAACATATAATGAAAAACACCAGGCCCCAGGGGGTCAAAATTGTCCCACTGCTCTGGGACTTATGGTGCCACAAGTCTGCTTGTATTTGTCAGTTATCATCAGGTATATCAGGGCTTTTATCAGGAGCGTTTCTTGGTGTCGTGTGGGCGAAATGCGCAGTCTGTGTTTGACATTATGCATTTTGAGATGTCAGTTTAACTTCATAGAGAAACTCGTTGTCCAAACCTACGATGGCGCAGCTGTAATGGAATGTATCTGCTATTTGTTTTCCAGCTAAGTCCCCTCCTGTTCCTTGATTTAAGAAGTGATGACCACTCCACTCCACTACCATTGTAAACTCTCTCCTGACATGAACTGAAGCCACGTTTCATGTGCCCACTCATCCACTGGCACATTGAATGTTTCCTCTCCAAGCACTGTGTACCCCTATTAATTTTCTCTCATTACTGTATGTAGAGTCAATCACATACACAAAAACAATCACGTTATTACACATCAATAATTTTGCTCCTTGCTTGGACTAACTCATTCTTAGCTCTTTTGTCTAACTGTGCAGTAGTGTGTTGTGTTATTGTCTTCCTAGTCATATCCTGTCCTGCACTGGTCAAGCCTCTGAACACCTTAACTCATGACTCATACCCTCTATCAATCAGTGCTGTGATCCCTTTCCAACAATGTAAGTAGCACTCTTATTCCCATTCCCCATAATATTGTGCTATAAATGTGTTTATTAAATGCTTTGGGTTAAAATAATTAGTCTTTGACGATTTTTGAAAAACACTGTTGTTTCCATGCGTTCTGCGCCTGTACCGTGGGTCTCCCATCCTCCTCAAATTTTCAAGTCACCAGCCAACTGGATGAGCTAATGCTAAGATATTTGCCAGCTATGTGTGGCTCCATGTTTGATGACATCATACAATGCATTCTGGTTGTCACGTAAGCGTCTGTCAGACCAAAGATGTTATAACAAGTTTACATGACTGACTTATGGTGCTTTCAAGACAACTGGGAACTTGGAAAAATACGAGGTCAAATCATGTCAGTGATCTTCAGGTCAGAGCTTTAGAAAGAGGCCCGAGTTCCCAAGTTGGAATTCCCAGTTGGATGACCTTTAAAAAAAAAATCCCAATCAGATACCATTTGTTTCCGAGTTCCCAGTTGTCTTGTACGCACTGAAGTCGGAAGTTGGAGATTTCCGAGTTCTCAGTTCCCAGTTGTTTTGAACGCGGCATTAGATTGTAACTATGGTACCTCAGGTTTGCCCACTCTGACACCCCTTTCCAGGGGTTTTATTTGTATTTAGTGTAACTTCTCCTGTGTTTGCCCCCCATTTATTGATAACTAAAAACATTTCTCTTAAGAAACTAGCTCCCTGGTATACAGAAAATACCCGAGCTCTGAAGCAAGCTTCCAGGAAATTGGAACGGAAATGGTGCCACACCAAACTGGAAGTCTTCCGACTAGCTTGGAAAGACAGTACTGTGCAGTATCGAAGAGCCGTCACTGCTGCTCGATCATCCTATTTTTCCAACTTAATTGAGGAAAATAAGAACAATCCGAAAATATTTTTGATACTGTCGCAAAGCTAACTAAAAAAAAAGCATTTCCCAAGTGAGGATGTCTTTCACTTCAGCAGTAATATATTCATGAACTTCTTTGAGGAAAAGATCATGATTATTACAAAGCAAGTTACGGACTCCTCTTTAAATCTGCGTATTCCTTCAAAGCTCAGTTGTCCTGAGTCTGCACAACTCTGCCAGGACATAGGATCGAGAGACACTCAAGTGTTTTAGTGCTATATCTCTTGACACAATGATGAAAATAATCATGGCCTCTAAACCTTCAAGCTGCAAACTGGACCCTATTCCAACTAAATTACTGAAAGAGCTGCTTCCTGTGCTTCGCCCTCCTATGTTGAACATAATAAAACGGCTCTCTATCCACCTGATGTATACCAAACTCACTAAAAGTGGCAGTAATAAAGCCTCTCTTGAAAAAGCCAAACCTTGACCCAGAAAAGCTAAAAAACTATCGGCCTATATCGAATCTTCCATTCCTCTCAAAACTTTTAGAAAAAGCTGTTGCGCAGCAACTCATTGCCTTCCTGAAGACAAACAATGTATACGAAATGCTTCAGTCTGGTTTTAGACCCCATCATAGCACTGAGAATGCACTTGTGAAGGTGGTAAATTACCTTTTAATGGCATCAGACCGAGGCTCTGCATCTGTCCTCGTGCTCCTAGACCTTAGTGCTGCCTTTGATACCATCGATCACCATATTCTTTTGGAGAGATTGGAAACCCAAATTGGTCTACAGGGACAAGTTCTGGCCTGGTTTAGATCTTATCTGTCGGAAAGTTATCAGTTTGTCTCTGTGAATGGTTTGTCCTCTGGCAAATCAACTGTAAATGTCAGTGTTCCTCAAGGTTCCGTTTTAGACCACTATTGTTTTCACTATATATTTGACCTCTTGGGGGATGTCATTCGAAAACATAGTGTTAACTTTCACTTCTAAGCGGATGACACACAACTGTACATTTCAATGAAACATGCTGAAGCCCCAATTGCCCTCGCTAGAAGGCTGTGTTAATGACATAAGGAAGTGGATGGCTGCAAACGTTCTACTTTTAAACTCGGACAAAACAGAGATGCTTGTTCTAGGTCCCAAGAAACAAAGAGGTCTTCTGTTTAATCTGACAATTAATCTTAATGGTTGTACAGTCGTCTCAAATAAAACTGTGAAGGACCTCGGCGTTACTCTGGACCCTGATCTCTCTTTGACGAACATAACAAGACTGTTTCAAGGACAGCTTTTTTCCATCTATGTAACATTGCAGAAATCAGAAACTTTGTCCAAAAATTATTAATCCATGCTTTTGTTACTTCTAGGTTAGACTACTGCAATGCTCTACTTTCCGGCTACCCGGATAAAGCACTAAATAAACTTCAGTTAGTGCTAAATACGTCTGCTAGAATCCTGACTAGAACCAATTTTTTGTATCATATTACTCCAGTGCTAGCCTCCCTACACTAGCTTCCTGTTAAGGCAAGTGTTGATTTCAAGGTTTTACTGCTAACCTACAAAGCATTACATGGGCTTGCTCCTACCTATCCCTCTGATTCGGTCTTGCCGTACATACCTACACGTATGCTACGGTACGCACAAGACGCAGGCCTCCTAATTGTCCCTAGAATTTCTAAGCAAACAGCTGGAGGCAGGGCTTTCTCCCATAGAGCTCCATTTTTTTGGAATGGTCTGCCTACCCATGTGAGAGAAGCAGACTCGGTCTCAACCTTTAAGTCTTTACTGAAGACTCATCTCTTCAGTGAGTCATATGATTGAGTCTAGTCTGGCCCAGGAGTGTGAAGGTCAACGGAAAGGCTCTGGAGCCCTTGCTGTCTCTGCCTGGCCGGTTCCTCTCTTTCCACTGGGATTCTCTGCCTCTAACCCTATTACAGGGGCTGAGTCACTGGCTTACTGGTGCTCTTTCATGCCGTCCCTAGGAGGGGTGCATCACTTATGTGGGTTGAGTCACTGATGTGATCTTCCTGTCTGGGTTGGCGCCCCCGCTTGGGTTGTGCCGTGGCGGAGATCTTTGTGGGCTATACTCGGGCTTGTCTCAGGATGGTAAGTTGGTGGTTGAAGATATCCCTCTAGTGGTGTGGGGGCTGTGCTTTGGCAAAGTGGGTGGGGTTATATCCTTCCTGTTTGGCCCTGTCCGGCGTTATCATCGGATGGGGCCACAGTGTCTCCTGACCCCTCCTGTCTCAGCCTCCAGTATTTATGCTGCAGTAGTTTATGTGTCTGGGGGCTAGGGTCGGTTTGTTATATCTGGAGTACTTCTCCTGTCTTATCCGGTGTCCTGTGTGAATTTATGTATGCTCTCTCTAATTCTCTCTTTCTCTCTCTCGGAGGACCTGAGCCCTAGGACCATGCCTCAGGACTACCTGGCATGAGGACTCCTTGCTGTCTCCAGTCCACCTGGCCGTGATGCTGCTCCAGTTTCAACTGTTCTGCCTGAGGCTACGGAATCCTGGCCTGTTCACCGGACGTGCTACCTGTCCCAGACATGCTGTTTTCAACTCTCTAGAGACAGCAGGAGTGGTAGAGATGCTCTTAATGATCGGCTATGAAAAGCCAACTGATGTTTACTCTTGAGGTGCTGACTTGCTGCACCCTTGAAAACTACTGTGATTATTATTATTTGACCGTGCTGATCATTTATGAACATTTGAACATCTTGGCCATGTTCTGTTATAATCTCCACCCGGCCCAGCCAGAAGAGGGCTGGCCATCCTGTCATAGCCTGGTTCCTCTCTAGGTTTCTTCCTAGGTTTTGGCCTTTCTAGGGAGTTTTTCCTAGCCACCGTGCTTCTTCACCTACATTGCTTGCTGTTTGGGGTTTTAGGCTGGGTTTCTGTACAGCACTTTGAGATATCAGCTGATGTACGAAGGGCTATATAAATACATTTGATTTGATAAATCCCCCATCATAATAATATCCCACCACAATACCTTCCCCCATTTATACCCCCCATGTACTTGAAAACCCCCCACAAATGAAATTAAACCCCCACAAACCCCCCTAAAATGGTCTCATCCCTGTACAGCTTTCACGCTAAGGTTAGGCCAGGCAGTAAGCTTGTATTTGGTGTGTTGATTTGTGAGGTGATATCATTTTATTTTCTTTGTGATTTGTCAAAAACGTTAAACAACTTGTCAAGTCATGTGCTCTGGTTTTTGTATACACTGTAACACGTACATTGAAGATTTGTAATATGCTGAAAAGTGCCCAAACTAAGTTAATATTTTTCAAGCAATGGATGCAGCCATCTTTGACTTTATTTATTTGCGTCTTATAGTTTATGGCATTCTGGGACAAGCTGTTGCTTGTCAAACATAAACACACATGGCTGCCATCGTAAAGAATTTAGCTGCTGTTAGCTTAGCTGACATGCATCTCTTTTCATGCTTCTAGTTTATAACATTAGTTTGGCTGTTGATGTGTTCCGTGTCATTTTTGGATTATGAAGTTCGCATTTATCTTTTACAATAAAAGGTGAAATTGAGGAATAAAGTTGTGAAGACCTTTATTTCCCATAAGAACAAAACATTGTTTAGATGATTTTCAGATATAATGCTCTTTAGACAAGTTTGTTGCATCAGATGTCAGACAAATATGTGATTGTACACATCAAAGGGTTAAGGACTGCAGAGTTTTTCAGGATAAAAAAGAAACGAAGTAGAGCTAAGCACAGGCAAAATCCCAGCGGAAAACCTGGTTCAGTCTGCTTTCCACCAGACACTGGGAGATGAATTTACCTTTCAGAAGGTAATAAAATGAAGAGAAAAGTCAACTTTCAAGATGACACTTCGTTAAATTTTTCTTTAAAGTGTTGGCTAATAGTTTACTGAAAGATAAGAAAGCTATCTGATTTTCAATAGCACCGATGACAACAATCTATTATTTTAATGATAAGGCAAAGCAAACAAATCTTGATTTGAAAGAATTCTGGAGAAGGAGCACTTGAGAGGTAGAACTGAGTGCAATCAATGGATTTGTTTAATTCTCCATTGTAGGGATCAACTTGCTGTGGTTATAACATGCAGTAGTAGCACAAATAATAAACAAATACCACCTTACTATTTTGTGCAGGCTGACAGACCGATTATGCTATTTCAAACAGTTCAAGCTATCAGGAGTCAAAAGTCACCTACTGGGAAAAAAATGTCTGAGGGGCACAATGATTACTTGGCCAATAATGTTGTGTGGAGTCGATTGTATTTGCAGGAAGAAGTTTAACTAATGATTCATTCTGGGGTCTTTGGTAAATGAAAGTGTCACAATACATAGGGGCATATTTGAAGCCAAGCAGATATCTTTATGCCTTCTGTCAAACCTGGTCTGATAACACAAAGAAGATTTGTCCTGTGGGGGGGATTTTGATAATTAAACATTATTTTCTGTTCTAGCAGATGGAGGCAGCGAGAGCGGAATGGCGACGAAAAAAGGAGTTAGAGCAACAACGGAAGCACGAGAGGCAGCGGGGAGGGGGACACACGGGGAGATTGGCGGAGTCAGGGTTTAGACCTGAGCCAACTCCCCGTGCTTACCGTGGGGAGCGTATGACCGGTCAGGCACTGTGTTATGCGGTGATGCGCACTGTCTCCAGTGGCCTTGGAACTGGACTGGACGCCGTGCTTAGACTGGGCATCGGCGCATAGGAAGGCTCCGGCCATGGAGCTGGAGGTTTCGAACCGTGGACCATCTCAGTAGGTTCTGGACCGTCTCATAAGGTTCCAGACCATTGACCGTCGCAGGAGGTTCTGGACCGTTGCACCGTCTCAGGAGGTTCCGGACCGTGCACCGTCTCAGGAGGTTCCAGACCGTGCACCGTCTCGGGAGGTTCCGGACCGTGGACCGTCTCGGGAGGTTCCGAACCGTGGACCGTCTCGGGAGGTTCCGGACCGTGGACCGTCTCGGGAGGTTCCGGACCGTGGACCGTCTCGGGAGGTTCAGGACCGTGGACCGTCTCGGGAGGTTCAGGACCGTGGACCGTCTCGGGAGGTTCAGGACCGTGGACCGTCTCGGGAGGTTCAGGACCGTGGACAGTCTCGGGAGGTTCAGGACCGTGGACCGTCGTTGGATGTTCCGGACCGTGAAACGTCGCCGGAAGCTCTGGACTGGGCACTGTCGCCGGAAGCTCTGGACTGGGAACTGTCGCCGGAAGCCTTGTGCATGGGGCCGGCACCAATGGTACCGGGCTGGTGACACGCACCTCGGGGATAGCGCAAGGAGCAGGCACAGGACGTACTGGACTGGGGAGGCGCACTGGAAGCCTGATGCGTGGGACCGGTACAGGTGGCACCGGACTGATGATGCACTTCAGGGCGAGTGCGGGGAGGAGGCACAGGGTGTTCTGGACTGGGGACACGCACTCCTAGGAGAGTGCAAGGAGCAGGAACAGAACGCACCTGACTGGGAAGGCACAATTGAGGGAGAGTGTGAGGAGCAGGCACAGGACGTACTGGGCTGTGAAGGTGCACTGGAGACCTGGTGCATATATATTCGGAACTTTAACACACTTCTCAGGACGAGTACGGGGAGCTGACTCAGGTGGCACCAAACTGACAACACGTTCCTTTAGTCCAAATCCGTGCATCCTCCACCAACTCAACTCCCTAATTTCTCTCTCCTCCAAATTCTCCTTCTCCCAGACTGGCTAAGGTTCACTCCTCGTCTCTGCCGACTGCTCCATGTGCCCCTCCCAAAAATGTTCTTGGGGTTTCTGTGGCCTTCCTCCCCGACTTCGTCGCTGTCCCTCCTTCGCTGCTTCCGTCTGCTTCCATGGCAGGCTCTTCTCTCCTGCCATTATGTCTTCCAAAGTGAAACTTAAGTCTAGGATGTTCATCATAACCCACAGGTGGAAAAATGCAACTTAAAATCTCCTCCAAAGACCAGAATGCTATTACCTCCCGGGCACGCTGCTTAGTCCGTTGTAGATGGGATATTCTGTCACGATGTTCGTAATAAGGCGCAGCGTACTTTGAGTTCCACATACTTTAATCAAAGTGAAACTTAAGCTAATACAAAACAAAATAAAGAATAAACGAACCGTGATGACAATGCAGTGCGAACAGGCAACTAAACATAAACATCCCATAACCCACAGGTGGAAAAATGCAACTTAAGTTTGATCCCCAATTAGAGACAATGATTACCAGCTGCCTCTAATTGGGAATCCTTCTAAAATCCTTCTAAAACGCAAACTAGAACCCCACATAGAAATAATATAACATATAATAATAACACCCCTAGTCACGCCCTGACCTACTCTACCATAGAAAATACAGGCTTTCTATGGTCAGGACGTGACTTCTAATGTTAACATGCATGAAACCAATGCTTTTATGGTTACAGAAGTCAACAAATGAGAACGCCTGGGGAATGGGAGTGGAGCTAGGCACTGCAGGGCCTGGATTAACCTCTACATCACCAGAGGAACAGAGGAGGAGTAGGATAAGGGTACAGCTAAAGGCTATGAGAACTGGTCGTCTAGTACGTTCGGAACAGAGAGTAAAAGGGGCAGGTTTTTGGGCACGGTAGAATAGATTCAAGGCATAATGTACAGACAAAGGTATGGTAGGTTGTGAATACAGTGGAGGTGATGCACTGATGCACTGAGTGACGATGAGAAAGATATTGTCTCTCGAAACATAATTTAAACCAGGTGAGATCACTGCATGTGTGGGAGGTGGAATTTAAGGGTTAACTAAGGTGTATTGAGCAGGGATAGAGGCTCTACAGTGATATAAGGCAATAATTACTAACCAAAACAGCAATGGACAAGGCATATTGACACTAGGGAGAGGCATGCATAGCCGTGTAATAATAGGGGTCCAGTGAGTGGCTCGGGCCGGGGACACGGCAATAAAGGCAGCTAGCAGGCCGGGGCTAGCAGAAGGGCCTTAGAGGGACGTCGCAATGGAAGAAAGTCTGTTGTAGCCCCCTCGTGCTGTGACGTCTGCAGACCAGTCATTGTGGATCAGCAGGGCTTCATGTGGTAAAAGGGGTCTAGGCAAATTGGCAGAATAGGTATCTTAAGCTAACAGTCCTATATGCTCTAGACAGCTAGCAGGCCGTGGATAGCAGGCTAGCAGATAGGCATTCACTACATACGTCGGTAGTCCAGTCGCAAAGGGTCTGCGGGGCTCCAGGCTAATTGACAAAATAGGTATTGTAGCCCAAGGAGTGGCTGATGTACCTCTTTGGCTTGCCGGGAGATGGGCCTAGCAAAGCTAGCTCCAGGCTAACTGTTTCTTGTTACGGGACAGAGACGTCAGCCAGGAGTGGCCACTCGGATAGCAGCTAGCTAGCTAGGATGATCCAGGTGAAAAGGTTCAGAGCTTGCGGCAGGAATCCGGAGATATGTAGAAAGAAAATAAGTCCGATTTGCTCTGGTTTGAGTCGCGCTGTGCAGACTGGCGAGAGTTGTCCGGGCTAATGTTAGCTGATGACAGCTAGGAGTTGCTAGCTGGCTTGTGGCTAGTTTGCTGGCTAGCTTCTGTTGAGGATTCCGGATCAGACGTAAAGAAATAGCAGATCTATACCGCCTTTGTGCAAGGAGGAGCAGGAGGACGACTGCCAGAGCCCTGCTAAATGACCTCCAGCAGGCCACAAATGTGCATGTGTCTGCTCAAATGGTCAGAAACAGACTCCATGAGAGTGGTATGAGGGTCCAACGTCCACAGGTTGGGGTTGTGCTTACAGCCCAACACCGTGCAGGACGTTTGGCATTTGCCAGACAACACCAAGATTGGCAAATTCGCCACTGGCACCCTGTGCTCTTCACAGATGAAAGCAGGTTCACACTGAGCACATGTGACAGACGTGACTGTCTGGAGACGCCGTGGAGAACGTTCTGCTGCCTGCAATATCCTCCAGCATGACCGGTTTGGAGGTGGGTCAGTCATTGCGTGGGGTGGCATTTCTTTGGGGGGCCGCAAAGCCCTCCATGTGCTCGCCAGAGGTAGCCTGACTCCCATTAGGTACCGAGATGAGATCCTCAGACCCCTTGTGAGACCATAAGCTGGTGCGGTTGGCCCTGGGTTCCTCCTAATGCAAGACACTGCTAGACCTCATGTGGCTGGAGTGTGTCACCAGTTCCTGCAAGAGGAGGGCATTGATGCTATGGACTGGCCCGCCCGTTCCCCAGACCTGAATCCAATTGAGCACATCTGGGACATCATGTCTCGCTCCATCCACCAACGCCACGTTGCACCACAGACTGTCCAGGAGTTGGCGGATGCTTTAATCCAGGTCTGGGAGGAGATCCCTCAAGAGACCATCCGCCACCTCATCAGGAGCATGCCCAGGCATTGTAGGGAGGTCTCACATGCACGTGGAAGCCACACACACTACTGAGCCTCATTTGGACTTGTTTTAAGGACATTACATCAAAGTTGGATCAGCCTGTAGTGTGGTTTTCCACTTTAATTTTGTGTGTGACTCCAAATCCAGAGCACCATGAGTTGATAAATTTGATTTCCATTGATAATTTTTGTGTGCTTTTGTTGTCAGCACATTCAACTATGTAAAGAAAAAAGTATTTATTAAGAATATTTCATTCATTCAGGTCTAGGATGTGTTATTTTAGTGTTCCCTTTATTTTTTGAGCAGTGTATATAAAATAATAACAAAATATATATACACGACATGACGAGAACAAAAAGACGTCTGACTGCTACACCATCTTGGTTTAATATGGACATCAATTGCACAATACATGAAAAGCAAAACACATTCTTCACTGAAAAGGCCTTCTAACATCTGCCTGATTTGCCCTAGTGGCACCAACACCACCAACTTGAAGGAGTTTTGGAAATCATTCCAAATGAGATGGAAAAAAAAAACTAAAAGCAGATTTTCTTTAATCAGTTGAGATTGAAGGGATCTCCAGGGTTAGCTAACCCTGAGTCCGAGTTTGGTAAGTTATACATCTGAAGGTTAACAGTTAAGTAAGGTATGGCAGAAGTTTATGCAAAAGGCCTTTATAGACAAAAAGGTGCAATGAGTCGATCTACAAGACTTCAAAGTGAGCCAGCTCTGATACAAAATTCAATGATGTGTACTGAACCTATCTCCGGCAATAATGCACAATGATAAACTGTATCCAATGGCTTCAATACAGTGGCAGCTGCATTCAAAACACTCTCTGCAGGGGGATGGTGGGGGGGGGGGGAATACATGTCATCTATGCACTTAAATAGCGAATGGAGGAACACTTTCCCCGTGGTTCATTGTCATGCCAGCCAGGTAGGCTATGCTCTTGTTGTAAAAGAGAAGCAATTTGCTTAATATTAGGAAATTTGAGAAATAAATATAGTAGGCCTAGCCTATAGAACCTGATGGGATCATTGAGTGAGACATTGGGTGAGACATAGTTAAGAATTTGTAAATATAGCCAGTTTGTTATTTTGAATATTTTATTGCCGTTTCTGGAGGGAGAGAAACCAAAAACCTACAATCATCTCATGGGTCTCCCAGTCGAGGGGTCTCCCAGTACTACAGTAAGACCAAAATAGTCATAATAAAATAATACACATCTTGTGCACAATTATCAGTTTCTATTTAGGTCCATGTCGCCCATTCATTGTCAGTTAGAGACACAGTAGGTCCCAAAAGCATAATCAGTGCTCTAACTCCCCTTTGCGCTGGTCTGGAGCAATGACATGGTGACGCAGGGTACCATACTAAACCACAAATTACCTCTAAGTCCCGCAGCATAATCGCAAACCTTTTAGTGGAGCAACCACTGTACCTTGTCACAACACAACTGATTGGCTCAAATGCATTAAGAAGGAAAGAAATTCCACAAATTAACATTTAACAAGGCACAACTGTTAATTGAAATGCGTTCCAGGTGACTACCTCATGAAGCTGGTTGAGAGAATGCCAAGAGTGTGTAAAGCTGTCATCAAGGCAAAGGGTGGCCACTTTGAAGAATATACTAAGGGCTAAATAAAGGATGTGTATGATGATGATGATGATGATGATGATAGAGAGAGAGATCCGTCCTGGGGCTCTGTTCACACACACAAACACACCCCACAGAGCCCCAGGACAGCAGCACAATTAGACCCAACCAAATCATGAGAAAACAAAAGATAATTACTTGACACACTGGAAAGAATTAACAAAAAAACAGAGCAAACTAGAATGCTATTTGGCCCTAAACAGCGAGTACACAGTGGCAGAATACCTGACCACTGTGACTGACCCACACTTAAGGAAAGCTTTAACTATGTACAGACTTAGTGAGCATAGCCTTGCTATTGAGAAAGGCCGCTGTAGACAGACATGGCTCTCAAGCGAAGACAGGCTATGTGCTCACTGCCCACAAAATGAGGTGGAAACTGAGCTGCACTTCCTAACCTCCTGCCCAATGTATGACCATATTAGAGAGACATATTTCCCTCAGATTACACAGATCCACAAAGGATTCGAAAACAAATCCAATTTTGATAAGCTCCCATATCTACTGGGTGAAATTCCACAGTGTGCCATCACAGCAGCAAGATTTGTGACCTGTTGCCACAAGAAAAGGGCAACCAGTGAAGAACAAACACCATTGTAAATACAACCCATATTTATGCTTATTTATTTTCCCTTGTGTACTTTAACCATTTGTACATTGTTACAACACTGTGTGTGTGTGTGTGTGTATATATATATATATATATAAATAATATATGACATTTGTAATGTCTTTATTGTTTTGAAACTTCTGTACGTGTAATGTTTACTGCTCATTTTTATTGTTTATTTAACTTTTGTATATTATCTACCTCACTTGCTTTGGCAATGTTAACACATGTTTCCCATGCCAATAAAGCCCCTTGAATTAAATTGAATTGAGTTCCTGACCACAATGTGTACACTATTTGTTGCTCCACTTCCTTCTCGGTCTCACCCTCTCCCTCTGTTATTCTGTTCCTCTAGGTCAGTGAACGCAAGAGAAGCGATGTGGAGACTCAGAGTTCAGCAGTAGAAGGCAGGAAGGAAGAGAAGTTAGAGAAGATAGTAGGGATAGAGATGTGGAGAGAGAAGAAGATGAGAGTAGAGGGAGAGGAACATGGAGAGGGAGAGGTTGGAGCCTACGTTTCCATGGAGTGTGTCTGCCCCAAGTCCCACCATTCACCCTTCTACCACACATCCTGGGCCTAAAGTGACAGAGGCAGGGATTTTGGAGTTGTTTTTAAAAGTGGTAGGAGTATGTTTTCTTTTATATCTGGTGTTTAAGACCATCCTGTCCGCATCCAATTCACTGAATCATTGTCAAAGTAGGCTTCTATTTATACATTGTGTCAGGCCTAGTGTGTACTAAATCTTAATGAGAGAGGTTCTCAATTTTTAAATAGTCTGAATAGATGTTTGCATTTTGCATTGTTATGGAAGCAATCATCTTTTTTAATACAATAGCCTACTTTGTGGGGGTGCATTTAGATTTTTTCTCAGGATTGTTTCTTTGAATCTTTCTTGATCTAAATCTTGTTGCTGTCACGTCTGCTCCTGCTCCTCCCCTCCGGCGTTCGACGTCGCCAGTATACTAACCACCGGTCCTGGGGTCCATCATTACGCACACCTGGCACCAATCATTACACGCACCTGCACATCATCATGAGGCCCACCTGGATTCCATTACCTCCCCTATATCTTTCACTCCTTAGGTTCTTTCCCCACTCAGTATTGTTCCTGTATTTATGCGTACCTGCTACTGTTATGTTGTCTCATTCCATGTTTGTTTTATTAAATGTTTTACCTGCTTCTCGATTCTCAGCGTCTCCGTTACCGTTGCATTTACTGAATTGTTGTCAAATTACTATAATGGGGCTGCGCTTCAAGACGTTTCATGTCATGTTGTTGCCTAAATCAAAACACTCAAGTGACAGTGTGACATGAATTTGTCCTACAAATCTTATAGGGAAATTGTGTACTTAAAACAGTCTCTGAACAGTTATTGTGTTTTGTATTTTCTCTTTATCTGTCTGTCTATCTAGTACTTGTTGCATTCACTGAATTGTCAAAGTAAGCTACTATTTCTACAGTTTGTGTCTGGCCTGCTCTGTACTAAATCTTATTAAGAGAGAAGTTATCTACATTTTGAAATGGTCTCTGAATAGTTTGCATTTTTACATTGTTACAGAAGTAAGAATCATTGTCAAATGGCTTACTTTGTGTGGGTTTTAAAATTCTTTCTGAACATTGTCCCCATGTCACATTTTGGATAAAAAAAAAAATGTTTATATGTAACTAATACATATACTATACTTGGTACATTTTGAGTGAGTAAAATAGACAAATGTACTACAATTTAAATACTCCAGGGTTTTTTGTTGTGTTAATAGTTTTTTGATAGCGAGGGTCTTTTACTCAATGGAAGACATGGATGTGGTGTCATATTAGAGAAGAGGTTGTGCTCTAAGTTAACTTGTAATTGTAACTCACTGCACTCTCTGTCAAAGGTTTTCAAGGTCTGTACGTAGACATTTGATTAGTTTCTATTCCATTTTGCCAGAACATTCCCAGAAGTAATAATAAATGTGTTGTCCAACTTCAGCTCAATTTTTCAACAACCTTGTGCCGGAATGCTCTTGCACATTTTTAAGGTAATTGTTCAGGCAGTTATATTCCAATAGGGATCTGGAATTCAAACATGCTATACTGTTTTTAGAATGTTTCTGAAGGACTACAAGGGCTGTGAACAATTTCAGAAGGCATTGTGTTCATCTTGAACAAGGCCGGTTTCCCAAAATAAACTTAAGGGTAAGTTCATCGTTAGATCCTTATTAGGAGCATCATTAAATCTCCGAACTGTTTCCCAAAACCGTCGTTAACGAAGTTGCACAGAAGACAGATCATTCTCTAATACTCTTTTGTTTTCACTTTAATTCTCGATCAATAGGAAGACAAGGCATGTACTTGGGTCAGATAAGATGGAGTCCGTCTTGGGTACAAACTGGTCACAGCGTAGTCCGTGGTAACCCTCTTTACACCTGCAACAGAAAAACAACAGAAGTTAATATCTGAGGTATATGGAGGAAAAACACACTTTCATAGCATACATGTGGGTAGAGTATGTGGGCGTGAGTAATTTTACTCATTGAGCAGACACTCTTATCCAGAGCGACATAAAATCATTGCATTTAACTAAAGTAGGCAAAAAAAATGACATATCACGATCATTGCAAGTAAAACCTGAGGTGAAGCCAAGGCAGATAGAATACTGGCCCACCCAATCAGGCTGGCTTTACATACAGTGCCTTGCGAAGGTATTCGGCCCCCTTGAACTTTGCGACCTTTTGCCACATTTCAGGCTTCAAACATAAAGATATAAAACTGTATTTTTTTGTGAAGAATCAACAACAAGTGGGACACAATCATGAAGTGGAACGACATTTATTGGATATTTCCAACTTTTTTAACAAAACAAACACTGAAAAATTGGGCGTGCAAAATTATTCAGCCCCTTTACTTTCAGTGCAGCAAACTCTCCAGAAGTTCAGTGAGGATCTCTGAATGATCCAATGTTGACCTAAATGACTAATGATGATAAATACAATCCACCTGTGCGTAATCAAGTCTCCGTATAAATGCACCTGCACTGTGATAGTCTCAGAGGTCCGTTAAAAGCGCAGAGAGCATCATGAAGAACAAGGAACATACCAGGCAGGTCCGAGATACTGTTGTGAAGAAGTTTAAAGCCGGATTTGGATACAAAAATATTTCCCAAGCTTTAAACATCCCAAGGAGCACTGTGCAAGCGATAATATTGAAATGGAAGGAGTATCAGACCACTGCAAATCTACCAAGACCTGGCCGTCCCTCTAAACTTTCAGCTCATACAAGGAGAAGACTGATCAGAGATGCAGCCAAGAGGCCCATGATCACTCTGGATGAACTGCAGAGATCTACAGCTGAGGTGGGAGACTTTGTCCATAGGACAACAATCAGTCGTATATTGCACAAATCTGGCCTTTATGGAAGAGTGGCAAGAAGAAAGCCATTTCTTAAAGATATCCATAAAAAGTGTAGTTTAAAGTTTGCCACAAGCCACCTGGGAGACACACCAAACATGTGGAAGAAGGTGCTCTGGTCAGATGAAACCAAAATTGAACTTTTTGGCAACAATGCAAAACGTTATGTTTGGCGTAAAAGCAACACAGCTGAACACACCATCCCCACTGTCAAACATGGTGGTGGCAGCATCATGGTTTGGGCCTGCTTTTCTTCAGCAGGGACAGGGAAGATGGTTAAAATTGATGGGAAGATGGATGGAGCCAAATACAGGACCATTCTGGAAGAACCTGATGGAGTCTGCAAAAGACCTGAGACTGGGACGGAGATTTGTCTTCCAACAAGACAATGATCCAAAACATAAAGCAAAATCTACAATGGAATGGTTCAAAAATAAACATATCCAGGTGTTAGAATGGCCAAGTCAAAGTCCAGACCTGAATCCAATCGAGAATCTGTGGAAAGAACTGAAAACTGCTGTTCACAAATGCTCTCCATCCAACCTCACTGAGCTCGAGCTGTTTTGCAAGGAGGAATGGGAAAAAATTTCAGTCTCTCGATGTGCAAAACTGATAGACATACCCCAAGCGACTTACAGCTGTAATCGCAGCAAAAGGTGGCGCTACAAAGTATTAACTTAATTAAGGGGGCTGAATAATTTTGCACGCCCAATTTTTCAGTTTTTGATTTGTTAAAAAAGTTTGAAATATCCAATAAATGTCGTTCCACTTCATGATTGTGTCCCACTTGTTGTTGATTCTTCACAAAAAAAATACAGTTTTATATCTTTATGTTTGAAGCCTGAAATGTGGCAAAAGGTCGCAAAGTTCAAGGGGGCCAAATACTTTTGCAAGGCACTGTATGTAAAAATATTATAATAATTAAATAAATGAACTGGATTTGTTGGTTGTGGTGTATCCTTACTAATCAGAAATGTTGAACATGCAGTAGGGAGTTCCTGGGATCTAATTGGTTATATTGCAATCATATGGTTAAAATGTAATCACATGCGCATAGCCTACAGTCGGGAATGGCAAATATCAAATAGCTGAATGTCGAGTTGCTACTGCCAGTGAAAAGCACCAATAATAGGCCGTTCACAATACTTAATCACTGGTAAAACACAAAATTCACATATATTCCTGATTATCCTTTCAAATTATTGTGTAGTCTAGTTTATTCCCATTAGTATACCAGGACTAATCTCTTGGGACCAGTGGAGACAGTTGACCATGTCACTGATGAGTGCACATATTCACTGTCTATCATTGGGTGATTCAGTGACACTGGATGGATGTCCTTTTTCGTAGGCCTAGATTAGATAGTTGCATTCCACACAAGGTCGTGTTTATTGATTTTAGTTTGTCAGTGTCCACAGAATATGCCTACCCTGCCATCTTTTGTAGTATTAAATATTCTGGTAATGTCTCCAGTGATTTAAAGTGTTGTAAAATTGCATAAAATGTTTATAAAAGGCACAAATAAATTTACTGAATGTGTGCAAAAAAAGGAGAAGAAACACCAAACAATCTTTTTTGAAAACAGTGTGTTACATTATTAGCCTAATTTATGACTATCCAATCTACTCCTCACATAGGCTATCTTACTTTAGTCTGCAAATGCAATGATAGATGCATGCAATGATTTATCATAAAGATTCATTTTTGGGTGAAAAAACAGCTCCCCAAACTTGAAACTCATGCCCCGCCTATGGTGTTGTGCATTTCATTATTGTTTACTGTCAGACTCGGACAGTCGGCCTGTTTTGCCAGCTTTGTTTTGCCAGCTTTGTTGTTGTAAGAGGTAGTGTAGGTGCGCTGCCTACATGGCAATAATACAACAGACATGTTTGCAAAGGGACATTTGTGGTGTTTCTTGGTCACATGTATCCTTTGCTATCTGTTGAAGGATACAATGTAATTGCACAATTTTCCACTTAAATCTGGAGTATTTTTGCTGTAATGTTGGCCCAGTCATTTTTACTTAGGACTGGCCACACTGCAATTTATGCCTAAGCCACTGACTTTAACTTTCTTGAAAACAAGCTACTATCTGCCAAATCAGTGCCATAAAGGGTGGAAGAGAAGACAAGTGCGCATATATATATATATATATATATATATATATATCTCATCTTCAGCACAAAGGAAACAGGGAGAGAAATAAGACATTCGAGAGGATTCAAATGAGGGGGGAGGCCAATAATGCTAAGGACGAGGGGACTAAAAGAGAGACAAAGGAAAAGAATAGGGCAACCCCACTGATAGCACAGTCCTGACAGTATTGTCATGTCCCAGTGGAGCTATTGGAAGGACTCGCTTTCTTCTAGACCTGGTTTCAAACAGGATTCATTTTCTTACACTTAGTAGACACTGGACTTCACATGATTCAGTTGTGATATTTTAGGTTTTCTTCAAGCAAAGAGCCTCTAGCTAGCTATCATTAGCTGGCTGGCCCCCTAGCGGACGTTATTCATTTCCCAGAGCTGTTTGCTTTTCTCGTTAGAGCCTAACGTTAGGCATTTTTGGCACTTTGTTCATTGTTGTTTAATAACTAGCTAATGTTAGCTGGATGGCTAGTTTGAATTTGCTAACGTTACGCGACATGTGTGGTCTTAACTTCTTATGGCTGCAGGGGCAGTATTGAGTAGCTTGGATGAAAGGTGCTCAGAGGTGCTCAGAGTAAACTGCCTGCTCCTCAGTCCCAGTTGCTACTATATGCATATTATTATTAGTATTGGATAGAAAACATAAAACACTGGAGTTTCTAAAACTGTTTGAATGATGTCTGTGAGTATAACATAACTCATATGGCAGGCAAAAACCTGAGAAGAAATCCAAACAGGAAGTGGGAGGTTGGTTGATTTTCAACCCAGACCCTATTGAATACACAGTGGGATATTGGTTATGTTGCACTTCCTAAGGCTCCCACTAGATGTGAACTGTCTTTAGAAACTTGTTTGAGGATTCTACTGTAAAGTGGGACCGAATGAGAGGAATGAGTCAGAGGTCTGCCAGCAGTCACGTGCTGGTCATGCGCATTTCACATGAGAGGTAGCTGCGTTCCTTTGCTTTTCTGAAGACAAAGGAATTCTCCAGTTGTATTATTGAAGATGTATGTTAAAAACACCCTAAAGATTGATTCCATAGATCGTTTCACAAGTTTCTACGGACTTTGACAGAACTTTTTTACATTTCGTCTTTTATCAATGTTGTTAAATTTTAACTAGCTAACGTTAGCTGGTGTCGGCATTTGAGCTTGTATGTTTATTGTGGTATAGAGTAATGCAAGGAGAATACAATTTCCAATGCAAGAACCCAACTGATGCCCCAACTGTGCATGGCTGCATCTCACTGTAGGTTATTTGTATCTCTGTTTGTTTTTGTTTACTGTTACTATAACTAGTCTAAATATAGATTGTGTCATGCCTTTATCAGTCTGATATTTTGTTTTCTAGGCCTACTTGGTACTGCTGTTTTGTCCTGTTCTCATTCACAGTTGTGTAGGTATTCTAATCCAAACTGCTATTTTTAATGTTTGTTTGCATGCTTGAATAACTAGGCTACTGCTTTCGGTATTTATTTTGCATTAGTTTGGTAAGACAGCTGTGTGTACGCTATGTACTGTATTTTGTACCCTGTAGTCATTACCAAAATGGCCTTGCTTTCGTGTGTAGGTGCTGACCATTGTGCTGATACAATTCAGGCTACAGATTTTGAGCCAATCTCCACTGTCACTTCAAAAGCACTCAATCAATGGTCTCGGAGTCTTTTGTGGTATAGAGTGATATAAGCAGAATTCAATATAATTCCAATGCAAAATCCCCCAAAATTGTGCCCCTTAACCGATTTCAACTACCCGCTTATTCACTTTACCCTGGTGCTGGGTCTGCAGTGGTCATAAACAATTAATGCATTATCAAGACGGATCAGTCAGAATCATTGGTTGCATCTCAGTTTCATTCACCTAGGATACTTTAGAACACATTTATTCTCTCTCCTTCAAACATGTATTTAGGACTAATGTATATTATTATTATTATTATTATTATTATTATACCATGCTGGTCATTTATGAACATTTGAACATATTGGCCATGTTCTGTTATGATCTCCACCCGGCACAGCCAGAAGAGGACTGGCCACCCCACATAGCCTGGTTCCTCTCTAGGTCTCTTCCTAGGTTTTGGCCTTTCTAGGGAGTTTTTCCTAGCCACCGTGCTTCTACACCTGCTTTGCTTGCTGATTGGGGTTTTAGGCTGGGTTTCTGTACAGCACTTTGAGATATCAGCTGATGTACGAAGGGCTATATAAATACATTTGATTTGATTTTGATTTGATTCCACGCTTCAAGATTGCTTCGATCACGTGGATTGGGATATGTTCCGCATTGCGTTAAACATTGACGAATACGCTGATTTGGTGAGCCAGTTCATTAGCAAGTGCATTGGGTATGTCGTACCCACAGAAACTATTAAAACATGGCAGCATTCACGTGAAACCTAAAGCGCGAACCACTGCTTTTAACCAGGGCAAGGTGACCGGAAACGTGACCGAATACAAACAGTGTAGCTAGTGTAGACCCTGGGTCTCGACCCCTGCCCTGTGCAACTGGTTACTGGACTTCCTGACGGGCCGCCCCCAGGTGGTGAGGGTAGGCTAACAACATCTCCACCCTGCTGATCCTCAACACTGGGGCCCCACAAGGGTGCGTTCTGAGCCCTCTCCTGTACTCCCTGTTCACCCACGACTGCGTGGCCATGCACGCCTCCAACTCAATATCAACACTTCAGTGGTATGCTTGATTACCAACAACAAGACGGCCTACAGGGAGATGAGGGCCCTCGGAGTGTGGTGTCAGAAAAATAACCTCACAATCAACATCAACAAAACAAAGGAGATGATCGTGGACTTCAGGAAGCAGCAGAGCGAGCACCCCTCTATCCACATAGATGGGACAGTAGTGGAGAGGGTAGATAGTTAAGTTCATCAGTGTACACATCACGGACAAACTGAAATGGTCCACCCACACAGACAGCATGGTGAACAAGGCGCAGCAGCGCCTCTTCGACCTCAGGAGGCTGAAGAAATTCAGCTTGTCACCAAAAGCACTCACAAACTTCTACAGATGCACAATCGAGAGCATCCTGTCGGGCTGTATCACCGCCTGGTACGACAACTGCTCTGCCCACAACCGTAAGGCTCTCCAGAGGATAGTGAGGTCTGCACAACGCATCACCGGGGGCAAACTACCTGCCCTCCAGGACACCTACACCACCCGATGTCACAGGAAGGCCATAAAGATCATCAAGGACAACAACCACCCGAGCCACTGCCTGCTCACCCGGCTATCATCCAGAAGGCGAGGTCAGTACAGGTGCATCAAAGCTGGGACCGAGCTTCTATCTCAAGGCCATCATACTGTTAAACAGCCACCACTAACATTGAGTGGCTGCTGCCATACATGTAAAAAATGAATCACTAGCCACTTTAAACAATGACACTTAATATAATGTTTACATACCCTACATTACTCATCTCATATGTATATACTGTACTCAATAGCATCTACTGCATCTTGCCTATTCCGTTCTGTACCATCACTCATTCATATATCTTTATGTACATATTCTTCATCCTTTTACACTTGTAAGGTAGCTGTTGTGAAATTGTTAGGTTAGATTACTCATTGGTTATTACTCCATTGTCGGAACTAGAAGCACAAGTATTTTGCTACACTCGCATTAACATCTGCTAACCATGTGTATGTGACAAATAAAATTGATTTGATTTGAGTTAGTGTAAAAACAGCTTGATTGCGGTGGCAGCACCAGAGAAACTGGGCAGAAAGAAGTAATGCTTCAAATATAGCAGTTCTATTATTGAGCCTCTCATTCACCTTAATTGCCGGCCTCAACACGTTACGGAAAGAGATTAACTGAATAGGAAGCTCTGGGGATACTGGACAGCCAATAAATTGGCAGATGAAAACTTATCATCTTTAGCAGACAACAGTTCTTGAGGGCTTGAACAAAAAGTGATTTTCGATTTAATGTCTACTGGTGAACTGGAAATTGAGTTGTGTGGTTGGAATATCAACAGTCCCTTATCTCTGGTATATCTTGGCATGCATCATTCAAGACTAAGTTTAAATTGTATGCAGCGCAATGGATAAATAATGCACAATGTTTCAGGAAAGTCTGTGATGGCAATACTCAGTAGAAAAAACAGTCGGGCTGCAAACTGGACCAACAGGCCATGATGAAAACATTTGCACACAAAAATGCAAGGAGATGCAGTAGGATACTGTAGGCCTCTATGTAGAAAAAAAAGAGAAAGACAAGCACAGACGCAGAGACACTTTTTCTAAGAGAAAGAGGACTTCAGGAGACTTTTAATTTGATGTAATTTACCTTGAATATTGCAGCCCTTTTGTGTAGGCTATTATTTCCCAGACACAACTTTCTGAGTTCAACAATAAAGTGGCTGAATTCATCCTCAAACCGACTTATTTTTTCCTCATTGTTAGGTTATTTGATGTGTAATTTTTTATAAAATGTTCATGAATAGCAGCTAAATAACAGCTTAATATGTACTAAGTTACACTGCACAATGAAACAATTCCTGGTAAGCTAGAGTTTAGGGTGGACTGACTGTATTCTTTGTCATTAAAAGATTAAAAGACTGGTTTTACATATTTATGTTGTTTTTCGAATGCACAGATCGCTTTGTAAATTCTGAAAGAAACTATCGGTAGTTCGAAAATGTGGCATCATATTTCTGTCATACTGCTTTGTTGACAACTCAAATCTCCTCATGCACCGGGTATTCAGCCAATCAGCGGCCACTCGCTATGTCCCAAAAGTCACACTTTTGCCTATGCCCTCAAAAGTAGTGCACTATATTGGGAATAGGGTGCCATTTGGGATGCATCCCCAGTCTTCCTTAAAAATATATATGTTTAAAAAAATAAACATTTTATGTGTTATTTCTAACATAAATTAGGGGTAGTTTATTACATACAACCGGAAATAACTTTTGGACATCAGAGTGACGGTAACTCACCAGCATTACAACCAGGAATACAACTTTCCCAAATTGTATCCTTTGTTTTGTACCCCTCAAGGGAATTGAACTGATACCAGAGGCTGATCCAAAACACCGCCAGCGAAGAAGAGGTATTCAGAGTGGACTCTTAGTTCGACTCAGGACGCACGCACACCACCTACCGCTTCCTAGTATATTACTCGCTAATGTTCAGTCTCTGGATAATAAAGTTGACGAGCTCAGGGCTAGGATCTCCTTCCAGAGAGACATCCGGGATTGTAACATACTATGTTTCAGGGAAACATGGCTCTCTCAGGATATAGAGTCTGAGCCCATAAAGCCAGTTGGGTTCTCAGTTCATTGCGAGGACAGGAGTAAAGATCTCTCCGGGAGGAAAAAGGGAGGGGGTGTATGTTTCATGATTAACTACTCATGGTGTGATTGTGAAAACATACAGAAACTCAAGTCCTTTTGTTCACTCGACCTAGAACACCTGACAATCAAATACTGACCGTATTACCGCCCAAGATAATTATGTTCGGTTATAGTCACAGCCGTGTATTTTCCCCCTCAAGCCGATACCACGACAGCTCTCAAATAACTACACTGGACTCTATGCAAACTGGAAACCACATATCCTGAGGTCACATTTATTGTAGGGATTTTAACAAAACCAATCTGAGAAAACCGCTACCGACGTTCTACCGACACATTGACTGTAGAACTTGCTCTGAGAAAACATTGGACCACTGCTTTTTTCAACTTTCGAAATGCCTACAAGGCCCTCCCCCGCTCTCCCTTCGGCAAATCTGATCACGACTCCATTTGCTTCTCCCTTCCTATAGGTAGAAAGTACCCGTGCTACAGACTATTCAACGCTGGTCTGATCCATGCCTCAAGATTGTTTTGAACACGCGGACTGGGATATGTTTCGGGTAACCTCTGAAAATAATATTGAGGAATATACGGTGACAGAGTTTATCAGGAAATATATAGCAGATGTTGTACTCACTGTGACTATTAAAACCTACCCAAACCAGAAACTGTGGAGAGATGGCAGCATTCTCGCAAAACTGAAAGCGCAAACCACAACATTTAACGATGGAAAGGTGACTGGGAATATGGTTGAATACAAACATTGTAGTTATTCCGTAAGGCAATCAAACAGGTAAAATGTCAGTACAGAGACAAGTGGAGTTGCAATTCATCGGTTCAGACACGAGACTTACAGTGGGTATAGAAAAGTCACCACCCCCTTTCAAAAGGTTCACCTTTTGTTGCCTTACAGCCTGAAATGAAAACACATCCAATTTGACTTTTTCTGGCTTTATTTACACACAGTAAGTGAACCATTTTTTTAAAAACTCATTGCAAGTAAAACAGTAAAATTCCCTATTTGGAAAAGTGACCCCCCCCTTAGAATTGCAAACTTGCTGCGGTATATCCAATCACCTTCCAGATCACAAATAAATCAATTGTAGTGACTTTGATTAGTTCAGAAAAAGCTCCACTGCTTAGTAGTGCAATTCAAAGCAAAGAATCCAATATGGGCCGAAATGGATTTAAGGGATCTACGAGGTAAAGTTGTGGAAAGGCACAAGTCAGGGGATGGACCCCTCGGAGAACAGTTAAGACCATTATTAAGAAGTGGAAGGCTTATGGCACCACCCAGACCCTGCATAGATCAGGCCGTCCCTAAAAAACTGGATGACCGGGCAAGGAGGAGACTGATCAGAGAGGCTACCAAGAAGCCAATAGCGACTTTGAAGGAGCTTCAGGAATTTATGGCAAAGACTGGTCAATGTGTGCATGTGACCACAATATCACAAGCGCTCCACAAATCTGGGTTCTATGGGAAGGTGGCAAGAAAAAAAACAGTCCTCAAAAAAAGCCACATCAAGTCTCATTTGAGCTTTAGTAAAAAGCACATTGTAGATTCCGAGGCCAAGTGGCAAAAGGTGCTGAGGTCAGATGAGACCAAATTGAACTTTTTGGCCTAAAATCAAAACAATATGTCTGGCGAAAACCCAATACATCTTTCCACACAAAAGACCTCATACCTACTACAGTAAAGCATGGCGGTGGCAGCACTTGTCAGGATAGAAGGGAAAATAGACCGTGCAAAATACCTGCCAGGAAGATGAAAATGGGAAATGGTTCAACATGACAATGACCCAAAGCACACCAAAGCAACCGTACAGTGGCTGAAGGACAAGGAAGTGAATGTCCTTGAGTGGCCTAGTCAGAGTCCCAACCTAAATCCCATTGAGAATCTGTGGAATGACTTGAAAAGTACGGTCCAAGAGCGTTCACCATGCAATATGATTTTGCTTGAACAATTCTGCAAGGAAGAATGGGCAAATATTGCACAGTCTGGTTGTGCGAAGTTGGTAGAGATGTATTCAAAGAGACTCATGGCTGTAATTCAAGCAAAATGTGGTAGCACCAAGTTAATACTCAGGGGGGTGTTCACTTATCCAAATAGGGTATTTTACTGTTTCAATTTTTATACATTTTCTGAATCCCCCCCCCCCCCCACACTTGGATATTATGGGTTACTGTTATGGTGATTTTTCAGTAGCATATTGTGAAATAATAATGTAATTAAACAGAACCCTTAAAAGGTTTAAAGGAATCTGTAACCACACCTGTATAGCATAAGTAAAGCCAATATACAAAAGAAATACACACATTGTAATCCAGATGCATGCCTGGATAAGAAGGGTCATAATCAATATAATGAATGTACTTATGACTCTAGCCTGGTGGGTGCTGATATAATCTATATAATGAATGTACTTGTGATTGCAGCCTGGTAGGGGCACCTATATTTTTTTACCAAACTGGCACAGTTGCGCCACCAATATAATCGGTTAAGTGATTTGTAGAGTGATAAATGATTTGTAGAGGCGGGAAAAAGCCTGCCTCAAAGAAAGAACTTAGGGTGTGAAACAATAGTGGCGCTAAGCCAAAAAGAGTTGATCATTTACATAGAGAGGAGTGACTATGTATGTGATGTAAAGATTAAACTGTATTAAAGGAGTGTGCTGAGGCTGGGAGAAAACAGTTGATTCATAGACCAGCTCGGCTGGTTACTTTGTAATAAAGTCTACTTTGAATTCACAAGTTCTGGTATCTGAGAAATATTATTGGACCAATATTTATATGACATAAACGGCGAGCTTGCCAGGAGTGGCTACAATGGACCAATAAATGATGGAAAATCTTCGGCTTCAGACGGGTCTATCTGGACGAATTACACAAACCTTAAGGTAAGCAATGTTCTTACTTATAGTATAACGTTTTTGGTTCGTTTCGAGAGCAGTAGATCACCAAGTAGGTCTCTCCAAATTGAATGTACTAAAGGATATTGAGAGCTTTTGAATTGAATGAATGCACGCAAAATAATGAAAGAAATGCTTTGGGGGTTACAATAGTTAACAGATAATATTTGTGTGGACCACTGTGGATTGGGAGTTGTGTGCTTCATCTGTTTTGGATGGTTCAGTTGAGTGGGTTAATTCTCTTGTTTTATGGGAGTTCATCTGACCTTTTTGATCAGTCTATTTGAGTTAGGATTGTTTTGTCTGATTCAGTTTGGCCAGACTTGTTTGTTCAACCTGTTTGAGTTTGTGAGCGCAATTAGTTGCAAACGCAATTCATTCATCTTATTCAATCAATCCGAGTCATTCAATCACTCAGACGCTCATCTGGGGTATTTGGTTGATATCGTTCAATTCATCTGTCTGCCCTGTTGACTGTTCTGCTCAATCCATTTTGGGACGGCAGCTGTCCATCTGCATGGTCGAATACAAATAAGCAAAGTCCTATGGTTACCTCTTTATTGTGTCAATAAAGGACTGCTCAGACAGGCAACAATCCTCTGGTTACCGCTTTGCTGTGTTGAGGAAGTGAATCAGCAAAGGACTGCTCAGACAAGCAAAAATACTATGGTGACCGCTTTGCTGTGTTGAGGAAGTGAATCAGCAAAGTACTGCTCAGACAAGTAAAACCCTGTATAATACCGCTTTTCCGTGTGAGGAAGTGTATCAGAGAAGGGCTGAATTTGCAGGTCGCTTAGGAAAGCGTACAAGGTGTGTAAAAGTGAGTGTGGAAGTTCTCTGCTGTTGGTGGACAGGGGGTCATACACCTCTCCTGGACAGTTGCTTAGGTGCGGCCTGGCAGAGGGGACGTGCCCAGTCTCCGCTGAAGCAAGAATAAGTGTGAAAGTGACTGAAAACTTTGTCCTTGGTGGGGAAAGGGTTGCACACCTCTCCTGGACCGTCACTTGAGTGTGACCTGGTAGGGAGGATGCACCCGGTCTCACACTAAAGAAGGAAAGTGTGAATGGTGCACGAATGTCTATTGAAGTATTAAAAATAGAAAGCTATAAGCTGCCAAGTGGTCTAGAAATAAGACAAACAAGAATAAAAAGGCCATTTATGAGGCTAACTACAAAAAGGCAGTGGCAGACAGGAGGAATAAGTGTACTGTGAGAAAAACAAACACACACATTTAAAATAACTGAAATTTGGCTAGGAGAGTCAAGAATGTGGATAAATTACCAGTAGAAAAGTAAATAGCACGATAAAATGAAACTAGAGAGCAAAGAATAATACGGATATTATAGGAGGCTAAAGGAATAACCAGACAACAAATAAAAAAAACAAATAGAAATATCAGTAGCCCTAAGATAGGTAAGGAAGATAATAAATAAAAGAAGCAATACTAAAAACACAAACTGTCACCAGACTAACATGAACTTCTTGGTGACAGGGGGGCAGTATTGAGTAGCTTGGATGAATAAGGTGCCCAGAGTAAACTGCCTGCTACTCTGTCCCAGATGCTAACATATGTATATTATTAGTAGTATTGGATAGAAAACTCTGAAGTTTCTAAAACTGTTTGAATGAAGTCTGTGAGTATATCATAACTCATATGGCAGACCAAAACCTGAGAAGAAATACAAATAGGAAGTGAGAAATCGATTTTCAACAGTGCCTATTCAGATTCCTGATAGTTATGGATGTGCTTGCACTTCCTAGGGCTTCCACTAGATGTCACCGTCTTTAGATCCTAGTTTTAGGATTCTACTATAAAGGAGGGGCTCATAGGAGCTCTTTAGGTGAATGGTCTGGCAGAGAGCCTCGGTCTCAAGACGCGCGCTCCCGACAGTATGCTCTCGATCCAATGCTTTTCTTCAGACAATGAAATTCTCCAGTTGGACCCTTATTGATGATTTAATTTAAAAAACATCCTAAAGATTGATTGCAAACATCATTTGACTTTTTTCTACGACCTGTAACGGAACTTTGAGTTTTTGTCTGGAGGAAGTGCTCGCTCCTCATGAAGATGGAATACTGGGCTGAACACGCTAAGTGGCTAAATGATGGGCTTTATGGAACAAATCAGTAATTTATTGTCAAACTGGGATTCCTGGGAGTGTCTTCTGATGAAGATCAAAGATAAGTGAATATTTATAGTATTTTTTCTAACTAATGTTGACGCCAAAATGGCGGCTATTTCTTTGGCTGAAATGGGTACTGAGCGCCCTTCTCAGATTATGCTTTTTCCGTAAAGTTTTTTTGAAATCTGCCACAGCGGTTGCATAGAGGATAAGTCTCTTTAATTCTGTGAATAACACTTGCATCTTTTATGAATGTTTATTATGAATATTTCTGCAAAATCACCGGATATTTTGGATCAAAACATTACTGCACGTAACGCACCAATGTAAACTGAGATTTTGGGATATAAATATGCACATTATCGAACAAAACATACATTGTGTAACATGATGTCCTAGGAGTGTCATCTGATGAAGATCAAAGGTTAGCGATTGGGTTTATATTTCTGCTTTTTGTGACTCCTTTCTTTGGCTGGAAAATGGCTGTGTTTTTGTGACTTGACTCTGACCTAACATAATCATATGTTGTGATTTCGCTGTAAAGCATTTTTGAAATCGGACACCACGGGTAGATTAACTTCTTGACGCTACCCATCCCATAAGCATGTCCCAGTTTAGGTTACCTAGTAGCACGAGCTCAGAAGATAGATGGTGGCAATCAATTCACATATGGTATCGAGGGCACAGCTGGGGACAGAGGGAGGTCTATACCAAGCGGCAACAGTGAGAGACTTGTTTCTGGAAAGGTGCATTTTTAGAAGTAGAAGCTCGAATTGTTTGGGTGCAGACTTGGAGAGTAATACAGAACTCTGCAGACTATCTTTGCAGTAGATTGCAACACCGTCCCCTTTGGCAATTATATCTTGGCGGAAAATGTTATAGTTAGGAATGGAGATTAAGGTTTTTGGTGGTTTTCCTAAGCCAGGATTCAGACACGGCTAAGACATCCGGGTTAGCAGAGTGTGCTAAAGCAGTAAGTAAAACAAACTTAGGGAGTAGGCTTCTAATGTTAACATGCATGAAACCAAGGCTTTTACGGTTACAGAAGTCAACAAATGAGAGCACCAGGGGAGTGGGAGTGGAGCTAGGCACTGCAGGGCCTGGATTAACCTCTACATCAGAGGAACAGAGGAGAAGTAGGATAAGGGTACGGCTAAAGGCTATACGAACTGGCCGTCTAGCACATTCGGAACAGAGAGTAAAAGGAGCAGGTTTCTGGGCACGATAGTATAGATTCAAGGCATAGTGTACAGACAAAGGTAAGGTAGGATGTGAGTACATTGGAGGTAAACCTAGGCATTGAGTAATGATCAGAGAGATATAGTCTCTAGAGACGTTTAAACCAGGTGATGTCATCGCATATGTAGGAGGTGGGATAACATGGTTGGTTAATGAGCAGGGTTAGAGGCTCTACAGTGAAATAAGACAGTAATCACTAACCAGAACAGTAATGGACGTGACATATTGATATTAGAGAGAGGCATGCGTAGCCAAATGAACATATGGGTCCACAGCGATTCAGACATTTAGCAGTCCGATGCTAACACGCTAACAGTTAGTAGGCCGGGTCTAAACAAGCTAGCAGTTAGCAGATCGGGTTAGCAAGCAAGCAGTTACCAGGGGCTAGTAGTTAGCAGACCGGGTTAGCAAGCATGGAGTTACTAGGGGCTAGCAGTTAGCAGACCGGGGCAGGCAAGCTTGCAGTTAGTAGACTGGGGCTAGCAAGTTAGCCTTTGGGGGACGTCGCGATGGGGGTAAGTCTGTGTTTGCCTCTTCATGCGGTGACGTCGATAGACCAGTCGTGGAATTAGTAGGGTTCCAAGTTGCTCTAGGTAGCCGGCCTAGCACGCTGGAGGGGCCTGTTGGAATCCTCGGGCAGGTTATGTCGGTATTCCAATTGCAGAGGATCGGCGGGGTTCTGTGCCTCGTACCGGCACTAGAAGGGGTCCGGATTTTTTAGCCCAGGAGTGAGCCGGGAGATGGGTCTAGCATGGGCTAGCCCCAGGCTAGTTGTTGCTAGCTACGGGATGGAAACATTAGCCAGGAATAGTCAACCCGGGTTGCGGTTAGCTAGCTGTGATGATCCAGATGAAAAGGTTCAGAGTTTGTGGTAGGAATTCGGGAATATGGAGAGAAAAATACGTCCGTTATGCTCTGGTTTGAAACGCAAGATATGCAAGATATGCAGTGGTAAGAAAACAAGTAAAATCATTTGCAGAGGAAAAAAAAAGAATACTGTCCACAACCATGTTTAGCTTAGTTGGTAGAACTAAAAGCTCTTACTGCAGCATGTGTTTTAGGAAAAGGGAAAACAGTAAACATATATACTGACTCAGTATGCCACTTATTTGGAGCTGTGTGGAAACAAAGAGGATTTAAGAAAAGTGATGGAACACCCATACAACATCACTAACAAATTTTAAAATTAATGACTGCATTGATGTATCCTAGAAAGCTAGCGATAATAACATGCCAAACAGACAAAAAGGAAACGACTTTGCTGTTAAAGGAAATAATGCAAAAAAGGCATCTAAATGTACCATTCCAATTTTAACAGCCCCAATGGTTATCATTGAATCCACACATATCCAGATGATATCATTAAGATGCAGGAACGAGCCAGACCTTATGAGCAATCCATGTGGCACCAAAGGGTGGAAACCAAAGATAGCAGGGGATTATGGAGAACCCATAAAGGGACCAAAAAGGCACCTGCTACATTGCTTAATTTGCTTATTACTGATGTGCATGGTTTGGACCCATGCGCTAGGGGGGAAGTGGTAAGAACATTTTTAAAGCAAGGCTACTGGTCACTATACCTACAGGCACTGGTGGATGAGGCATTAGCAAAGTGTGAGATATGTGCACAAAACAATGTACGAAAAGGGATAACCACACCCATAGCCCATATACCAGTCCCAGGAGGACCAATATGACACCTAGTAATGGACTGTGTGGATATGATAAGGATGGTAAATGGCAAGAGATACATGCTGTTTATCATAGACAGATTCAGCATATGGGTAGAGGCAGTATCATCAGCAGATCAGGGATCAGGAACAGTGATACAATTCTTAACCAGAGAAGTAATATCCAGGTTTGGAATACCAACAGAAATTAGTTCAGACAATGGATTAGCATTTATTCAATAGAACAGATAAAACAGATAATACCGCAGCTAAGGATTAAGCAAAGGCTGGGATGTGTTTATCACCCCCAGTCACAATGGTAGAAAGGATACATGGTACTCTTAAGGCTAAGATAAATAAGATGTGTGCTAGTTGCAAGGCTTAATTGGGTGGATGCACTACCACTTGCTCTAATGAGGTACCGCATGCAAACTAACAGAAATATGCATCTAACACCACATGAAATGCTTACGGGTCAACCCATGACAGCACCAGCTCTAAGAGTGCCCTATAAAGGTCCCCCATTGGAACAATTAGAAATGGATTCAAAAGCATATATGAGACAACTTTAGGACCGTATAACAGAGTTATAGCAGACATTTTCTGGATGTGTGGAATGAACAAACTCTTAAATGTTTTACCAGAGAGACGGGCTGGACTATGTGCTTTGGTTAGAGCAATACAACAGGTGACCATTATAAAATCCCAACAAGAGCAGACTACAAAATATAGAATAAAAAGAGCCTATGAACATGATCCATATGTATACTTAGATTCAATAGGACAGCCTAGAAGATTTCCTAATGAATAAGAGATGAGAGCTGAGATTAAATCAGGATTTGAAACAATATTCCTGTGGATATCACCGAACAAGAATTTACAATGGATAAATTACATTTACTATAACCAACAAAGATTCATTAACTATGCAGACTCTGAATTGACAGCTTTGGGAGAAGTACAGGCCACTTGCAAAATTACATGGCAGAACAGGTAGGCTTTGAATTGGCTCTTAGCAGAGAAACGTGGAGTTTGCATCATGTTCGGAGAAGAATGTTGCACCTTCATTCCCAACAACACGGCCCCATATGGATTTATAGAAAATATTACCTAACTGAAAGTATTATGGCAGGAAGTAAAGGACAATGCTGGATTTGATACCCACGTTGAGACTGGTTGGATTTAACTTTGGGAAAATGGGGAGCAATGTTTACAAATATTGCTATCAATGATAGGTGTTGCACTGGTGGTCATGGGAATTGTTTTTTTGTTGTGTATTACCTTTGCTGAAATCTCACCTGATACAAACCACTGTAAAACAAATGGCTGTGGGAACGGATGTTTATGACCCACCTGTAGTAGTGAACCCTGTGCCTGGGGCTCCTGGACAATATACGGATAGATATGGAAAACCATGCAATGCTAAAGGAGGACCATTGGACTATCCTTTTGGAAACCAAGAATATCTATATGGAGTAAGACCAGGAGGGGGGTGGGCTTGCCATGACTATCAGGATCAACAAAGGTTGCTGGGAATTGGACTGGATAGAGATCTCCCTGACCTTTACCCAGTACCAAACTATGGTGGAGATGATGTACCTCCTCATGTACACAAACCATTCCCAAAATGCAGTTTGTGCAAATTGTGCAAACAAGATGATGTGAATCTTGGACATGTTCATCATGCTGACCCGATTTTCTGTGCCATGTGCCAAAGGGGGGACTGCCTCTTACGTTGGGATAACGAATGTGTTTAAAGGATACACATAGTGTAGCGGTATTTATTAGAGAGGGGTAAAGAAAGATTTTGTTCGGGCGCCAGGCAGGTATTAACCATGCCGAAAGGAAAAGAGTAGACTAGAGAGAACCACTACCAGACCCACACACATCAGCAGAAGAGACTGCCTAGAGTGTAGCCTGTTTACCAGATAGCCAGTGGAGAGAAAAAAGAATACACACCATATAAAACCCACATCACAGCACAGGGGTAACCCAAACAAGAATACCTCATACAATAATACTAATACTAATAATGGCATAGCAATTCAACAGCAACTTCATACAAGAACGAACCCAGTCATCAACATAGGATTTGCAATAATCTGTATTATTTTCTAGTGGATGAGTGCAAAGGGTATGAATGTGGGGGGTGTTCATCGACACAACAAAGGCCTTAAAAATGTCCACAGTCTTCTCGGCCACATGTCATTAGTACACCTCAATACAGTTCACATAACAATACACAACTTGCCAGCAACCTCCCTTTTAACTAAAATGTCCAAATACTTCTGGCAGGGCAATAATAGTCCAGCTCTAATGAACTTCAATAGGAAGTGCATTGGAAAAATAGAGAGTCTGTTGCAGGGTAAAGCACTGGAACGATAGAGGGAAGAGAAAAAGAGAAAAAGAGAGATCTTAGCTGTGGTCTTCAGGCGTGCAGGTGTACTTTCTGACTGTCCGATGGTTTGTTGGTTTGTATGTTAAAGCTTCGCAACAATGTTGCTACTAATCCATGCGATCCATAACGGGCGTGGTCCCAAACGAAAACAACCACCACCTAGAGCGATTACACCGATTATTGAGTTAAATACTCTATAAACTACACACGCTGAAAACAAACAAAACTTCTGCAGCACAGCACACACAATCAAACTGTCGCGCCACCAAAGAGCCCCTCCCCAAAGAGCTGAACGAGCTCTCTTTATTTTCTCCTTCCTTACTGCTCATGCGCTCTTAAAGTGGCAGTGCACGGTGAAGGCTCCGTGCAGATTTCGCCACAATAGTATAACAGAATATACGTAATCATGTACTCAATGTTAAAGGGATATAACCATATAATCAATGCTAAGAGTACATAACCATGTACTCAATGTAACAGTGGCTGAATGATGTTAGACCTTCTGAATATCTGTTCGCCTAGACATGTATGTGACATAGGGTTTTCCGGTTAGAAGAGTCCACGGACCAGGCCCTTAATTCTCTAACAGGTTTTTTCAATTATTACCAAACAGCTGTTAGAGAGGTGTCTGTGAGTGAGGGCCATATGTTTAGGTGTCATATTGAGAACGATGTTATAAGAGTTTGAGGTTTAATGTATTATTTTTAATGTTTTTCTTATATTCAACATAACAGAGAAAACCTCAGGCAAGGCAAAGAAATGCATGCACATGCTTATACTTGCACAGTATGTTAAAGGACAATTGGCTTGAGGATGGATATTTTACTTATTTGCAGCTATTTGTGAAAGGAGATGTTTGGTCCTGATTCCCCAGTATGAATGAGAAAGAGGTGCAAAGGTTGATAAGGAGAAATGTGAGGCAGATTGACTACATAGCAATACAGAAGGCGCTTCTCCTTCTCACTTGTACTAGATCAAATTTAAGGGTTTAAGGGTATTAAGTTCCAAAGGGGGGAATATATGATGATTTTTCAGTAGCATATTGTGAAATAATAATGTAATTAAACAGAATCCTTAAAAGGTGTAAAGGAACCTGTAACCACACCTGTGTAGCATTAGAAAAGGCAATATACAAAATAAATAGACACACATTGTAATCCAGATGCATTCCCTGATAAGAAGTGTCATAATATAATGAATGTTCTTATGACTATAGCCTGGTGGGTGCTGATATGAACTGTATAATGAATGTACTTATTAATATACCTTGGTGGGTGTGGATATAATGTATATAATGAATGTTCTTATGACTATAGCCTTGCGGGTGCTGATATAATCTATATAATGAATGTACTTATGACTATAGCCTGGTGGGTGCTGATATAATCTATATAATGAATGTACTTGTGATTGCAGCCTGGTAGGGGCACCTATTATTTTTTAACCAAATTGTCACAGTTGCGGCAACAATATAATCGGTTAAGTGATTTGTAGAGTGTTAAATGATTTGTGGAGGCGCTAAGCCAAAAAGAGTTGATAATTTACGTAGAGAGGAGTGACTATGTATGTTATGTAAAGATAAAACTGTATTAAAGGAGTGTGCTGAGGCTGGGAAAAACAGTTGATCCATGGACCAGCTCGGTGTGTTACTTTGTAATAAAGTCTACTTTGAATTAGAAAGATCCGGTATTTGATAAACGTTATTGAACCAATATTTATATGACACTGTGTGTAAATAAAGCCGGAAAAGCCTGATTTTATGTGTTTCCATTTCAGGCAGTAAGGCAGCAAAAGGTGAACATTTTGAAAGGGACTGGTGACTTTCTATACCCGCTGTATATGGCAAGGTCTACAGACAATCACGGACTACAAAGGGAAAACCAGCCACACTGACGTCCTGCTTCCGGACAAGCTAAACACCTGAGGATCACACAGCGCCACCAAAGTGGCAAGCTACCAAGGACTGTGGGTTCTCATTCTCTGTGGCCGATGTGACAAAGAATTTCTATCGGCCCAGACGGCATCCCTAGCCACGTCTTCAGTGTGCAGACCAGCTGGCTCCCTATCCCAGTCTGTTGTCCCCAGTTGTTTCAAGATGGCCATCATTGTTCCTGTAACAAAGAAGCAAAGGTAACTGAACGAAATGACTATCGCCCTATAGCACTCATTTCTGTCATCATGCTTGGAGAGACTAGTCAGGTATCATATCACCGCTACCTTGCAGTCTAGATGCACTTCAATTTGCTTACTTCCCCAATTTGCTTACTGATCCACAGATGATGCAATCGCCATCACACTGCACACTGCCCTATCCCATCTGAACAAGAGGAATACCTATGTAAGAATGCAGTTCACTGACTATAGCTCAGCATTCAACACCATTTTACCCTCCAAGCTCATCATTCATCTCGGGGCCCTGAGTCTGAACCCTGCCCTGTGAAACTGGGTCCTGGACTTCCTGAAGCGCCGCCCCCAGGTGGTGAAGGTAGGAAACAACATCTCCACTTGGCTGATCCTCAACACAGGAGCCCCACAAGGGTATTATATTCCCTGTTCACCCATGACTGTGTGGCTACGCACGCCTCCAACTCAATCATCAAGTTTGCAGAAAACAAAACAGTAGTAGACCTGATTACCAACAATGATGAGACAGCCTACAGGGAGGAGGTGAGGGCCCTGGGAGTGTGGTGCCAGGAAAATAACCTCTCACTCAACATCAACAAAACAAAGTAGCTGATCGGGGACTTCAGGAAACAGCAAAGGGAGCACCCCCTATCCACATCGACTGGACCGCAGTGAAGAAGGTGAAAAGTTTTAAGTTCCTCGGCATACACAGACACACTGAAATGGTCCACCCACACAGTGTGGTGAAGAAGGCGTTACAGCGCATCTTCAACCTCAGGAGGATGAAGAAATTTGGCTTGTCCCCCAAATGCCTGACAAACTTTTACAGATGCACAATCGAGAGCATCTTGTCGGACTGTATCACATTTTGATACTGCACTGCCCTCAACCGCAAGGCTCTCCAGAGGCTGGTGCGGTCTGCACAACGCATCACCGGGGGCAAACAACCTGCCCTCCATGACACCTACAGCATCCAATGTCACAGGAAGGCCAAAAAGATCAAGGACAACAACCCGAGGTACTGCCTGTTCACCCCGCTACCATCCAGAAGACGAGGTCAGTACAGATGCATCAAACCTGGGACCGAGAGACTGAAAAACAGCTTCTATCTCAAGGCCATCAGACTGTTAAATAGCAATCATTACCACCTTAGAGGGTACTTCCCTATATACATAGACTTGACATCACTGGCCAAATAAATAACGGAACACTAGTATCTTTAATAATGTTTACACTTTGTTCTATTCTATTCTACTGTATTTTAGTCTGTCGCTCCGACATCGCTCGTCCAAATATTTATATATTCTTAATTCCATTCCTTTACTTTAGATTTGTATGTATTTTTTGTATTGTTGTGAATTTTTTAGATACTACTTGCTAGATATTACTGCACTGTTGGAGCTACAAACACAAGCATTTCGCTACACCTGCAAAAACATTTGCTAAACATGTGTATGTGACCAATAGAATTTGATTTGATTTATTGCCATACACACAAAAATATTAATATGTGTGTATACTAAAGCAGAGTACAGAGGGAGAGCGCTGGGCGAGCCAAGCATCATTTTAGTTTGGAGTGATTTTGATGGACGGCCCTGCTTGGACTGTTTACATGAGAGAGGGATGGTTATAGTGAGGCTGAACTGGCAGTATCAATGCCCTTAATTAACTCAAACACTGTGCAGGAAAAAAGGGGTTCTTTGAGGTATTTTTATATGGGTTGTTTGAATTATATGCTGCTTCCCAATAACCTATCCTTCTTCCCTAAAGTGTGCACTTATTCACTTCCCTTCATGGATTTAAAGGAATGGGCTGGTATAAGAAACATAGTGGAAACTCTGTCTAGCCCATGTTTACACTCCAATAAAATGCTTTGAGGTTCCGAAACAATCAAAATATTGTTTTTCATCAAATTGGATGATATTTGGATGAAACCAGAGGAAAGTAGGACTTCAAAAGAATGAAAAATTACTGTTGCTTCTTCATTGATAAAGTTTGATGATAAAGTTACTGGTTCCTTCCCCTATGTCAAACATTGGGCGGATTTGATTATGCTGAGCCGCGGGGCCCTGGGAGGTAAGCCCTTCTCAAATCCAACAGTAATCAAATCAAATCAAATGTATTTATATAGCCCTTCTTACATCAGCTGATATATCAAAGTGCTGTACAGGAACCCAGCCTAAAACTCCAAACAGCAAGCAATGCAAGTGTAGAAGCACAGTGGCTAGGAAATCTGCTCTGTCATGTTGTCAACAAGGCAGCATGGTGCATCATCCAGAATATTGGGTGAGTTCGGTTTATCCGGCCAGATGCGGTCTTACGCATTGTAGGCTATTCCATTTGTGTTTAAGTGAAATCTCGACCCACCAGGGGCACCAGGCCATGTAAAATTAACTAAACTCAGCCAAAAAAGAAACGTCCCTTTTTCAGGACCCTGTCTTTCATAGATATTCGTAAAAATCCAAATAACTTCACAGATCTTCATTGTAAAGGGTTTAAACACTGTTTCCCATGCTTGTTCAATGAACCATAAACAATTAATGAACATGTACCTGTGGAATGGTCAGTAAGACACTAATAGCTTACAGACGGTAGGCAATTAAGGTCACAGGTCACAACTTAGGACACTAAAGAGGCCTTTCCACTGACTGAAAAACACCAAAAGAAAGATGCTCAGGGTCCCTGCTCATCTGTCTGAACGTGCCTTAGGCATGCTCCAGGGAGGCATGAGGACTGTAGCTGTGGCCAGGGCAATACATTGCAATGTCTGCACTGTGAGACGCCTAAGACAGTGCTACAGGGAGACAGGACGGACAGCTGATCATCCTCGCAGGGGCAGATCACCTGCACAGGATCGGTACATCCGAACATCACACCTGCGGGACAGGTACAGGATGGCAAAAACAACTGCCCGAGTTACAGCAGGAAAACACAATCCCTCCATCAGTGCTCAGACTGTCCGCAATACGCTGAGAGAGACTGGACTGAGGGCTTGTAGGCCTGTTGTAAGGCAGGTCCTCACCAACATCACCGGCAACAAAATCGCCTATGGGCACAAACCCACCGTCGCTGGACCAGACAGGATTAGCAAAAAGTGCTCTTCACTGACGAGTCGCAGTTTTGTCTCACCAGGGGTGATGGTCAGATTCACGTTTATCGTCGAAGGGATGAGCATTACACCGAGGCCTGTACTCTGGAGCGGGATCGATTTGGAGGTTAGAGGGTCCGTCATGGTTTGGGGCGGTGTGTCACAGCATCATCGGACTGAGCTTGTTGTCATTGCAGGCAATATCAACGCCGTGCGTTACGGGGAAGACATCCTCCTCCCTCATGTGGTACCCTTCCTGCAGACACATCCTGACATGACCCTCCAGCATGACAATACACCAGCCGTACCGCTCGTTCTGTGCGTGATTTCCTGCAAGACAGGAATGTCAGTGTTCTGCTATGGCCAGGGAAGAGCCCGGATCTCAATCCCATTGAGCACGTCTGGGACCTGTTGGATCGGAGGGTATGGCCCTCCCGTGGGGTAACATCTCACAGCAAGAACTGGCACATTTGGTGCAGTCCATGAGGAGGAGATGCACTGCAGTACTTAATGCAGCTTGTGGCCACACCAGATACGGACTGTTACTTTTGACCCCCCCTTTGTTCAGGGACACAATATTCCATTCCTGTTAGTCACATGTCTGTGGAACTTGTTCAGTTTATGTCTCAGTTGTTGAATCTTGTTAAGTTCAGACAAATATTTACACAGAAAATAAATACAGTTGGCAGTGAGAGGACGTTTCTTTTTTTTCCATTCCTTGAATTTTCACACTAGTTTTAATTCGGAAGGCAGATAAATTATGCTATTTTATTAGGCTATTTTTGTAACATCACAAAAAATCCTAATTTTAATACACCAACGGTAACGTCAGATTCTATTTATAATCTCATTGCAACACGGTTTAATGCGTTCTGTTGCTTGACATAGGCGTTTTCAAAGAACCGCCAGTCAGAGATGGGAAGTATTTATTTTACATGTATAAATATGTATTTCAACTCCTGAGTATTTTGAGTATTTTGTCATTTGTATTACACTGGGCTGAACTACACTGCAATATATTTAGTACCAAGATACTTTCAAGAGCTGTAATTCGTATTTTCTAAATACTTTTCTGCACCATTTTCATAGCTGTACCATTTTCATAGCTGTTCACCAATTTGTGGCCCCTTTTCACCATGCATGGGTATCAGAAGTCTGATGGTACTATGGTGTGATGAGCGTCTGTTAAATGAACTATATACAGTGCTGTGAAAGAGTATTTGCCCCCTTCCTGATTTCTTATTTTTTTGTCTATCTGTAACACTTAAATGTTTCAGATCAAACTAATTTTAATATTACTCAAAGATAACCCAAGTAAACACAAAATGCAGTTAAGTGATTTTATTTATTAAGTGAAAAAGCTATCCGAATCTTCATTGCCCTATGTGAAAAAGTAATTGCCCCCTAAACCTAATAACTGGTTGAGCCACCCTCAGCAGCAACAACTGCAATAAAGCTTTTGCAATAACTGGCAATGAGTCTTTCACATTGCTGTGGAGGAATTTTGGCCCACTCTTCTTTGCAGAATTGTTTAAATTCAGCCACATTGGAGTGTTTTCGAGCATTAACCACTTTTTTAAGGTCATGCCACAGCATCTCAATTGGATTCAAGTCCGGACTTTGACTAGGCCATTCCAAAACCTTCATTTTGGTTTTTTTAAGCCATTCAGAGGTGGACTTGCTGGTGTGTTTTGGATCATTGTCCTGCTGCAGAACCCAAGTGCGCTTCAGCTTGAGGTCACGAACTGGTGGCCGGACCATCAGGATTATTTGGTAGAGAGCAGAATTCATGGTTCCATCAATCACAGCAAGTCATACAGGTCCTGAAGCAGCAAAGCAGCCCCAGACCATCACACTACCACCACCATAGTTGACTGTTGGTATGATGTTCTTTTTCTGAAATGCTGTGTTACTACTATGCCAGATGTAACGGGACCCACACCTTCTAAAAAGTTCAACTTTTGTCTCGTCAGTCCACAGAATATTTCCCAAAGTCTTGGGGATCATGAAGATGTGTTTTTGCTGAAAGTGAGACGAGCCTTTATGTTCTTTTTGGTTAGCAGTGGTTTTCACCTTGGAACTCTGCCATGGATGCCATTTTTGCCCAGTCTCTTTCTTATGGTTGAGTCATGAATACTGACCTTAACTGAGGCAAGTGAGGCCTGCAGTTCTTTAGATGTTGTGGTGGGTTCTTTTGTGACCTCTTGGATGAGTCGTCGCTGCGCTCTTGGGGTAATTTTGGTAGGCCGGTCCTCATGTTGTCCGGTCCTCTGGCAGTCTCCATGGGGGTGCCACAGGGTTCAATTCTCGGGCCGACTCTTTTCTCTGTATATATCAATGATGTTGCTCTTGCTGCGGGCAATTCCCTGATCCACCTCTACGCAGACGACACCATTCTGTATACTTCTGGCCCTTCCTTGGACACTGTGCTATCTAACCTCCAAACGAGCTTCAATGCCATACAGCACTCCTTCCGTGGCCTCCAACTGCTCTTAAATGCTAGTAAAACCAAATGCATGCTTTTCAACCGTTCGCTGCCTGCACCCGCACACCCGACTAGCATCACCACCCTGGATGGTTCCGACCTAGAATATGTGGACATCTATAAGTACCTAGGTGTCTGGCTAGACTGTAAACTCTCCTTCCAGACTCATATCAAACATCTCCAATCTAAAATCAAATCTAGAGTCGGCTTTCTATTTCGCAACAAAGCCTCCCTCACTCACGCCGCCAAACTTCCCTTAGTAAAACTGACTATCCTACCGATCCTCGACTTCGGCGATGTCATCTACAAAATAGCTTCCAATACTCTACTCAGCAAACTGGATGCAGTTTATCACAGTGCCATCCGTTTTGTAACTAAAGCACCTTATACCACCCACCACTGCGACATGTATGCTCTAGTCGGCTGGTCCTCGCTACATATTCGTCGCCAGACCCACTGGCTCCAGGTCATCTGGTCATCTAAGTCCATGCTAGGTAAAGCTCCGCCTTATCTCAGTTCACTGGTCACGATGGCAACACCCACCCGTAGCACGCACTCCAGCAGGTGTATCTCACTGATCATCCCTAAAGCCAACACCACATTTGGCTGCCTTTCCTTCCAGTTCTCTTCTGCCTGTGACTGGAACGAATTGCAAAAATCGCTGAAGTTGGAGACTTTTATCTCCCTCACCAACTTTAAACATCTGCTATCTGAGCAGCTAACCGATCGCTGCAGCTGTACATAGTCCATCGGTAAACAGCCCACCCAATTTACCTACCTCATCCCGACTGTTTTTATTTATTTACTTTTTTGCTCTTTTGCACACCAGTATCTCTTCCTGCACATGATCATCTGATCATTTATCACTCCAGTGTTAATCTGCTAAATTGTAATTATTCGCCTACCTCCTCATGCCTTTTTCCACACAATGTATATAGACTCTTTTGTTTCTTTTTTTCTACTGTGTTATTGATTTGTTTATTGTTTACTCCATGTGTAACTCTGTGTTGTTGTATGTTCACACTGCTATGCTTTATCTTGGCCAGGTCGCAGTTGTAAATGAGAACTTGTTCTCAACTAGCCTACCTGGTTAAATAAAGATGAAAAAATAAAAATAAAAAAGGCCGCCACTCATGGGAAGGTTCACCTTTGTTCCAAATGTTCTCCAGTTGTGCATATTGGCTCTCACCGTGGTTGGCTGGAGTCCCAAATATTTAGAAATGGCTTTGTAACCCTTTCCAGACTGATAGATGTCAATTACTTTGTTTCTCATCTGTTCCTGAATTTCTTTGGATCGCGGCATGATGTCTTTAATCACAGTAAATTCATGAGTGGGCAATTACTTTGTCACATAGGGCCATGATGGTTCAGATAATTTTATTTATTAAGGGAAAAAGCTATCACTTAAAAACTGCATTTTGTGTTTACTTGGGTTATCTTTGTGTAATATTAAAATTAGTTTGGTGATCTGAAACATTTAAGTGTGACAAATGTGAAATCAGGAAGGCTGCAAATACTTTTTCACAGCACTGTGTGTTTGTAAAAATGGATAATTGCAAAGCATGCTGATTATTGTGCTAACGAGCTCCGCTCCAGAACAAGGTTTTATCTAGAAGGGATACAAAAATGTTTTTTTTGTAGCAGGTTTAGGATCATTTACACAGCAGGTTAGGAGAATTCGGTTAAACTGTATCCCAGCTAGACATGACCCTGAAACAAGGCCAATAATAATACCCAGTGTGCTTTGCAGTTCATTTCGGTATGTTTATTTTCACATATACATTTATATTTTGGTAATTTAGCAGACACTCTTACCCAGAGTGACATGCAGTGATTTCAACTAAGGTATCACAGCCATAGCAAGTGAAATGTTTCTGTGACAGTTTCGGAAAATGTTGTTGCTGTTTGGGCTGGCAAATTGCAAATGTATTTCTGTTTTATAAAATACATTTCAAAATACAAGTATGTTATAGTTTGTTTTAATACATTGATCTTTATGGTATTTTGTAATTGTATATAGACATTTTTGACCATCCTTACTGCCAGTCAAGGTGAGCTCCCTGATCACTCAGCCTGCTCGCTCCCTGCCTACTCAGTCTGTATTTTCAAACTTCCTGGTAGTTTGACATGAGAGAAAAGGTCATTCAAATAAAAAAAAAGTGTGGGTAATGTTTTAGTCACTCAAAAGGCCATTTTACATGGGAATCGGAATGACTGTTCGGGACCTTTGAATATATGTAGGGAGGAATGCACAAGGGCACACTTCCGGTGAAAGGGCTATTATTGGAATGCTGTGAAGAAGCGTTGTGGGTTGGTCAGGCAGTCATCAGTGACAGGTAAGTCAAACGCTTGAGCAGTTTGCCTGCTCTCATTTGTCTCGCTCTTGTATCTAAACACAGTCTCATAATAGCACAATTTATATACTACAACTAAAAAAAAAATCCCATTTTATATATAATTATTATGATTATTAACTATTATTATTAGCGTCCATGCAGTATTGTGTTTTACTGTACAATTATGTTATTAATTGTACATTGACTTGTTAAACAAGCCAAACTGATTTCTTAACAGATGACAGGCTCAAGTGTTCACCAAATTGAAATTGGGGATTGGCCAACACAGATAGAAGGAATGCCTTCAGCGAAGGATGACCAAACCCAATGGGAAGACCCATCTCTAAGTGATCACAACTACAGTTCAGGTGATCATGTAAAGCCCACTACCTGTGAGGCAGGGACACAGTGCCCAGCAGCACTTCTCTACAAAACCCTGCTGAGGAACGAAGTTAAACTGCTTTACAGAAGTGCAAGGATCTAGATTCAAGGGGGGAGTCATTTAGCCATTACTACGCCCAGAACACTATCAAGTACCTGGTGGCCATTGCACCTTGAGGTCTAGTGATGTTCATCTCCTCAGCATATGGAGGTAGATGTGGTGAAAAATATATAACATCGGATTCTGGGTTCCTGGGGTACCTCTGTCCAGGTGATGAGGTCATGGCTGACCGGGGCTTCACAATGCATGATCTGATACACGAGAGGAGGGTCAAATGAACAATTCCAGCCTTCACAAAAAGAGGTGCACAGCTGTCAGAGGAGGACACCACATGTACAAGATGGCTAGCTAATGTGAGGGTTCATGTGGAATGCGTAATTCAAAGGCTCAAATTATTTAGAATCATCTCACAGATGGTGCCAATCAACCTCTCACCTAAAATGGACAAAATACTTTCATTCTATGCTGCCCTGTGTAACCTGCGTGGTGATATCACTCACCACACAATACTTTGGATCTGTGCTGAATGAACTGACCAGTCAAATGCCATTCAGAGGGTCAATTTCCAAATATGAATTAAAGTTGTCAAAAGTTATGTTAAATAAAATTCAATTCATTCTATAACAACTCAACTTAATTATTTGTTTTACATACTCATTAATATTAATAAATAACAAAGCCACCAAAACAATTTCCACAATACTGTTGATGCATTAAGTCAGGCTTTTTAATTGAAAAACAATGTGTTAATAGTAACTGCAAACAGGAGAGACATCTGACTACATACTTCTACAGAGCTGGCCTATATATTTGTCATTCAGTGACAATCTGCCTGCCTGGTGCTCCTCAACAATAAATGGCAGCATTTGTGTTGAGTAGAATGCCTTCAACCTCAGGACAGCCTCTGCACAGAACTGTGCATCATAGGGAACAGGGATGGCAACTTGCTGGAACAGAGTACAGATGAGCACCTTACTTTCTCTCAGTCCTGTGCAAAATATACCAATTTGCAGCTGCATGTAGTAGCCACGTGGCCCATGTGGTTGCAGTTGGGGTGTGCCCTCCACCACCTTCACATCACAGGCTTTCCCATTGAAGACATCATCCAGAGAATCACAGCCCTTCCCCATGACAGGCACTTGATCTCCAACAGCTCCTTGGACTTCGGCACTCCGTCAGGGCTTGCAATAGCCATGGCTCTTCAACACTGACAGCAGTGCCTCTATGGTCCACAGAGTATCCAGTCTTCCAGCCACTGGGAGGCCATCAGCTCATTATCTTTCCCGTAGTGAGTGACTGCATTCCCTCAGGAACCTGGGATACAGATGCTCCTGGAGAAACTTACCAGGGTTGGTGGATTCCCTGATAAGGACCTTCTTGGTTGAGCGTGCAGTAACTCAAAGCTTCCTTGAGTCATGCCACAAGTGTGAGGCACTCTGCTCCTTTGTCATCTGTTCCAAAGCAGTCGACTAGGTTGTGTCAGGTTTCACATTGTAGAAGGACAGGGACTTCTGGCAGTTGTAATTGACATGCTCTCCATGTGGCTGGGAAAAAGTAGAGACTATATTAAGTTATTATATGGAGTTAGAAAGCATTGAACAGAAGATACACACATCAGTTCAAATACATTAAAATGGTACAGCCACAAATAAATATTCCTTGATATTACTGTCGGTTCAGCATTAACAGACTGGCAGAGCAGACTCCCCACAGGCAGATTCAGGTGTCTCAGGCTCCTATTCAATTCCCCCTGTGAGTGGAATGCAAGAGTGGGAGGCAGGGGTGGACATTCTGGACGATTTTCTTCATATTGGTCACTGGCCTTATGGTGTGTGAAGTCAATGCTGTTTAACCGCTTTGGCTCAAGGTTCATCCGAGTCCCTGCATTCCATTGTCGATGCTCATCTGTGCAGGCTATGCTAGTTAGCCCACTGGACACTGCATTCTGCACCTGTGATAGAATGTTTGTTACAAAAAAAGACATTCAGAGAAAATGAGAAGATCCCATTATTAAGGAATAGGTGACGACTATGTCATCAACTTTCCAAAACAAATGCTTTTTATTGTAAACTTACCTTGGTATTGTTCCCAATGAGATGAGATCACTTATGCTTACCATACCTTAGGCGTTACCCCCAACCACAAGGATATTTTACAAACCGTATTCACCGAGAAAACAATAACACCAAAGACACTAATAACACCAAAGAAATACATGTGATGCTGACATGTTAAAGTACATTATATACCCTACTCACCTGGATAAGCCTACCTTGCTTCAGCAATGTGAGATTTGACAGGATACTTACAGATTCCCCACATTAATACAGCAGTTCTGTTCATCCACAAATACATGTCAACATATCCAATAAATCATGACATTCTCAATTCAGCTTTCATCCAACAAAGTGTTTGGTCTAACTGCAATGTTTAGACTGACTATTTTATCATTCTGTGTCGAGATAAGGCAGTACTGCACACTTTCAAGACCAAGTAATGCAGAGATTGATCATATCATCTGAGAACTCTACCATAACGTTAGCCTATGGATTATAATAACTGTCACCACATCACATGTAGTCTGCTTGTATGCTGTAATCACTTATGTTAAGTAATGTTAGACATAGAAATGCAAGTGACTTTGCTTATTAGCCTACCTTCCGCAAAATGGAGGCTGCATGACTTTCCAAGGCCAGCGTTGCATCCAGCCGTCTCTACTGGTTCATTGTTGGATACAAGTACCCAAACAGAGAGGTAAGAGCTGCTTGCTGGGCTGAACATCGGCTTTCAAAAATTCCAATCCTTTTCCCTCCTCCTGGTGAAGCCATTTGTGTTTGTTCCCAATTGTGTGCCATCTTTTGTTTTTGTTTATTTGTTAATGATGCACGTTCGATGTAATTCACTAGCGTTGACGGAAGTTGTGAAACGGAAACACAAACACAATCGCGTTTGAATGGAACTGGGTCAAGTGGGCGTGTCTATATATATATAGTGCTTACTTTTGACCAGAGTTAAGTCCATAGGGCCAATTACACTCTGTAATTGCATTTTTGTCCCCCCCTAGTTTTATAATTGGAATGTAATACAAAACGAGGCAACGTTGTGCTTTAGGACCATGCGAAAGCCTCAGGTAGGGTAAGCTGTTTGGAGTGTTTATCTGACTGCAAAACAAAAAATGTTATGTCCCCCCATTTCTAAGGTTTGTGAAATGAAAATGTTCAGTTATATTCCATGATATTCTTAAAATATATGTGTTGACTGAATATAAGCAGCAAGTGATGTGTACTAAATAAACAAGTTGATGGCTCAGTCATATGGCCTCAGCTACAAGGCACAGATCAAATACAACTCAAAAACAGGTTTCACATATTTTCAAGACCTGAGCTATTTAATTGGTTTGTTTTATTTATCACATTTACTCATGGAATGTTCCTGAATATACAACAACAATAGAAAGAAGCTGATGAGCATCTGGTGGAGCATCTGGTGGAGCATGGAGTGAAAGTGTGCTGTACTGTAAGTACGCTACAACACTGTGGGACAGGTGGAAATGGTTTAGCAGCCTGACAATAAATTGGAATACAAAAGAAGCCATCCACCCTTAATGTCAATGTCAGGTTGTTTTCTTTTCACTGAATCTCCGTTAGGATATTGGTTAGGCTACAATTAGGCTGTGGAATAATGTAGCCTAAATAAAGAAAGAGTAAGCCTATTATTGTGCTCAACCCTGTACAGTAAAGGCAACTCCAAATGTCCGCAGAGGTTGTGAAATACATTATGAACACGAGACTCACATGTTGCAGTTCATTTATTGTTTAATTATTCAAGGCTCCCTTTGTTATTTTGTTTAATATAAATAAAATGCTTGAATTAATGGATGATATATATCGAAGAACACCGGAGGTCATGGGGCAATTATCAGATCAAATGTGAGGACACAACAGTTAATCTGATACAAGACTATCACTATTACAGACCGGCTTTGCCCTAACAAAAAATGCAACAACTTACAAATATGTCAATTTATTATAATCCACATAATAATCAAATCAACCTTATAATAGGTAATGATTTATATATTTCCAAAAGAAAAACACATTTACAGGATTTGTTCATCAACATCTTTATGTTTTTGTTAATAAAATAATAGGTGTAGGCTTGGCAGTGTTACGGATTAATGTTTTCAGTTGATGCCAAACAAGTTTGATCGGGTTAAAATCAGGAGACCTACAAAAATATTTCTAGATGTACTGTAGGTCTCTTGTAGGCGAGGTGAGTCTCACTAGTGTTGAGTAATGTGCTGTTGTAGGTTTACTTACTCTGCTGGAGTCTTGACCCAGTTTGTGCCCTCATTTGCAATGCAAACCCAGGCGGCAGTGTGTTTTGAGTCATTGTCTGCATTTGAGAGAGATCGCTCATCATCATAGCTACAGTATGTGCAACAGCCTAATCAAGTGAGGACGTGGGAGGTCTGCTGTATACTTATGGTCTATTGTAACCTGGACTCATACCTTTCCAGTACTCTTCACCCCACCCTTAACTCCGCCCTTAACTTATTAAAATCAAATCAAATCAAATTTTATTTGTCACATACACATGGTTAGCAGATGTTAATGCGAGTGTGGCGAAATGCTTGTGCTTCTAGTTCCGACAATGCAGTAATAACAAGTAATCTAACTAACAATTCCAAAACTACTGTCTTGTACACAGTGTAAGGGGATAAAGAATATGTACATAAGGATATATGAATGAGTGATGGTACAGAGCAGCATAGGCAAGATACAGTAGATGGTATCGAGTACAGTATGTACAAATGAGATGAGTATGTAAACAAAGTGGCATAGTTTAAAGTGGCTAGTGATACATGTATTACATAAGGATACAGTCGATGATATAGAGTACAGTATATACGTATGCATATGAGATGAATAATGTAGGGTAAGTAACATTATATAAGGTAGAATTGTTTAAAGTGGCTAGTGATATATTTACATCATTTCCCATCAATTCCCATTATTAAAGTGGCTGGAGTTGAGTCAGTGTCAGTGTGTTGGCAGCAGCCACTCAGTGTTAGTGGTGGCTGTTTAACAGTCTGATGGCCTTGAGATAGAAGCTGTTTTTCAGTCTCTCGGTCCCAGCTTTGATGCACCTGTACTGACCTCGCCTTCTGGATGATAGCGGGGTGAACAGGCAGTGGCTCGGGTGGTTGATGTCCTTGATGATCTTCATGGCCTTCCTGTGACATCGGGTGGTGTAGGTGTCCTGGAGGGCAGGTAGTTTGCCCCCGGTGATGCGTTGTGCAGACCTCACTACCCTCTGGAGAGCCTTACGGTTGAGGGCGGTGCAGTTGCCATACCAGGCAGTGATACAGCCCGCCAGGATGCTCTCGATTGTGCATCTGTAGAAGTTTGTGAGTGCTTTTGGTGACAAGCCGAATTTCTTCAGCCTCCTGAGGTTGAAGAGGCGCTGCTGCGCCTTCTTCACGATGCTGTCTGTGTGAGTGGACCAATTCAGTTTGTCTGTGATGTGTATGCCGAGGAACTTAAAACTTGCTACCCTCTCCACTACTGTTCCATCGATGTGGATAGGGGGGTGTTCCCTCTGCTGTTTCCTGAAGTCCACAATCATCTCCTTAGTTTTGTTGACGTTGAGTGTGAGGTTATTTTCCTGACACCACACTCCGAGGGCCCTCACCTCCTCCCTGTAGGCCGTCTCGTCGTTGTTGGTAATCAAGCCTACCACTGTTGTGTCGTCCGCAAACTTGATGATTGAGTTGGAGGCGTGCGTGGCCACGCAGTCGTGGGTGAACAGGGAGTACAGGAGAGGGCTCAGAACGCACCCTTGTGGGGCCCCAGTGTTGAGGATCAGCGGGGAGGAGATGTTGTTGCCTACCCTCACCACCTGGGGGCGGCCCGTCAGGAAGTCCAGTACCCAGTTGCACAGGGCGGGGTCGAGACCCAGGGTCTCGAGCTTGATGACGAGCTTGGAGGGTACTATGGTGTTGAATGCCGAGCTGTAGTCGATGAACAGCATTCTCACATAGGTATTCCTCTTGTCCAGATGGGTTAGGGCAGTGTGCAGTGTGGTTGAGATTGCATCGTCTGTGGACCTATTTGGGCGGTAAGCAAATTGGAGTGGGTCTAGGGTGTCAGGTAGGGTGGAGGTGATATGGTCCTTGACTAGTCTCTCAAAGCACTTCATGATGACGGATGTGAGTGCTACGGGGCGGTAGTCGTTTAGCTCAGTTACCTTAGCTTTCTTGGGAACAGGAACAATAGTGGCCCTCTTGAAGCATGTGGGAACAGCAGACTGGTATAGGGATTGATTGAATATGTCCGTAAACACACCGGCCAGCTGGTCTGCGCATGCTCTGAGGGCGCGGCTGGGGATGCCGTCTGGGCCTGCAGCCTTGCGAGGGTTAACACGTTTAAATGTCTTACTCACCTCAGCTGCAGTGAAGGAGAGACCGCATGTTTTTGTTGCAGGCCGTGTCAGTGGCACTGTATTGTCCTCAAAGCGGGCAAAAAAGTTATTTAGTCTGCCTGGGAGCAAGACATCCTGGTCCGTGACTGGGCTGGATTTCTTCCTGTAGTCCGTGATTGACTGTAGACCCTGCCACATGCCTCTTGTGTCTGAGCAGTTGAATTGAGATTCTACTTTGTCTCTGTACTGGCGCTTAGCTTGTTTGATAGCCTTGCGGAGGGAATAGCTGCACTGTTTGTATTCGGTCATGTTACCAGACACCTTGCCCTGATTAAAAGCAGTGGTTCGCGCTTTCAGTTTCACACGAATGCTGGCATCAATCCACGGTTTCTGGTTAGGGAATGTTTTAATCGTTGCTATGGGAACGACATCTTCAACGCACATTCTAATGAACTCGCACACCGAATCAGCGTATTCGTCAATGTTGTTATCTGACGCAATACGAAACATCTCCCAGTCCACGTGATGGAAGCAGTCTTGGAGGGTGGAGTCAGCTTGGTCGGACCAGCGTTGGACAGACCTCAGCGTGGGAGCCTCTTGTTTTAGTTTCTGTCTGTAGGCAGGGATCAACAAAATGGAGTCGTGGTCAGCTTTTCCGAAAGGGGGGCGGGGCAGGGCCTTATATGCGTCGCGGAAGTTAGAGTAACAATGATCCAAGGTCTTTCCACCCCTGGTTGCGCAATCGATATGCTGATAAAATTTGGGGAGTCTTGTTTTCAGATTAGCCTTGTTAAAATCCCCAGCTACAATGAATGCAGCCTCCGGATAAATCGTTTCCAGTTTGCAGAGAGTTAAATAAAGTTTGTTCAGAGCCATCGATGTGTCTGCTTGGGGGGGGATATATACGGCTGTGATTATAATCGAAGAGAATTCTCTTGGTAGATAATGCGGTCTACATTTGATTGTGAGGAATTCTAAATCAGGTGAACAGAAGGATTTGAGTTCCTGTATGTTTCTTTCATCACACCATGTCACGTTGGCCATGAGGCATACGCCCCCGCCCCTCTTCTTACCAGAAAGATGTTTGTTTCTGTCAGCGCGATGCGTGGAGAAACCCGTTGGCTGCACCGCTTCGGATAGAGTCTCTCCAGTGAGCCATGTTTCAGTGAAGCAAAGGACGTTACAGTCTCTGATGTCCCTCTGGAATGCTACCCTTGCTCGGATTTCATCAACCTTGTTGTCAAGAGACTGGACATTGGCAAGAAGAATGCTAGGGAGTGGTGCGTGGTGTGCCCCTCTCCGGAGTCTGACCAGAAGACCGCCTCGTTTCCCTCTCTTTCGGAGTCGTTTTTTTGGGTCGCTGCATAGGATCCACTCCGTTGTCCTGTTTGTAAGGCAGAACACAGGGTCCGCGTCGCGAAAAACATATTCTTGGTCGTACTGATGGTGAGTTGACGCTGATCTTATATTCAGTAGTTCTTCTCGACTGTATGTAATGAAACCTAAGATGACCTGGGGTACTAATGTAAGAAATAACACGTAAAAAAACAAAAAACTGCATAGTTTCCTAGGAACGCGAAGCGAGGCGGCCATCTCTGTCGGCGCCGGAAGTCTACATAGGGGGCAGCATTTTAACTTTTGGATAAATAGCGTGCCCAAATTCAACTTCCTGCTACTCATCCCCAGAATATAAGATATGCATATTATTAGTAGATTTGGATAGAAAACACTCTGAAGTTTCTAAAATTGTTGGAATCATGTCTGTGAGCATAACAAAACGTATGTAGCAGGCAAAACCCAGAGGACAAACCATTCAGAATTTAAAAAAATTGAGGTCACTGTCTATTCAATTAGTTTTCATTGGGAAACCGGCAGTTCCTACTGCTTCCACTGGATGTCACCAGTCTTTAGAAATTGATTGAGGTTATTCCTTTGTTTAATGAAGAAGTACGGCCATCTGAATGAGTGTCACTTGAAGTGTACTTTTTGAGAGAGGCGGCGCATGACTCAAAAAAGTTGCGTTAGTTTGTTGTCTTCCTGTATTGAACACAGATAGTCCCGTCTTCAATTTGATCGATTATTAACGTTTAGAAATACCTAAAGCTGTATTACAAAAGTAGTTTGAAATGTTTTGGCAAAGTTTACAGGTAACTTTTGAGATATTTTGTAGTGATGGTGCGCAAATTGGAAGCTGTGTTTTTCTGGATCAAACGCGCCAAATAAATGGACATTTTGGATATATATCGACGGAATAAATCGAACAAAAGGGCCATTTGTGATGTTTATGGGACATATTGGAGTGCCAACAAAAGAAGCTGGTCAAAAGTAAGACATAATTTATATTTTATTTCTACGTTTTGTGTCGCGCCTGCAGGGTTGAAATATGCTACTCTCTCTTTGTTTACTGTTGTGCTATTATCAGATAATAGCATCATGTGCTTTTGCCGAAAAGCCTTTTTGAAATCTGACATGGTGGCTGGATTCACGAGTGTAGCTTTAATTTGGTATCTTACATGTGTGATTTAATGAAAGTTTGATTTTTATAGTATTTCATTTGAATTTGGCGCTATGCATTTTCCCTGGCTATTGGCCCCAATACCATAAGAAGTTAAGTAGATATCTCCCACCTGGATATTGTTTTGTTTGTGCATGTGCACCACGTAGTCACGTTTAGTTGTTCGTTGATTGATTTATTGTTTTTTCTTTAAGTTTCACCTTGCAATAAATATGTGGAACTCAACATCCGCTGTGCCTTGGTCCCGTTCTTGCGCCTTGGTCCCATTCCTACGACAACCGTGACAGTCAGTAAAACATTAAACAACACGAATTACAATGTCATACTCACGTCATAACGCCAGCTAACTTGCTAAATAGCGATTTTTGTAAATAAACTTTGTGACACAATCATTTGTCTCTACATTAACTAACACATTCATCTTAATTGTACATTTTTTGCTTGACTCGTTATGACGTTGTATTTGCTTCCACTGTAATGTTTTGTCAGCCATCTTTGCTGAAGAAAGTCACCAGGGACGGGTGGCTCGCGTCAAATTCGTCATTGGACCCACACGATATGATTGGTCATATAAAAACCTTGTGACCCACATGCATAATGAGTGCTCTAACTCCGCCTTGTGGTGGTCTGGAGCAATGAAGCCGTGGCGCTGGGTACCTCTAAGCCCTGCGGTGTAAGTTCACAACTTTTAAAGGAGGAACCACTGTAGGGCAGCAGCCTCTAAGCTGCAGGATAGCGTAACCGGGTGGAAGATGGCCTTGAGATAGAAGCTGTTTTTCAGTCTCTCTGTCCTACCTGTACTGACATCGCCTTCTGGATGATAGCGGGGGGAATAGGCCGTGGCTCGGGTGGTGGATGCCCTTTATGATCTTTCAAGCCTTCTTGTGACATCCGCTGCTGTAGGTGTCCTGGAGGGCAGGTAGTTTGCCCACGGTGAAGCATTGGCCAGACCGCACCACCCTCTAGAGAGCCCTGCGGTTGTGGGCGGTGCAGTTACCTTAACAGGCGGTGATACAGCCCGACATGATGTTCTCAATTGTGCATCTGTAAAAGTTTGAGGGTTTTATGGGCCAAGACAAATTTCTTCAGCCTCCTGAGGTTCAAGAGGTGCTGTTGCGCCTTCTTCACCACACTGTCTGTGTGGGTGGACGATTTCAGATAGTCAATGATGTGTACGCTGAGGAATTTGAAACTTGCCACATTCTCCACTGTGGTCAAGTTGATGTGGATAGGGGCGTACTCCCTCTGCTGTTTCCTGAAGTCCACGATCAGCTCCTTTGTTTTGTTGATGTTGAGTGAGAGTTTTTTTTCCTGGCACCACTCTCCCAGGGCACTCACCTCCTCCCTGTAGGCTGTCTCGTCATTGTTGGTAATCAGGCCTACTACCGCTGTGTCGTCTGCAAACTTTATGATTGAGTTGGAAGCATGGGTGAACAGGGAGTACAGGAGGGGGCTGAGTACGCACCCTTGTGAGGCCGATCAGCAAAGTGGAGGTGTTGTTTCCTACCTTCACCAGCTGGGGGTGGCCTGTCAGGAAGTCCAAGACGAAGTTGCACAGGCGGGGTTCAAACCCAGGGCCCGAACTTAATGATGAGTTTGAAGGGTACTATCGGGTTGAATGCTGAGCTATAGTCAATGAACAGCATTCTTACATAGTTATTCCTCTTATCCAGAAGGGATAGAGCAGTGTGCAGTGTGATGGCAATCGCGTCATCTGTGGATCTATTGGGGGAAGTAAGCAAATTGAAGTGGGTCTAGGTGATATGATCCTTAACTAGCCTCTCAAAGCACTTCATGATGACAGAAGTGATTGCTACGGGGCAATAGTCATTTAGTTCAGTTCAGAGTCACAAAAACCAAAAATAGAGATAAATTTAATCACTAACCTTTGATCATCTTCATCAGATGACACTCATAGGACTTCATGTTACACAATACATGTATGTTTCGTTTGATAAAGTTCATATTTATCAAAATATGAGTTTACATTGGCACGTTACATTCACTAGTTCCAAAAACATCCAGTGATTTTGCATAGCCACAACATTCAACAGAAATACTCATTTCTCACTACTCTGCAAGCATGACACTCCAACTGGTTTCCCTTTTAGATATTTTTTGAGTTTCCTAGTTCATAGTAGCCCGAGCACAGCATACTTTTTTTTGACACGTATTTAAATTGATTGTTTTTATCACCCATCTCCACACAATATCCCATAATGACAAAGTGTTTACAGATTTATTGAAAATGAAATACAGAAATATATAATTTACATAAGTATTTACACCCCTGAGTCAATACATGTTAGAATCACTTTTGGCAGCGATTATAGCTGTGGCTTTCTGGCTAAGTCTCTAGGACCTTTCCACACCTGGATTGTGCAACATTTGTCCATTATTCATTTCTAAATTCTTCAACCTCTGTCAAATTGGTTGTTGATCATTGCTAGCCAACCATTCTCAGGTCTTGCCATAGTTTTATGAGTCGATTTAAGTCAAAACTGTAACTTAGCCACTCAGGAACATTCACTGTTGTCTTGGTAAGCAACTCCAGTTTAGATGTGGCCTTGTGTTTTAGGCTATTGTCCTGCTGTCTGGTGGAAAGCAACCAGTGTTTCCTCTATGATTTTGCCTATGCTTAGCTCCATTCCATTTATTTTTAACCTGAAAAACTCCCCTGTCCTTAATGATTACAAGCATACCCATTACATGATGCAGCCAAAATGTGGAGAGTGGTACTCAGTAATGTGTTGTATTGGATTTGCCACAAACATAACACTTAGTATTCAGGACAAAAAGTGAATTGCTTTGCAACATTTTTTAAATGTAGTGCCTTGTTACAAACAGGATGCATGTTTTGGAATATTTTTTATTCTACATAGGCTTCCTTCTTTTCACTCTGTCAATTAGGATAGTATTGTGGAATAACTACAATGTTGTTGATCCATCCTCAGTTTTCTCCTAACACAGCCATTAAACTCTGTAACTGTTTTAAAGTCACCATTGGCCTTACGGTGAAATTCCCTGAACAAAGCATTACACAGAGTGCAACATTTGCACACTCCCTCCCTACAAACTTTTTGAAAAAAACTGCTGAGATGGGACTGCAGGTAGTACCATCCCAGACCGCTTTAGGAGAACAGCCACACCATTCCTTGCAACTGGGTCTTGATCAAGCAGCACTTTTGAGACGGGCCCTTGGACCCCAGGTGGAAGGGATTGTTCCAGATTCTGCTGACCACCCAGACTGCAGTTGAAGTACCAGGGTCAAAATGCTTGGCTCCATGCCTCCCACTGCAAGAGAGTCCCAGAGCCAGAGGAACCTGAGACGACTTCTGCTGGAAAGCGGTAAAGGCACTGCAGTAAATCTGGGACTGGTATCATGCCTGGCCCTGTTTATATTACTAGAGTCCAGTGAAGCAGGGCCAGGAGATCCAGAGAGAATGGTCATTACCACCATGTTGACCAATATGATTGTGCCCTTTGTCAAAGGAGTGATTGTCACATTTGCAAAGGTAAACCCTGTACTCCCTTAAATCCTTGTAAATTATGTTTCTTATTTTCATTGTTAGTAACGCAATATTCTGAAGCCTCTGATTGGAGATAGAGAAGGTAACGTTTCCCTTTGATTGATTGCTGGTATAGTTGTGCTTATGTAAGTCTCCATAGCACAAAAGGGGGAATTGTGAAGGAAAAATTAAGCTTAATGACAATTGTGTTAGACAACTGTACTGTGTGCTTTAAAGCTATTATCCAAGTTGAACTAGAACCGGACAAATCTGGATTTGAGGTAGGGGAGTATGAGGAGGGGGGGGGGGGGTGAATATCACTTGGATACCTACAGTATATGTATGTCTTATATAATAGATAAGCTTGCCAATAATAGAGAATACTGATCTAAACCACATATTCCTAAGGTAAAATGTATTTGTGTCTAAGAGAGTCCAATGCTGGACTCCCCTGCAATAAACTCTGGGTGAATGTTTAACAGTTCTCAACTACAAGAGCTGATTTTTCTACCACATTAACGCACACACAGACACATCACACAACTCTCACACGCGCAACCACACACACACATAGAGACTCACCTGCAGTGCCTGTGTACTCCTGCTACTGTCTCAATGATGGAGCACTCGCCCTCATTGAGGCAGAAGGCCAGGTCCTTGTTGTCGATGCATGACTTGAAGACATCTGAACGCAGACTAGGGGATGTGGGAGCCACTGTGAAAAGGAGCGAGAAAAAGAGAGATGTTACTGGTTGCCACAAAGAGACAATTTGCTTTGGGTAACGTATACACTTCAGAACCACAGCAAAAACGACAACATTTGTTTATTAAGAAAGAAAGACAACAGAGAGGGGGAGAGGGAGAGAGAGAGATGTGCCCAAAATGAGCAAAAAAGACTGCAATTCTATGCTACTGTATTTCTGCCAGGAGTACTTTATTATTTCTTGATTTGGCTAATTGTATGAACAGTAAATATTTTTTTTAATGTTTAGACAAGTATCTTGGCCCTATGATCATGGACTATATCATTAAACATGCATCATACATGCAGCTTCCATACACACTGACAAGGCTACTTGGGAGCTTGTGGTGCTACGTTGATATGAATAATATTCAGTAGCAGGTGTCACAATACGGCCGGTCAGAATCAATAGGTTAATGGAGAGGAACTAAGTAGACACTGCAGTCTCTCTCCACTCCTTCCTGTTAATCATCAACGGTGTTGACACCAACTGTAGTAAGGAGAGATACACAGATACATGAACAAACCTGTCTGCATCAACTCAGTATTCATTTGTTGAATGGGAAATCATTATTTGTTCACTAAGGAGGCTTTGATATACAGATTATCAGAATAATGCAAACATTTGATGTATAGCACATCAACAATATGGATACTCCACAAAAAAATGTGTTTTGGTTAAAAATGTGCAGTTGTTTTGTCGGAGGTGTTGGAGGTGGAACTGAATTACAGCTGTCAAATCCACAAGTGGCTCCCAGCATTATATGGAAAGTGGACATTGCCATTGGCTGTATGGAGTCACATGAACAGAAATCCCAAGCAGCCTTGTTTACAAGTTGAACACTAGAATATGAGATGTAGTCTTCACCTCGGTTAGGATGATAGAAATCCTCAATGTTAGGTTTAATGATTTTTCATAGACAATCTGTGCAGGGAGCTGAAGGTTCGAGTTGCCAAACGTCAGCCTCGAAACCTTAATGACTTGGAGAAGATCTGCAAAGAGGAGTGGGACAAAATCCCTCCTGAGATGTGTGCAAACCTGGTGGCCAACTACAAGAAACGTCTGACCTCTGTGATTGCCCAACAAGGGTTTTGCCACCAAGTTGTAAGTCATGTTTTGCAGAGGGGTCAAATACTTATTTCCCTCATTAAAATGCAAATCAATTTTTAACATTTTTGACATGCGTTTTTCTGTATGTTTTTGTTGTTATTCTGTCTCTCACTGTTCAAATAAACCTACCTTTACAATTATAGACGGATAATTTCTTTGTCAGTGGGCAAACGTATAAAATCAGTAGGGGATCAAATACTTTTTTCCCCTCACTGTACTTCCAATTTATACATACAATATAACATTTTACTGGCACAGTATATTTTACATTAATTATTTTGTTTGTTTTTAGTCCCATCCTTCAGCTCCACTCAACCCCTCCCAAAAGTCTCTGAACACAATCCAGTTTTGATTTCTATTTTTCAACTGTGCTGCGATGTCTTAAAAGTTCTGAACCTTTCTATTCTCATAGATTCTAAATATTGGAAATACATTTTATATTTTTGCTGAGAGTATTATTATATTATTGATCGATTGACTATGACTTTTTAAGTGACACAGCAGTGCTATTTGCAGAGGGGGACATAGCTTGGCATGGGGCTCTGAAGTCCCCCCCATTTCCTGCTATTCTACACAATCTAACATGACTCCAGGCTCTTCTAGCCGTCTCTATTAAGAACAACAAAAGTAAGTAAAAATGGCTACTGTCATCATGCTAAACTCAGCAAAAAAAGAAACATCCTCTCACTGTTAACTGCATTTATTTTCAACAAATTTAAATATTTGTATGAACATAAAATGCAACAAGTAAGACATAAACTGAACAAGTTCCACAGACGTGTGACTAACAGAAATTGAAGAATGTGTCCCTGAACAAAGGAGGTGTCAAAATCAAAAGTAACAGTCGGTATCTGGTGTGGCCACCAGCTGCATTAAGTACTGCATTAAGTACTGCAGTCCTCCTCATGGAGTGCACCAGATTTGCCAGTTCTTGCCGTGAGATGTTACCCCACTCTTCCACTGTCCCGTCTTCCTGTAGTGCTGTCTTAGGTGTCTCACAGTATGGACATTGCAATCTTTTTCCATGGCCACATCTGCAGTCCTCCTGCCTCCTTGCATTATGCCTAAGGCACGTTCACACAGATGAGCAGGGACCCTGGACATCTTTGTTTTGGTGTTTTTAAGACTTTCCACCTTCTTCACTTTTGTCCCGTCGATGTGGATGGGGGGGTGCTCCGTCTGCTGTATCCTGAAGTCCACGATCATCTTCTTTGTTTTGTTGAAGTTGAGTGAGAGGTCATGTTCCCGACACCACACTCTGGGAGCCCTCATCTCCCCTTATAGGCTGTCTTATCATTGTTCATAATCAAGCCTACAGTGGTTTCAACGAAAAGTGTTGAGATTATGCTGCTGTATTTAGAGGTAATTTGTGGTTTAGTACTGTACCCTGCGTCACTGCTTCATTGCTCCAGGCCAGTGCAAGGGGGAGTTAGAGCACTGATTATGCTTTTGGGTCCCAAGGCGCTAACGTGTCTCTAACTGACAGTGAATGGGCGATATAAACCAAATAGAAACTGATAATTGTGCACAACTTCAAAATTGAATTTCAATCAACTGAATGATGAGGATGAGGATGAAGATGGTGATTGAATTTAGAACAATAGTGTAAGAATTGCTGTTCCTCTGTCCTGCACGCACACACCCGGAAAAATACACTTCTTTTTTTGATACTAACTCGTCAGTATTACTTACTAAAACTGTTGTTACACTAAGGTTTTTCGTCTAAGAGAAATGAAAATGTTAAAATTATATTCTTAAAATATATATGTTGACTGAATATAAGCAAGTGGTGTCTGCTAAATAATCAAGTTGATAGCACAGTCATATAGCCTCGGCACCTACAGTTGAAGTCGGAAGTTTATATACACTTTAGCCAAATATTTTTTAACTCAGTTTTTCACAATTCCTGACATTTAATCCTAGTAAAAATGTGGGGTCTTAGGTCAGTTAGGATCACCACTTTATTTTAAGAATGTGAAATGTCAGAATAATAGTAGAGAGAATGATTTATTTCAGCTTTTATTTCTTTCAACACATTCCCAGTGGGTCAGAAGTTTACATACACTCAGGTAGTATTTGGTAGCATTGCCTTTAAATTGTTTAACTTGTGTCAAACATTTCGGGTAGCCTTCCACAAGATTCCCACAATAAGTTGGGTGAATTTTGACCCATTCCTCCTGACAGAGCTGGTGTAACCGAGTCAGGTTTCTAGGCCCCCTTGCTCGAACACGTTTTTTCAGTTCTGCCCACAAATGTTCTATGGGATTGAGGTCAGGGCTTTGTGATGGTCACTCCATTACCTTGACTTTGTTGTCCTAAAACCATTTTGCCACAACTTTGGAAGTATGCTTGGGGTCATTGTTAATTTGGAAGACCCATTTGCAACCAAGCCTTTACTTCCTGTCTGAGGTCTTGAGATGTTGCTTCAATACATCCACATAATTTTCCTACCTCATGATGCCATCTATTTTGTGAAGTGCACCAGTACCTCCTGCAGCAAAGCACCCCCACAACATGATGCTGCCACCCCCATAATTCACAGTTGGGATGGTGTTCTTCGGGGTGCAAGCATCCCCCTTTTTCCTACAAACATAACGAGGGTCATTATGGCCAAACAGTTCTATATTTGTTTCATCAGACCAGAGGACGTTTCTCCAAAAAGTACGATCTTTATCCCCATGTGCAATTGCAAACCGTAGTCTGGCATTTTTATGGCGAATTTGGAGCAGTGACTTCTTCCTTGCTGAACAGCTTTTCAGGTTATGTCAAAATAGGACTTGTTTTACTGTGGATATAGATACTTTGGTACCTGTTTCCTCCAGCATCTTCACAAGGTCCTTTGCTGTTGTTCTGGGATTGATTTGCACTTTTTTGCACCAAAGTACATTCATCTCTAGGAGACAGAATGCGTCTCCTTCCTGAGCGGTATGACAGCTGCATGGTCCCATGGTGTTTATACTTGCGTACTATTGTTTGTACAGTTAAACGTGGTACCTTCAGGTGTTTGGAAATTGCTCCCAAGGATGAACCAGACTTGTGAACGTCTACAATAGTTTTTCTGAGGTCTTGGGTGATTTCTTTTGATTTTCCCATGATGTCAAGCAAAGAGGCACTGAGCTTGAAGGTATAGGCCTTGAAATACATCCACAGATATACCTCCAATTGACTCAAAGGATGTCAATTAACCTATTAGAAGCTTCTAAAGCCATGACATAATTTTCGGGAATTTTTCAAGCTGTTTAACTTCTTGAGAATACTTGACACGCAGACGTCCCAAGTATGCCCCTGGAAATGCAAATGCGCTACGCTAAATGCTAAATGTACTCGTTACAACTCAATCTTTGATCAAAATTCACAAGCAGGGTATTGAATTAAAGCTACACTCGTTGTGAACCTAGCCAGCAAGTCAGATTTTTAAAATGCTTTTCGGCGAAAGCATCAGAAGCTATTATCTGATAGCATGCACCCCCCAAAATGCCAGCTCGACACGTAAACAACAGATTTTGCGATAGCCGGCGCTACCCAAAACGCAGAAATAAAATATAAAACATTCATTACCTTAGACGAGCTTCTTTCTTGGCACTCCTATATGCCCCATAAACATCACTATTGGGTCTTTTTTTCGTTTAAATCGGTCCATATATACCCAAAATAGCTTTGTATGGAAGTTGTGTCATTCAGAAAAAATCATCGTTTTTAAACGCTGCGTAATTTTTTAAAATTAAAAAAGTCGACGATAAACTTTCACAAAACACTTCGAAATCCTTTTGTAATCCAACTTTAGGTATTAGTAAACGTTTATAATCTATCAAAATGATTACAGGGCGATGTCTCTTCAATAGGTCTTCACTTCAAAAACAATGCCGTCTGATCTCTCCCTCAACTGCATCCGGGTGAAGACTGGGAAAATGGAGGTCAGACAGAAGGATTTTCCAACAATTAATTCAATTGAAAATTAGGACAATGGCGCCATCGTGCGGAATTTGTATGAATTGCAGGCAGATTCCCATTAAATTCTGTTCTCTTTTAACAACTGGTGGAAGTGACTTATGGAAATTATTTTTAGCTTTCAGAGAGCAGTTTTTCTTGCGTTTTTCAATGAAACACACGATCTGTTATAGTCACAGCCGTGATTTAACCAGTTTTATAAACTTCAGAGTGTTTTCTATCCACACATACTAATCATATGCATATACTATATTCCTGGCATGAGTAGCAGGACGCTGAAAAGTTGCGCGATTTTTAACAGAATTTTCAAAAAAGGAGGGGGTAGAAGTAAGAGGTTTTAAAGGCATAGTCAACTTAGTGTATGTAAACTTCTGACCCACTAGAATACAGTGAATTATAAATGAAATAATCTGTCTCTAAACAATTGTTGGAAAAATGACTTGTGTCATGCACAAAGTAGATGTCCTAACAGACATGCCAAAACTATAGTTTGTTAACAAGACATTTGTGGAGTGGTTGAAAAACTAGTTTTAATGACTCCAACCTAAGTGTATGTAAACTTCCGCATTCAACTGTATATAAAGCTGAGTGACTCACTCCACTCATGGCTTTGGATGAAAATAAATAAGTACCAATACTATAATTATTTTGAACCCTATTTTTCACAAGCATAGCAGGCTGTGAATTCTGCAAACAACGTTTCTAGCATGGGCTATTAGCAGGACAATATATGTTGGTCATGGCTTCCGAGTGACGCAGTGGTCTAAGGAACTGAATCTCAGTGCAAAGGTATCACTACAGTCCCTGGTTCAAATCCAGGCTGTATCAAATCTGATTGGGAGTCCCATAGGGCAGTGCACAATTGGCCCAGAGTCGTTCAGGCTAGGGGAAAGTTTGGCCAAAAAGTAGGGATGTCCTTGTCCAAAAAATAGAGTGAGAGAAACTTTTGGTTTCTCTCCCTCTAAAAACAGAAATAAATATTTTGGCCTTTATTCAGATTACAACCGCTGACTTTCGGTCATTAGAAAATGAAATAATCTAAAATATTGTTATTTTTTTAAACAAGGACTTGAAAATGAGATCGTGAACTCTGCAAACAACGTTTCCAGTCCGAGAAGGAGAATGGTAAATAACTGTAATTTTTACATTCGTTCAATACATTGGAATGCAAAATAAGCCGTTATCAGCCGGAGCTGAGAGCATCACCAAAACTAAAGGTATTTTGTTTTAAAAAATATATATAGCCTATCAATGTGTAGGCATACTGTGTAATAAAATACACAATTGCATACTAAAAACTTAAATGTGTTTTTGCAGAGCATACAACCATGCCGACAACCATACGTGGACAAAAGGCTGGACAACGAGCCACACCGAAAAAAGGCATGGTTCCACAGAATACCAACTGGGATGGACCCCAAGGTAAATGTGGCTTCTTCATCAACATCTTTATGCTTCAGTAATAAAATAATGATACAAATACTCTCACAGCTTTGATCCTGGGCCTGCAGGACACAAAGTTCTTTGTTTGTCAGATGAATCATTGGGTCAAACCTACACAACAGTACAAAACAAGAGAACACACATGGCTAATGTTTAAAAAAAATATATATATATATGTATATATATTGGTCATGGCTCCCGAGTGGTGCAGCGGTCTAAGGCACTGCATCTCAATGAACAGGCATTACTATAGTCCCTGGTTCGAATCGAGGCTGTATCACATCCGGCCGTGATGATTAATAGAAATTACCTTGTTTTTTGTCTATTAAAATAACATCAAATTGATCAGAAATACAGTGTAGAAATACAGAAATACAGTCCAGCTACAATAGTCACTTACAACATTAACAATGTGTACACTGTATTTCTGATCAATTTGATGTAATTTTAATGGACAAAAAGTCACTTTTCTTTAAAAAACAAGGACATTTCTAAGTGACCCCAAACTTTTGAACGGTAGTATATGTAAATAATGAAGGGAGCTATGAAAAAAATGTTGCCCCTTAAAACATTGCCTTTCGTGTTGTGTGTGATGTGTTGCGTTGGGTAATGTAACATTTGCAATATTGCACAACCTTTTTCTACTCTTTAGTAGATGGGTTTTTATGTGGTGCAATACACGTTTTTCTGTGCTATGCTTTTTTGGACACTACAGCCCCTTAAACGAACCAGAAAATTGGGGCTAGATCACTACCCAATCCCAATGTTACAGGCATATCAAATCGCCTCCACCATCCAACCCTCCCTGGGGGCACTGCCTCACCATTCCACTGCAGCCCAAACAGTCACAGTGAATTTGCCACAACAACAATTGGGGCAGAGTCCCCTCCGAGTCGTGGAAACAGGATTACTAGGTTTGAGCTAATTTATCTCGCCCGCGCGACATGAGACAACTCTGATCCAATCACGGTGTCACACTGAGAATACAACAAAGGTCATGACCAGGACCCCTCTGGCAGGGGCTGTCACCAGCCCCACCGAGGTGGCTGTTAGGACTGGCACTGGGGCTGCATCAGTGTGATCCTGTTTAACCCTGACAACCTGCAGGGTGTACATGTTTGCCTGCCTGCCAGTGAGGGATGTGCTGGGCCAGGCCTGTTTAGCATTTCCACCTTAGCTACCATGTGTGTGCTGTGCCTGCCGCCCAGGTGCAGGGAGATAGACAGCTGAACAAAGAGGAAAGAGGAGAGTAGGCTGTGTGCTAGCCACATGGAGGCAGGTCTCATTAAGGTCTCATTATCATTCTTTGGGGTACCCCCCCTTCTTCTCAATTTCCGCCTAAAGACATACCCTAATCTAACTGCCTGTAGCTCAGGCCCAGAGACAAGGATATACATATTATTGGTATAATTTGAATCACTCTGAATTTTGTGGAAATGTGAATTGAATGTAGGAGAATATAACACAATAGATCTGGTAGAAGAAAATACAAGGAAATGAACAAACGTTTTCTGTTTTTTATTGTTGCTGCATGATCTTTCAAATGACCAAGAACAGCCAAACATACAGATAGGATGCTGTGGAGCGAGGTACATGACATTGAGCATGAAGTCACACAGGTGTCCCACACAAATGTACCCAAATGTACCCAATTGGCCGAATTGGTACAGTGATACATTTTGAAGGAAAGAACATTATACAAAATACATAAATGCTATTCTAACACCCCCCCCACCCCAAAATATATATATATATATATATATATATATATATACACTTGTTCTCCCCACTGTGTGTGTGTGTGTGTGTGTGTGCATGCGTGCATATATACACACACACACACACACACACACACACACACACACACACACACACACACACACACACACACTGGGGAGAACAAGTATTTGATACACTGCCGATTTTGCAGGTTTTCCTAAATTTTCTGGATTTTTTTTTAAAGATTCTGTCTCTCACAGTTGAAGTGTACCCATGATAAAAATTACAGACCTGTACATACTTTATAAGTAGGAAAACCTGCAAAATCGGCAGTGTATCAAATACTTGTTCTCCCCACTGTGTGTGTCTGTGGGTTTTATATACAGTACCTTGCGAAAGTATTCGGCCCCCTTGAACTTTGCGACCTTTTGCCTCATTTCAGGCTTCAAACATAAAGATATAAAACTGTATTTTTTTGTGAAGAATCAACAACAAGTGGGACACAATCATGAAGTGGAACGACATTTATTGGATATTTCAAACTTTTTTAACAAATCAAAAACTGAAAAATTGGGCGTGCAAAATTATTCAGCCCCTTTACTTTCAGTGCAGCAAACTCTCCAGAAGTTCAGTGAGGATCTCTGAATGATCCAATGTTGACCTAAATGACTAATGATGATAAATGCAATCCACCTGTGTGTAATCAAGTCTCTGTATAAATGCACCTGCACTGTGATAGTCTCAGAGGTCCGTTAAAAGCGCAGAGAGCATCATGAAGAACAAGGAACACACCAGGAGATACTGTTGTGAAGAAGTTTAAAGCCGGATTTGGATACAAAAAGATTTCCCAAGCTTTATAAACATCCCAAGGAGCACTGTGCAAGCGATAATATTGAAATGGAAGGAGTATCAGACCACTGCAAATCTACCAAGACCTGGCCGTCCCTCTAAACTTTCAGCTCATACAAGGAGAAGACTGATCAGAGATGCAGCCAAGAGGCCCATGATCACTCTGGATGAACTGCAGAGATCTACAGCTGAGGTGGGAGACTCTGTCCATAGGACAACAATCAGTTGTAAATTGCACAAATCTGGCCTTTATGGAAGAGTGGCAAGAAGAAAGCCATTTCTTAAAGATATCCATAAAAAGTGTAGTTTAAAGTTTGCCACAAGCCACCTGGGAGACACACCAAACATGTGGAAGAAGGTGCTCTGGTCAGATGAAACCAAAATTGAACTTTTTGGCAACAATGCAAAACGTTATGTTTGGCGTAAAAGCAACACAGCTGAACACACCATCCCCACTGTCAAACATGGTGGTGGCAGCATCATGGTTTGGGCCTGCTTTTCTTCAGCAGGGACAGGGAAGATGGTTAAAATTGATGGGAAGATGGATGGAGCCAAATACAGGACCATTCTGGAAGAAAACCTGATGGAGTCTGCAAAAGACCTGAGACTGGGACGGAGATTTGTCTTCCAACAAGACAATGATCCAAAACATAAAGCAACATCTACAATGGAATGGTTCAAAAATAAACATATCCAGGTGTTAGAATGGCCAAGTCAAAGTCCAGACCTGAATCCAATCGAGAATCTGTGGAAAGAACTGAAAACTGCTGTTCACAAATGCTCTCCATCCAACCTCACTGAGCTCGAGCTGTTTTGCAAGGAGGAATGGGAAAAAATGTCAGTCTCTCGATGTGCAAAACTGATAGAGATATACCCCAAGCGACTTACAGCTGTAATCGCAGCAAAAGGTGCCGCTACAAAGTATTAACTTAAGGGGGCTGAATAATTTCGCACGCCCAATTTTTCCGTTTTTGATTTGTTAAAAAAGTTGGAAATATCCAATAAATGTCGTTCCACTTCATGATTGTGTCCCACTTGTTGTTGATTCTTCACAAAAAAATACAGTTTTATATCTTTATGTTTAAAGCCTGAAATGTGGCAAAAGGTCGCAAAGTTCAAGGGGGCCGAATACTTTCGCAAGGCACTTCTGCTGTAAAGCAAAGGCTTACTGAACAGGTGGTGCAGGTGATGGGGCATTTCCTGTGACAAAGGGCACAACGACGTCTCCCTACTGTGCCCTTTTTGCCCTGAGGCACATTCATGCCTGCAGAGATGAATCTGGGCAGGTGAACACTACTGGTTGGAGCAGAAGGGACAGAGGTAGAGGGGACATAAGGTGCTACAGTGGACTTGCTGTAGCTAGCAAGCTCCTGGATGAGCAGCTCCCTGAAGGCTAGCTGTGAGATGGGGGGCTGTCCACAGCTCTTAGCCATTTCCTTCTGGAGGATGAAGACATTCACCACAGCAATGTCGATGAAATGATAGGTCTTGATAGAAAAATGTATTGTACCATTTCATGGTCTTGTGGAGAACATTGTAGTATCCTATCAGCGCATCTGACAGGTCCACACCTCCCATGCTCTTGTTGTAGTCCTTCACAGTAGCTGGAATGGGGACATTTTTTGTGGTCCATGCCCTGGCACCGTCCTTCACACGCCTGGTGACGTATTTATCCATTTCCTCTATAATTTGGGTTAAATCTGTATACCTAGACCTTGTTTTAGCTTTTCCTGATTTAGTCGCCATATTTTAAATAATAAGCTTGTTGAAAATGCTACTGAATATGTACTGCTATGCATAACACCCGTGGCTCTGTCAAGTAGGATTTGCAATGGCGAATGAACCTCTTTTACGCCAGAGTTTATGACAAAGGCTGGTCTTCAAACATATAACCATTACATATTGCCGTTTACCTCAGCTCATTGCCTATCTTCCAAGCTAGATTTCAAGATGATCAGTGGTCATTGGGCCAAAATACAGTCAATCACCGATAGACCGGTCCTATCATTGGTGCGCAATGATGTCATTGATTGGTGTCTTCAAATCGGTTTGTTTCGGTCAATACGTCCCGGGAAAAGAACCATCAAGTATGGTTGTGTTAGTAACAACCAGAGGATTGCAATGAAACCAAACGTGACTCGATAAATGCTTGTTTTATGTGTGTAATTACCACGAACGCATCGTCCAAAGTAGATTGAGACGGAAATCATGACGCAAGTGGTTTACAAATGTTTCGTGTTAGGCTATAAAAATGGATTTTATCAAACAAAACGAACATTCACTGTGTAGTTAGGACACTTGGCATTGCCACCAGAGGAAGATCTTCAATGGTAAGCAATTTATTTTATTGTTATTTCTGACTTTCATGACGCTAATGCTTGGTTGGAAAATGCTGGTAATACTTGTGTGTGTGTGTGGCGCCGTCCTCAGAAAATAGCATGTTTGCTTTCGCAGTAAGGGCTTTTTGAAATCTGACACAGCGGCTGGATTAATAAGACATTCATCTTTTAAATTATGTAAAATACATGTATTTACAAGAATGTTTACTATAACAAATGGTGTATTTAGAATGTTAGCTCTCTGCACTTTCACCGGATGTTGGCATGGTGGGACGTTAGCATCTCACCTACCCTAGAGAGGTTAAATAGTGCAGCAGGGTGATTTATAGGTATGGCTCAGCAGGTTTCACACACACACACACACAGTCTACTTACTGTAAACACGTACACAGATTTACATGCCCAATCACACTTTTTCACATGCTGCACTTCCTTGCATGTGTATATATACTGAACAAAAATATAAACGCAACATGTAAAGTTTGGGTCCCATAATTCATAAGCTGAAATAAAAGATCCCAGAAATGTTTCATACACACAAGAAGCTTATTTCTCTAGAATTTTGTGCGCAAATATGTTTATATTCCTGTTCGTGAGCATTTCTCCTTCGCCAAGAAAATTAATCCACGTGACAGGTGTGGCATTAAAAAAGCTGATTAAACAGCATGATCAATAAACAGGTGGACCTTGTGCTGGGGAAAATAAAAGACCACTCTAAAATGTGCAGTTTTCCCACAACACAATGTCACAGATGTCTCAAGTTTTCAGGGAGATTGAAATTGGCATGCTTACTGCAGGACTGTCCACCAGAGCTGCTGCCAGATAATTTAATATTTAATATCACGAACGTCGTCAGGGAAATGACCGGACCAAGGTGCAGCGTTGTGAGCGTACATTTTGTTTTATTTGAATGTCGCCAACAAAAACAAGAAGCAACAAAATGAATGTGAAGCTTACTAGGGCTATACAGGCCACTAACAAAGTCAACTACCTACAACTAACTACAAAAAAACTGGATACAAAAACAGAAAGACGCAAACGTGGCGCACACAAACACACACAGAAAATAAATAATTACCCACAACATTAGGTGGGAAAAAGGCTGCCTATGTATGATTCCCAATCAGAGACAACGATAGACAGCTGTCCCTGATTGAGAACCATACCCGGCAAAAGCATAGAAACAGAAAACATAAAAATAAAGAAACTAGAATGACCACCCTTGTCACACCCTGGCCTAACCAAAATAGAGAATAAAAGCCTCTCTTTTGCCAGGGTGTGACACCAACGTCGTTTTAGAGAACTTGGCAGTACGTCCAACCGGCCTCACAACCGCAGACCACCTGTAACCACGCCAGCCCAGGACCTTCACATCCGGCTTCTTCACCTGCAGGATCGTCTGAGACGAGACACCCAGACAGCTGATGAAACTGAGGAGCATTTCTGTCTGTAATAAAGACCTTTTGTGACGAAAAACAAATTTTGATTGGCTGGGCCTGTCTCTCCAGTGGGTGGGCTTATGCCCTCCCAGGCCCACCTATGGCTGTGCCCCTGCCAAGTAAAGTGAAATCCATAGATTAGGGCCTAATACATTTATTTAACCCTTGTGTTGTCTTAATGGTCAAAAATGATACGCCACTATGTTTGGCAGCAGAGAAAACCCCTAAATTATATTTTTTCAACTTGAAATTTGATGACTTTTCCGAGAGTGGCCCCAACGTTAGAAAATGTGAAACATCACCTGGTTCATATTTTAATGAAAGCTGTACACCACCAAAGTACAAATATTGTCTTAACTTGTTGGGGATAGGGGGCAGTATCTTCACTTTGGATGAATTGCGTGCCCATAGTGAACTACATCCTACTCTGTCCTAGATTGCTAATATATGCATATTATTATTACTATTGGATAGAAAACACTCTGAAGTTTTAAAACTGTTTGAATTATGTCTGTGAGTATAACATAACTCATAGGGCAGGCAATCTTCCAAACAGGAAGTGAAATTCTGAATGCGGGTCTAATTTTAAGTCATCGCCTCTTCACTTCCAAATAAGATATGGATCTGTTAGCACTTCCTACGCCTTCCACTAGATGTCCTCATTCAGTAGAATGTGGAATGGAGCCTCTGGTGTGAATTTTGACCGAATGGGAGGGGAATGAATCACTGTCCCGACAGATTGCCATTTCCTGGTTGCGCATTTGTCTGTAGATATCACCATCGTTCCATTTGGCTATAGATGAAAACGTATGCTCCGGTTGGAAAGTTTTTGGATGTATATGAAAATAACATCCTGAAGATTGATTCTTTACTTAGTTTGACCAGTTTATTCGACCTGTAATATATATTTTTTAAGTTTTCGTCCGAGTTCACCTGGATCAGAGTCAGCTTTTGGGCACGTGAGCTGAAAGTGCTAGCAAATGCAGCTAATTGGACACTAGTATTGGACATTATGGAACAAAACAACAATTTATTGTGGAACTAGGACTCCTTGCACTGCATTCTGATGAAAGATCAAAGGTAAGGGAATATTTATGATGTAATTTCGTATTTCTGTTGACTCCAAAATGGCGGAGAAATATATTTACGTCTGAGCGCCGTCTCAGATTATTCCATGGTAGGCTTTTTTCGTAACATTTTTTAAAAATCTGACACAGCGGTTGCATTAAGAACCAGTGTAACTTTAATTATATGTAGAACATGTATCTTTAGTCAAAGTTTATGATGAGTATTTCTGTTATCTGGCATAGCTCTCTGTATTTCCTCCGGGTATTTTGGAGGCATTTCTGAACATGGCGTCAAAGTATACCGAGATTTGTGGATATAAATATGCATATTATCGAACAAAATATAAATGTATTGTGTAACATGTCATATGAGTGTCATCTGATGAAGATTGTCAACAGGTTAGGGATTCATTTTATCTCTAATTCTGCTTTTGTTGTCTGGGAAAAATGGCTGTGTTTTTTTTCGATTTGGTGGTGGTCTAAAATATATATATGTTATGTTTTCGCTGTAAAACATTTTAAAAATCGGACATGATGGGTAGATTAATAAAATGTTTATATTTCATTTGCTGTATTGGACTTGTTAATGTGTGAAAGTTAAATATTTCTAAAGAATATTTTTGAATTCCCCGTGCCACCTTTTCAGCTGAATGGGGGGCGGGTTTCCCTAGGGGAACTCCTCGCCATAACAGGTTTTAAGGTCATTTTTGACCGGGCAGTTCTAAAATAATTTACACACCACAAAAACCACAAAGACACACACACACACACACAACGAGAAATTGAGATTGTGTGCTACTGATTCAACAAAAACTTTCTAGTGCATGTGCAGTGTCTCCCTTCCACGACCACACACACGACTCAAGAATGCTACAATTTGATAACCGTGAGTCAAGACCAGCAAGACGTGTGAGAGACAAACTGGTTGCATAGAGTCAGGACAAGGTGAAGGGTCAGCGGCAGAACAGGGAGAGCAGTTTTTTTTTAAGTCATACAATATGATCATCAATCTCAGAGCACAATAAATACATGAGTGAATAAAAAGAGAGGGCAAAGGTTTTGGCGGAGAGTGAGCTGCACCACAGGAAAGCTGAGAAAGCACACTCATAGCGCCAAAACGACACAGAGTGTCATCTACTACCAAAGGCAGCAATCAAACTACAACCTTTGAGTTCAAGACTTAGGAACATAGGAGCCTGAAACTATGTGCGTCTGGGATGAAGAAGTTAGATGTGGCAAGCTGTTTATTTTTTATTATTATTTCACCTTTATTTAACCAGGTAGGCCAGTTGAGAACAAGTTCTCATTTACAACTGCGACCTGAGCAAGATAAAGCAAAGCAGTGTGACACAAACAACAACACAGAGTTGCACATGGAATAAACAAACATACAGTCAAAAACACAATAGAAAAAAATCTATATAGAGTGTGCGCAAATTAGGTAAGATTAGGGAGGTAAGGCAATAAATAGGCCATAGTTGTGAAGTAATTACAATTTAGCAATTAAACATTGGAGTGATAGATGTGCAGAAGTTGAATGTGCAAGTAGAGATACTGGGGTGCAAAGGAGCAAAAAAATAAATAACAATATGGGGATGAGGTAGTTGGATGGGCTATTTACAGATGGGATATGTACTGGCGCAATGATATGTGAGCTGCTTGGAAAGCTGATGTTTAAAGTTTGTGAGGGAGATATGAGTCTCCAGCTTCAGTGATTTTTGCAATTCATTACAGTCATTGGCAGCAGAGTACTGGAAGGAAAGGCAGCCAAATGAGCAATAGGCTTTGGGGGGGAGCAGTGAAATATACCTGCTGGAGTATGTGCTACGGGTGGGTGCTGCTATGGTGAGCTGAGATAAGGCGGGGCTTTAACTAGCAAAGACTTATAGATGACCTGGAGCCAGTGGGTTTGGCGACGAATATGAAGCGAAGGCCAGCCAACGAGAGCATACAGGTTGCAGTGGTGGGTAGTATAAGGGGCTTTGGTGACAAAAGGGATGGCACTGTGATAGACTGCATCCAATTTGCTGAGTAGAGTGTTGGAGGCTATTTTGTAAATGACATCGCCGAAGTCAAGGATTGGTAGGATGGTCAGTTTTACGAGGGTATGTTTGGCAGCATGAGTGAAGGATGCTTTGTTGCGAAATAGGAAGCCGATTCTAGATTAATTTTGGATTGGAGATGTTTAATGTCTGGAATGTCTGGAGTCTGGAAGGAGAGTTTACAGTCTAACCAAACACCTAGGTATTTGTAGTTGTCCACATATTCTAAGTCAGAACCATCCAGAGTAGTGATGTTGGACAGGCTGGCAGGTGCGTGCAGCGATCGGTTGAAGAGCATGCATTTAGTTTTACTTTCATTTAAAAGCAGTTGGAGGCCACGGAAGGAGTGTTGTATGGCATTGCAGCTCATCTGGAGGTTAGTTTACACAGTGTCCAAAGAAGGGCCAGAAGTATACAGAATGGTGTCGTCTGCGTAGAGGTGGATCAGGGAATCGCCCGCAGCAAGAGCGACATCATTGTTGTATACAGAGAAAATAGTCTTCCCGAGAATTGAACCCTGTGGCACCCCCATAGAGACTGCCAGAGGTCCAGACAACATGCCCTCCGATTTGACACACTGAACTCTGTCTGAGAAGTAGTTGGTGAACCAGGCGAGGCAGTCATTTGAGAAACAAAGGCTGTTGAGTCTGCCGATAAGAATGTGGTGACAGAGTCGAAAGCCTTGGCCGGGTTGATGAATATGGCTGCACAGTATTGTCTTTTATCGATGGCGGTTATGTTATCGTTAAGGACCTTAAGCATGGCTGAGGTGCACCCATGACCAGCTTGGAAACCAGATTGCATAGCGGAGAAGGTACGGTGGGATTCTAAATGGTCGGTGATTTGTTTGTTAACTTGGCTTTCGAATACCTTAGAAAGGCAGGGTAGCATAGATATAGGTCTGTAACAGTTTGGGTCTAGATTGCCTCCCACTTTGAAGAGGGGGATGACCGCGGCAGCTTTCCAAACTTTGGGGATCTCAGACGATACAAAAGAGAGGTTGAACAGGGTAGTAATAGGGGTGCAACAATTGCGGCAAATAATTTTAGAAAAAGAGGGTACAGATTGTCTAGCCCAGTTGATTTGTTTGGGTCCAATTTTTGCAATTCAGAACATCAGCTATCTGGATTTGGGTAAAGGAGAAATGGGGGAGGTTTGGGCAAGTTGCTGTGGGGGGTGCAGGGCTGTTGACAGGGGTACTGGTAGCCAGGTGGAAAGCATGGCCAGCCGTAGAAAAATGCTTGTTGAAATTCTCTATTATCGTGAATTTATCAGTGGTGACAGTGTTTCCTGGCCTCAGTGCAGTGGGCAGCTGGGAGGAGGTGTTCTTTTTCTCCATGGACTTTACAGTGTCCCAGAACTTTTTGGAGTTTGTGCTACAGGATGGAAAATTCTGATTGAAAACACTAGCCTTTGGTTTCGTAACTGACTGTGTATATTGGTTCCTAAATGAGAAGTTGTATATCGCGGAGACTTTTCGATGCTAATGCAGTACGCCACATGATGTTTTTGTGTTGGTCAAGGGCAGTCAGGTCTGGTTCTACATTTTTTGAACGGGGCATGCTTATTTAAGATGGTGAGGAAAGCACATTTTAAGAATAACCGGGCATCCGCTACAGACGGAACGAGGTCAATATCCTTCCAGGATACCCTGGCCAGGTTGATTAGAAAGGTCTGCCAGCTGAAATGTTTTAGGGACCATTTGACAGTGATGAGGGCTGGTCATTTGACCGCAGACCCTTTACGAATACAGGCAATGAGGCAGTGATCGCTGAGATCTTGGTTGAAGTAAGTGGAGGTGTATTTAGAGGGCAGGCTGGTCAGGATGATATCTATGAGGGTGCCCATGTTTACCGATTGGGTTTGTACCTGGTAGGTTCATTGATAATTTGTGTGAGATTGAGGGCATCTAGGTTGGATGGTAGGATGGCCGGGGTGTTAAGCATGTCCCAGTTTAGGTCACCTAACAGTATGAGCTTTGAAGATAGATGGGGGGGCAATCAATTCACATATGGTGTCCAGGGCACAGTTGGGGGCAATGGTGAGAGACTGTTTCTGGAAAGGTGGATTTTTAGAGGTAGAAGCTTAAATTGTTTGGGCACAGACCTGGATATTATGACAGAACTCCCATTTGTCAGTTCTATCTTGGCGGAAAATTAGATAGTTGGGGATGGAAATTTCAGGATTTTTGTTGGCCTTCCTAAGCCAGGATTCAGACACAGCTAGGACATCCGGGTTGGCAGAGTGTGCTAAAGCAGTGAGTAAAACAAACTTAGGGAGGAGGCTTCTAATGTTACAATTCATGAAACCAAGGCTTTTACGGTAACAGAAGTCAACAAATGAGAGCGCCTGGGGAATGGGAGTGGAGCTAGGCGCTCCAGGGCCTGGATTAACCTTTACATCACCAGAGGAACAGAGGAGGAGTAGGATGAGGGTACGGCTAAAGGCTATAAGAACTGGTCGTCTAATGCGTTCGGAACAGAGAGTAAAAGGAGCAGGTTTCTGGGCGCGGAAGAATAGATTCAAGGCATAATGTACAGACAAGCATATGGTAGGATGTGAATACAGTGGAGGTAAACCTAGGCATTGAATGACGATGAGTGGTTTTGTCTCTAGAGACATCATTTAGACCAAGTGAGGTCACCGCATGTGTGGGAGGTGAAACAAAAGGGCATATTGAGCAGGGCTGTAGGCTCTACGGTGAAATAAGACAGTAATCACTACCCAAAACAGCAATGGACAAGACATATTGACATTAGGGAGAGGCATGCGTAGCCGAGTGATCACAGGGACCATTGGGAAGCTAGGCGAGATTCAGACAGCTAGCGGGCCGGGGTTGGCAGGCTAGCAGAAGGGCCTTAGGGGGACATCGCGACGGAAGAAGTCTGTTCTAGCCGCCTCGGACGGTTACGTCGGCAGACCAGTCAGGTTGGATCGGCAGGTCTCCGTTTATGCAGTTAATGGGTCCAGGCCAATTGGCAAAATAGCTATTGTAGCCCAAGAAATTGGCTGATGGACCTCTTCAGCTAGTCGGGAGATGGATCTAGCACTAGGCTAGTTCCAGGCTCACTGGTGCTTGCTTCGGGACAGAGACATTAGCCAGGGTGTAACCTCTCAGATAGCAGCTAGCTAGCTGCGATGATCTAGGTGAAAAGGTTTAGAGCTTGCGGTAGGAAACCGGAGATGTGGAGAAAAAGCAGTCTGGTATGCTCTGGGTTGGATCGCGCTGTGCAGACTGGCAGGAGTTGATCTGGCTTATAATAGCTGATGACCACTTGCAGTGGCTAACTGACTACTAGCCGGTTCTAAAGTATAGAAAATAGCAGAACCATACCCCATTGGGTGAGGCAGGTTGCAGGAGAGTATGTTGAAAAATACGAAAAATATACGAAGGAAAAAAAAGATTATATACACAGGACACAACAAGACAAAGACAAAGACGTCTGAACTGCTACGCCATCTTGGATTGACTCCTGAAGTGGGTCCAGACCATGTTAACTCCACTGGTCAAGCCAAGAGTGAGAACTTGTCATCTATAGTGACAGATGCTGTGGCCAGAACAACAACTGGCGAATGCTGAACCTAGTGTGCTTGCTCATCTCATTGGGTTACTTCTCGCAAGTGGAACAAACGTTCATGCTGGCTGGGTACTAATTTCTTCCCTGTGATCAGTCCTTTGCTGTCATTGAGAAACAACGCAAGGTTTCAGAACTTCATACCTACGATGATGTCGCAAAAACAGCTTTAATATCATTCAAAGGGTGTGTGAAGACTTCAGGCAGCTCCCAGATTATGTCCTCAAGCAACCAGCTGGACTACACAGCACCTCATTGATGTGGATCAAACTCTCAGGTACTTTACAACAAATCCCTTTCTTTCTCTCTCGCTGTTTGTCTGTCTTTTAGAGTGGTTCCCTAATCCCAGCACACTATTTTACACCAAAATTTATGGTAGAATTGTATCATAAATATTGTTCCTACTGTCCTTTATAACTTCAGCTGACGATCCTTGGAACATACACACCAGGCAGAACCACAGCCAGTATGAGGCATGGAAGTCCTGATCTGTCTGCAAGCTGAAGCGTGGCGCTAGACGTCAAGCTCCCTCATTCGCAAGCCACTACCCCAGGGCCTATGAGTCTCCTCTTCTAGTAAAGAAAGAAAAATAGAGATCTGATGACCTGCCAGCTGCTGCATGTATTTTTTATGAGCCACTAGAATGTGAAGCTTCCACAGAGAAAAAGACAAGGCCAGGTTGTGGAATCGTGTGTGTATTGCCTTCTACAGTGACAGTGTGTTTAGGCAACCTTCATGTAACATTCTATCGCCATAGCAGAGGTCTACATTCATTCAAGCCCTCAACGTGTAACTCTTTGACAAGACTAAGTCTTGTTTAATGTATACTACTGGTCAAAAGTTTTAGAACGGTGTATACACTGAGCCTGAAATGGGATACTTGTTATCTGGCCATTGTCCCAATTTTACTGCAAGGAATTCTAATTTGTCAACTACAGGTTAGGGTTGAGTTATAAATTACATTCTGTCACTTTGTTTTGTGGAGAATCATTGAGGACAGGGAAGAATGAACATATGCCATCTAATTCCCAGCATAACGTCTATGATTTGTTCACTTTGTATAAACCTATTTTTCTCCACCTGATTTGCTTTGGAGTCTGTGGTATTGAAGAATAGCATCAACTGGGCTCCCGAGTGGTGCAGTGATCTCAGGCACTGCATCTCAGTACAAGAGGCATCACTACAGTCCCTGGTTCAAATCCAGTCTGTATCACATCCGGCCGTGATTGGGAGTCCCATAGGGTGGCGCACAATTGGCCCAGCATCGTCCAGTTTTGGCCCTGTAAATAATAATTTGTTCTTAACTGACTTGCCTAGTTAAATAAAAGGTTAAATAAAATAAATGTTCTAACCGGTTAAATAATAAAATAAAAGTTAAATAAATGTTTTTGCTTTGTCATTATGGGGTATTGTGTGTAGATTGATGAGGGGAAAAAAACTACTTAATACATTTTAGAATAAGGCTGTAACGTAACAAAATGTGGAAAAAGTCAAGGGTCTGAATACTTTCTGAAGGCACTGTAGGTGTGTTGACTGTGATACAGGTGCTGGATTATAAGCTTTCTTGTTTGCTAATTGATCCAATGAAGTATACAGTGGCATGGTGCATATAGCCATAGAAGCACAGTGACATGCCTCAATGCGATCATATTCGTGGCCTATTGGGGGGTGTGACTTTCAGTTAGTTATTTTTGGGCACCTATCCCATGAGAATGAATGCCATTCCAGATCATCTGAATGACGTTCCAGTGCACTGCTAGCTATGAATTATATCTGATGGTGTTTGCTCAATCTGATTGGGTGTGACTGGCTCCCCAGTGGGTGTAAGTCGGCCTACATCGCTGACTTACATCCCATTGTCTTGATCCAAAGAGTCCTTTAAAAGCATTGGCAGCTTGCAATACATTATTCTCTTTTCAAAGAAGAAGATAAGATTCAATCTTGTATAAGCATATATTTGCTGCAACAATCTGTTCCTAAGCTATCACTCCATGATAATTTACATTTCAATCTATTCTGCAGAGGAACTAATTGTATTCTGAAGCACATGTTATGTTGATGCTATGTACTTCTACCTTTCTGCATGTAGTTCCCACCTACTGTACATCCTCAACCATTAGTTATTTCCACACTTTTTTGCACACATTCTCTTGCACAGTGTTTTTCTTTAATCGTGGCACGTCAGCTGAGCCATGAGGGATCATTCACATAAAACAGTGGCTCTTTTTTATTAGCTTGGTTTACGTAAGATTAACTTCTTTCAATTTTTTGAGATTTCTTCGAAATCCAGGTGAGTGCACAGGATGTAAAGGTCCAGTTTCTGAGAAGTGACATGGTAATTTCATGGTATTTCACATTTTGTAAAAATCTGGCTTTAGATTCATCCTGCTTCTCCCTATTGGCCCTTGTCTGACAGACAAAAGTGTTATAGTAGACTGATGGTCGGGTGTTTAAAATGTGTTTTTCCTCTGGTCCATAGCATTCCTACCAGACATATTAATCAGAGCGGTTCCGCTCAGAGGCATATTGTGATACACACAATACAAGCTCCCATTCCATCATAAAGTGCTCCCTGAGCTGCTCAAGTCTTCTCACCGAATGAATGACAGACAGATTTGCATAATAAATAAATCTGTGTCTGTATCTAGTCTGCTGCGGGGGGCTGTTTTGAAGTGAATCTAAGCAAAACAGGTGAGACTTGAGTAGAGCTCCAAGCTACATATACAGTAACCGCATGCTAAATGTCATATGTAATTGTTACATTTTCAAACGTGCAACAATTGGAATACGCGTTTTACATTATGTAGAGTTACTGTCCTTCGCTTCTGGTGCGAATCAAAGCAAAAGAGGTGGGAATTGAATGGAGATCCAAGCCATTGCTTACCTTCAATGTTATCACATGCTAAATTATGAAACGTGAAGCAATTTAGATGAGCTTGTTAGCTAGTTGGTCGACACGACTATGCTGAGCTTGCAGAACGCAACAGCACAACACAAGGGGTTAGCATTAACACTAATGGATGATACAGCCATTGTCTTAACTTAACATGATGTCTATTGTTTTCTGACATAGTAAACATAGTGAGGTCACTCGACACACCGCTTGCGTCATGATGAAAATGTGTCTGTCACAACAAGTGTTTTGTATTTGTCATGTTCACAACATTATTGTTCTGATAGCTGTGGGACCTTGTCAGCAAACGAGTGGCCAAATGCTTCATGTTTCAAAATACACAGTTCTGTGTGAAAATATGTTATTTTTAATATGGCTTAGTAGTGATTTGAATGGCTTGTGCAGATTGAAAAAAATAGACAAATGCTTCCTCTGTTACACACTAAAACTGTATTTTAGAAACCCCCTATCAGAGGGATAATTAAGCCACTGAGCTCAAAAGTAAGGCAAAGATAATAAACGAAGAAAGAGTTGTTAAAGCTATGTCATTATCTTGGTATCTGGAAACACAAGTAGGATTTAGGAAATATGCTTAATTGCATTTTGTGCCCTTACATGGTAACACTGCGGGTATAATTGATCGTGGTGTAGTTATAACAAGTCGTAATGCTTTGAGACTTTTCATGAGCATGCAGCCTATATGCATGTCCTATAATCATATCATTAGGATACTCACTAAATACCAGACATTTTGAGTCAGTTTAACTTCTTATGGCTGATACCGTTATCCCGGGATCAATATAACAACAACCAGTGATAGTGCAGGGCGCCATATTCAAAACAACAGAAATCTCATAATTAAAATTCCTCAAACATACATGTATCTTATATCGTTTTCAAGATAGTCTTGTTGTTAATCCCACCAGTGTCCGATTTCAAATAGGATTTATGGGGAAAGCACCACAAACGATTATGTTAGGCCACCAACAACTCACTATAATACACAGCCAATTTTACCAGCCAAAGAGAGAGAGAGAAAAAACACAGAGATAAAATGAATCACTAACCTTTGATAATCTTCATCAGATGACACTCAGGACTTCATGTTACACAATACATGCATGTTTTGTTTAATAAAATACATATTTATATCAGAAAATCTGAGTTTACATTGGTGTATTAGATTCACTAGTTCCAAAAACATCCAGTGATTTTGCATAGCCACATCATTCAACAGAAATACTCATCATAAATGTAGATGATAATACAAGTTATACACATGGAATTATAGATATACCTCTCCTTAATGCAACCGCTGTGTCAGATTTCAAAGAAATGCATGCAATAATCTGAGACGGTGCTCAAAAGTAAAAACACCACAGCCGCAAAGATGGCGTCAACATAAACAAGAAATGACATGATAAATATTCCCTTACCTTTGATGATCTACATCAGAAAGCACTCCAGGAATCCCAGATCCACAATAAATGTTTGTTTTGTTTGCAAATGTCCGTAATTTATGTCCAAATACCTTCTTTTGTTAGTGCGTTTGGTACATATCCAAACGCTAATTCTGGTCAGCGTTATATCCTCAAAAAGTTATATTACCGGTCGAAGGAACATTTCAAACTAAGTACAGAATCAATCATTAGGATCTTTTTAACATATAGCTTCAATAAAGTTCCAACCGGAGTACTCCTTCTTGTCTTCGTGAGCAATGGAACGCAAGTGACTACCACGAGGAATAAACATGATCAGAAAATGGCTGACTGCCAGACACCTGACTGATTCTGCTATCATTCACTCCCACAACATCATAGAAGTCTCATTATAATTTCTATTGATGGTTGACATCTAGTGGAACCTCTAGGCAGTGCAACATCATTCATATCTCAAGGGGATTTCATTGGGGACTCTGGTGAATACATACAAAGCTCAGATTTCTGACTTCCTGTTTTAATTTCAACTCAGGATTTTGCCTGCCAATATGAGCTCTGTTATACTCACAGACATCGTTCAAACAGTTTTAGAAACTTTAGAGTGTTTTCTATCCAATACCAATAATAAAATGCATATATTAGAAACTGAGACTGAGGAGCAGGCCGTTTACTTTGGGCACCTTATTCATCCAAGCTTCTCAATTCTGCCCCATTCTAAAACATTAGTAAAGGGTTATCACACTCATGAATGTCATATTATAAACTGAGTAGTTCGAGCCCTGCCATACCACGGGTATGACAAAACCATTGGTAACCATTTTATAATAGCTATAAGAACATCCCTTAGCCATGGTATATTGGCAAAATACCACACACCCTTGTGCCTTACTGCTTAAATATAACATGGCCGCCATGAAACATGTCCGTTGCACTTTATGAGCTACCTGTTTTTAATGCATTATGAATATTTCCCCGCAGTGCATTATAACACTTGCTACAACAACTCGCAGATCATTTTCATAAATAGAAATGACTAAAGGCTTAAGATGCATTCATTAAGCATTACAGATGTGGTATTATACATTATAACGGATACATGATAGCCCTTGACTCCCTAAAATAGACTGTAGAAATGCTTAAATAGATGTTTAATGCATTACAAAGCAGATGGCTCATAGAAAGTGTTACTGTACTCTGTCACATCTCAGTAGAGCAACCGGAGCCACAGCACTGCAGCTTTTTCTAATCAGAATAGTGCGCTGTCACATCTCAGTAGAGCAACCGGAGCCACAGCACTGCAGCGTTTTCTAATCAGAACAGTGGGCTGCCACATATCAGTAGAGCAAACGGAGCCACAGCACTGCAGCGTTTTCTAATCAGAACAGTGGGCTGTCACATCAGTAGAGCAACCGGAGCCACAGCACTGCAGCTTTTGCTAATCAGAACAGTGCGCTACACACACGTACACAAGCAGTCCTGCTGCAACTACCATCAATTCACAGAGATGGAACAGACTGCAGCCTAGCTCTCTTCCCTGCACCAAAACAAATTTCTGCCCCATAGCTGATAGGCCATGCTCTGCTGTAGCCAAACCATATAATTAACCCCCCAGCAAGGGGTTAGATAGTCAATTTGAATATAAGTCAGAGATATCAAAATGGATTTGTCAAATGCAAGCAGCTCACACACATTTATTCAATTGTTTCTGCCTTCAACTCTCTTTGGGTTATCATTACTTTGTTATTGGCTAATGGGTGGCATCTATTAGCCAACCTCGTCTCTCACTGGTCAAAGCGCTTCAGGCTCCCGCGCTCCTATTGGTCGGATGACTCGGGATCCGCTCTCCCCTTGGGTCCAGTGTTGCATTTGATTTCTCATTACTTATGAATCACTAGCGAACTTAATAAGGATTTACAGCAGGTATTGGCTCAATGGCTAGGTATAAAGGTGTATAGAGCCCACTCACTGGCCAATCACACACCCGCCCATGGTAACATATGCATGCATGATTCAGGGAGATAATAAAGACACACTCACACACACACTAGTATCATCTCTGGGTTAAAAAAACACACACACAGCATCAGCCAATTATGTGGTTTATCTGCCTGATCTTGCCATGTGACAGCCCTGTGATCACCTCAACCAGAGATGCCTTTTCAAAACTGTCACACAGCCGGTGTTTCATCTGAAAAATGGAGAGGCGCGGATGGGTAACAGCAAGCAGAGGGGATAAATTAGCCAGTGAAAAAAAAGACAGAGGCCTCTCCCTCCTACTTTTGCCAACTGCCACCGACGCCTGTTTTGTGATGATCTGGTCCCTGGGTCAGGATAGGGAACTGGTAAGAGACAGTAACGATTACATGTTGTGTTGCTATTTACATTTCTGATTTAAAAATGACAAAACAAACTTTTTAGATAGCGACTGTTGAGCAAAAGCACACACATGCTCACGCTACTTCAATTCATGCTACACGCTGCCTGCTTAACCCAGATCTTAAAGAACCTGTCACTTTCTACCTCGTGACATTGTCTCATGAACAAGCAATGAAACAAATACAAGAAAATCGCCAATGAAAGTGAAAATACTCATCAACCTAGAGCATCATCATACTCAAAATGTGTTGTTGCTATGGAGGATACTATGGAGAAAAGGAGGTTCTTCCTTTTCATTCAATTATTTCTCAGGCTGTGTTCCAAAATCCAAACTAGCATACAACTTAGAATGCAAAATAGATCACTTTATTCCTAGAGTGCATATTGGAACAGAGCCTCAGAGTTTGGTGCTTTCCACATAATTAGAATTAATTAAATGTGTAAGCAAAAAAAGAAACATCCTCTCACTGTCAAATGCGTTTATTTTCAGCAAACTTAACATGTGTAAATAGTTGTATGAACATAACAAGGTTCAACAACAGACATAATCTGAACAAGTTCCACAGACATGTGATTAACATAAATGGAATAATGTGTCCCTGAACAAAGGGGGTGTCAAAATCAAAAGTAACAGTCAGTATCTGGTGTGGCCACCAGCTGCATTAAGTACTGTAGTGCATCTCCTCCTCTTGGACTGCACCAGATTTGCCAGTTCTTGCTGTGAGATGTTACCCCACTCTTCCACCAAGGCACCTGCACGTTCCCTGACATTTCTGGGGGGAATGGCCCTAGCCCTCACCCTCCGATCCAACAGATCCCAGACACGCTTAATGAGCTTGAGATCTGGGCTCTTCGCTGGCCATGGCAGACCACTGACATTCCTGTCTTGCAGGATATCACGCACAGAGCGAGCAGTATGGCTGGTGGCATTGTCATGCTGGAGGGTCATGTCAGGATGAGCCTGCAGGAAGGGTACCACATGAGGGAGGAGGATGTCTTCCCTGTAACGCACAGCGTTGAGATTGCCTGCAACGACAGCAAGCTCAGTCCGATGATGCTGTGACACACCACCCAGACCATGACGGACCCCCCACCTCCAAATCTATCCCGCTCCAGAGTACAGGCTTCAGTGTAATGCTCATTCCTTCAATGATAAACACAAATCAAATCCAACCATCACCCCTGGTGAGGCAAAACCACTACTCGTCAGTGAAGAGCAATTTTTGCAAGTCCTGTCTGGTGCAGCAACGAGCACTAATGGATGAATTGTGCGTTCCTGGTGTAAATCAGGCAGTTGTTGTTGCCATCCTGTACCTGTCCCGCAGGTGTGATGTTCGAATGTACCGATCCTGTGCCGGTGTTGTTACACTTGGTCTGCCACTGTGAGGATGATCAGCTGTCTGTCTCCCTGTAGCGCTGTCTTAGGCGTCTCACAGTACAGACATTGCAGTTTATTGCCCTGGCCACATCTGCAGTCCTCCTGCCTCCTTGCAGCATTCCTAAGGCACGTTCATGCAGATGAGCTGGGACCCTGGGCATCTTTCTTGTGGTGTTTTTCAGAGTCAGTAGAAAGGCCTCTTTATTGTCCTAAGTTTTCATAACTGTGACCTTAATTGCCTTCTGTCTGTAAGCTTTTAGTGTCTTAACGACCGTTCCACAGGTGCATGTTCATTAATTGTTCATTGAACAAGCATGGGAAACAGTGTTTAAACTCTTTACAATAAAGATATGTGAAATGATTTGGATTTTTACTAATTATATTTGAAAGACAGGGTCCTGAAAAAGGGAAATTTCTTTATTTACTGAGTTTATGGTTCCTTCCTTGGTCTTCAAAAAATGAAACATTTGCACATTTTATTGTGCTGCCATTATTATTGTGCTGCCGTACTATGTGGTCAGTGAAAAGTCATGCCGATGTTATAACCACCATCATCATTCTATCCACTGTTTTGATCAATTTTATCGGATAAAGCTGCTTAAGCAAGCAGATAGCTTCACATTGTACAGTGAGTATAAGCCTGGGGTAATACAGCTATGACAATGTTGCTCAGGCCCATTCCATATCCCTTTTGTTTTTGCCACCTCAACATGCATTACGCCTCCAGTCAATGTCAGCACTGACCTCTGATTAGTGAGCGGAGGCTCCCTAGCGGTCTAAGGCACTGTATCTCAGTGCAAGAGGTGTCACTCCAGTCCCTGTTTCAATCCAGGCTGTATCACATCTGGCCTTGATTGGGAGTCCCATAAGGGCAGCCACAATTGGCCCAGCCTTGTCTGGGTTTGGCCATTATTGTAAATAAGAATTTGTTCTTAACTGACTTGACTAGTTAAATGAAGGTTACATTTTTTTTAAGTAATAATTATTTAAAAAAATTAAACAGACTCAATTCCCCACTGGGCGGCAAGTCTCAGATCAGAGGAAGGCAGGGTGGCAGCGAGAAGAAAACAACCTCTCTGGCAACACCAACCAACACGGCTGGTTGTTAAACTTATCAAGTGAAACTTGCATTGTCAACACTGTCTGGATTTTAAGAAGAGCAGGTATGATTTCTTTGTGTTCAGAAGCCCTGAGAAAAAAGATAGTCGAAAAGAAATCTCAAACAATCAGCAGTCAGATTTACAGAGTATACATTTCAACTTTATATGTGACATGGTACGGGTGTCTTCTTTTTTGTAAGCCAATAACCATGTGTGGGAGGTGTATACTTTTGTTTCCAGCGTAGATTTGTTTGATCACCAAGAAACACTCTGTGTGACCCTGATTCAGTCCACTGCAGTAAAAGGTTAAACAGACTCTTATAATATGTTTTTTTCCCCAAGTCTTTAATCCCCTTTAAGGTGTAAATGGTTAAAATAATTATAATGTGTTAGCTTTTCATTTTGCTACAATTAATTACAGTGTACTTGACCACCGTTACTTAAACAATTGAATTATAGCCTGGTATAATAGACTAGACTTAACATATCCAATTAGTTTGATATGTTATGTTTGGTATGGTTACAAAAAACAGGTTACTTAAGGCAAAAACTAAAGTAGGGTGGGTGGGTATGTGCACAAAGCAAACATCTAACAACCCAGGTTGCGTTTTTGAATCTCATCACTTCTCATAGGCTTCTCAAAACTCTGATGCTACTGATGATCATTAGTAGCCTACCAAACTTGCTAACTGCCTGGTACTCAGCACTCTATTGTCCCTACAAAAGTAATCGAAAATCTAATCAAACACTTCAAGAAAGCTCATGAACTCATGTTTTGCAACATTTCTATAGGCTTTGCAATTGCGCGAGAAAACAGAGCTTTGATGGCCTCTAATGAAAAGAAGATGACCCCATCAGGTTCTTTAGGCTAGGCCTACTATATTTATTTCTCAACTTTCCTAATATTAAGCACATTTCTTATCTTTACAACAGGAGCATAGCCTACCTGGCTGGCATGAGAATGAACCACGGTGAAAGCGTTCCTCCATTCACTATTTAAGTGCATAGATGACATGTATTTTCCCCCTGACCCTGTTTCGAGACAGGTGCATGATAAAGGTGCATGCATAATGGTTCATTCTAAATCTAAACAAATGTCACACATACAGTTGAAATCGGAGGTTTACGTACACATAGGTTGGAGTCATTAAAACTCATTTTTCAACCACTCCACAAATGTCTTGTTAACAAACTTTAGCTTTGGCAAGTCGGTTTGGACATCTACTTCGTGCATGACACATGTTATTTTTCCAACAATTGTTTACAGACAGATTATTTCACTTATAATTCACTGTATCACAATTCAAGTGGATCAGAAGTTCACATACACTAAGTTGACTGTGCCTTTAAATAGCTTGGAAATTTTCAGAAAATTATGTCATGGCTTTACAAGCTTCTGATAGGCTAATTTACATCATTTCAGTCAATTGGAGGTGTACCTGTGGGTGTATTTCAAGGCCTACCTTCACACTCAGTGCATCTTTGATTGACATGGGAAAATCAAATGAAATCAGCCAAGACCTCAGATAATAAAATGTAGACCTCCACAAGTCTGGTTCATCCTCGTGAGCAATTTCCAAACGCCTGAAGGTACCACGTTCATCTGTACAAACACCATGGGACCACGCAGCAGTCATACCGCTCAGGAAGGAGACGCGTTCTGTCTCCTAGAGATGAACGTACTTTGGTGCAAAAAGTGCAAATCAATCCGAACAGCAAAGGACCTTGTGAAGATGCTATATCCACAGTCAAACGAGTCCTATATTGACATAAACTGAATGCCGCTCAGCAAGGAAGAAGCCACTGCTCCAAAACCGCCATCAAAAAGCCAGACTACAGTTTGCAACTGCACATGGGGACAATGATCGTACTTTTTTGGAGAAATGTTCTCTGGTCTGATGAAAGAAAAATGGAACTGTTTGGCCATAATGACCATCTTTATGTTTGGAGGAAAAAGGGGGAGGCTTGCAAGCCGAAGAACAACATCTCAACCATGAAGCACGGGGTGACAGCATCATGTTGTGGGGGTGCTTTCCTGCAGGAGTGACTGGTGCACTTCACAAAATAGATGGCATCATGAGGGAGGAAAATTAGGTGGATATATTTTAGCAACATCTCAAGACCTCATTCAGGAGGTTAAAGCTTGGCCGCAAATGGGTCTTTCAAATGGACAATGATCCCAAGTTTACTTCCAAAGTTGTGGCAAAATCGCTTAAGGACAACAAAGTCAAGGTATTGGAGTGACCATCACAAAGCCCTGACCTCAATCCCATAGAAAATGTATGGGCAGAACTGAAAAAGTGTGTGCGAGCAAGGAGGCCTACAAACTTAACTCAGTTACACCAGCTCTGTCAGGGGGAATGGGCCAAAATTCACCTAACTTATTGTGGGAAGCTTGTGGAAGGCTACCTAAAACGTTTTACCCAAGTAAAATAATTTAAAGGCAATGCTACCAAATAGTAATTGAATGTATGTTAATTTGAATTAGGTCTGGACTAGGCCATTCCAAAACTTCAAATTTGTTGCTTTTTAGACATTTTCATGGAGACTTGATTGTGTGTTTTGGATCATTGTTTTTTGGATCAGTGTTCTTTTGGACATTAGAGCAATCTTGAGGGAATCCTATTTGAGTCAGAAAAGGATATTCAAATGATAGGTAAGATATACAGAACCTTGCAGAGTGCCTATCCAACTGACAATCTCTTAGACAAAATATTGGAACCAAGACCTAGTAACAACTGATAAGCTTAATCCTGTATAAACTAATGTGTAGAATGTAGATACAACATTTGTAAATTACACAGCACGACAGCAGAGTCATGTCTTAAAATCTATTTGGGATAGGGGGCAGCATTTTCACTTCTGGATAAATAGCGTGCCCAATTTCAACTTCTTGCTACTTATGCCAAGAATATAAGATATGCATATAATTAGTAGATTTGGATGGAAAATACTCTGAAGTTTCTAAAACTGTTTGAATCATGTCTGTGAGCATAACAGAACTTATGTAGCAGGCAAACCCAGAGGACTAACCATTCAGATTTTTTATTTTTAGGTCACTGTCTATTCAATGTGTTTTCATTGTGTTTTCATTGTGTTTTCTATCGCTTCCACTGGATGTCACCAGTCTTTGGAAAATGGTTGAGGTTATTCCTTTGTGAAATGAAGAAATACGGCCATCTTGAAACAGTGTAACACTGTTGAGAGTTGGGCAATACTAGAAAAGTAGCGTCAGTTTTTTGTTGTATTTGTTGTATTGAAAACAGACCAGTCTTCAATTTGATCGATTATTAACCTCTCAGCGCACGGAACCCACTAGCGGGCTGAAATTCCAAAACACACGGTGATCGCTACATAAATAGTCATATTAAACATTCATGAAAATACAAGTGTCTCACATGTATCGAAAGCCTAGAATCTTGCTAATCCAACTGAGTTGTCAGATTTAAAAAATAATTTACTGCGAAAGAATACAATGAGATTACCTGAGCATAGAGCCCCATAAAAAACAACCATTTTAACCAGCACAGGCGTAACATATTCACAAACTGCATTAAAATATATTGTTTACCTTTGACGATCTTTGTCTGTTTGCAATTCTAATGCTCATTGTTACACAATGAATGATCTTTTGTTTGATAAAATCTGTTTTTATAGCCTAACACGAAACATTTTGTGAACCGCTTGTGTCGTGAATTCCGTCTCATTCCATTTGACAACACATTCCAGGGAAATAACCCACACAGAACGTGACTTTTATAAACATATAAACATGTAATGTCATGAAATGTGAGATGCGTGTGTCTGCCGCCCCACCCCAACCCACATGAAATAGCCTATTTGAGGCTGTTGAGGGGTGGGCAGGCCCACACAACAATGGCCAAAGTGAAATGGAGACAGTAGATACAGCTGGTCTGTTGTAATATAATAAAGACAGTAGATCTAGCTGAAATGTCATAATATAAAAGAGACAGTAGATCTAGCAGGTCATAATAATGTATTCAACCTTATGTTCCCTGTACTCTCTCTCTCTATATATCTGTTTATTTTACCTGTTGATACAGGGCTCATATGTGAAACTATTCTAACTGAACATTTTCTTTCACAGTGACACTGACTCCGAATGGGAGTCTTGTCCGGTGTCCTGTGTGAATTTAAGCATGCTCGCTCTAATTCTCTCTCTCTCTCTCTTGGAGGACCTGAGCCCTAGAACCATGCATTAGGACTACCTGGCATGATGACTCCTTGCTGTCCCCAGTCCACCTGGCCTTGCCGCTGTTCCAGTTTCAACTTTTCTGCCTGCGGCTATGGAACCCTAAACTGTTAATTTTTTACCCTTGAGGTGCTGTCCTGTTGCAGCCTATACAACCACTGTGATCTCCACCCGGCACAGCCAGAAGAGGACTGGCCACCCCTCATAGCCTGGTTCCTCTCTAGGTTTCTTCCTAGGTTTTTGCCTTTCTAGGGAGTTTTTCCTAGCCACCGTGCTTCTACACCTGCATTGCTTGCTGTTTGGGGTTTTAGGCTGGGGCTATACAAATTGATTTGATTTGATAGAGGACTGAGGGTCTTCCAAATATTGAAAGTGTGTAAATAGTTACCCATGTTATTTTGTAAATGTATATATATATATATATATTTTTTTTAATCAATAATTATTTTTTTCTCCCATTTTTTTTCAAATGTTTTTTTGGGGGGGGTGTGTTAGAATACCATTTTGGTATTTTGTATATAGTTATTTGTTTCAAAATGTATACCTTCACCAATTTGGCCACTTGGGTACATTTGGGCTACTTGTGTGGGACACCTGGGTGACTTCATGATAAATGTCATGTAGCACACTCATTTTGGAAGTTATCATTCTGAAACTTGCACAAGTACTGTTGCCCTCTTATATTTTCACTGAAATTGTCCCCATCATCCTATCTGAATGTTTGTTTTATCTTGTTCATTTTAAAGATGATACAAAAATAAAAATAAAAAACGTATGTTTTTTTTCAAAGTTTTATCTAAACCAGATCTATTGTGTTATATTCTCCTACATTCAATTCACATTTACACAAACTTCAGAGTGTTTTCTTTCAAATGGTACTAAGAATATGCATATCCTTGGTTCTGTGCCTGAGCTACAGGCTGTTAGATTTGGGTATGTCTTCAGGCGGAAATTGCACAAAGTAGGGGGGGGCTCTAAGAGGTTTTAACGTTTAAAAATACCTAAAGTTGCACGTGCTGTTGAGGTGTTTGGGGTGTAGCGCTGTTTAAAATATCACTATTCCAGGCCAAACGGATACTTGGAATACATGGTTAGATGAAAACTTGTAGAATGCTTATATCTTTATTTTGTGATGTCAGATGTGGATTTCATGAGGCTGCCATCATGAAAAAGGTAACAAACCACTTATCCTGTTAGTTAACTTAAACAAACTACTACCTGGCATAGGATATAAACAGTTGGCTGCTTATTTAATTGCTTGTTTGACTGTCAAATCCATGCATTGGTGTATGGCCAGAGACTTTTAAAGAGAAACCCCCCCTGAATTGTCCATGCCATTTCACTAACTTCGCATTTTAAGTAATGCGCATCCCAGAGCGTGTTACAAAATGAACGGTACAAAACCAAAGATATTGATCTGTTTTAAGCAACCAATCTGATGTCATTATGATAGCTATAACATGTTATTGTCACGTTCTGACCTTAGTTTCTTTGTTTTGTCTTTTGTTTTAGTATGGTCAGGGCGTGATTTTCTATTTCTGTGTTTGGCCTGGTATGGTTCTCAATCAGAGGCAGCTTTCAATCGTTGTCCCTGATTGAGAACCATATTTAAGTAGCCTATTTTCAATTGTGTTTAGGTCGGTAGTTGTCTTCTGTCTCTGTGTCTCTACCAGGCAGGACTGTTTCGGTTGTTCTTTTGTTTACTTTGTGTTTCAGTGTTCAGTTATCGAATAAATCTAACATGGACACGTACCACCGACGACGGCCGTTACAGATAAACTAAAATCAACAATCTGAGGTAAAAAGTATGTGTTATTCCACTAAATTGTATGGGGTGGAAATTCAAGCTTGTGTAAGGTAATATCACAAACTGTCCACATTAGGGAAATGTGTGTAATATACACTAATTTACAATGGCAAAATAATTCTACATGTCAATTTAAGATAGTATACACTGAGTGTACAAAACATTGTGAACACCTGCTATTTCCATGACATAGACTGATCAGGTGAATCCAGTTGAAAGCTATGATCCCTTATTGATGTCACTTGTTAAATCCACTTCAATCTGTGTAGATGAAGGAGAGGAGACAGGTTAAAGAATAATTTTTAAGCCTTGATACAATTGAGACATGGATTGTGTATGTCTGTCATTCAGGTGGTGAATGGGCAAGACAAAATATTTAATTGCCTTTGAATGTGGTATGGTAGCAGATGCCTGGCACACTGGTTTGTGTCAAGAACTGCAATGCTGCTTGGTTTTTCATGCTCAACAGTTTCCCATGTGTATGAAGAATGGGTCACCACCCAAAGGACATCTAGCCAACTTGACACTACTGTGGGAAGCATTGGAGTCCACATGGGCCAGCATCCCTGTGGAATGACTTCGACACCTGAGGGCGAAAGGGGTGGTGGAACTCAATATTAGGAATGTGTTCCTAATGTTTGGTATACTACTTTTGCTTGTGTACTGGCTCTGCTGAGGTCGTAGTGTGACTTCTTGTTCATGTTAATTTCCTCAGCCATAACCTAGGGGTTGACTTGTGATATTCCTGTGTGCGGTATCCCAGTCCTTTAGTTTAGTGCCAACCTTTGTGTTAGGTAATTCAGGGATTTTGATTGGGGAAGCAGCGAACCTTCACTGTGGGGACAACATCGGCGATGCATTTCCTAATGAAGCCGGTGACAGAGGTGGTTACAACTGTTGGAAGTATTGGAGTCAACATGAGCCAGCATCCCTGTAGAATGCTTTCGACACCTTGTATAGTCCATAGTCCAAATGTGAAGCTCAAAGTAGTGCTCACAGGCAACTATACCTAGACAAGATCCCACAAAGCACAATGGGGAAATGGCTGCCTAAATATGATCCCCAATCAGAGACAACGATAAACAGCTGCCTCTGATTGGGAACCATACCAGGCCAACACAGATCATTAATCACCTAGATAACCCACCCTAGTCACTGTCAGCTAGCTAACTCGCGTTACATCTGGAAAATGTCAATAAAATGTTTATATTTTCTTTAACATTCTGTGGTGTCATTATCATTTTTTGTAAGTGAAGGTTGTTTATAAATTATTTATGAAGGAGAAAATAAAAAGGACAGTACATTGACTGCATAACATACATCCATAGACTGTATAGTTCATTACCATATAGTGCTTCGCTATAAATGCTTTATGAATGGGATAATAGATTTGCCATAACTTTAACTTCATAGAATTAATACATAGATGCTTAAGACCAGTATGACCAACTTAATTGTGATGTGGAGGACTGTTAATGAATTACGAAAGAGTTATGGTATGAGCCTCAACTACACGATTTGATCTGTAAAATTGACCCTGAGGATTCAACCTTGTGGGGATCTTCATGCACCATTGACCTCAGTGGGAAGAAGAAGCGTAGAGTAAGTCACGGGCCTATACCGGCTGGTGGGGGAAATGGGGCTGACACAGGCTATATTCAACATATTTTCTAAAACGTGGTTTGACCTTTTGGCATAATCACTAACACTGGTATGGCAGAAGAACACTTAATTAAGAACAGCCATAATGACACAATGCTATCATTGTAATGATGCATCTATTAAGAAACATAAGCTCTTGCATAGCATGACATGAATGCAGTATTGATATGCTATGGATATATTGCATTTACCTTTACTAATGCGGTTGTAAACTGTTATAAGACATTCGATAATGCTTATTATAAGAAATGCTTTATGGATATGTAGTCAAATTAAATCGTGATTTGTTTTTTACAGACTTAAATCAACACTGAAAGTGTGGCGTCTGTGGACCCATAAACACCGGAACAGTGTTAAATGAACACAGCACTTAGTGTAAAGCCAGAGTGCCTTGCCTTTCGAGTAAATTGAATCCTACAGACGAAGAACCATATATGTGACATTTAAAAAAAAAAAGAGATATACATGAAAAATCATAATTGGACACCATTTTTCTATAGTGAACCGGTTTCACAAGCTTTCCACGCGCTAATTAACAATAATTTTAAATTTAAAGATAGGCTCTCGTGGAATAACCGTTTATGTGCACCACTCAGAATGGACGGACAAGCGCACAACCTTTCTTTTGCTGATGAAAATCGCAGAAATGTGGGAAAGAAACTTAAAACAAAACTAAAAGAATGGAAAGACAGGCAAAGGAAGATCTTACGGGATGCGGGAAACCCCTATACAAATCGTAAGGGTCAAGAAAAAACTGTGAAAAGCTGTCCAAAAGAGGTGTGTGGAAGAACCGTATATCAAACAATCAAGCTAGCTAGCTATAGAGTACAGTAACTAACATGTATGTTCTGGGTTGTCTAATTTGTAACTATAGAGAAAACATATTAGCTAAAGTTCGTTGGCTACTAACTCATACATTATCGTTACAAATGTTATTGCTAGAGTATAGAAGAAACATAGCTAGCTACTTTTTCTCCGTCCACCGGATGATTCGACATGGCTACAGTAGCTAGCTAGTTACACTGTATCCTGCAGGGAAGAGCGTGTTCCACGACGTGCAGAAAGGATTGTGGAAAGTTGACTGATGAACGCAAGCTGCATCTGTTCAACAGGTTCTATACTGTCCCATACGAGAAACAACAAGCGTTGATTCTCTCCGGCTTAGAACAGGTTAGAAATAAGACAAAACGCCTATTATTATAATAGCTATATTGAACACTTGCATAGTTTAACTTTGACAGTAATGATACGTACATTAACGTTAACTCTAAAAGTGCTGTGTTACACAACGGTGCAATACAAACTCATTATGTGTATAGATTGGGAGTGTGTGAAAGATGGAGGTCCTGATCAGGCAATATCCTGAATGTGCTACAGTATATTAAATTCTGAATTCATCATTGTCAATTTTTATTGCAGCATGAGGTGAAACGGAGACGTAAACCTGAGGATACAAAGGAGAACAAACGACGGAAACAAACCTTCAAATACCATGTACAGCAAGCAGGCCAGAGATTGAATGTGTGCAAGGTTACTTTCATGTCTGTGTTCCAGCTAACCAACAGCCGTCTTCAGGCAAGTGAAAATATGAATTAATGTCTATATGAATATCAATTACAAACATATTGTATTCTCTGTACTAGTTTTTAATAACCTGCTAATTGAAATGTAATTGTTTTGGTCAGGTTATTCAGGAAAAGTTAGCTGAGGCAGGTGAGGTTGCAGGGTCTCCAGATCAGGCTACTGAGGCTAGGTCTCCTTTAGAAGATGGAAGAGGGAAGCATAGCAATAGGTAATGCGCTATGGATTCCAGCCTGGATTATTTCACTATAGCAGTGCTCTAAACAATCTTCTAAACATTAACATAGAGTATTGAATGGATGAATAGCGAATTCTGAAACAAAAATATAAAAATGTTTATTACTTTTAAACAAAATGATGGTAACTAAGCTGTCCAACTACCACCTGAGCATTGAGGACTGAGTGCCGATTACCTTCCCCCTCCCACCGGACAGCACTGGCCTAATTCTCGCTGCCCTACAGGACCCACCGGCCACAAACGGCAATGGCGTGACTGGGATTTGTACCCCGGTTATAGCGACACAGTTGCACTCTAAGGCAGGTCCCTAGACCATTGAGAGAATACAAGTTTAACAACACCTTGTTGTCTCCTTACAGGCCACATCGGATACATGCTACAGTGAAAGAGGCCATCAAGGAGCACATTCTATCTTTCCCAAGAACCCAGAACCACTACTCACGGATGAAGAGGGATGTACACAGAGAAGACCTCAGCCCTGATCTGAATTTGTTGCGAATGTACCGACTCTACAAAGAGAATAATACCACATCATCTGCAAATTTCTGGGTTTATAGGGACATTTTCAAACAGCAGAGTCTCAATTTCGGCTTCAGGCTTCAGGCACCTCCCAGATTCTGTCCTCAAGCGACCAGCTGGACTACAGATCACCTCAGTGAGGTGGTTAAAAGTCACAGGTATTGCACAGAGAATAGTTTACTAACATCCCATCAACATGTAACATGTTGTTCTAACAATAAAATATCCTAATGCTTGACTGTGAAAGTTGTTTATTGATGTCAGGAACTTAAAATGTTTCTGTTCTAATTTCAGTTGAGGATCCTTGGAATCTGTACGCCAAACAGAGCCACAGTCTATTTGAGGGATGGAAGTCGTGGCTGATCTCCAAACCAAAACAAGGAGCTACACCTCAACCTCCCTATTTTGCAAGCCACTACCCTAGAGCATATGAGAGTCCTCTGCCCATCAAAAAAAAACAAGTACCAAGATCTGATGACCATGCTCAATGGGTTTAACGCATAGGTTTAACGCAATTCACAACTTAATTGCTGATCATAGTGTTAAACACAAAGAGAATGGTTTTCTGAACGTTTTGTAATATTGACCTTAGGGACCTGCATATTGGTACATCACATTGATCCATATTTGATATTTACAAGTTGTGCTTGTTTTGATTTAATTAATTTAATTGTATTCTATTTTGGTAGTTCTATGGTATGTTCACATTGAGGGCTTCATTTTAAATGAGACTAAGATTTCATGACTCAACTTTTTAAGAAAAGTCATCATTGCTAAAGTTGATAGACCACCTTTAAATGAACCTCCATACAAATGAATTAACTACATATTGCGTTTAAGTTATTTACATGAAGGGCATATGTACTTGAAAGTACTTAAAACATCATATCAGGTGTTAAAAAAGGACATCTTACAAGAGTCATGCAAAATGTCACATATACTGTTCTTCCACAAACTGAAATCATCACTGGAGATATACTGTTCTTCCACATTCTAAAAATTAAAACGGCAATAAAAAAAGTATTATTTGAAATAACAAAAAAATTTAATTGTTGTTGGAAGATATGGGTATGGTGAATTATTTCTCAACCATAAAACACCTAATGTGGTACACACAATTAATAATAAAAAATAACTGATTATCTTAAAATGGAAAAATTGTCACATATATGGTTCTTCGTCTGTAGGGTTCAATTGTAGAGTTACCACCTATGACGGTATTGGTTAGCGACAGGTTGTTGCATTTATCTATTTTTTGTCCTTTGGAGTTCACCATGAGATCTCGTAAGCGAATATGTTATCATAGAAAAAAATATATATAATTTAACAATTTAACAAGTATTTCATAAGGGCTTATTTGAGGGCCCACTATAAAAAGTGCTATTGTTCATCTGAAGTTTATTTTAAAGGAGAATTTCACTCCTTAGGACAGTAATCTGTATTTTTGATGTAAATGGCATTTTATAGAAGGTTTCAGACAGTTTTCTGGGAATTCAATTGTTTTTGAGAAACTTACCCCACCAGCAATTGACTTCCTGAGCCTCATTCTGGAGTTTCAAGGTGTCCGAAAGCATGAACAAAGGCAAAGAAAACACCCAAATGCGTCTTTTACAAACGGCAAAGCTCTCAGTATCATGATGCAGGTCTTTAGATGTTGTACACAATTGTGTCATACCGAACTTCATCCGCAACGTTATAATCCATTTTGTTGAACTAAAGCGATCATTTCTGGCTTGCATGCGTGTACTTCCTCGTTCCTCTCCCTACTGCGAGAGTGTAACTAGGGTGTGCTACCGGCACAGGTACTAGGTAGCTATTTTTCTAGTTATGTTGTCAGTCACTCATTCACAGGGATCAGCAAGGTGATGACAAGCGGACTGAAGTATTTTTTGTTGTTAGGTTATTTGCTGAATATTGTTAAATGGTGCGCCGCACCTGTCTAAGACCAGCAGAAATTGAAATAGAGGTAAGAGATGCTATAAAGTTAGCTAATAAATAATGTAGTATCACTGATGAAAGAGGGAACACTGAGTCTGTTGTTATTTAGCTAATGTTAGCTGAAGGTTTGCTTGCTACCTAGCCAATCTATGTGTTTCGGGATAGGGTAAACAACTAGCTATTTTCAGGTTGTTTTGTGCTTCACTATTGTTATATCATTCTGCAAAACATGTAATTTGCCAACATTAGATGGCATTGGGCGTTTTCACATATCTCCTGTATGATTCGTATCATGTAACTTTTGTTTGGTTACCCTGATTATCTTGTTATAGTTAGGTCTATAAAGCATGCATGAAATGCAATATGTACCCAGGCAAGTCACGTTGAACTTTTTGTCCATTGTAAACAACGATACCTAGCTAGCTTGCTAACATCATGTAGAATGTGCAAATCACATCCCAAAACAGTTATGTACACGTCTTGTGAAAGCAAAACGTGTTTTGTATAAATCTTACCATTGCTCCCGGGAACTGAATTTCATATATCTATGTTATGCAGGCTGATGTTGGCGGCAGCACAGAAATTAGTGGATTGCCCATTGTTACTGGGACTTTCAGTGTACCACAAACTCCTCAACTAACTCCAAGCAAAAGCCAACCTGCAACCCATGGAACAACTGCATCATTGGTGCCTGTAGATATCACAGAACTGAGATTGCTGCTCTCAGTCCACAGCAAGCAAATCCACACACAACGCGTTCCACCTCAGAGGCCTACCACACTTTACCCTTTACCACCTAGGCAAGAGCAATGGTAATATTTTTTTTATTATCATAAATAATAATGTGCACACTGCTTATCAAAACAGTTATCAATAATGATTTATGTACAGTACCAGGCAAAATTTTGGACACACCTACTTGTTTCAGGGTTTTTCTATATTTTTACTATTTTCTACATTGTAGAATTATAATGAAGACTTCAAAACTATCCATTAAATAACACACAAGGAATCATGAAGTAACCAAACAAATGTTAAACAAATATATTTTATGTTTGAGATTGTTCAAAATAGCCACCCTTTACCTTGACAGCTTTGCACATTCTTGGCATTCTCTCAACCAACTTCATGAGGTAGTCACCTGGAATCCATTGTGCCTTGTTAAAAGTTAATGGGTGGAATTTCTTTCCTTCTTAATGTGTTTGAGCCAATCAGTTGAGTTCTGACAAGGTAGGGGTGGTATACAGAAGATAGCCCTATTTTGTAAAAGACCAAGTACATATGGCAAAACGGCTCAAATAAGCAAAGAAAAACAACAGTCCATCATTACTTTAAGACATGAAGGTCAGTCAATCTGGAAAATGTCAAGAACTTTGAAAGTTTCTTCAAGTGCAGTCGCAAAGACCATCAAGCGCTATGAGGACCACCACAGGAAAGGAAGACCCAGTGTCACCTCTGCTGCAGAGGCGAAGTTCATTGGAGTTACCAGCCTCAGAAATTGCATCCCAAATAAATGCTTCACAGAGTTCAAGTAACAGAGACATCTCAACATCAACTGTTGAGAGGAGACTGCGTGAATCAGGCGTTCATGGTCGAATTGCTGCAAAGAAACCACTAACAAAGGACACCAATAAGAGGAAAATACTTGCTTGGGCCAAGAAACACGAGCAACGGACATTAGATTAGTGAAAATCTGTCCTGTTGTCTGATGAGTCCAAATTTGAGATTTTTGGTTCCAAATTTGAGATTTTTGGTTCCAACACCCGCGTGTCTTTGTCAGGCGCAGAGTAGGCAAACAGATGATCTCTACATGTGTGGTTCCAACCATGAAGCATGGAGGAGGAGGTGTGATGGTGTGGGGGTTTCTTTGCTGGTGACACTTTTGGGGATTTATTTAGAATTCAAGGCACACTTAACCAGCATGCCTACCACAGCATTCTGTAGCGATACTTCATCCCATCTGGTTTGCGCTTAGTGGGGCAATCATTTGTTTTTCAACAGGACAATGACCCAACACATCTCTAGGCCGTGTAAGGGCTATTTGACCATGCAGGAGAGTGATGGAATGCTGCATCAGATGACCTGGCCTCCACAGTCACCTGACCTCAACCCAATTGAGATGGTTTGGGATGAGTTGGACTGCAGAGTGAAAGAAAACCAGCCAACAAGTGCTCAGCATATTTGCAAACTCCTTCAAGACTGTTAGAAAAGCATTCCAGGTGAAGCTGGTTGAGAGAAGGACAAGAGTGCAAAGCTGTCGTCAAGGCAAAGGGGGGCTACTTTGAAGAATCTCAAATGAAAAATAATTGTTGATTTGTTTAACACTAACACAATGATTCCATATGTGTTATTTCATAGTTTTGATGTCTTCACTATTATTCTACAATGTAGAAAATAGTACACATAAAGCAACACCCTTGAATGAGTCGGTGTGTCCAAACTTTTGACTGGTACTGTATAAATGACTGATTTGGCATTGTTGTCTTGTTGCTTATGTTTAATGTCACAGGAAATCTCAAGTGAATTGACCACTGCTCCAAGTCAGCCAGAACCATCCTATGAAGTTGCACCACAAGATATTGGATTACATTATGCTATTAAAAGCTTTTCATATCTCATCATGTGTTATAGTTTGTAGACCTTACACCTTAGATCAGTGTTTCCCAACTCTGGTTCTCAAGTACACCCAAAATCCCTCATGCATTGTAGTCCCGGACAAAAACACCAGACAGGCAACAACTGCTGCAGGTAAAATAGGATGGTTTGGCAATGGTCAGGTCACGGATTCTATTCTATACTTCTGACCACATCTAATGATAACAACCACACAACTACTGATCACTACCACACAACTTTGGACCACACAACTACTGACCTCACAAAAAGTGATCACAACACAACTAGACCAACACCACACAACTACTGACCACAAGAACTGACCACAACACAACTTCTGACCACACAAATACTGAACTGACCACATCCACACACTTGCTGACCACATCTAGTTAATTTTTGTATTTTTTTATTTCACCTTTATTTAACCAGATAGGCTAGTTGAGAACAAGTTCTCATTTGCAACTGAAACCTGGCCAAAGCAGTTCGACAGATACAACAACACAGAGTTACACATGGAATAAACAAACATACAATCAATAATACAGTGGAAAAATGTATATATATACAGCATGTGCAAATGAGGTAGGATAAGGGAGGTAAGGCAATAAATAGGCCATAGTGGCTAAGTAATTACAATATAGCAAATACACACTGTAATGGTAGAACGTGCAGAAGATGAATGTGCAAGTACAGATACTGGGGTGCAAAGGAGCAAGATATATAAATAAATACAGTATGGGGATGAGGTAGATTGGATGGGCTATTTACAGATGAGCTATGTACAGGTGCAGTGATTTGTGAGCTGCTCTGACAGCTGGTGCTTATAAAGCTAGTGAGGGAGGTAAGATTCTCCAGCTTTAGTGATTTTTGCGGTTCGTTCCAGTCATTGACAGTAGAGAACTGGAAGGAGAGGCGACCAAAGGAAGAATTGGCTTTGGGGGGGACCAGTGAGATATACCTGCTGGAGCGCGTGCTACGGGCGGGTGCTGCTATGGTGACCAGTGAGCTGAGATAAGGCGGGGCTTTACCTAGCAGAGACTTGTAGATGACCTGGAGCCAGTGGGTTTGCCGACGAGCATGAAGTGAGGGCCAGCCAACGAGAGCGTACAGGTCGCAGTGGTGGGTAGTGCATGGGGCTTTGGTGACAAAACGGAAGGCACTGTGATAGACTGCATCCAATTTGTTGAGTAGAGTAGAGTGTAAATGACATCGCCGAAGTCGAGGATCGGTAGGATGGTCAGTTTTACGAGGGTATGTTTGGCAGCATGAGTGAAGGATGCTTTGTTCCGAAATAGGAAGCCGATTCTAGATTTAATTTTGGATTGGAGATGTTTAATGTCTGGAATGTCTGGAGTCTGGAAGGAGAGTTTACAGTCTGATCAGACACCTAGGTATTTGTAGTTGTCCACATATTCTAAGTAAGAACCGTCCAGAGTAGTGATGCTGGACGGGCGGTCAGGTGCGGGCAGCAATCGGTTGAAGAGCATGCATTTAGTTTTACTTGCATTTAAGAGCAGTTGGAGGCCACGGAAGGAGAGTTGTATGGCAGTGAAGCTCGTCTGGAGGTTAGTTAACACAGTGTCCAAGGAAGGGCCAGAGGTATACAGAATGGTGTCGTCTGCGTAGAGGTGGATAAAAGAATCACCAGCAGCAAGAGTGACATCATTGATGTATACAGAGAAGAGAGTCGGCCTGAGATTTGAACCCTGTGGCACCCCCATAGAGACTGCCAGAGGTCCGGACAACAGGTCTTCCGATTTGACACACTGAACTCTATCAGAGAAGTTGTGACCATCTAGTGACCACAACCACACAACTACTGACCATAACCACAAAACATCTGACCAGATCTAGTGACTACAATAACACATCTTGTGAACACAACCACACACCTACAGACCAAAACATACAACTTCTGACAGCACAACTAATGACCACTCAACTGCTGACCACAGCTGTTGGTCACAACCACACAACTTCTGACCACAACCACACAACTATATTGACCACAACCACATAACTTCTGACCACATCTAGTGACCACAACTACAAAACCACTGACAAAAACAACACATTTATTGACCACAACCCGACAATGTCTGACAATAACCACACAACTACTAACCTTAACCACACAATTTCTGACCATCAACTACGAACCAGACAGCAATTGAACACAACACAACTACTGACCACAACCACACAACTTCTGATCACACAAGTATTGACCACACCCACACCACTTCTGACCACAACCACACCACTTCTGACCACAACCACACCACTTCTGACCACAACCACACCACTTCTGACCACAACCACACCACTTCTGACCACACAAGTATTGACCACTCAACTTCTGACCACAATTTCCAACCCCAACCACACAACTTCTGACCACAACCACAAAACTTCTTACCACATCTAGTAACCACAACCACAAAAACTACTGACCACAACGACAACACAAATGACCATAATTGACCAATCAACTGCTGATGACAATACCTGACCAACACCACACAACTTTTGATCATAGCCACACTTATACTGATCACAACCACACAACTTCTGACTACATCTAGTAACCACAACACAACTACTGATCACAACTCCACACGTCTGACCGCAAACAGACAAACTACTGACCACACCAATACTGACTATAACTCCACAATGTCTGACCACAACCACAAAAACTACTGACCACAATGACAACACAACTGACCAAAAAACTGCTGATGACAATTACTGACCAAAACCACACAACATCTGACCACACAACTACTGACCACAATTACTGACCACAACCACACATCTGCTGACCACACATCTATTGAACACTAAACTGCTGACCACAATTACTGACCACAACCACACAACTACTGAAAACAACCATAATAATACTGACCAAAACCACACAACTTCTGAGCAAATCCAGTGACCACACCAACACAATCTGTGACCATAAGCACACAACTTCTGACCACAACAACATAACTACTGACCAAAACTACACAACATCTGACCACTCAACTGCTGATCACAACTACTGGCCATAACCACACAACAACTTCTGACCACATCTAGTGACCACAACCACACAACTTCTGACCACATCTAGTGACCACAACCACACAACTACTGACAACACTTGATCACAACACAGCTACTGACCACAACATTACAACTAGACAACTGACCAACTACTGACCACAACCACACACCAACTAAACAAAACCACAGACCTGCTGACTACATCTAGTGACCACAACCACACAACACATGATCACAACACAACTACTGACCACAATCACACAACTTCTGACCACAGAAGTACTGACCATTTAACTGCTGACCACAATTACCAGACACAACCACACAACTTCAGACCACAACCACAACATTTGACCACATCTAGTAAACACAAGCACACAAACTACTGACCACAACAATATTGACCATAACCACACAACTTCTGACCGCACAACTACTGACTTACTCAACTGCTGACCACATCTAATGACTACAACCACACAACTACTGACAACAAGCACAGATTATCTGACCATAACCAAATAACTACTGACCAAAACAACACAACTTCTGAACACAACCACACAACTACTGACCACCACACAACAACTGACAATCACCACAAACCTGTTGACCACAACTTCTGACCAGATCTACTGACTACAAAAACATAACTTGTGAACATCACACAACTATTGACCACAACCACACTACTTCTGAAAACATATTGTGACCACAACCACACAACTACCGACAACTCCAGATTTTCTGACCACAACCACACAATTACTGACCACACAACTTCTGAACACAACCACGAAACAACCACAAAACAACTGATCAAAACCACATGACTACTGACCACACAACAAGTGACAACAACACCAGTACTGACCAAAAAACACTGACCACAAAACAACAACTGACTGCAACCACACAACTAGACCATAACCACACAACTACTCTCCACAATCACTCAACCTCTCACCATACAACTACTGACCACTCAATTGTTGACCACAACTACACAACTTCTGACCACAAACACACAACTACTGATCACAACCACACAACTTTGGACCAATTCTAATGACTACAAAAACATAACTTGTGAAGATTACCACACAATATCTGACCATAACCACAAAACTACTGACCACAATGATACTTCTGACTGTACAACTGCTGACCACAACTACACACATCCTGACCACAACACCACACCTGCTGACCACATCTAGTGACCTCAACCACATATCTACTGACCACACAACAACTGACCACAATCACACAACGTATGACCACAGAAGTACTGACCATTTAACTGCTGACCACAATTAACGGACACACCCACACAACTACTGACCACAACCACACAAATACTGACCATAACTACACAGCTACTGACCAATCAACTGCTTTTGACAATTACTAACCAAAACCACACAACTTATGACCATAACCACACTTCTACTGATCACCATGCAACTTCTGGCCACATCTAGTAACTGCAACAACACAATTACTGACCACAACTCCACAATGTCTGTCTGACAAAAGCCACTCAACTGCTGACCACACATCTACTAAACTGCTGACCACAATTACTGACCACAACCACACAATTTCTGAACACAACTACACAATTCCTGACCAATGTCAGTGACCACAACCAGATCTAATAACTACAAAAACACAACTTGCGAATATTACCACATATCTTTGGACAACACAACTACTGACCACAACAACACAACCTGTGACCACAACCACAGATCTACTGACCACAACCACGCATCTACTGACCACAACCACACAACTTCTGACCACTCAACCGCTGACCACAACTACTGACCACAAGCACACAACTATTGACCACAACCACACAATTACTGACAACAACCACGCAAATATTGACCACAATCACACAGCTTCTGACCTTACAACTACTGACCACTCAACTGATGACCACAACCGCACAACTGCCAACCACACAACTATTGGTCACAATCACCCAACGGCCGCCGGAGAGCATCTTGGCTTGTTCATTTAAAAAAAAAATGTTTATAATTTGAGAAAAAAATATATTTCTATCATGTCACTACCAGGAAGTCTGAAATGACAGTGGGCAGGGAGCTAGTAGGCTGAGTGGGCGGGGAGAGCATCATGACTGGTGGTTCTTTGAAAACGCATATGTCAAGCAATGTGGACACAGTGAGCAGAGTTGCAGTGAGATTACCTCAAGCAAATTTGCTGATACACAAAGCAACTCAAACATTGAAATTGCATGCAACATCCAATCCTGTCATACATCACAGTCTAATAAACGATTTGTTTATTCAAATGTTTGGTTATTGTAACAGCATCAACATGGACAAAATGTTGGTTGTGTTTAGCTAACGAGGCCAAATAGAATTGTTAGCACTGTTTATCCAGCTAGCTAGCTAGTTCATCTTGGACAATATCAGTTAAAACTTTACAGGATGAGGTCTCGTCTTTAAGGGTGAGAATAAATCACTTTTCTCCCGGGTAACCCGATATTTCCAGCAGAAAATAAAAGTGTCATTCTAAAGCATACAAAGCATACAAAGCACATGCATACAGTATGTCTGAATTTGATTAGAGATTTGATTTATTACCTGAAAAATGAAGGTAATTTCAACAATGCAACAATTTCAAGTTATAGTTCATATAAGGAAATCAGTCAATTGAAAAAAAAAAAAATTAGGCCCTACTCTATGGATTTCACATGACTGGGACTTAAGATATGCATGTGTTGGTCACAGATATCTTTTTAAAAAAAAGTAGGGGCCTGGATCAGAAAAACAGTCAGTATCTGGTGTGACAACCATTTGCCTCGTGCAGCGCGACACATCTCCTTTGCATAGAGATGATCAGGCTGTTGATTGTGGCCTGTGGAATGTTGTCCCACTCCTCTTCAATGGCTGTGCAAAGTTGCTGGATATTGTCAGGTACTGGAACACGCTGTCGTACATGTCGATCTAGAGCATCCCAAACATGCTCAAATGGGTGACATGTATGATGTGTATGCAGGCCATGGAAGAACTGGGCCATGTTCAGCTTACAGAAATGGTGTACAGATCCTTGCCACATGGGGCTGTGCATTATCATGCTGAAACGTGATGGCGGTGGATGAATGGCACGACAATGGGCCTCAGGATCTCATCACGGTATCTTATGCCTGCCCATACTATAACCTCACCGCCACCATGGGGCACTCTGTTCACAACATTGACATCAGCAAACAGCTTGCCACACGACGCCGCTCTGGCAGCTCCGGACAGGAGGGCGGTTCTGGCAGCTCCTGACTGACGGGCGGCCCTGGCAGCTATGGATAGGAGGGCGGCTCTGGCAGCTCCGGATAGGAGGGCGGCTCTGGCAGCTCCGGATAGGAGGGCGGCTCTGGCAGCGCCGGTCAGGCAGGAGAACCTGGAGGGAGGAGACTGAGAGACCTACAGGAGGCGTGGAGGAGGCACCGGATGGACCGGGCTGTGGGGGAGCACTGGAGCTCTGGTGCGCAGCCTTGGCACCACTCCTCCAGGCTGGATGACCACTTTAGCCAGGACCCTCCAGAGTGCAGGCACAGGTTGAACTGGGCTGTGGGTGGGAACTGGAGATCTGGTGCATACACTCGCACCTCTCCTTTAGGCTCAATTGTCACATTCGCCCGGCACAGGCGGAGCGCAGCCATAGGGCGCACTGCACCCTCCCAGCGCCCCGGGAACACAGCATGCAGAGCCGGCGCAAGATACCCTAAGCCGAAACGACATACCGGAGACCAAACACGCTGAGCCGGCACAATACGCCCTGGCTGGATGCCCACTCTCGCATGGCACTTGCAGGGGGCTGGCCTATAGCCCACCGGGCTATGAGCGCGTACTGGCGACAACGTGCGCTTGACCACATAACACGGTGCCTGACCACTACTGCGCTTCTTCCGGTAAGCACGGGGAGTTGACTCTGGTCTCTCGTTTTGGGGCTGCCTCTCGTGCCTGTTACGCTGCCTTACCTCATATAGCCGCCGCTCAGCTTTCGCTGCCTCCATTTCTTCCTTGGGGCGACGATGTTCCCCAGCCTGTGCCCAGGGTCCCTTGCTATCCAATATCTCCTCCCAAGTCCAGGAGTCCAGAACCCTCTGCTCCTGGTTACCACGCTGCTTGGTCCGGTTGTGGTGGGTAGTTCTGTAACGGTTTTCCTCTTCTGAGGAGGAGGAGTAGGAGGGATCGGACCAATGCTCAGCGTGGTAAGTGTTCATGTTATTTTTATTTCAACTGAACATAAAACAACAAGAGAACGAATGAACGACAGTCACAAACATCACTGACAGACAGTCACAAACACACACATCACTGACAGACAGTCACACACACACACAAACATCACTGACAGACAGTCACAAACACACACACCACTGACAGACAGTCACAAACACACACACCACTGACAGACAGTCACACACATCACTGACAGACAGTCACACACACACACGCACACACACACCACTGACAGACAGTCACACACACACACACACATCACTGACAGACAGTCACACACACACACATCACTGACAGACAGTCACACACACCACTGACAGACAGTCACACACACCACTGACAGACAGTCACAAACACACACATATCACTGACAGACAGTCACAAACACACACACACACACACACATCACTGACAGACAGTCACAAAAACACACACACACACATCACTGACAGACAGTCAAAAAAAACACACACATCACTGACAGACAGTCACAAACACACACATATCACTGACAGACAGTCACAAACACACACATATCACAGACAGTCACAAACACACACATATCACTGACAGACACAAACACACACATATCACTGACAGACAGTCACAAACACACACACAAATCACTGACAGTCACAAACACACATCACTGTCAGACAGCCAAAACACACACACACACACACACACACACACACACACACACACACACACACCACTGACAGACAGCCACAAAAACACACACACACATCACTGACACAGTCACAAACACACACCACTGACAGACAGTCACAAACACACATCACTGACAGACAGTCACAAACAAACACACATCACTGACAGACAGTCACAAACACACACATCACTGACAGACAGTCACAAACACACACACACACACACATCACTGACAGACAGTCACAAACAAACACACATCACTGACAGACAGTCAAACAAACACACATCACTGACAGACAGTCAAACAAACACACATCACTGACAGACAGTCAAACAAACACACACATCACTGACAGACAGTCAAACAAACACACACATCACTGACAGACAGTCAAACAAACACACACATCACTGACAGACAGTCACAAACACACACATCACTGACAGACAGTCACAAACACACACATCACTGACAGACAGTCACAAACACACACACACACACACACACACACACACACATCACTGACAGACAGTCACAAACCCACCACATCACTGACAGACAGTCACAAACACACACAGTCACAAACACACACACACATCACTGACAGACAGTCACAAACACACACACACCACATCACTGACAGAGTCACAAACACACACAGTCACAAACACACACACACATCACTGACAGACAGTCACAAACACACACACACACCACATCACTGACAGACAGTCACAAACACACACACAGTCACAAACACACACACACACATCACTGACAGACAGTCACAAACACACACACCACATCACTGACAGACAGTCACAAACACACACACAGTCACAAACACACACACACATCACTGACAGACAGTCACAAACACACACACACACACACACACACACACACACACACATCACTGACAGACAGTCACAAACACATACTCAATTAGGATTCATGACAGAAAGCATTGCAAATCGAATTAAATCCAACCAGATGTGGTTTTGTGAGAGCTCCATTGTTAGAGGCTGAGTGTGTTTGTACTTTTTGAAACTATTACATCAGCCGGGGCTTGCACCTTGCTATCTACTTTTTTAAATGATGATTTATGGTTGCATCGTAGGAACTGAAACAGTTTGAAGATGCAGAACTACAAAGCCCAATCTTCTCGATAGAAGTCGTAATACATGTACGCCTTGTGGTGATATCTCGTTCTCTCTCTCCCCATTTGCATACACAAGATGCTGATGGAAATGTTAATATAATATAGCCTATAAATATTCCATTTCGAAGACATTCTTATCCAAACCGACTTAAGAATAGTGTGTGCATACAAATGTTTGTGTTGACTTTGAAATGGGTTGAATTTGTACTTGCTTAGTAATCGTTCAGAGAGAAACTTCATGAAAAGGAGTCACATATATGTAATTAAATACATAGTTTCCTCTACGTACAGATCTAGGATCAGCTTCCCTTCCCCCGATTCTAACCTTAACCATTAGTGGAAAAAAATGCTAAACTGACCCAAGATCAGTGTCAAGGGGCAATTGCAACCTGCTCCAATTTTACCCAAGGTACGGTCGAGCCTCATTGTTGTTAAACAAGACGGTAAAGATGTATGGGTTGTGGATTTGTACTATAGTATAAGAAGTCTTAAAAGTATTCTGGATCAAACAGATGAGGTTAGATGGCACGATCACTCTGAGCGAAGTGAGATGATTATTCTCTGAGTCAGCCATCATTCAACAAAGTCACTAAGGTATGCGTCCCAAATGGCACCCTGTTCCCTATAAACCCCATAGGGCTCTGGTCAGAACTAGTGCACTATGAAGGGAATAGGGTGCCATTTGGGACTGAACCTAAGCTCCATCTCAAGGTCCTCACAAGCTTAGTACCATCAACGTCTCAAATTCCTCTGTAGACTGTCTTCAGAGAAAAGTATGCATGGTGACCTATTTGTTTGTCTTAACTGCTTGTGAAAACAATGCCACTTGAAGGCTATTTGTCATCATCGGAAGATTGGGAGGATGGCAGATAATTGACGCGGCACCTTTTATCTAAGGAGTGTTACTTCACACACATTGTAGGTGACATTTTCTGTTTGCTAAAAAGCTCTCGCAGTGTGCATAAAAATATTTTACAAAAAACAGCCATTAAAGTAGATGGGAGGACACTTAATCCAGAACAAGTTACAAGGAATAATACAGTTTGGAATTGCATCACGTTCATCCCATACACACACTGTTTAATTTAAATACAGATAAATTCTTGCTTCCATTTTATGGATATCACAGAAGATAACATTGAGAGAAGATCAGATTTTAGAAAAATAATTGCAAGTATTGTGAATTATATGGTAATTCTTGTGTACGTCAGCGCAGTTTATCACTGCTTTTCTTCTTCTGCATACTCTTGTGCACAAACAGAATTATTTTTGGTGGCCATTTTGTAATCCGAATACTCCGTTGCGGTGTGGGAGAGGTTGGGCATCTGTTGTGCTCAGATTAAAAAAGATCAGAAGATCACCACTCCTTTCAATCTAGATATTTCTGAACACAAACTAAATTTACCCTGTGGTATTTTTAGGCCCGAGTAACCATGCCAACAGTGATTGCTCCACTAAAAGTTTTGTGATTATGCTGCGGGATTGAGAGGTAATTTGTGGTTTAGTACGGTACCCTGCTTCACCCCTTCATTGCTCCAGATCCTATTTTGTTCTTACTGTAGTACTGTAACCCACTCCCGACCAGTCATGTTATACAGCGCCTGAGTGGTGCAACGGTCTAAGACACTGCATTACAGTGTAAACTGTGTTGCTACAGATGCTGGTTCAATACCTGTGCCAGCCTCAACTGGGAGACCCATGAGATGACTGTAGGTTTTTGGTTTCTCTCCCTCTAAAAACAGAAATAAAATATTCTCTTAAGGCCTCGAACCAGATCTTCAGTTTTGAAGTCCACGGACTCAATAACATTAGTTGCAGGCGCCCAAGCGAGATCAGAATCATCGTCGTTCACATTTTCCTCAATGTATTCAGGCACAGGGATTACAGAACAATTAGGCCTATCGTCAGCAAATCTTTGTGTTTTCTATCTACACACTACCGTTCAAAAGTTTGGGGTCACTTAGATATGTCCTTGTTTTTGTTTTTTTTGTTTTTTTAAGCCCGAATACAACAGGTGTGGACCGTGAAATGCTTACTTACACACCCTTAACCAAAAAACGCAGCTCAAGAAATAGAGTTGAGAAAATATTTACTAAATAAACTAAAGTAAAACATTTATAAAAAGTAACAGTAAAATAACAATAACGAGGCTGTATACAGGGGGTACCGGTACAGTGTCAATGTGTGGGGGTACAGGTTAGTCGAGGTAATTTGCACATGTAGGTAGGGGTAAAGTGACTACGCATAGATAATAAACAGAGAGTAGCAGCTGAGTAAAAAAAGGGGGTGTCAATGTAAACAGTCCGGGTGGCCATGTGAGTAATTGTTCAGCAGTCTTATGGCTTGGGGGTAGAAGCTGTTAAGACACCTTTTGGACCTAGACTTGGCAGTCCAGTGCCACTTGCCGTGTGGTAGCAGAGAGAACAGTCTATGACTAGGGTGGCTGGAGTTTTTGACAATTTTTAGGGCCTTCCTCTGACACCGCTTGGTATAGAGGTCCTGGATGGCAGGAAGCTTGGCCCCAGTGATGTACTGGGCCGTACCCACTACCCTCTGTAGTGCCTTGCGGTCGGAGGCTGAGCAGTTGCCATACCAGGAAGTGATGCAACCAGTGATGCTCTCGTTGCTGCTACTGTAGAAATTTTGGAGGACCAATGACAAATCTTTTCAGTCTCCTGTGGGGGAATAGGTTTTGTCGTGCCCTCGTCACGACTGTCTTGGTGTATTTGGACCATGATAGTTTGTTGGTGATGTGGACGCCAAGGAAATTGAAGATCTCAACCTGCTCAAATAAAATAAAATGTTATTTGTCACATACACAGCCTCGTCGCTACAGCCTCGTCGATGAGAATGGGGGCATGCTCGGCCCTCCTTTTCTTGTAGTTCACAATCATCTTCTTGGTCTTGATCACGTTAAGACAGAGGTTGTTGTCCTTGCACCACACGGCCAGGTCTCTGACATCCTCCCTATAGGCTGTCTAAATTGTTATCGGTGATCATCCCTACCACTGTTGTGTCGTCAGCAAACGTAATGATGGTGTTGGAGTCATGCATGGCAATGCAGTCGTGAGTGAACAGGGAGTACAGGACGGGACTGAGCACACATGCCTGATGGGCACCCATGTTGAGGATCAGCATGGTAGATGTGTTGTTGTTACTTACCCTTAACACCTTGGGACTTCCAGTCAGGAAGTCCTGGACCTAGTTGCAGAGGGAGGAGTTTGGTCCCAGGGTCATTAGCTTAGTGATGAGCTTTGAGGGCCCTATGGTGTTGAACGCTGAGCTGTAGTCAATGAATAACAAATGTGTTCCTTTTGTCCAGGTGGTAAAGCGCAGTGTGGAGTCCAATAGAGATTGCATCATCTGTGGATCTGTTGGGGCGGTCTGCAAATTGTTGTGGGTTTAGGGGTTCTGTGAGAATGGTGTAAACCTGTTATGGCTGCAATCCCGATACTGGGATCGATATGACAACTACCAGTGAAAATAGAGGGAGCCAAATTTCAAACCACAATAATCTCATAATTACAATTCCTAAAACATACATGTGTTTTATATCATTTTAAATCAATTTTAGTTGTTAATCCCACCAAAGTGTCCAATTTCAAATAGGCTTTTCAGCGAAAGCACTACAAACGATTATGTTAGTCTCCACCAAACCACAATAAGCACAGCCATTTTCCAGCAAAATATAGCCTCCACAAAAACCATAAATAAAGATAATTCAAGGGTAGTGATTCATTTTATCTTCATCAGATGACATTCATAGGACTTCATGTTACACAATACATGCATGTTTTGTTTGATAAAGTTCATATTTCTATTAAAAAAAATCTGAGTTTACATTGGCGCTTTAGATTCACTAGTTCCAAAGCCTCAAGTGATTTTGCATAGCCACATCATTCAACATAAATACTCATCATAAATGTAGATGATAATATAGTTATACACATGGAATTATAGATATACCTCTCCTTAATGCAACCGCTGTATCAGATTTCAAAAAAACTTTACGGAAAAAGAAATGCATGCAATTATCTGAGACGGCGCTCAATTTAAAAACACCACAGCCTCAAAGATGGCGTCAACATAAACAAGAAATTACATGATAAATATTCCCTTACCTTTAATGATCTACATCAGAAAGCACTCCAGGAATCCTAGGTCCACAATAAATGTTTGTTTTGTTCGAAAATGTCCGTAATTTATGTCCAAATACCTTCTTTTGTTAGAACGTTTGGTATACATATCCAAACGCTAATTCTGGTCAGCGTTATATCGGACAAAATCCTCAAAAAGTGATATTACCAGTCAAAGACACATTTCAAACTAAGTACAGAATCAATCATTAGGATGTTTTTAAATATAGCTTCAATAAAGATCCAACCGGAATATTCTTTCTTGTCTTCGTGAGCAATGGAACGCAAGTGACTACCATGAGGAAAAAGTGGGATCACAAAATGGCTGCTTGATGGACAGCTGATATATTCTGCTCTCATTCACTCCCACAACAACATAGAAGCCTCATTATAATTTATATTGGTGGTTGACATCTAGTGGAACCCCTAGGCAGTGCAACTTTATTCATATCTCAAGAGGATTTCATTGGGGACTCTGGTGAATACATACAAGCTCAGATTTCTGACTTCCTGTTTTGATTTCAACTCAGGATTTTGCCTGCCAATATGAGTTCTGTTATACTCACAGACATCATTCAAACAGTTTTAGAAACTTCAGAGTTTTTTCTATCCAAAACTAATAATAATATGCAAATATTAGCAACTATAACTGAGGAGCAGGTCGTTTGATATGGGCACCTTTTCATCCAAGCTACTCAATAATGCCCCTGCAGCCATAAAAAGTTAATGTAAGCCAGCCCTTCAAAGCACTTCAAGGCTACATATATGAGTGCTACGGGTCAGTAGTCATTTAGGCAGGTTACCTTAGTGTTCTTGGGCACAGGGACTATGGTGGTCTGCTTGAAACATGTTGGTATTCCAGACTCAGTCAGGGACAGATTGAAAATGTCAGTGAACACACTTGCCAGTTGGTCAGAGCATGCTCGGAGAACACGTTCTGGTTATCCATCTGGCCCTGTGGCCTTGTGAATGTTGACCTTTTTTAAAGGTCTTACTTACATCGGCTATGGAGAGTGTGAACACAGTCGTCCGGAACAGCAGATGCTCTCATGCATGCTTCAGTGTTGCTTGCCTCGATGCTCGCTTGGAAGGCTTGTGTCACTGGGCAGCTCTCTATGCTGTGCTTCACTTTGTAGTCTGTAATAGTTTGCAAGCCCGGACACATCCGACAAGCATTGGAGCCGGTGTAGTACGATTCAATCTTAGTCCTGTATTGATGCTTTGCCTGTTTGATAGTTTGTCTTTGGGCATAGAGGGATTTCTTAGAAGTGTCCGGGTTAGTCTCGCACCTTGAAAGCGGCAGCTCTACCCTTTAGCTCAGTGCGGATGTTGCCTGTAATCCATGGCTTCTGTTTGGGGTATGCGCGTACAGTCACTGTGGGGGGGGACGTCATCGATGCCTTTATTGATAAAGCCAGTGACTGATGTGGTGTACTCCACAATGCCATCGGAAGAATCCCGGAACATGTTCCCGTCTGGATAGCAAAACAGTCCTGTAGTTTAGCATCTGCTTCATCTGACCACTTTTTTAATAGACCGAGTCACTGATGCTTCCTGATTTGATTTTTGCTTGTAAGCAGGAATCAGGGGGATATTGTCACGCCCTGACCTTAGAGATCCTTTTAATTCTCTATTTGGTTAGGTCAGGGTGTGACTAGGGTGGGCAATCTGTTTTCTATTTCTTTGTTGGCCTGGTATGGTTCCCAATCAGAGGCAGCTGTCTATCGATGTCTCTGATTGGGGATCATATTCAGGCAGCCTTTTCCCACCTGTTGTTTGTGGGATCTTGTTTTTGTGTAGTGCCTGTGAACACTGCATTTACTTCACGTTTCGTTTCGTCGGTATTGGTTTTGGTGAGTTTCATTTATTAAAACATGTGGAACTCTATGCATGCTGAGCCTTGGTCCATTCATTCAGACGATCGTGACAGAAGATCCCACCACAACTGGACCAAGCAGCATGCCCGGGAGGAGTTGGCATCCTGGTCTTTGGAGGAGGTCGGGGAGAGAATATCCTGGACTTGGGAGGAAGTCTTGGCAAGACACGAAAGCCTGCCAGTGAAGCAGGCAGAAGCAGCGAAGGACCAACAACGACGACACCGAGGTTCGGGACCACGACGACAGCCCAAAGGACAGCCTGAATTTTTTTGGGGGGGGGACACAGGGTGGTCGGCGGTGCCGAGGGGTGAACCAGAGACAACCTGGGAGGAGGTAGAGAGGTGGTCGTTTGACCCAGGGAGAGTGCCATAGCCCACCTGGGAGTCAATAGAACAGTACGAGGAGGGATACCGAGGAGTATACGGGAACGCAGGCGTTTGGATGAGCGTGTCACCAGTCCGGTGCAATCTGTGCCGATCCGAGGCCTCCAGTGTGCCTCCCCAGTCCGTTACATCCTGTGTCTCCTCCTCGTACTCGCCCTGAAGTACATTGCCCCAGTCCGGTACGTCCTGTGCCTGCTCCTTGCACTCGCCCTGAAGTGCGTGTCACCAGTCCGGTGCCACCTGTACTGGCCACACGCGTCAGGCCTCTAGTGCACCTCCCCAGTCCAGTGCGTCCTGTGCCTGCTCCTCGCACTCGCCCTGAAGAGAGTGTCACCAGTCCGGTACCACCAGTGTCTGTCCCAAGCACCAGGCTTCCTGTGATGACACCTAGTCCAGAGCCTCTGGCGACGATTCCCAGTCTAGAGCCTCTGGCGACGATTCCCAGTCTAGAGCCTCCAGTGATGAGCCATGGCCCGGAGCCTCCAGTGATGAGCCATGGCCCGGAGCCTCCAGTGATGAGCCATGGCCCGGAGCCTCCAGTGATGAGCCATGGCCCGGAGCCTCCAGTGATGAGCCATGGCCCGGAGCCTCCAGTGATGAGCCATGGCCCGGAGCCTCCAGTGATGAGCCATGGCCCGGAGCCTCCAGTGATGAGCCATGGCCCGGAGTCTCCAGTGATGAGCCATGGCCCGGAGCCTTCAGTGATGAGCCATGGCCCGGAGCCTCCAGTGATGAGCCATGGCCCGGAGCCTCCAGTGATGAGCCATGGCCCGGAGCCTCCAGTGATGATCCAGGGCCAGGAGCTTCCAGTGATGATCCAGGGCCAGGAGCTCCCAGCGACGGTTCCCAGTCAAGAGCCTCCGGCAACGATCCATGGTCCGAAGCCTCCACACCAGAGGCGCCACCGAAGTTGGCGGAGCCACGAGCGGAGCGGGGTCTACGTTCCGCACCGGAGCCACCACCGAGGGTAGATGCCCACCCGGACCCTCCCCTATAGGTTCAGGTTTGCGGCCGGAGTCCGCACATTTGGGGGGGGGGGGGGGGGGGGGGGGTACGGTCACACCCTGACCTTAGAGATCCTTTTAATTCTCTAGTTGGTTAGGTCAGGGTGTGAGTAGGGTGGGCAATCTATGTTTTCTACTTCTTTGTTGGCCTGGTATGGTTCCCAATCAGAGGCAGCTGTCTATCGTTGTCTCTGATTGGGGATCATATTTAGCCTTTTCCCACCTGTTGTTTGTGGGGTCTTGTTTTTGTGTAGTGCCTGTGAACACTGCATTTACTTCACGTTTTGTTTGTTCAGTATTGGTTTTGGTGAGTTTAATTTATTAAAACATGTGGAACTCTACGCACGCTGTGCCTTGGTCCATTCATTCAGACGATCGTTACAGATATAATTATGGTCAGGTGGTCTACAATTTTTTCCCCTCTGGTTGCACATTTAACATGCTGATAGAAATTAGATAAAACTGATTTAAGTTTCCCTGCGTTCCCCGACCAGGAGCGCCGCCTCTGGGTGAACGTTTTCCTGTTTGATTATGGCGGTATACAGCTCATTGAGTGTGGTTTTAGTGCCAGCATCGGTCTGTGGTGGTATATAGACAGCTACGAAAAATACAGATGAAAACTCTAGGTAGATATTGTGGTCTACAGTTTATCATGAGATACTCTACCTCAGGCTAGCAAAACCTTGAGACTTCCTTAGATATAGTGCACCAGCTGTTGTTTACAAATATGCATTGACCCCCACCCCGTGTCTTGCCAGAGGCTGCTGTTCTGTCCTGCCGATAGAGTGTATAACCCGCTAGCTGTTTGTTCTTAATGTCGTCGTTCAGCCATGACTCTGTGAAATATAAGATATTGCAATTTTTTATGTCCCATTGGTAGGTTAAACGTGCTTTCAGTTCGTCCCATTTATTTTCCAGTGATTGAACGTAAACTAGCAGGATGGAAGGCAAAGGCAGATTAGCCACTCGTTGCCTGATCCTCAAAAGGCACCCCAATCTTTTTCAACAAAATCTCAGTTGTTTTCTCCAGCCAATAACGGCAATATGGGCGTCTGTGTTATATCCCTCCTGCCTGACTCATTGAAGAAAAACTCTTTGTCTAATCTGAGGTGAGTAATCTTAGTTCTGATGTGAAGCTCTTTTCAGTCAAAAGAGACGGTAGCAGCAACATTATGTACAAAACAATTTACGAACAATAGGAAAAAAAACTAACAAAATAACATGGTTGGTTAAGAGTCGATAAGAAGGCAGCCATCCCCTCTGGCACCATCACAACATAATCTGGGTGTCAGTATTGGGGGAGAAAAGTAGTTGACTGTCATCCATAGCAATGATAAGAGAGGCCATGTGAGGACAGAGCCGAGTTACTTCATCTTTAGAGAAAAGATGAGTGGTTCAAGAACTGAGCCCTTGGTGACACCAGTAGTGAGAGCACATGGTGCCAACACAGATCCTCTCAATGTCCGGTAGTATGCAATCCAGGAATGTACAGAGCCTGAGACATCCAACCCTGAGAGGGTTGAGCTGTGAATCTGATGGTTCACGGTGTCGAAGGCAGCGGATTGATCTAGGAGGATGAAAGCAGTCAGCTTTGGCAGAGTGGAGAACATATTTGCCACAGAGGAATGTGGTCTCGAGTAGCCGCCTTTAAGCCTGACTGGTTAGGGTCAAGAAGATCGTTGTGAAAGCGATAACGGGAAAGTAGGTCAGAGACAGCATGCTCAAGTGTTTTGGAAAGAAAAGAAAGAAGGAATACAGGTCTCAGATGAGTCGAGTGTTGTTTTTTTGAGGAGGGGAGCAACTTGGGTAATTTTGAAGTCACAGGGGACACAGCCTGTGTTCAGGGATGAGTTGATGAGGGAAGTGAGGAATGAGAGAATGTCTCCAGAGATGGTCTGGAGAAGGGAGGGGATGTGTCAACCCTCGCAAGGCTACAGGCCCAGACGGCATCCCCAGCCGCGCCCTCAGAGCATGCGCAGACCAGCTGGCTGGTGTGTTTACGGACATATTCAATCAATCCCTATCCCAGTCTGTTGTTCGCACATGCTTCAAAAGGGCCACCATTGTTCCTGTTTCCAAGAAAGCTAAGGTAACTGAGCTAAATGACTACCGCCCCGTAGCACTCACTTCCGTCATCATGAAGTGCTTTGAGAGACTAGTCAAGGACCATATCACCTCCACCCTACCTGACACCCTAGACCCACTCTAATTTGCTTACCGCCCAAATAGGTCCACAGGACGATGCAATCTCAACCACACTGCACACTGCCCTAACCCATCTGGACAAGAGGAATACCTATGTGAGAATGCTGTTCATCAACTACAGCTCGGCATTTAACACCATAGTGCCCTCCAAGCTCGTCATCAAACTCGAGACCCTGGGTCTCGACCCCGCCCTGTGCAACTGGGTACTGGACTTCCTGACGGGCCGCCCCCAGGTGGTGAGGGTAGGCAACAACATCTCCACCCCGCTGATCCTCAACACTGGGGCCCCACAAGGGTGCGTACTGAGCCCTCTCCTGTACTCCCTGTTCACCCACGACTGCGTGGACACGCACGCCTCCAACTCAATCATCAAGTTTGCGGACGACACAACAGTGGTAGGCTTGATTACCAACAACGACGCGACGGCCTACAGGGAGGAGGTGAGGGCCCTTGGAGTGTGGTGTCAGGAAAATAACCTCACACTCAACGTCAACAAAACTAAGGAGATGATTGTGGACTTCAGGAAACAGCAGAGGGAACACCCCCCTATCCACATCGATGGAACAGTAGTGGAGAGGGTAGTAAGTTTTAAGTTCCTCGGCGTACACATCACAGACAAACTGAATTGGTCCACCCACACAGACAGCATCGTGAAGAAGGCGCAGCAGCGCCTCTTCAACCTCAGGAGGCTGAAGAAATTTGTCTTGTCACCAAAAGCACTCACAAACTTCTACAGATGCACAATCGAGAGCATCCTGTCGGGATGTATCACCGCCTGGTACGGCAACTGCTCCGCCCACAACCGTAAGGCTCTCCAGAGGGTAGTGAGGTCTGCACAGCGCATCACCGGGGGCAAACTACCTGCCCTCCAGGACACCTACACCACCCGATGTCACAGGAAGGCCATAAAGATCATCAAGGACAACAACCACCCGAGCCACTGCCTGTTCACCCCGCTATCATCCAGAAGGCGAGGTCAGTACAGGTGCATCCAAGCTGGGACCGAGAGACAGCTTCTATCTCAAGGCCATCAGACTGTTAAACAGCCACCACTAACATTGAGTGGCTGCTGCCAACACACTGACTCAACTCCAGCCACTTTAATAATGGGAATTGATGGGAAATGATGTAAAATATATCACTAGCCACTTTAAACAATGCTACCTAATATAATGTTTACATACCCTACATTATTCATCTCATATGTATACGTATATACTGTACTCTATATCATCTACTGCATCTTTATGTAATACATGTATCACTAGCCACTTTAACTATGCCACTTTGTTTACATACTCATCTCATGTATATACTGCACTCAATACCATCTACTGTATCTTGCCTATGCCGCTCTGTACCATCACTCATTCATATATCTTTATGTACATATTCTTTATCCCCTTACACTTGTGTCTATAAGGTAGTAGTTTTGGAATTGTTAGCTAGATTACTTGTTGGTTATTACTGCATTGTCGGAACTAGAAGCACAAGCATTTCGCTACACTCGCATTAACATCTGCTAACCATGTGTATGTGACAAATACATTTTATTTGGTGTCAGTGAGCAGGTTGTCGGGCTGCTACTCGCAGGATTTCATCTGGCGAGAGAGGGGAGAAAGAGGTCAAGGCGTAAGGTAGTTAGTGGGACCAGTGGACTCAATAGGCGGAGGGAATGAGGAGCGGCTGTCGTCAACCTTTTTTTGAAAGTGGTTGACAAAGTTATTCACAGAGAGGGAGGAGAAAGTGGAGAAAACTTTTCCAGGGTTGAAACTTAGAGTGGTAGAAAGTGGCTTTAGCAATGGATATAGAGCAAGAGAAGGTAGAGGGAGTGGAAGGTTTTCCTCCATTTCCGCTCAGCTACCTGAAGCCCTGTTCTGTTAGCATGCAGAGTCACTCAGCCACGGAGTGGGAAGGGAAGGTCGGGCCAGCTGGGAGGAAAGGGGACAGTGAGAGTTAAAGGATGCAGAAAGGGAGGAGAGTAGGATCAAAGAGGCAGCATCAGGAGACAGGAGGGAGAAGGATTTAGCAGAAGTAAGACCGGATAGGATAGAAGAGGAGAGAGTAGCAGGAGCAAGAGAGTGAAGATTGTGGTGACGCATGACCATCTGGGTAGGGCCTGAGTGGGTAGGGTTGGTGGAGAGATGGTGAGAAAAGGAAACAAAGTAGTTAGCAGAGACATGGTGGGGGGGTTGCAGTGGGCAAACAGCCTATGTAGTCAAGCGTATTGCCTGCCTTGTGAGTGGGAGATGACTGGGAAAGGGTGAGGTCCAAAGAGGAAAGGAGTGGAAAAAAAGATGTGGAAGGAGTTGATTTGAAGTCTGACATCGGGAGGTTAATCTCATTGAGGAACTTTCCAATGGCACCTGGTGGGCAACAGATGACAACAATGTTATGCTTGAGTGGAGAAGTGACAGTGACAGCATTGAATTCAAATGAGGGGATAGACAGGTGAACTGCAGAGACGTGTGTGTGTGTGTGTGTGTGTGTGTGTGTGTGTGTGTGTGTGTGTGTGTGTGTGTGTGTGTGTGTGTGTGTGTTTTGATCTGCATGGGTGTGTGTAGGTGGAATTGAGCAGGAGGGATCATACCACTCTACTCAACAGAATGCCCCCAGGCCTCGGGTCCAGAGATAGATGGAGAATGACATTTTAAATAGTATGCATTATTAATAAGAGGAGCACTGTGAGAAAAAGTCTAGTTGTGAACAGAACCTGCCAGCACACTTCTTGACTTCCCAATATCTTAAGATGGAAAAAAAACACTCTCTCAGCTTGTACTTTCTCGCAAAATGTAGAAGGCAATTTAGAACTTTTCAAAAGGGTCTGTCTGTAAGGTATGCTTCCGAACCGCAAAATGAAACACTAGGACATTGAAAACAACAACTTCATATTCACTGAATATACAAAATATTAAGAACATCTGCTCTTTCCATGACAGACTATCCAGGTAAAGTTCTGATCCTGTATTGATGTCACTTCAATCAGTGTAGATGAAGGGGAGGAGACAGGTTAAAGAAGGATTTTTAAACCTTGAGACAATTGAGACATGGATTGTGTATGTGTGCCATTCAGAGGGTGAATGGGCAAGACAAAAGGTTGAGATGCCTTTGAACGGGGTATGGTAGTAGGTGCCAGGCACACTGGTTTGTGTCAAGAACTGCGACGCTTCTGGGTTTTTCATGCTCAACCGTTTCCCGTGTGCATCAACAATAGTCCACCATCCAGACATCCAGCCAACTTGACACAACTGTGGGAAGCATTGGAGTCAACATAGGCCAGCATCCCTGTGGAACGAATTTGACACCTTGTAGAGTTCAGCCCTGACGAATTGAGTCTCTTCTTAGGGCAGAAGGGGGGTGTGCAATTCAATATTATGAAGGTGTTCCTAATGTTTGGTATACTTAGTGTAGATGGTCAAAACAGTCTTTCAAAAAAACACAGGTATTTTTAGGTATTATCCTGATAATAAGGATGATATAAATATAAGATTTTATGCCATTTAGCAGACGTTTTATTCCAGATAAACGTAGTCAAATTTGCATACATTTTGTAAAGGTGGCCCCAGCGGGAATTGAACCCACAACACCTGGCGAACCCACCACCACTGCTTCAAATGGTCCTCCAGGCCTTTAGGGGATGCCTCACTTTCACCTTTTTAAAAGCTTGTCATGTATAGTGGAGCTCGCTGGCACCAGAAGTGTGGACCACACAAGCATCCTTTTAGTCAGGATTCACAAGCTGCCAGGCCCATTGGACATGTATCATATATCACAACCTACATCCATGTCCAGTAATGAATCATTTGTCTTAAGCCGCCATGATAGGTGACACAGGATAACAGGTCAAATATTGCAATAGAAACGACAACAAATCGATATTCTGACACCTGTCCGAGGCCCACTCTGTCAAACAGATGTACAATGCATCCAGAAAGTATTCAGACCCTTGACTTTTTCCACATTTTGTTACATTTCAGCCTTATTCAATCTGCACACAATACCAAATAATGATGAAGCAAAAACAGTTTAGACATTTATGCATATGCATAAAAAATAAATAAGTATTCAGACCCTTTACTCAGTACTTTGTTGAAGCATCTTTGGCAGCAATTACAGTCTCAAGTCTTCTTGGGTATGACACTTATTGCTTGGCAGACCTGTATTTGGGAAGTTTCTCCCATTCTTCTCTGCAGATCCTCTCAAGCTGTCAGGTTGGATGAGGAGCGTCGGTGCACAGCTATTTTCAGGTCTCTCCAGAGATGTTAGATCGCTTTCAAGACTGGGCTCTGGCTGGGCCACTCAAGGACATTCAGAGACTTGTCCTGAAGCCACTCCTGCATTGTCTTGGCTGTGTGCTTAGGGTCGTTGTCCTGTTGGAAGGTGAAACTTTACCCCAGTCTGAGGTCCTGAGTACTCTGGAGCAGGTTTTCACCTAGGATCTCTTTTTAATTTGATGCTGTTGACCCGGATCACTGGTTGCTGTGGAAAAGGAGGTCAAAAGGGGGGTGAGTGTAACCGATGTGATATAGCTAGCTAGTTAGCGGTGATGCACGCTAATAGCGTTTCAATCAGTGACATCACTCGCTTTGAGACCTTGAAGTAGTGGTTCCCCTTTATCTGCAAGGGCCACGGCTTTTGTGGAGCGATTGATAACGATGCTTCCTGGGTGTCAGTTGTTGATGTGCAGAGGGTCCCTGGTTCAAGCCCGGGTATGGGCGAGGGGACTGACTAAAGTCTATACTGTTACATTGTAATTTGCTCCATTCATCTTTCCCTCGACCCTGACGTGTCTCCCAATCCCTGGTGCTGAAAAACATCCCCACAGCATGATGCTGCCACCACCATGCCTCACCATAGGGATGGTGCCAGGTTTCCTCCAGAAGTGACCCTGGGCATTCAGGCCAAAGAGTTCAACCTTGGTTGCATCACACCAGAGAATCTTGTTTCTCATGGTCTGAGACTCTTTAGGTGCCTTTTGGCAAACTCCAATCAGGCTGACATTTTACTGCCTTTTACTGAGGAGTGGCTTTGTCTGGCAACTCTAAAGGTCTAACTGGTGGTGCTCCGCAACCAACTGAAGGTCATGAGTTAAGGAAGTCCGCCCAATGCTACAGCATCTCTACGGAAGCAACAACGGCTCTCCCTGACCTAACACAATCCCCAACACTGCCGGATCTGATCGCCGCCACAAACCAGACCTCAGATGGGGTGGCTTCTATACCCACCTCCCTCGCGGCAGAGACACTACTCCTCCAGCAAGCACAAGCAGTTAGCGTCCCTGAGAAGTTAAAAGCTCTGAAAGCCGGTAGGGAAGTGTCTAAGGACAGCCGTCTTCTCTCTCTTGCCCCAGAATATGATCCAATCCTTGGCGTGATCAGAGTCGGAGGGAGGCTGCGCCAAGTAGAAGTTTTGGACCCAGATGCTATCCACCCAATTATCCTTGACTCCAGACACCCTCTTACCAGGCTCCTCATCAAGAGTTATGATGAGAGGCTTCTCCACCCAGGGCAAGAGAGAGGGTCTATAGGGAGATGAGGCGGAAGTACTGCATAATTGGAGGACGAGGAGCCATTCGTTAGCACCAATACACCTGCGTAGAATGTCAGAGATGGCGGGCCGGAGCTACGGTGCCCAAAATGGCAGATTTACCCCGCTCGCTTGCGCCTCCTTAAACCACCCTTCTGGTCAACAGGAGTAGATTGCTTTGGCCCCTTGATGATCAAGCTAGGTCGTCATGTGAAAAAGCGCTGGGGCATTCTATTCAAGTGTTTGACAACAAGATGTGTCGACCTGGACCTACTGGGGTGTTTGGATACTGAAGCCTTCCTCATGGCCCTACGGCGGTTTATCTCCCGACGGGGGAAACCCTACGAGATCCTGGCTAACAGAGGTACGAACTTCAAGGCAGGAGAAGCCAGGTTGGAGGAAGCCTTCCAAGCCATGGAACCCAGCCTCCAGGATCAGCTGATGGACCAACAAATCTCATTCAAATTTAACCCTCCAGGAGCTGCTCATTTTGGAGGAACATGGGAGCGAGAGATCAAATCTGTAAAAACGGCCTTACGAGTCGTACTAGGGGACCAAACTGTCACTGAAACTCTCTTGAGGACAGTCCTGATAGAGGTGGAAGGGATTCTGAACTCCAAACCCTTGGGATATCTCTCTGCAGACATCGCTGACCCCGATCCGGTTACACCGAATATGCTCTTGATGGGACGCCGAGATGCGTCACTTCCTCAAGCCATGTATGCTGATACCAACCTCGTAGGCAGACGCCAGTGGCGACACAGCCAAATCTTAGCTGACCATTTTTGGGCCCGATTCAGTCGGGATTACATACCAAGTCTACAGCACAGAGGGAAATGGCGGAGAGAAATGGCCAGCCTGGAAACTGGCCAAGTACTAATGATGGTGGACCCTCAGCTGCCTCGAGCCTCCTGGCCGGTGGGCCGTATAACTAAGACCATGCCTGGGACCGATGGTCGTGTTAGATCAGTGGAGATCCAGGTGAAGACCTGGACATATATCCGGCCAGTTGCCCGACTAATTCCTCTCCCTGAGATGACAGAGGACGGGGAGCAATGAGCCTTTTTTGAGCAGTGTGGAATTTAACACATTTCCGGGGTGGCTGTAGAAAAGGCCCATGGAGTTGGTGGAATAATCCTTTAATTCATTGGCATTTAGTCAGCTGGGCCAGGGGCGCTTTAATTAGGTCAGGTGGAAATGTCCGACAGATCTCAACTCCATAAAAGGAGGAAATTGCCATCGCCTGATCTCGCTGCTTTCTCTTCCTTAACTCCATCTGATCCAGAAGTTCTGTGCGTCCATGAATCCACACTACTCAGTAAATATACCACTTTATGGTTAAAGGAATTCCTGCCTCAGTCTCATCCATTCCTCTGTCACCTGACACGTGACCACCTGTTCACCTTCACTGTCGGTCATCCTACCTGTCCAGCTACTCACACAGATTCCACTAATCTTTCACCCTGGTGCTGAAAAACATCCCCACAGCATGATGCTGCCACCACCATGCCTCACCATAGGGATGGTGCCAGGTTTCCTCCAGACATGACCCTGGGCATTCAAGCCAAAGAGTTCAACCTTGGTTGCATCAGACCGGAGAATCTTGTTTCTCATGGTCTGAGACTCTTTAGGTGTTTTTTGGCAAACTCCAATCAGGCTGACATTTTACTGCCTTTTACTGAGGAGTGGCTTTGTCTGGCAACTCTAAAGGTCTAACTGGTGGTGCTGCAGAGATGGTTGTCCTTAAAGAAGGTTCTCCCATCTCCACGAGGAGCTATGGAGCTCTATCAAAATAACCATTGGGTTCTTGGTCACTTCCCTGACCAAGGCCCTTCTCACCCGATTGCTCAGTTTGGCAGGGCGGCCAGCTCTAGCAAGAGTCTTGGTGGTTCCAACCTTCTTCCATTTAAGAATGATGGAGGCCACTGTGTTCTTGGGGACCTTCAATGCTGCAGAATATTCCTGTCTCAGAGCTCTACAGACAATTCCTTTGACCTCATGGCTTGGCTTTTGCTATGACATGCAGTGTCAACTGTGGGACCTTATATAGACAGATGTGTGCCTTTCCAAATCATGTCCAATCAATTGAATTTACCACAGGTGGACTCCAATCAAGTTGTAGAAACATCTTAAGGATGTTCATTTGAAACAGAATGAGTTAGATTTTCAAGAATAGGACTTGGATATATGGAAGATTAGGCCAGGCCTCTGCACATTAGAATAAAGGGAACACTAAAATAACACATCCTAGATCTGAATGAATGAAATAATCTTATTAAATACTGTTTTCTTTACATAGTTGAATGTGCTGACAACAAAATCACACAAAAATTATAAATGGAAATCAAATGTATCAACCCATGGAGGTCTGGATTTGGATTTGGAGTGTGGAAAACCACACTACAGGCTGATCCAACTTTGATGTAATGTCCTTAAAACAAGTCAAAATGGCGCTCAGTAGTGTGTGTGGCCTCCAAGTGCCTGTATGACCTCCCTACAATGCCTGGGCATGCTCCTGATGAGGTGACGGATGGTCTCCTGAGGGATTTCCTCACAGACCTGGACTAAAGCATCCGCCAACTCCTGGACAGTCTGTGGTGCAACATGGCATTGGTGGATGGAGCGAGACATAATGTCCCAGATGTGCTCAATTGGATTCAGGTCTGGGGAACGGGCGGGCCAGTAAATAGCATCAATGCCTTCCTCTTGCAGGAACTGCTGACACACTCCAGCCACATGAGGTCTAGCATTGCCTTGCATTAGGAGGAACCCAGGGCCAACCGCACCAGCATATGGTCTCACAAGGGGTCTGAGGATCTCATCTCGGTACCTAATGGCAGTCAGGCTACCTCTGGCGAGCACATGGAGGACTGTGCGGCTTCCCAAAGAAACGCCACCCCACACCATGACTGACCCACCGCCAAACCAGTCATACTGGAGGATGTTGCAGGCAGCAAAACATTCTCCACGGCGTCTCCAGACTCTGTCACGTCTGTCACATGTGCTCTGTGTGAACCTGCTTTCATCTGCACAGGGCACCAGTGGCGAATTTGCCAATCTTGGTGTTCTCTGGCAAATGCCAAACGTCCTGCACGGTGTTGGGCTGTAAGCACAACCCCCACCTGTGGACGTCGGGCCCTCATACCACCCTCATGGAGTCGTCTGTTTCTGACCGTGTGAGCAGACACATGCACATTTGTGGCCTGCTGGAGGTCATTTTGCAGGGCTCTGGCAGTGCTCCTCCTGCTCCTCCTTGCACAAAGGCGGAGGTAGCGGTCCTGCTGCTGGGTTGTTGCCCTCCTACGGCCTCCTCCACGTCTCCTGATGTACTGGCCTGTCTCCTGGTAGCGCATCCATGCTCTGGACACTACGCTGACAGACACAGCAAACCTTCTTGCCACAGCTCGCATTGATGTGCCATCCTGGATGAGCTGCACTACCTGCTCCACTTGTGTGGGTTGTAGACTTCGTCTCATGCTACCACTAGAGTGAAAGCACCGCCAGCATTCAAGTGACCAAAACATCAGCCAGGAAGCATAGGAACTGAGAAGTGGTCTGTGGTCACCACCAGCAGAACCACTCCTTTATTGGGGGTGTCTTGCGAATTGCCTATAATTTCCACCTGTTGTCTATTCCATTTGCACAACAGCATGTGCAATTTATTGTCAATCAGTGTTGCTTCCTAAGTGTACACTTTGATTTCACAGAAGTGTGATTGACTTGGAGTTATTGTGTTGTTTAAGTGTTCCCTTTATTTTTTAGAGCAGTGTATTTTTGCCATAGCGGGCCAGAATCTTATTACAGGATTGTACATCGTGTGTTGACAGATATATCTACTGTAAATCACGTCCAGATAGGCTACTGATTTTACTTTTTTAGCATACACAGAATTAAACCACATTCATGTTCTCCTTTTGGAAGGTATTTTCATTATTAAACATGCAATGACGTACACGGAGGGAAAAGTTCACTGTGCATTCAGCACCACAGACAAATATTTTTAACGGGTATGCACAAAAGCACAAGAAAGAGAGAGAGCTAAACATTACATTTAAACTACTCAGTGTCAGGAGTGAAGTTTCTGATATTCATTGACTAGAGCAGTGAAGTCAGGTATAGTTTCTAACGTCGCTATGCACAGGATTGCTGAGAGGTTAGTCAGTAAGAGGTGATCTGTGCCTTGACTTGTTATACTGTATTTCATCACATAAAATGTCTGTCCACATACATAGGTTGACCCAAACAGTACAGTCATGGCCAAAAGTTTGTTGATGTTACTATGGAAAACTGAAGTATAATTAAAAGCATTTCATAAAAGTGTCAAAGGCTTTTATTGATAATTACATGAAGTTGATGCAAAGAGTCAATATTTGCAGTGTTGACCCTTCTTTTTCAAGACCTTTGCAATCCGCCCTGGCATGCTGTCAATTAACTTCTGGGCCACATCCTGACTGACGGCAGCCCATTCTTGCATAATCAATGCTTGGAGTTTGTCAGAATTTGTGGGTTTTTGTTTGTCCACCCGCCTCTTGAGGATTGACCACAAGTTCTCAATGGGATTAAGGTCTGGGGAGTATCTTGGCCATGGACCCAAAATATTGATGCTTTGTTCCCTGAGCCACTTAGTTATCACTTTTGCCTTATGGCAAGGTACTCCATCATGCTGGAAAAGGCATTGTTCATCACCAAACTGTTCCTGGATGGTTAGGTGAAGTTGCTCTCGGAGGATGTGTTGGTACCATTCTTTATTCATGGCTTTGTTCTTAGGCAAAATTGTGATTGAGCCCACTCCCTTGGCTGAGAAGCAACCCCACACATGAATGGTCTCAGGATGCTTTCCTGTTGGCATGACACAGGACTGATGGTAGCGCTCACCTTGTCTTCTCTGGACAAGCTTTTTTCTGGATAACCCAAACAATCAGAAAGGGGATTCATCAGAGAAAATGACTTTACCCCAGTCCTCAGCAGTCCAATTCATGTACCTTTTGCAGAATATCAGCCTGTCCCTAATGTTTTTCCTGGAGAGAAGTGGCTTCTTTGCTGCCCTTCTTGACACCAGGCCATCCTCCAAAAGTCCTCACTGTGCGTGCAGCAAGCTCTGTACTGGTGGTGCCCCGATCCCGCAGCTGAGTCAACTTTAGGAGATGGTCCTGGCGCTTGCTGGACTTTCTTTGGCGCCCTCAAGCCTTCTTCACAACAATTGAACCACTTTCCTTGAAGTTCTTGATGATCCGATAAATGGTTGATTTAGATGCAATCTTACTGGCAGCAATATCCTTGCCTGTGAAGCCCTTTTTGTGCAAATCAATGATGACGGCACATGTTTCCGTGCAAGTAACCATGCAGGTTACTCAATCAGCATGACAGAGTGATCTCCAGCCTTGTCCTCGTCAACACTCACACCTGTGTTAACGAGAGAATCACTGAATTTTTTAAACTATGCCACTTTGTTTACATGCCCCACATTACTCATCTCATATGTAAATACTGTACTCGATACCATCTACTGAATCTTGCCTATGCCGCTCTGTACCATCACTCATTCATATATCTTTATGTACATATTCTTTATCCCTTTACACGTGTGTATAAGGTAGTAGTTTTGGAATTGTTAGGTTAGATTACTCGTTGGTTATTACTGCATTGTTGGAACTAGAAGCACAAGCATTTTGCTACACTTGCATTAACATCTGCTAACCATGTGTATGTGACAAATACATTTGATTTGATTTAGAAGCACAAGCATTTCGCTACACTCGCATTAACATCTGCTAACCATGTGTATGTGACAAATAAAATTTGATTTGATTTTAGCCGTGCAAGGTTCAAGGCACGAGGGAAGGGGGCACGGGATGGTTCGCAGAGCCGCGCACAGTTGACTGACCTAGGAGGAAGGGGGAGGGGGGTTGGACCCCTACGCCGCACCACTGGGTAGCACAGAGCAACACTAAGGGACATTGTACTAATAATTGCGCTGACTAGGGAAACATTCCTGCTGTTCTGTTCTTAGTGCCAGACTGCACGTTCAAACTAAAACAATGTAACTAATAATGGCGTGAAAAACGCCCCTTAGATATGAATTCGGAGGGCAGATATTAAATATTAAAGCATTAGACCTCTCACTAATGGCATCACTCAAAAGTTATAGTTAATTAAGTCCTCCACAATAGTATGGGGCTTGGCTGTCCTAGCCACTCAATAGCTCACCATATAAGCTAGCCCCTTCTTATTAATGGTATCTGTTGCTGTCAAGTTGTGTAGGTGTTATAATTATTTCAGCTGTGCCCAAACTTGAAAATGGCTTGCTCAACACGTGAAGGATGCAAAGGGACAACTCAATTCCTTTTTAGTGTTTTATTATGGTTTTGATGCCATTTGTTGAATATGTTGAAACAGTTGATTTGTTGAATAGAGTAGTTAAATGACAGAGGAATAATGAATAGGGAATATGAATAGGTTGATAGCCTTAAACAGAGAATAAACATGCATTATTTTACACAATAAACAATGCATGACACAGCAACAAAGCATGGCTTTGAATAAAGTAAATGTTTAAACAATTTAATCTAGCACTTCAAGCAATTACTTCTGCAGTCAGAAAATATCCACAAAAAAGAAGTCACCACTCCTACCAGAGTTAAACATGTAAATTGTGCTAAGCACTGGATGCAACATAATAAATAATTCCAAACATTACATACCAGTTGCGTCTTTAGGGTTGAACAATGAGCTGTTTGTATGTTGAGGACCCAAGCAAAGCTAAACCCAAACATTTTATACCCATTCTTATCTGCCAGGTGCGCATGTAAAAGTAGTCCCTCCAGAAATCCTGGCTCAATTTTTTAGTTCCACCCGTGTTTTTGGGTTATCTGCCCTCTTGAGGCCTGGAGTTCTTTAAAGGAAGAGCTGCCATTGTGCTCATGTTTTGAGTGTTCTGTTTTTTGACGCAACACCTCCCACTTGACCTCCTGGTTCTTGAACCCAAGGAGGTCACACGAACCTCGGTGTTGGGGCAGGTTCGATTTCAGCTATCAGGTTTTTTCCTTCTTCAACAGGAAGTAAAACAATGATGCGTCTGACATCCCTATGAAGAACTGTAGCAGGTATTTTAGTTGAGAGTTTCTTTGACTTCTCTTGAGCAGGCTTCACAGTTGGGACTGGGTAGCTGGGAAAAGTTCTGACATGCACATCTCTGACGATGTCCTTCTTGTCAATGTTGACACTGATGACTCTGGCTAGTTTGTAGTGACCCCTCCAGGCATTTTGGTCAGCCAGCCAGACAACATCTCCAACAGCCACATTCCTATGTGTCGTGAGCCATTTACTCCTCACAAATAGATTGGGCCCAGCTAACTGACTCCACTTTCTCCAGAACCGGTCAAATTCTGTTTGGATGGCTCTCAATCTTTTGTATAGGTAGCTTTCAAAATCAAAGCATCCAAGATCTCCTCTGGGTCCAATCCGTCCAAGCAGAAGGGAATTTGGGCTGATGTATTCTATGCAGTCCTCCCGGCTTTGAGTTCTTGCATCTATGGGCCTCTCATTGGCAAGGTTAGCAGCCGTGTAGAGAAATGTTTGAAACTCACTCCATGTGAAGAGTCCTTCTCCTCCCAGGTTGTGCAAAGCCCGCTTCACAGTACGAACAGCTGCTTCTGCAGCTCCATTCCTGTGAGGGGAGTCTGCTGGGTTGATTTTCCAGCTCCATTCTGTCCCATGCCTGGAAGCTTCATTTTCAAGCTCAGATTTACTTAGTTGATCCAAGAAGAGTTCTTTGGGGGCAGGTCTGGCACCCACAAAGTTCTTTCCAGGATCTGACCACAATTTCTTTGGGTGCCCTCTCAGTGCCGTGAATCTTTGCTAAGCCAGTAGGAAGCCTTCAGTCGACTGGTCACTGACAACATCTGTGTGTATAGCTCTGGACCTCCAGTTTGTTGAAAGAGCGTCCTCCCACTTTGGTTTATCTGAGGCTGAATTCTTGGTCACCATTTCTTTCCATCTCGTTGCGGCTCTCCAAACCCAGGCAATGACTCAGATCAGCCTGGTCAGACTGCTGAATTTCCTGATGTCAATCAGTTTGGTTACCGCAGAGCCGGCTGGTTATCTTCGGATCCGAGTCATGGGTTCATCTGGGTTATTTTGCTGTGCATCACTCTGGTTTCTCTTGACCTGCGCTCTGGTCAGTGCTGCAGAGAAAGCTTTCCTTCGAAGTTTGTTTATGCCTTCCTTGGCATACGTGGCGATTTCTTTGGCTGACTTATGTGGCCACTCTTCCACAGGTTGTCTCAGGAATGCTGGTCCATCCTGCCACATGGAATCTTCCTGGAGGTCTTCTGGGGCTGCCCCTCTTGTTATGATATCAGCACTGTTCAGGCCTCCTGGGATCCACCACCAGTCTTCTAGGGATGTGGATTTCTGGATCTCTCCAACTCTATTCGCAAAGAAAGTTTGATATCCATAGCTGTCTCTCTGGATTGCTCCCAACACAGTTTGACTGTCCAGTAGATGGAGCCATTGTTCAATTTCTATTCGACTGTGCTTTTCAACGTACTTTCGAAGTCGTTCTGCATAGGCAGCACCGCTGATTTCAGCTTTTACTGGTTCTCCCTTTTGGTCCAATGGTGTGAGCTTTGCTTTGGATTCAACCAGTCTGACTTTGATGCCTTGCTGGGTCTCCCATCTTAAGTACACTATGGCTCCATAGCTCTTGTCACTTCCATCAGAGAATGTTATTCCCCAAGGTTTTCCAATCCAGTTGACTGGTGTGAGGCTTCTGTGAAAGGTGATTTGGCCAAGACGTGTGTCTTCCTCAAAGAATTGGATGGCTTCTTCCCTCAAATTTTCAGACAAAGGTTTGTCCCAAGTGTATCGGGTCAAAGTTTTGCCTCCAGCTTCCTGAAACGCCTTTCTGACAAGAATGGCGCCCTTTTGTTTGGCAGGTGTGACGAGGCCTATTGGGTCATACAGGCTAGCTACCTGGCTCAGCAGTTCTCTTCTGGTCAGTGGGTTTGGAGTTTTCCCTCTCACCTCTTCATCAAGGAGATTTTGGACGACTCTCATTTCCTTTTTCCTCTTTGAGAAATTGATTGAAGTCATGAGGTACAGTTTATCCTCCTCAACAAGGTATCCAACTCCAAGGGCTTTATTGTCTCCTTCCCTCATTTGGTTTGGTAGAATGAGTGCTGTGCTTGACTGCGCTCCTTGTTCTCCTGGTACGATCTCCTGCCTCCCACTTTGATCTGACCGGAACCAGGGCTTGAGGAAGAAGCCACCTGCCTTCAGGATCTCTTCAACCCTTTTGGTGTTCTGGTCCAGCTTTTACAAGTCATGATGGGAAGTCAGGATGTCATCGACATAGGTATCCTCTTCAAGGATCCTACGTTCCTCCTCCAGATGAGCAAACATGGGCAGTTTGGCTGTCTCTCTCATAGCCAATTGCTCAATGCACCCTGCTGGTCGATCGCCAATGTTGACTCTGGTGATCGCATACTCTTCAATCTCTTCCTCCTCAGTGTCTCTCCAGAGAAATCTGTGCATCTCCAGGTCTTCCAACCACACAGAATTGTACATTTTCTTAATGTCGCCGAGGGCAGCATGGACGCCTCTCCTGAACCTGAGTAGTACTGCTCGGATGGGATTGAGGACATGCGGCCCTTTCAGCAGAAGGTCATTCATGCTGACCCCTTTAAACTTCTGGCTGCTGTTCCATACCAGTCACACAGGTGTTGTGAGAGAGTGCGGGTTTGGCACCACCAAGTGGCTGACATACTATACTGGCCCCTTCCAGCTGGCAATGAGTTCTTTGGTGAGTTACTTCGCTGCTCTTCTCTCCACCATTTCATGGACTTGAGCTGTGTATGCTATTCTCCACTCTGGCTCTTTTTTGAGTTGCTTTTCTGTTCTGAAGAAGGTGGCTTCCACCCCACTCCTGTTGTCAGGAAGGGAACTTGGATCTTGAATCCAGGGGTATTTTGTATCCCAGTGGGATTCATCACTGTGAGCATCTGCTTTGATGTAGGTGAGGCCTTTCCTTGTGCTCTCCAGCTCTCTTTCCTCACTCAGAGTCATTTCCTTGCCTCCTGGTTGACAGTTGCCGCACCGGCATCCTCCACACTTTGGGTCGCAAGCTGCTCCAATGCTGTCCCATTTCCACCAATCCAAGAACTCTCTGCGAGCAACTGTGCCTTTGGTTTCAGCTGTGAACAGCTTAGCCATCTCTTGATACTTGACAGCAGTTGCTCTCATGGATCGAGCAAAGTGTGTTTCAGACCTGTGTGCGGCTATATCCACTTCTTCAAACAGATCTGGAAGTGTTCCACCAACAGTCTTTCCTAGCGGGCCTTCCCACAAGACAAGGTCTCCAATCACCTTCACTCTTTGCGGAGCAAGTCTTCCTTCGCGGTGGCTTATCAGTAGCTCAGTAATCTCCGGTCTCCTCAGATCTCCTAGATTGACTTCTGGGAAGAACTTCTTGAGTTGCTCAGGTTTGATGACTCTGTGGATGTTGGCAATTTCATTCAAACCATAGCAGATAAGCTCATGAGCTCTTTCCGTGCCTATGTGCATTTTGACCCTCACTCTGAGGAGATATCTTCTGGTTCTAACCTTCATGGTCATTCCTCCGACTCCATGAACGACTAAAGTGATGTTTTCACTTCGAAGATTTAATCTTCTGGAAGCTCTGTGAGTGATGTAGTTTGTGTCCGATGCCAAGTCGATCAGGGTTCCAATTTTTTGTCCTGCATTGGCAGTTACCTTGAGCAGCATTAGAATAACTGGCAATTCTTCTACTGCACATGACTCAGTCACTCCCAGCTGATTCTTTTCGACACAGTTTGTTTTCGCAGTGATGTTGGTGAATGCTTTCTTGAATTTCTCTGCCATCTCTGGGGAGAGCTTAGATACAGGTTCCTCCTGCTCCTCTGTAAGCATATACCTTCTCACATTGGATTGTCTTCTATCTGAGTCACTCCTCTTGAAATCTCCCTTCAGACAAAGAAAGAAATGGTCTTTCTTACAGTCTCTTTTCTTGCACAGGTAAGTGTCTTTGCATTCATCATCTTCTCCATGACAGACCAAGCACCTCTTGCAGGCCCCCAGGTTTTCTACAGCATCCAACTTTTCCACAGGCTTCAGTTCTTTGAAACGCTTGCAAAAGAAGATCTTTTCTCTATGTTTTTCATCTCCACAGACAACACAGCCGCCTTTCCTTGTGGAACGTGTGGACGCATATTTTCTCTCCACACAAGCATATTTCTTTTCTGGCTTTTCACTCTCTCCCAGCTGCTCTAATTTGTCAAGAATTTCCTCCTGTGTTTTCAGGAATTTAAGAAGGTTCTCAAAGTGATTGTCCGGCGTGACATTATTCCTCGGGTTAACCATGAAGACAAGCCAATCTCGCTTGATGTTGTCAGGTAACTTACTTTCTCTGGATTTGATCACTAGAGGGTTGTTGATGGCTCCTGTGCCTCCAAGCTCTGTGAGATCATCCAGTGCCTTCTCTATAGTTTGGATCATGTCGATAACTTTCCTTGGCTGATTTGCTCTTAAAGCAGGAATTTTCTCCAGAACCTCAATTATCTCCAAGGCAATTGTAGACTTGTCTTGACTTGTAGAACATGTCCTCAGCAGTATTGTAAGTAGACAAATGGAGGTCTCTGCACATTCTCTCATCTACACTGTCAAGGAGTTGGATCTTCTTTACTTCGACTGACCCTGTTGGTTCCCCCTGCTTCTGTAGACTCTCCCAGTCTCTCCTCCATCGATGGAAAAACATTGTATACCCATTCTTATCTGCCAGGTGCGCATGTAAAAGTAGTCCCTCCAGAAATTGTGGCTCAATTTTTTAGTTCCACCCGTGTTTTGGTGTTATCTGCCCGCTTGAGGCCAGGAGTTCTTTAAAGGAAGAGCTGCCATTGTGCTCATGTTCTGAGTGTTCTGTTTTTTGACGCAACAGTTGCTTTTATATGTCTTACTACTCGAAAGTCATCTTTATTATCGCTCAAAAAACTCCTGTGGATTATTTTTCAAATGGTCATGTTTTGTTTTTAAATGTCTGCACAAAAGTGAAGGTTTCCCGCAAGAGAGTAACTGTTAATGTGATTGGATGTTTATTATTTGACTAGGCTACCTGTATTTGACATTGTGTTTTTCTGAACACTAGATGGTTTCATTATAATTTGGGCAATGAAATGAGCCTACTCAGGCAAGAAACAAACCTCACTCAAATGTATAGCCCAATTAGAGAAGTAGACAGGCAGACACCAGGCAATACACCTGCATGCCCCATCTAACCCAGCTCAAACCCTTGCTACTCATATGTTCGCTCGCACGCACACACACACACACACACAGACACATTCATGCACCCACACACCTACACAATTACACTGAGGCCACATTCACCTACATTCACATGAAGTGACCTCTGCTCTTTGAGTCGAGCTGTCACACTGTGTAGACTGGAAAGCTCTGGACAAGGGCATCTACCCTTCAGCTAGAGAGATTCACACTACTGAGGGAGAGGGAGTGGGAGTGAGCGATTCGCATTAAGTTTTCATCTAAAATATTATAGCAGTCCACGTTAATCTGTCTTTCCAGTGTTTCTCAGTGTCCCGTCATTCCTTGGACCTCAAATCTTACCTTCCCCCTTCAGTGGAAACACTCTCTCTACCTCTCCTCTGAGGATGACAATCTAAAAGAGAAAATGGATATGTTCAAATGTATCTCTTATCTATCCACTGTGTACGGATGTTGACAAGATTTCCTGGCCTCTCCCTAAATGCAAATTCTTTGACAGAAACACTTTCTAAAAAAGTGGGCACAATCAGTGTGGACAGGATCAGGACCAAGGATGCATGTTGCTCCAGGTATAAACAAGGCTGCAACCTGTCAATGATTTTCGAGTGCAAAATAATGATGATTTAAATGGTTTCACTGTCCAGATCTGTCTACAATGCGTGCCTGACTACCTCACAATGATATCACAATGCGTATTTTAATCGTCTACACGTATTTTAATTGTCTACAGCTGTCTCTCTCTGTAGCCGATGTGAGTAAGACCTTTTAACAGCTTAGCATTTACAAGTCCGCGGGGCCAGATGGATTACCAGGAAGCATACTCAGAACATCTGCTGACCAGCAGGCAAGTGTCTTCAGTGACACTTTCAACCTCTCCCTGACCCAGTCTGTAATACATACATTTCAAGCAGATCACCATAGTCCCTGTGCCCAAGAACGCCAAGGTAACCTGTCTGAATGACTATCACCTCGTAGCACATCTGTAGCCATGAAATACTTAACGGCTGGTCATGGCTTACATCATCCCAGGCATCACCATCATCCTTGAGGAAAACTGTTTTTAAATTAATATCTCCATATTTATCAATGACAGTAGGCGAGTGTCACGCTAGGGTTTAATAATATAGTCACATATGTAATTTAGCGGGATGCCAAAGCAACATTTTCGTATAGCTGGCCCCAGCAGCAATCAAACCCACAACCCTTGGCGTTGCAAGCACAATGCTCTAGCAACTATGCCACACAGGACACACGTCTTATGTGGAGCATTTAGCTGCTGATGAATGGTTTCTGGTCTGTAGTATCAGTCCATATTGTCCCACTAAGCACCAAGCCATAACCCTGACTCTAACTTGCTGGCACCTCATGAAGGTGGCCAGTGTCACCTGTCCTCTTATCTAGGCCACCAGATCCACAGCTGGCCTCCCCATGACACACACACCTGCGCACTCATGCATGCGATCACACACCACAAACACAGACAAGCACAGACAGACATACACAAATGTCTGCATACAAATACACATTAGTTTACACATGCAAACACATATGCACACCCATACTCACCCACACACACATATATTTGTACACCCACATGGACATACACACACGCCAGCTGTTACCCAGGAACAAGTGCAGGCTATTTTCTGAAGTATGCCCAGCCTTTAGCCACATTTTTAACTGGTGCTAATATGGGTACTTTGTCCTGATCTTCTCTTAGAGGGTGGAATAATGATGATTTAAATTATTTCTCTGTCCAGATCTGTCTACACTTGTAAGATATCCAGATACAATGTGTGTCTGACTACCTCCGGAGGTGGGCAGGATGATCTGATCACAATGTGTCTTTTGATTGTCTACACCTGTCTAAAATGTGGGCACAATCAGAATATCGACAATATCAGGACAAAGGATGCAAGTTAGAACCAGGTATAAACAGTTTTTTTTTGTGCTCTCCCTGGGTTCGACCTGAAGCAAGAGCACAGGCTTGCCCATGGAGTGGAGCTTCTAATCTGGCAACCTCCCTCTATTCTCAACTTAACCTGCCTTCTAAACAGATAACTCCAATAGCATATCCCATGCAGTTACCAGCATAATTGTATTCTGCCCACTGTTTTATAGGGCATGTATGTTTCACAGTGCTTATTGACAGAGCAAAAGCCAAAATGGGAAGTGTGAATCAGTAGTTGCCGGTGTCTTTCGGTTAATAAGGAAGTTTCTGCCTCACGCTGTATTTCTTTCCAGGACACGACCCTAGCGCTCTGAGAAATGGGCCAGGGATCTGACTTTCTTTTTAATCAAAATGGATTCCGGTCAGAGAGGGAGTGGAAATCCATCCGTCTCGCCCCTCCCTTCTCCCCCTACCCCTCCGTTCATTCGTCACATCATGACCATCCAATTTCCATTCCCCCCATCTCAACTTAATCTTCACTATTCTCCGTAAAACCAGAGGAGACCGCAGGGGGTGGCCGCGGCGCTGGGAGAGAACAGAACGCACAGACCACTCGCTCACTAAACCTGTAGCTAAAGCTAATATGCAAAGCAGGGTGAAATTTACTGACTTGGGAAACCTCACAGAGTGTTTTCAAAAACTGTAATAAATCATTCCATCATATCCTAAAAGCACCCAGGACTTCAGCAGGATTCAAAGAGTAATACTTAATGTGTCTGATCTGTTTCATCTGTCTTGTGCGTGTCTCCACCTTCCACCAGGTGTCTCCCATTTTCCCCCATTATCCCCTGTGTACTTATACCTGCGTTTTCTGTTGATGTCTTTTCTTGTCAAGTCTTACCAGCGTGGTCTCCCGGCTTTTCAGTAGCTCTTGTTTCTGTTTTCTAGTCCTCCCAGTTCTGACCATTCTGCTTGCCTTGACCCTGCCTGCTGTTTGATGCTGTCTTGGATTACTGACCTTTGCCGCCCTGACCCTGAGCCTGCCTACCGTTCTGTCCCTTATTGATGCTGTCTTGGATTACTGACCTTTGCCGCCCTGACCCTGAGCCTGCCTACCGTTCTGTCCCTTATTGATGCTGTCTTGGATTACTGACCTTTGCCGCGCTGACCCTGAGCCTGCCTACCGTTCTGTCCCTTATTGATGCTGTCTTGGATTACTGACCTTTGCCGCCCTGACCCTGCCTACCGTTCTGTCCCTTATTGATGCTGTCTTGGATTACCAACCTCTGCCTGACCTGGACTTGCTGTTTGCCTGCCCCCTGTTTTGTAATAAACCTCTGAGGTTCGAACTGTCTGCCTCCTGTGTCTGCATCTGGGTCTTATCCTGAGTCGTGTTATAATGTAGGAAAGCATATCTGTATCATGCACAGCAGTGCTCCACTTGTGGTTTGCATACACTTGCTGGCTTCATGGTGCTTTTGCTCCTTAAAAATTACCATGAAAATGCTTAGGTATCTAGATTGAATTTCCCTGGTAGATATTTGTAGTTAAATGGTAATGGAGCCAGGAGACAGTGTTTTTGAGGGAATTCAGAAATCTCTATACCATAATGACTTTGGATGAAAAATATACATGTTATATGTTTCTATCGTTTCCATTGTTAGTACTCAAATGTTTCTGTACATAAAAAAATTATGAATTCAGCTAGTGTCTAGGAGCTTGAAGGGTGAAGATCAAATAACTATTTGTTGTTCCTATTTGTTGTTCCTAACATTGCATACATAACAAACATACAAATATAAATGTGGGATCAATTGGATTGAAATATCATTTTGTGAAGAGGTCATATTCAACTTATTTATGACTCCCACTCATATCTCATCTAAAATGATTCTGTATTCTACAAGTACCTAACGTACATATTATTTTAGTTGTATAATTACATACAAATTAGATGTAAAATTATCCTGGAAGAAAAAAACTCAACTCTGATTTGCTTAATTCCATGTTTATGGCAAATTGAACCATGGCGTTTCTGCTGATTGTGAATGAGGACCATTTTATTTGTGCTGATAGGGAATTAGGGACCATTGTGCTTGGGCTGAAAGTGAATGAGGATCATGTGTTTGTGTTGAGAGTGAGTGGGGGAGAAACTGTGTTTTAATGAAACAATGACTTGTTCCAGCATGGGAACAGCATGCCAGGTACTTCAGCAGACAGCTATCTGTCTGCAATTTGGGGTCCAATTTTGTTGCATTGTGCTGCCTGTTCGGCAGATCAAAACTGCTCAGCTACTTGGTCTGTGTTCCTCTCAGTCTACCGGTGACAGGTGTATTATGAGAATGAGAGCGCGATTGTTTGAGATGTCCTATCAATGATTCAGCAAAAGCACATCAAATGCAAGGGAGAACGACGTTTCGCCTAGGATGTTCCTCTGGAAACATTTGATATATAATTCACTATGTTTTTTGACAGGTTGCCAAGTGTACATGCCACGCCCTTGGTTTAGATAAAGGATTCCCTGGCAGCCAAGGTTCTCTCTTGCCCCAAAAGTGGAGTGCTCACAGTCTCCTGACAGTATGTTGCCTCAAACATGCTCCCATTGGTGACTAATCATCTGTAACAGTGCATTTTAGTAGGAAACAATCAGGTAAATACTTCATTGGGTCATTTAAGTACTTAAAAGACCATTAACACAAATTATATACCCATCAATTAATTGGTATTGCTCTGGAAATACAGAGGGGAGACCTGCAGAAAGAGAGGTAACGGAGTTAGCACATATTTTTAAATGTGTTAATCAGGTATGCTTGTGCTATGAATCTATGGGAGAATCCCATGTAAAATGACAGATTAGAGGGGAATATGGAGCACACTCTGGAGTTAGCAATAAACAGATGGGACTATTGTCTTGTTTACTTTGGGAGTGAGTTGACATCCCCACGGATAAGGTTTTACCATGTACGGATTACCGCCACGAAACAGCCTCCGTAAATAACAAGAGCAGACCTAATCAATCTCTGTCTCATTCTCTCTCCCTTTCTCTCTCTCTGTCAACCTCTCTCGATCTCTCTCTCTCTAACAATCTGTCGATGTAGACAGTTGAGGTTTTGTAGCTTCAATCTGAAAACTCTGCACTCTAAAAAACAACCTAATTTGGGTTCTTTGGTAACCCAGTGCTGGGTAAATATTGGACAGAACACACCCTGGGATATTTTGAATCAGCCAGTTGGGTTGTAGGAATAACCCATGTTGGGTTTTTGGGATTACACAAGCATGGGTTAATTTAACCATCAGTTGTTGTTTTTCCCTTTCATACTGGGTAGGCCCAGCAGCTGGAACTTTTTATACGTAGCCCTGGTTTTTAGGTAGTTCATTTTTGGCCACCTGTGAAAATAAATGTATTTCATTTGCATCATGTTAAATTTGTGAGCTGCAAATGTAATTTTACAGAAAATATTTTTGCATATTACATATTCTAATATAATAATATTGCTTACTAGATATAGAAACAAGGTAGTATCTATCCCAGCAAAGATATTTGCATTTACCACACTCTTACACATCTATAAATCTCATTAAAGCTCAAATAAAATAATCTTTAAAACATTCAGTGTTCAACTGTAACATGTGATAACAATGCAACAGAACACATGAACAGTAATGAAATATAATCTCATTGGTGGCCAAAAAACAAATTTCTAAAAGCCACATCCCTACTAAACTACGCCTCCACTCTTCAGATCTGACCCGCTGGGTCATATCTCAATAACCATTAACCGAGCATCAACAACCCACCCATGCTCTTTCAGTTCACCTGAGTGTTGTTGTGTGGGTTACTCTGTTGATGGCTAAAACAACCGCTTTAACCGAGCTAACACTAGCATCTACTCACAAATGGAACCCACAAACAAGTGACTACCTCGTCTCCGGACATGGACTAAATGGATAAATTATATAATTATATAAGAGGTATGCAGTGGATATGCAAGCTGACATATTTATAATACTGAAGGGAAGCAATCCACAACATACAGATGTGAAAAAAATCTAGTTTTACCCATTTTGTGTATCTGTGAAATAGTGTGCATCTGGTAAGGAGGGTTGAGACAAATTGATGATGAGCACCAACAGCATTCCTATAGAGGGAGGTAGTTAAATTACAGTGTACGTAAATGTGAAGGTTGACTGGGAAACCATACAGAGAGTAATTAAATCAAATCAAATAAACGTCCCTTTTTCAGGACTCTGTTTTCCAAAGATAATTCGTAAAAATCCAAATAACTTCACAGATCTTCAGTGTAAAGGGTTTAAACACTGTTTCCCACGCTGAACCATAAACAATTAATGAACATGCACCTGTAGAACGGTTGTTAAGACACTAACAGCTTACAGACGGTAGACAATTAGACAGCCTATAGGGAGGAGGTCAGAGACCTGGCCGGGTGGTGCCAAAATAACAACCTATCCCTCAATGTAACCAAGACTAAGGAGATGATTGTGGATTACAGGAAAAGGAGCACAGAGCACATCCCCATTCTCATCGACGGGGCTGTAGTGCATCAGGTTAAGAGCTTCAAATTCCTTGGTGTCCACATCAACAACAAACTAGATTGGTCCAAACACACCAAGACAGTCGTGAAGAGGGAACGACAAAGCCTATTCCCCCTCAGGAAACGAAAAAGATTTGGCATGGGTCCTGAGATCCTCAAAAGGTTCTACAGCTGCAACATCGAGAGCATCCTGACTGGTTGCATCACAACCTGGTACGGCAATTGCTCGGCCTCCGACCGCAAGGCACTTCAGAGGGTAGTGCGTACGGCTCAGTACATCACTGGGGCAAAGCTGCCTGCCATCCAGGACCTCTACACCAGGCGGTGTCAGAGGAAGGCCCTAAAAATTGTCAAAGACCCCATCCACCCCAGTCATAGACAGTCTCTACTACCACATGGCAAGCGGTACTGGAGTGCCAAGTCTAGGACAGAAAGGCTTCTCAACAGTTTTTACTCCCAAGCCATAAGACTCCTGAACAGGTAACCAATGATTACCCGGATTATTTGCATTGTGTGCCCCCCCAACCCCTCTTTTACGCTGCTGCTACTCTCTGTTTATCTTATATGCATAGTCACTTTAACTATACACTCATGTACATACTACCTCAATTGGCCCGACCAATCAGTGCTCCCGCACATTGGCTAACGCACATTGGCTAATCGGGCTATCGGCATTGTGTCCCACCACCCGCCAACCCCTCTTTTTACGCTTCTGCTACTCTCTGTTTATCATATATGCACAGTCACTTTAACGATACCTACATGTACATATTACCTCAATAAGACTGACTAACAGGTGTCTGTATATAGCCTTGCTACTCTTTTTTCAAATGTCTTTCTACTGTTTTATTTCTCTACTTACCTACACACACACACACACACACACACACACACACACACACACACACACACACACACACACACACACACACACACACACACACACACACACACACACACCTTTTCTTTGGTACCATTGGTTAGAACCTGTAAGTAAGCATTTCACTGTAAGGTTTACACCTGTTGTATTCGGCGCACGTGACAAATAAACTTTGATTTGATTTGAATTAAGGGCACAGTTATGAAAACTTAGGACACTAAAGAGGCTGTTCTACTGACTCTGAAAAACACCACAAGAAAGGTGCCCGGTATCCCTGTTCATCTGAGTGAACGTGCTTTAGGCATGCTGCAAGGACGCATGAGGACTGCAGATGTGGCCAGGGCAATAAATTGTCCATACTGTGAGACGCCTAAGACAGTGCAACAGGGAGACAGGACAGACAGCTGATTGTCCTCGCAGTGGCAGACCATGTGTAACAACACCTGCACAGGATCGGTACATCCGAACATCACACCTGAGGGACAGGTACAGGATGGCAACAACAACTGCCCGAGATACAGCAGGAGCGTACAATCCCTCCATCAGTGCTCAGACTGTCCACAATAGGCTGAGAGAGGCTGGACTAGCGGCTTGTAGGCCGGTTATAAGGCCTACTGTTTTGTCTCACCAGGGGTGATGGTTGGATTCTCATTTATCGTCGAAGGAATGAGCGTTACACCGAGGCCTGTACTCTGGAGTGGGATCGATTTGGAGGTGGAGGGTCCGTCATGGTCTGGGGCGGTGTGTCACAGCATCATCGGACTGAGCTTGTTGTCATTTCAGGCAATCTCAACGCTGTGTGTTACAGGGAAGATATCCTCCTCCCTCATGTGGTACTCTTCCTGCAGGATCATCCAGACATGACCCTCCAGCGTGACAATGCCACCAGCCATACTGCTTGTTCTGTGTGTGATTTCCTGCAAGACAGGAAGGTCAGTGTTCTGCCATGGCCAGCGAATAGCCCGGATCTCAATCCCATTGAGCACGTCTGGGACCAGTTGGATCGGAGGTTGAGGGCTAGGGCCATTAATGCAGCTGGTGGCCACACCAGATACTGACTGTTACTTTTGATTTTGACAGCCCCTTTGTTCAGGGACACATTATTCAATTTTTGTTAGTAACATGTCTGTGGAAATTGTTCAGTTTATGTCTCAGTTGTTGAATCTTATGTTCAAATATTTACACATGTTAAGTTTGCTGAAAATAAACACAGTTGACAGTGAGAGGACATTTCTTTTTTTTGCTGAGTTTAGATAGCACAGCTGTCAATTTATTGGTCCTTAAGCGAAACTGGTATATCTTTTTATTTATCACAGTTCCAGACAAGTTCCTTATTTTCTCTCCCTTCCACTTGGTAAAGGTTCCAATTGATAAAGTAATTTCGATTTTCCAATTTCTGCCCTCTGAATTAATTATATAAATAGGCCCTTTTAATTTTGTCGGGCATGCCATTTCAAATAAAATATAATATTTTTGCTCAAATAATTTAAATCCTCTTTGGGCTAGGGAGCAGTATTTTCACGTCCAGATGAAAAGTGTGCCCAAAGTCAATTTTACACAGCTGTCAATTTTACAAATAGATAGTCAATATGTGCCAGTTTAGACTACCGATAGATTAGCATTTTATCTCCCCCTTCCGATTCAATGACAGAATGTCACCATCTTTTACTATTTTATTTTACTTCACCTTTATTTAACCAGGTAGGCAAGTTGAGAACAAGTTTTAATTTACAACTGCGACCTGGCCAAGATAAAGCAAAGCAGTACGACACATACAACAACACAGAGTTACACATGGAATAAACAAACATACAATCAATAATACAGTAGAAAAATCTATACACAGCATAGTGCAAATGAAATAGGATAAGAGGTAAGGCAATAAATAGGCCATGGTGGCGAAGTAATTACAATATAGCAATTAAACACTGGAATGGTAGAATGTGCAGAAGATGAATGTGCAAGTAGAGATACTGGGGTGCAAAGGAGTAAGATATATAAATAAATACAGTATGGGGATGAGATAGATTGGATGGGCTATTAACAGATGAACTATGTACAGGTGCAGTGATCTGTGAGCTGCTCTGACAGCTGGTGCTTAAATTTAGTGAGGGAGGTAAGAGTCTTTAGTGATTTTTGCAGTTCGTTCCAGTCATTGGCAGCAGAGAACTGGAAGGAGAGGCAGCCAAAGGAAGAATTGGCTTTTGGGGTGACCAGTGAGATATACCTGCTGGAGAGCGTGCTACGGGTGGGTGCTGCTATGGTGACCAGTGAGCTGAGATAAGGCAGGGCTTTACCTAGCAGAGACTTGTAGATGACCTGGAGCCAGTGGGTTTTGGCGACGAGTATGAAGCGAGGGCCAGCCAACGAGAGCGTACAGGTCGCAGTGGTGGGTAGTATATGGGGCTTTGGTGACAAAACAGATGGCACTGTGATAGACTGCATCCAATTTGTTGAGTAGAGTGTTGGAGGCTATTTTGTAAATGACATCGCCAAAGTTGAGGATCGTAGGACGGTCAGTTTTAAGAGGGTATGTTTGGCAGCATGAGTGAAGGAGGCTTTGTTGCGAAATAGGAAGTCAATTCTAGATTTTATTTTGGATTGGATATGTTTAATGTGAGTCTGGAAGGAGAGTTTACAGTCTAACCAGACACCTAGGTATTTGTAGTTGTCCACATATTCTAAGTCAGAACCGTCCAGAGTAGTGTTGCTGGACAGGCAATCTCACCAGACAAAACTGAGGTGAAATGTCTTTCTGACAAGAGCAGTTGAAGAGCATGCATTTAGTTTTACTGGCATTTAAGAGCAGTTGGAAGCCACGGAAGGAGAGTCATATGGCATTGAAGCTCATCTGGAGGTTAGTTAACACAGTGTCCAAAAAAGGGCCAGAGGTATACAGAATGGTGTCGTCTGTGTAGAGGTGGATCAGAGAATCACCAGCAGGAAAAGCGTCATCATTGATGTATACAGAGAAGAGAGTCGGCCCAAGGATTGAACCCTGTGGCACGCCCATAGTGACTGTCAGAGGTCCGGACAACAGGCCCTCCGATTTTACATACTGAACTCTATCAGAGAAGTAGTTGGTGAACCAGGCGAGGCAATCATTTGAAGGCTGTTGAGTCTGCCAATAAGAATGTTGTGATTAACAGAGTCGAACGCCTTAGCCAGGTTTAGCCAATGGTGGTTATGATATCATTTAGGACCATGAGCGTGGTTGAGGTGCACCCATGACCAGCTCTGAAACCAGATTTCATAGCGGAGAAGGTATGGTGGGATTCTAAATGATCGGTAATCTGTGTGTTGACTTGGCTTTCGAAGACCTTAGAAAGGCAGGGTAGAATAGATATAGGTCTGTAGCAGTTTGGGTCTAGAGTGTCTCCCCTTTGAAGAGGGGGATGACTGCGGCAGCTTTCCAATCTATGGGAATCTCAGACGATACGAAAGAGGGGTTTAACAGGCTAGTAATAGTGGTTGCAACAATTTTGGCAGAACATTTTAGAAAGAGAGGGTCAAAATTGTCTAGACCGGCTGATTTGTAGGGGTCCAGATTTGCAGCTCTTTCAGAACATCAGCTGTCTGGATTTGGGTGAAGGAGAAGTGGGGGAGGTTGCTGTGGGGAGTGCATGGCTGTTGACCGGGGTAGGGGTAGCCAGGTGGAAAGCATGGCCAGCCGTAGAAAAATGCGTATTGAAATACTCAATTATAGTGGATTTATTGGTGGTAACAGTGTTTCCTAGCCTCAGTGCAGTGGGCAGCTGCTCTTATTTTCCATGGACTATACAGTGTCCCAGAACTTTTTTTGAGTTTGTGCTACAGGATGCAAATTTCTGCTTGTTAAAACTAGCCTTAGCCTTCCTAACTGCCTGTGTATATTTGTTCCTAACTTCCCTGAAAAATTGCATATCACGGGGGCTGTTCGATGCTAATGCAGAATGCCACAAGATGGTTTTTGTGCTGGTCAAGGGCAGTCAGGTCTGGAGAGAACCAAGGGCTATATCTGTTCCTGGTTCTATATTTTTTGAATGGGGCATGCTTATTTCAGATGGTGAGGAAGGCACTTTTAAAGAACAACAAGGCATCCTCTACTGATGGGATGAGGTCAATATCCTTCCAGGATCTACCACTAACGGTCGCGGAATAAGCTCTTACCTTTTAAAGGAAGAACCACTGTAGATTGAGGACAAACAGGACCAACGTAAAATGGTACGAGGAAGTTTAAAATGGTTGCTTGAGGATTGTACAGCGAATACTAATGAGGCATCTACTGTCCCTCGCTGCCCTCAGTCTGCATCCCAAATGTAACTATATTACCTACATAATGCACTACTTTGTACCAGAGCCCTACTGGCCCTGATCTAAAGTAGCACACTAAACAGGGAATAGGGTGCCATTTGGGACTTAACCTTCCTTGCGACATAGTTTCTTGGTCTCCTCCTCCCATTCTCTTTTTCTCCCCTTTTATACTTCTCTCTATGTCCCTCGTTCTCTTTATGTTATCTTCGTCTTTTAATCATCTCTATTTTCTCTCTCTCAGTAGCTCTGTTACGGATACAGGTATCCTGTGTGTGTGTGTATCCTGTGTGTATTTATTTTCTCTCCTTCTCCCCTCACAGGTGGCAATCATCATTCCCCAATCAGTCACCAATCAGTCATCAATCAGAAGACACACCTCCTCCTGTTTCCATTACCCAATCACATCCCCTTCCCCTTGGTTTAAAAACCCTGTCAGTTGTTTTCTCATGAGTTCGATCTCTTGTTTGGTTTAGCAACTACATGTCACTTTGTCCGTTACCCTGTGAGTATTGTTTTTGCTAAGGTGTTTGACTGTTTGTTTGATGGTGGGAAAAGGGGGTACCAAGACAAGTCGCTCATGGGCATACATTACCTGTAGAAATACTTTGTCTAAGAACACTAGTTAGAACTGGGCGGACCATCCACTGTATTTTTGCTAGCTGTTCTTAAAGCAAGTAGTCTAGTTTAGGGGTGGTTTTTTTGGATACCTATTATTTATTTCCCTGGGTCCAGCTCAGCCCCTTTTCCTGCTCCCCTTTACTGTGTGTTTACCAAATAAACCATGAGTGTTTGATGGTAATTTAGTTGTCTGTGGTTTATTCTCACTAACTTTTTCATTGTTATTTGTGTGAGTTATGTTACGGTCTCAATACCACCCCCCCCCCCCCCCAGACTGCCGGGCCAAAGGGATTCGTAACAATCTCCCTTTCCTTTGTTATCAAATCAAATCAAATTTTATTTGTCACATACACATGGTTAGCAGATGTTAATGCGAGTGTAGCGAAATGCTTGTGCTTCTAGTTCCGACAATGCAGTAATAACAAGTAATCTAACTAACAATTCCAAAACTACTGTCTTGTACACAGTGTAAGGGGATAAAGAATATGTACATAAGGATATATGAATGAGTGATGGTACAGAGCAGCATAGGCAAGATACAGTAGATGGTATCGGGTACAGTATGTACAAATGAGATGAGTATGTAAACAAAGTGGCATAGTATAGTATAAAGTGGCTAGTGATACATGTATTACATAAGGATACCGTCGATGATATAGAGTACAGTATATACGTATGCGTATGAGATGAATAATGTAGGGTAAGTAACATTTATATAAGGTAGCATTGTTTAAAGTGGCTAGTGATATATTTACATCATTTCCCATCAATTCCCATTATTAAAGTGGCTGGAGTTGAGTCAGTGTCAGTGTGTTGGCAGCAGCCACTCAGTGTTAGTGGTGGCTGTTTAACAGTCTGATGGCCTTGAGATAGAAGCTGTTTTTCAGTCTCTCGGTCCCAGCTTTGATGCACCTGTACTGACCTCGCCTTCTGGATGATAGCGGGGTGAACAGGCAGTGGCTCGGGTGGTTGATGTCCTTGATGATCTTTATGGCCTTCCTGTGACATCGGGTGGTGTAGGTGTCCTGGAGGGCAGGTAGTTTGCCCCCGGTGATGCGTTGTGCAGACCTCACTACCCTCTGGAGAGCCTTACGGTTGAGGGCGGTGCAGTTGCCATACCAGGCGGTGATACAGCCCGCCAGGATGCTCTCGATTGTGCATCTGTAGAAGTGTGAGTGCTTTTGGTGACAAGCCGAATTTCTTCAGCCTCCTGAGGTTGAAGAGGCGCTGCTGCGCCTTCTTCACGATGCTGTCTGTGTGAGTGGACCAATTCAGTTTGTCTGTGATGTGTATGCCGAGGAACTTAAAACTTGCTACCCTCTCCACTACTGTTCCATCGATGTGGATAGGGGGGTGTTCCCTCTGCTGTTTCCTGAAGTCCACAATCATCTCCTTAGTTTTGTTGACGTTGAGTGTGAGGTTGTTTTCCTGACACCACACTCCGAGGGCCCTCACCTCCTCCCTGTAGGCCGTCTCATCGTTGTTGGTAATCAAGCCTACCACTGTTGTGTCGTCCGCAAACTTGATGATTGAGTTGGAGGCGTGCGTGGCCACGCAGTCGTGGGTGAACAGGGAGTACAGGAGAGGGCTCAGAACGCAACCTTGTGGGGCCCCAGTGTTGAGGATCAGCGGGGAGGAGATGTTGTTGCCTACCCTCACCACCTGGGGGCGGCCCGTCAGGAAGTCCAGTACCCAGTTGCACAGGGCGGGGTCGAGACCCAGGGTCTCGAGCTTGATGACGAGCTTGGAGGGTACTATGGTGTTGAATGCCGAGCTGTAGTCAATGAACAGCATTCTCACATAGGTATTCCTCTTGTCCAGATGGGTTAGGGCAGTGTGCAGTGTGGTTGAGATTGCATCGTCTGTGGACCTATTTGGGCGGTAAGCAAATTGGAGTGGGTCTAGGGTGTCAGGTAGGGTGGAGGTGATATGGTCCTTGACTAGTCTCTCAAAGCACTTCATGATGACGGATGTGAGTGCTACGGGGCGGTAGTCATTTAGCTCAGTTACCTTAGCTTTCTTGGGAACAGGAACAATGGTGGCCCTCTTGAAGCATGTGGGAACAGCAGACTGGTATAGGGATTGATTGAATATGTCCGTAAACACACCGGCCAGCTGGTCTGCGCATGCTCTGAGGGCGCGGCTGGGGATGCCATCTGGGCCTGCAGCCTTGCGAGGGTTAACACGTTTAAATGTCTTACTCACCTCGGCTGCAGTGAAGGAGAGACCGCATGTTTTCGTTGCAGGCCGTGTCAGTGGCACTGTATTGTCCTCAAAGCGGGCAAAAAAGTTATTTAGTCTGCCTGGGAGCAAGACATCCTGGTCCGTGACTGGGCTGGGTTTCTTCCTGTAGTCCGTGATTGACTGTAGACCCTGCCACATGCCTCTTGTGTCTGAGCCGTTGAATTGAGATTCTACTTTGTCTCTGTACTGGCGCTTAGCTTGTTTGATAGCCTTGCGGAGGGAATAGCTGCACTGTTTGTATTCGGTCATGTTACCAGACACCTTGCCCTGATTAAAAGCAGTGGTTCGCGCTTTCAGTTTCACACGAATGCTGCCATCAATCCACGGTTTCTGGTTAGGGAATGTTTTAATCGTTGCTATGGGAACGACATCTTCAACGCACGTTCTAATGAACTCTCACACCGAATCAGCGTATTCGTCAATGTTGTTATCTGACGCAATACGAAACATCTCCCAGTCCACGTGATGGAAGCAGTCTTGGAGTGTGGAGTCAGCTTGGTCGGACCAGCGTTGGACAGACCTCAGCGTGGGAGCCTCTTGTTTTAGTTTCTGTCTGTAGGCAGGGATCAACAAAATGGAGTCGTGGTCAGCTTTTCCGAAAGGGGGGCGGGGCAGGGCCTTATATGCGTCGCGGAAGTTAGAGTAACAATGGTCCAAGGTCTTTCCTCCCCTGGTTGCGCAATCGATATGCTGATAAAATTTGGGGAGTCTTGTTTTCAGATTAGCCTTGTTAAAATCCCCAGCTACAATGAATGCAGCCTCCGGATAAATTGTTTCCAGTTTGCAGAGAGTTAAATAAAGTTCGTTCAGAGCCATCGATGTGTCTGCTTGGGGGGGGATATATACGGCTGTGATTATAATCGAAGAGAATTCTCTTGGTAGATAATGCGGTCTACATTTGATTGTGAGGAATTCTAAATCAGGTGAACAGAAGGATTTGAGTTCCTGTATGTTTCTTTCATCGCACCATGTCACGTTAGTCATAAGGCATACGCCCCGCCCCTCTTTTTACCAGAAAGATGTTTTTTCCTGTCTGCGCGATGCGTGGAGAAACCTGTTGGCTGCACCGCTTCGGATTGCGTCTCTCCAGTAAGCCACGTTTCCGTGAAGCAAAGAACGTTACAGTCTCTGATGTCCCTCTGGAATGCTACCCTTGCTCGGATTTCATCAACCTTGTTGTCAAGAGACTGGACATTGGCAAGAAGAATGCTAGTGAGTGGTGAGCGCTGTGCCCGTCTCCGGAGTCTGACCAGAAGACCGCCTCGTTTCCCTCTCTTTCGGAGTCGTTTTTTTGGGTCGCTGCATAGGATCCACTCCGTTGTCCTGTTTGTAAGGCAGAACACAGGATCCGCGTCGCGAAAAACATATTCTTGGTCGTACTGATGGTGAGTTGATGCTGATCTTATATTCAGTAGTTCTTCTCGACTGTATGTAATGAAACCTAAGATGACTCTCTCAGTATCCCCCCCCCCCCCCCTCTCTCGTAACTCCCTCTCCTGCTCTGAGAGAAATAAAGATCACAGGGCACAGCACCTTGATTGTCGCCAGGACATCTCCTAGTTTGCCTGAGCTATGTCGCACAACTTCCCTTATCATCTTACATAGTATAAGGTAATGCTATCATTGTTTAGAATTACTAGGTAAGATATACAGTACTGTTCAAAAGTTGTTTTTTTTTTGTAACTTAAAATAACATCATATTGATCAGAAATAACACGTAGACATTTAATGTTGAAAATGACTATTACAGCTGATTTTTAATGGAATATCTACAAAGGTGTACAGAGGCCCATTATCAGCAACCATCACTACTGTGTTCCAATGGCACGTTGTGTTAGCTAATCCAAGTTTATCATTTTAAAAGGCAACTTGAACATTAGAAAATCCCTTTTGCAATTATGTTAGCACAGCTAAAAACTGTTGAAGCACTAAAACAGGCTGCCTTTAGAATAGTTGAGTATCTGGCGCATCAGCATTTGTGGGTTCGATTACAGGCTCAAAATGTCCAGAAACTAAATTTTCTTCTGAAACTCGTCAGTCTATTCTTGTTCTGAGAAATTAAGGCTATTCCATGCAAGAAACTGCCGACCTCGTACAACGAAAAAGCCATATCTCAGACTGGCCAATAGAAAGATAAGATGGGCAAAAGAACACAGACACTGGACAAAGGAACTCTGTCCTTTCTCAGAACAAAAATAGACTGACGAGTTTCAGAAGAAAATTTAGTTTCTGGACATTTTGAGCCTGTAATCGAACTCACAAATACTGATGCTCCAGACACACAACTAATCTAAAGAAGGCCAGTTTTATTTCTTATTTAATGGGGCAGCAGGTGCCCTGGAGGTTAGAGCGTTGGGCCAGTAACCAAAAGGTTGCTGGATCGAATCCCCAAGCTGACAAGGTAAAAATATGTTCTGAACAATGCAATTAATCCACTGTTCCCCGGTAGGCCGTCATTGTAAATAAAAATGTGTTCTTAACTGACTGGTCTCATTAAGGTTACACACGTTAATCAGCACAACATTTTTCAGCTGTTGCAAAAAGGTTTTCTTTTAAAATGAGAAACTTGGATTAGCTAACTCAATGTGCCATTGAAACACAGGAGTGATGGTTGCTGATAATGGGCATGTGTACTCCTATGTAGATATTCCATTAAAAATCTCCCGTTTCCAGCTACAATAGTCATTAACAATGTCTACACTGTATTTCTGAACAATTCAATGTTATTTTAATGGACAAAACGTGTTCTTTCAAAAACAAGGACATTTCTAAGTAACCCCAAACTTTTGAACGGTAGTGTATGTTGCTTTGAGAATCTGCACAGCGTCTAGCCAGCTCATGACTGACCCTCACGAGCAAACGAGGAAAAACAAGAGGGGCCTCAAGAGACCGGGAGGCAAATCTGAGCCTGACCAACATTTTTGAGGGTTTATATGGTCCCTCCCCCATTTTGTGTTAACTACTCTGGTCATGGTGGTGATATGAAACGACACACAACGGAGTAAATATCCAACTCTCGGAGAGTTTAAATTGAACTCCAATTGTAATTTTATTATTTTCAGTAATTTTTATAACACCCTGACCATTTTTCACTTTTCTGTGTTTTGATTCAACTCCAGCAGAGTACATTTCTACTTCGAGTTTTACTGTGTAAAGCAACAATGACAAGCCACCAGGGTCTGACAACTTGGATGTAAAATTACTGAGGATAATTGCGGACAATATTGCCACTCCTATTTACCACAAAACCTCGATTTAAGCCTACTAGAAAATGTGTGCACTCAGGCTTGGAGGGAAGCAAAAGTCATTCCGCTACCTAAGAATAGTAAAGCCCCTTTACTGGCTCAAATAGCCTACCAATCAGCTTGTTACCAACCCTTAGTAAACTTTAGGAAAAAAATTGTGTTTGACTAGATGCAATGCTATTTTACAGTAAACAAATTGACCACAAACTTCCAGCATTCTTATAGAGGACATTCAACAAGCATAGCACCTACACATGACTGATGATTGGCTGAGAGAAATTGATGATAAAAAGATTGTGGTGGCTGTTTTGTTAGACTTCAGTGCGGCTTTTGACATTATCGATCATAGTTTGCCGCTTGAAAAATGTATATGTTATGGCCCTGCAATATTGTGGATAAAGAGTTACCTGTCTAACAGAACACAGAGGGTCTTCTTTAATGGAAGCCTCTCCAACATAATCCAGTAATTCCCCAAGGTAGCTGTCTAGGCCGAATTTTACTTTTTTAAATATTTACTAACGAATTGCCACTGTCTATGTATGCGGATGACTTAACACTATACATGTCAGCTACTACAGCAACTGAAATTACTGCAACACTTAACAAAGAGTTATAGTTAGTTTCAGAGTGGGTGGCAAGGAATAAGTTAGTCCTACATATTTCTAAAACTAAAAGCATTGTATCTGGGACAAATCATTCACTAAACCTCAACTAAATCTTGTAATAAATAATGTGGAAATTGAGCAATTTGAGGTGACTAAACCGCTTGGGGTAACCCTGGATTGTAAACTGTCATGGTCAACATATTGATACAACAGTAGCTAAGATGGGGAGAATTACAGTGGTTGCTCCACTAAAAGTTTTGTGATTATGCTAAGGAATTTAGTGGTCATTTGTAGTTTTGTACGGTACCCTGCGTCACCACTTTATTGCTCCAGACCAGCGCAAGGGGAAGTTAGAGCACTGATTATGCTTTTGGTCCTACTGTGTCTCTAACTGACAATGAATGGGCAACATAAACCTAAATAGAAACTGATAATTGTGCACGACTTCGGTATTACTTACTAAAGTGTAACAACAGTTAAAGTTTTTATTTTATTTTGTTAGGATTATTTTGTTCTTACTGTAGTACTGTAGCCCACTCCCGACCGGTCATGTTTTACAGCGCCTAAGTAGCTCAACGGTCTAAGACACTGCATAGCTGTGCAAGCTATGTTCCTACAGATTCTAGTTCAATACCTGTGCTGACCTTGACTGGGAGACCCATGAGATGATTGTAGGATTTTGGTTTCTCTCCCATAAATAATTCTAAATAACTGACTGGCTTTATTTACAAATTAGTAACAATGTTCAAGAATGGCATTTTTCTCGCTCATTTTGTTATTTGAAAAACGAAATAATCTACAAAATAAACATTTATTATTATTATTATTATTAATTTAGAATGATATAAAAGCCCGTTGGATATTCTCAGATATATTATTAACCCTGTTATTAGCAGGACAATATATTTTGGTCGTGGCTCCCGAGTGGCGCACAATGGGACTGCCTTGCAGTTCTCCAGCTGTATCCACTGAAAGAGGGCGAGGTTCAAGGCGTGAGGAGAGGGGGCACGGGATGGGCCGCAGAGCAGCACAGAAGACGGACCTAGCCCATGGGGGACGGGGGGTGGACCCCCACCCCGCCACACTGGGTAGCACAGAGCAACAATAAGGGGCATTGCACTAATAATGGCGCTGACTAGGGAAACGTTCCCGCTGTTCTTAGTGCCAGTCTGCACGTTCAAACTAAAACAATGTAACTACTAATGGTATGTTTATGCTTTCTTCAATAACATAATTATGAAAATACTCTTTCAAAATGCCAATGTTTATTTAGTTATGGATTCATAACGAATTACCATGGGAATAAATATTGGCAGAGTTAAGTCAAATCTTTCGATATACTGTAGGGCCACCGTAGGCAACATAAGTCTCACTAGTGTTGAGTAATGAGATGTTAAAAGTGGTGTAGGTCTTATTTATTTTAAAAGCATATTGAAGTTAGAAGCAATTGCCTACAACTATTTTAGCATAATTTCGCACTGCTCTGAGACAAGAATGGGGACTGTTCTTGATAAATAGTTAGATTTTTATTTTCACTTAATCTCCGTTTGGGTATTGGTTAGGCTACAATTATACAATTAGGGTGTAAAAATGTTATGCTCTTAGAAACACAGCGTTTTTTTTCTGTTTTTCTCGGAATAGAAACACCATAATATGAATCCAAAACTCAAAGTAATTGGATACAAATGATTTGTTACAATAAAGGATGTAAACAAGATGCTGTGTTTTTATTTACAGTAGTGATGGACAGCTGGTGGCTCTTTATACCGTAGGTGTGAACCTGCAAAAAAATGACATTGTGCTCATAGAGAACAGACGAAATGGGCATGTTTTTATCAAGTCAGCTTCTTTCTATGGTGCTACCCGTTCCAGGGTTAGGACCGTAACTACCAGAAGACTTGAAAGTGAGCCGGAGCACCACCAAAACTAAAAGGTATTTTGGTTTCAGTGCATTTTTAACAACTATTTTTTTTTTAAATAGCCTATGAATGTGTAGGCATACTGTGTAATAAAAACAAAATACAAATTGTGTACTAAAAAAGTTAATGTTGTTTTTGTAGAGCATACAACCATCAGTGGACAAAGGGATGGACAATGGGCCGCACTGAAAATGTTTGCAAAGAAAGTGGTTCGTTTTGATAGATTCTTAAAATGTGTATGCAGCATTCGTGTTGGAGTCACTTTTAATTCATAATTGATCTACCATTTCTATCATAGGCCACTGTAATCGATGGGGGCTCAGGGCTGTACCATTCTGCTCATCTGATGAAGGTGCACATGGATCAGATTCAAACTTTGAAGACAGAGATCGATTAATTGAAGGCAGACCAGCAGAAAGAGAAACATTATCGGAGGGCAGAGATACGGGTGACAGTTGATGCATTGGTCCAGAACCAGGCGGCATTGGCGGAGAGTCAGGCGGAGAATGATGCGTTGAAGAGGGCGAGGAATGAGATGGTCCCAATCCATACCCGTGCCGGTGTGTCAGGTACATCTGTGACCTCTGGAACTCCACCTCCGACAGGCGGAGTCAACATACCTGGCGGGTTCATCAAGTTGTCTGTTCACCCTGACATTTCCATTCCTCTTCTGACAACAGAACTTGATCAACTGCTCACCAGGCACAGCAAGGGCCGTCTGGACCATCATACTGTTCTGCTATAGCCTAATAAACAAATGCAGGGGGCTTATATCTTCAAAATGCTTTATTATCCAAATGTCATAGCATGTGCTGTATTTCTTCATCAGCATCTTTCTGCTTTCGTTAATAAAATAATGATGAAAATGCATTCTAAATGCTGATTTTTTTTTATTATTTTTTGTTATGGATCCATAATGAATTACTAAGGGAATTAATGTCACTGAATTGCAGAAATATTGGAACAAAGTTGTCTAATGAAGGTAAACAAATTGTTGTTCACTGGAAAATACTCTTTCAAACGCACACGGTCATGTTGTACAGTGCCATTATGGCTATTAGCAGGTAGCTGGACTATAGAATTGCCTAGGAAGGTAGGGGGAGAATTCTATCGTCAAATGTATTTCTTAGGTAGGTCGTGATTGGTTGCAATTTCAGTTGAATCCACCAGAAAATACCAAACAAATAATACAAGAAAGTATTATTCTTATTATTAGGTATCATATCCGACCGTGATTGGGAGTCCCAAAGGGCGGCGCACAATTTGCCCAGCGTTTCTCTCCCTCTAAAAGCAGAAATGTTTTGGCCTTTACAAATATTATTTTGGCCTTTAGTCAGATTACAATTGCTCACTTTAGTTGTTTTTTTTTAAAGCGAAATAACCTCCAAAATATTGTTATATATTATCAAGTTGATGGCACAGACATATAGCCCGGCACCTACATAAACAGTTGTCTAAGACACTATTGGTAGGCCTACAGTGTATATATCTCCGCCAATAATTACATATAGAGGATTGGAGGATTCTTCAAATCCTATTGCTTCTTAACATCAATATGCTCTTTAAATAAGACCTACACCACATTACTCAACACTAGTGAGACTCATGTCACCTACAGTTTATTGAAAAATATGACGTGACTCTCCTCCAATACTTACATATAGAGGATTGGAGGATTCTAAATTAAAACCCAAAGCCGCCTCATGGGTCCCTTGGTGGCGGCCGGCACGGGTGTCGAACCTGCCTCTGTAGGCTTGATACGTAGCCTTGCAACAGACGCAGGTTTGATACCTGCGCCGGGCCGCCACTGGGAGACCCATGAGGTGGCTTTAGATTTTAATTTAGAATCCTACAATCCTCTATATGTAATTATTGGCGGAGCGTCACATATTTTTCGATATACTGTAGGCAACATGAGTCTCACTAGTGTTGAGTAATGTGATGTTGAAAGTGGTGTAGGTCTTATTTATTTAAAGAGCATATTGAAGTTAGAAGCAATAGGATTCAAAGAAATAGCCCACAACTATTTTAGCACCGTTTCACGCTGCTCTGAGACAAGCACGGGGACTAGACTTGATAAATCAACAAGATTCTTATTTTCACTGGATCTCCATTTTGGGTATTGGTTAGACTACAATTATACAATTAGGGCTTAGAAATGCTATGTTCTTAGTGTAACCTTTATTTAAATAGGCAAGTCTGTTAATTAAAAATTCTTATTTACAAGGACAGCCTACTCCTTCCTCCCTGTGGGGGAATTGAACCCCAGTCTCCCGCATGCCATTACTGTAGCCTGTAATCAGTCCCATACACTATTTTCTTACAAAAAAAGTTTTAAATTCTCTAGTACAGCCACTATTGAAGGCTATCAACTGCTTTCCAAAGATACCCTCTGGTGGTCAAACTAGCACTAATGGTACCAGTGGTTGGCACTTAAATAACTTGCCAAAGAATTCTGCGGCACCATGCAAGTTGTGCCGCAGTACCCGCAGTAGTCGAACCACTGTATGTCCATGATAAGGCGCTGCTCTACCTTCTTGACAGCACTGTCAAGAAGGCAGGTCCTACAGGCCCTAGTTTTGTTACACCTGAACTACTGTTTAGACGTGTGGTCAGGTGCCACAAAGGACTTTGCAATTGCAATTGGTTCAGAACAGGGCAGCACATCTGGCCCTTGGATGTACATAGAGAGCTAATATTAATGATGTGCATGTCAATCTCTCCTGGCTCAAAGTAAAGGAGAGATTGACTTGATCACTGCTTGTATTTATGAGAGGTATTAACATGTTGAATGCACCGAGCTGTCCATTTGAACTACTGGCGCACAGCTTGGATGCCCATGCATACCCCACAAGACATGCCACCAGAGGTCTCTTCACAGTCCTCAAGTCCAGAACACTGTGGAAGGCGCACAATACTAAATAGAGCCATGACTACATGGAACTCTATTCCACATCAAATAACTCATGCAAGCAGTAAAATTTGATTTAAAAAACAGATAAAAAACACTTTATGGAACAGCGGGGACTGAAGCAACACAAACATAGGCACAGACACACACACACACACACACACACGATAGCGTACACATGGATTTTGTACTGTATATATATGGGGCAGTGGTGGAGTAGGGGCCTGAGGGCACACAGTCTGTGAATGTATTGTAATGTTTTTAAAATTGTATAAACTGCCTTAATTTTGCTGGACCCCAGGAAGAGTATCTGCTGCCTTGACAAATACAAATACAAAGCTTTATTTGAATATTTCTTAATGTGTCATGTTATGGTGGTTTGCGGTCTATTGGAATACAAGTTGCAGGAATATATCCAGCACCTTCACTTCACCCATAATTTACATATAAAATACCTGTCATAGTAGGGTCAAAAATACAGTACATGGGTCTACCTACCTACAATCGATATACATGCAAAAACACAGCTATTGAAACCACCAATTTTAATAATAAACCTGCAACAGAACATTCTGGGAAATTTGACAATGAGGTTCCTCCCACATCTGTGGATAACTCCAAAGATTTAACTCCCTGTCTCTTGTTACTCTTAATGGAGTTAAAAGTACTCTGTCCCAATCAACTCCAGTTATTAACAGAAACAGACAGGAGAAAATGGATTGAGGTAGAAGACAATGATATGGAGAGAATGACTGACCTTCACCAAGACAGAGGGGGAACGATGAAAAGAACAGATGAAGAACGGCGCCATGTGAGGTTTCAGTGAATACGTCCAAAATGGCACCCTATTCCTTATAATGCACTACTTTGGTCACAAGTTGTGAACTATAAAGGGAATACGGTGCCATTTGGAACACAGGCAGTGAAATATGCAGGTGCCTGATGGAGAGAGCATGTCTTTCTCCAGGACAACGAGAGATTAATTTAGATCTAGACCAACCACAGGCCAGAGGACACGGGGGCTGAGTGATATAAAAATTATGCTACTGTCACCCTGATCCAGTCCTTCATTCCTGAAACGCCGGCACATGGCCACTTTAAGTGCATTACCATACAGATCCCCCATCCTAAACATGAGCATTTCCCAATTTTTCACTAACCAACAATCTAAAAACTGGCACAATGTCAACTCAGTTTCCAACTCGGTCAATAAACATAAAAGCATGTGGCTTCCATTTTTGGCTGCAGAGGAGAGTATGTGAGGTGAGAGATCAGTCTGATGCGACTTCCTGCTGACAGCCCAGCATTTTTCTGACTTCTTATTTTTTTATTTTGAATGTGCAAACATACAAAGTCAGTAGCTAAATAGAGAACAAATAAGTTAACTAAATGTTTAATTTAAAAAAATTATGTTTTCACCAGGAAGTAACGCCACAGACCGCCCACCTCTAACTGGACTACCTAAAAAACACTCACATTGATGCAGCTGTGACCGGAAGTGACTTTTCAGAGTAGGTTAGGAGAGGATTTTCGCTAACTCATTTACTAACATTACCCTAATTATCCTAAACTGCTACGTTAATTATTATAACCTGCTGGTAATTTCTCCAAACCTGCTATGAAAAAGTCACTTCCTGTTGTTGCTCTATCAAAGTGCTGTGTTTTTATGGAATCTTCACCTCCCACATGCTTCTCTGCACCAAAATGGAAGTCACATGCTATTTCTGTCTATTAATTTGTCATATTTATAATAGGTTTATAATGTGCAAAAATGTATTGTTAGTCTCAAAATAGTGAAATAACATTGTAAACAAAAAAATATGTTTTATGATGATTTTGTAATGTTATTGACCGAGTTGGAAAACATGTTGACATTGTGCCAGTGCTTAGCTTGCTAGCTAGATTAGTGAACAATTGGGAAATGGTAGCTAGCTTTACCACCCTGTTTTAGCACGTTTAACTAACTAGTTATTGCTTTGAGTCTAAAATGGGGAATTTAATTTGAATGGTTTGAATATGATTTTTTGTCCAATCTATTAAATAAAAGTTCAACTGAAAAAAATTATCCTGTCTCCTTACTCCTCCTGGTCAGCCTATTGTCTGCAAATGTTGTTCCATTGTAACTACAAAGTCATTAAAATGTCACTTGATTTTACATTAAGTTGCTTGCTCCTGGGTAAGTACATTTTAAACACATGTATATTCGTTGTAACAACATGTTAATTACAGAGTTGGTGGATAAAGATTGTAAGTACAATGTAACTAAAAGGGTTATACCTAATAGTCTCCTGTCTCCTAATGGTTAGCCTTTTGTCTGCAACGGTTGTTACATTGTAACTACATAGTAAATAATCCTTCTGGGTTTCACTTTACATTAAGTTGCTTGCTCCTGGGTAGGCACATGATAATTACAAATATATCTTATGTAACTTCATTGTTCTTACAAAACACATGATTCAACACAGTCTTTGAGCCAGGTCATAACATAGAAATAACGTGAATATTTAACGACCAGAAAAATACGTCTTTACTTAGTTTTAATCTGGTTATGTAACGTCTCCTCAACCTGAAACAGAGTTTTTCAACCGGAAAATAACGGCATTATGACTTTCTCTGCCAAATTTAACCCAAAGCCCCATGGGAATGAGCCTCGACGAGGAGGCTTACACATTATTCTCTGTGAAGTCTCCATCCATGTCTTAGAATCTGTATATATGGAGACAGCCCCCTCATTCCCCATGTCTTGAATAACTGACATCATCAGCCATGTACAGCATCTCCCGCTTTAAATACACAATCATGGAGTTTTATATTTAACTAAAGCCAGTCTGAGCTTCATTTCACTTTGTCACGGTGTCTTACCATTGAGAACCAATATCTTTGATGGGGATTGGACAAAAAGCGTTGAACATGGGAGGGGACTGGACAAAAAGTGTTAAACATGGGAATCCATTTGAAAACATTCCAGTGAGAAAAACTTGTTGAAATTCTGTATTTTCAACGGAAAAAAGTATGTAATTTCTGGGGCAGTACCATTAGCATAGGGTTGGTGTTCACATCAAAATGGAGAAGTGTTGAGTCACCTAACTGAAAACGTCTCTGTTTTGATCACATTCTATGTTTCAATGCCAAACTGTAATTCAGACGAGCGTGACATTCAAATAATTTATTAACATTGACAGAGAACATTAATGGTTTCGATAAGGTATGCTGCATAAATAAACTCAAACCCTCTTTTTCATGAAAAAATGTTTATTAATTAGTGATAAACTTCCATTGCACCTTGTGTACTGCTACTAACTATAAATTATTTGAAAAAATACAGTAGTATGCACTTGAATCAACTTTATAAACCAATAGGATATTTATGTCCTGGATATCAAACTCTTTATGAAATTGCAATAAAAGGGAAAGTAACCAAGAACATTAAAGCAAAGACAAACATAGTGTAAATAGATACATGCAAGCATACACACTTACTCATACACACCCTAACTGAAGCACCGCAGCAACAGGTTTTATATATATATACACAGTGGGGCAAAAAAGTATTTAGTCAGCCACCAATTGTGCAAGTTCTCCCACTTAAAAAGATGAGAGAGCCCTGTAATTTTCATCATAGGTACACTTCAACTATGACAGACAAAATGAGAAAAAAATCCAGAAAATCACATTGTAGGATTTTTTTATGAATTTATTTGCAAATTATGGTGGAAAATAAGTATTTTCACAACTCTGTCTAAGAGCTCTACGGACAATTAATTCGACCTCATGGCTTGATTTTTACTCTGAAATGCCCTATCAACTGTGGCACATTATATAGACAGGTGTGTGCCTTTCCAAATCATGTCCAATCAATTAAATGTATGACAGGTGAACTCCAATCAAGTTGTAGAAACATGTCAAGGATGATCAATGGAAACAGGATATACCTGAGCTCAATTTCTCATAGCAAAAGGTCTGAATACTTAAGTAAATAAGGTATTTATTTTATTTTTTCTATATACATTTGCTAACATTTCTAAAAACCTGTTTTTGCTTTGTCATTATGGGGTATTGTGTGTAGATTGATGAGGGGGGGAAATGATGTAATCTCTTTTAGAATAAGGACGTAACGTAACAAAATATGGAAAAATCAAGTGGTCTGAATACTTTCTAAATGCACTGTATAAATGGATTCACTTATGCCCTAAAATGAATGTGTTCATATGGGCAGAATATTGTAGGTAAAAAAACACAAATGTGCTGCATTAGTTGACATCCTTTAAGACGGAACAAATAAAACAGGGTTGGGAAAATAAATTGAAAAATGTAATCCATAAGCCTACAAAAGCATTAATAAATAAAACATGTAAAGAAAAGTTATTTCAACCTTGCAATAATCCATTTGCTTTCAGTTTGCTTTATAGAATCTAGTTATCAATACAATTAAACTAGGCCCATGATATTTCCTTGAATAGGCCTATCCTCCACACACACCCTGATTGGCTTTGGATAAGCAAATTATTAGATATTATGCACAGCTGTTTTCAGCAGCACACTAAATCTTTCTATCAATTGAAGGAGTATTAGGATATAGTGACTGGCACCAATAGTCTATTTAAAGTCTGTGTCAATAGGCTACCGGTTGCATTTTTTCGATATAAAAAGGAGACGAAAATATGACTGGCCTGCACTGCACATAGGAAAGTGTCCAGACGACTGTGAGCTGATTGACCAGTAGGCTAGGTGTGAATGTTCTGAAAGCTTTATTCAAATCAATCATCTGAATACGAAAAGCACCCTTACTCCATATTTGTTTTACAAAACATGGATATGTTGCCCATGGTGATGGCACATGTCTAAAAAGCTTTTGCGTCCCCCACATTCAGCTGTGAAACAGGCCCATAGTCAAAGAGCCAATTCACAGAAGTGTAGTAAGCAACCATTTTTTTTAATGACACTAATATCAAGTGCGTGGAGCCTGCAGGAGAAGAGATTCATAATGCAGTAGCACTTTCTTCCAGTAAAATGACCAAATCATTCTCTGGTTGCCTCATGGTTGGAATGTTAGTAATATTTTTCATATTTCAGTCTTCTGTGATGAATATAAAGGTGTACTCTTTTTTTAAGACCATAACCATGTATGTGAGGTGTATGCTTTCGTTTCAAAGTAGCTTTGATTAAGACTACCAAGAAACACTCTGTGACCCTGATTTAGCCCACTGCAGTAGATGGTTAATGTACAAGTCAAAGATAAAGGTGAGGGGAAGGAAATCAAGTGCTCTCAGATTACTATTCAGCCACAGTGTGAATGCCATTATGTTACATGAGTGCCTCCTTTCATGCCATTTGAGGAGCTCATCTTTATACATATTTAGACTATGGTTTATACAAGGTAGCCTTTTGAGGGGGAGTTTCTTCAGCAGCAGCAATACATTAATGTATTGTCCGGCCAATTATAATGGTGCCGGGGAGATGGCTGCTGTTTTACAAGCTCCTAATCAACAGGTGCTATTTTGTGTGTTTGTTTGCATTGTTTCTAACTTATTTTGTACATAATGTTACTGCTACTGTCTCTTATGACCGAAAAGAGCTTCTGCCTATCAGAACAGAAATTACTCACCTCGAGTCCACGAAGGATATACTGCTTCTCCGAGACCAGGCCCAAATCCCTGTCATTTGCGTGAAGAAAAGACGGAAATACAGGGGGCGGAGATCGGGGTGACTTGTGAGAATTCATCTGCGAGTGGGTAACCCGCTTTTACCATCCGTTCTATTGGCCAATGTGCAATCACTGGAGAATAAACTGCATGATCTCCATTCGAGACTATCCTACCAACGGGACATTAAAAACTTTAGTATCTTATGTTTCACAGAGTCGTGGCTGAACGACGATACATATAATATACAGATGGATAGGTTTTCATTGCATCTGCAGGACAGAACAGCTATGTCTGGTAAGACGGGGGGTGTGGGTGTGTGTCTATTTGTTAATAACAGCTGGAGCGCGATGTCTAATATTAAAGAAGTAGAGTAACTCATGATAAGCTGTAGACCAAACTATTTACCAATAGAGTTTTCATCTATATTTTTCGTAGCGGCCTATTTACCACCACAAACCTATGCTGGCACTAAGACCACACTCAACGAGCTGTATAAGGCCATAAGCAAAAAATAAAATGCTCATGCAGAAGCGGCACTCCTAGTGGCCGGGGACATTAATGCAGGCAAACTTAAATCTGTTTTACCTCATTTCTACCAGCATGTCACATGTGCAACCAGAGGAAGACCACCTTTACTCCACACACAGAGACGCATACAAAGCTCTCTCGCCCTCCATTTGGAAAATCTGAATTATATCCTCCTGATTCCTGTTTACAAGCAAAAACTAAAGCAGGAAGTACCAGTGACTCGTTCAATATGGAAGTGGTCAGATGTCGCGGATGCTACGCTAGAGGACTGTTTTGCTTAGACTGGATTATGTTCCAGGATTCATACAATGGCATTGAGGAGTATACCACCTCAGTCACCAGCTTCATCAATAAGTGCATTGACGACGTCGTCCCCACAGTGACCGTACATACATATCCCAACCAGAAGCCATGGATTACAGGCAACAACCGTAGCGAGCTAAAGGCTAAAACTGACACTTTTAATCCTACAACACTGACTCTGATGGTCGTCGGACGCGGCATGGCTTGAAAACTATTACGTACTAGAAAGGGAAACACAGCCACGAGCTACCCAATGACGCAAAACTTCCAGACGAGCTAAATGCCTTTTATGCTCGCTTCTAGGCAAGCAACACAGAAGCATGCATGAGAGCAGCAGCTGTTTCGGACTACTGTGTGATCACACCTTTAAATAGGTCAACATTCACAAGGCCACGGGGCAAAACGGAATACCAGGACGTGTACTCAGACTGACATTTTCAACCTCTCCCTAACCGAGTCTGTAATACCAACATGATTCAAGCAGACCACCATAGTCCCTGTCCCCAGAAAGTGAAGGTAACCTGCCTAAATGACAACTGCCCCATAGCACTCACGTCATTAGCAATGAAGTGCTTTGAAAGGCTGGTCATGGCTCACATCAACACCATCCTCCCGGAAAATGTAGACCCCCTCCAATTCGTAACCCACCCCAACAGATCCACAGTTAACTCAATCTCAATCGCACTCCACACCGCCCTTTCCCACCTGGACAAAAGGAACACCTATGTGAGAATGGTGTTCCTTGACTATAGCTCAGCATTCAACACCATAGTGCCCACAAAGCTCATCACCAAACTAAGGACCCTGGGACTAAACACCTCCCTCTGCAACTGGATCCTGGACTATCTGACAGGCCACCCCCAGGTGGTAAGGGTAGGCAACAACACATCTGCCACGCTGATCCTCAACTAGGGGCCCCTCAGAGTTACTTGCTTATTCCCCTCTTGTACTCCTTTTTGCCCACGACTGCGTGGCCAAACACGACTCCAACACCATCATTAAGTTTGCTAATGACACAACAGTGGTAGGCTTGATCACCGACAACGATGATACAGCCTATAGGGAAGAGGTCAGAGACCTGGCAGTGTGGTGCCAGAACAACAACCTCTACCTCAACATGAGCAAGACAAAGGAGCTGATCGTGGACTACAGGAAAAGGAGGGCCAAACACGCAACCATTCACATCGACGGGGCTGTAGTGGAGCAGTTCGAGAGTTTCAAGTTCCTTGGTGTCCACATAACCAACAAACCATCATGGTCCAAACACACCAAGACAGTCGTGACGAGGGCACAACAAAACCTATTCTCCCTCAGGAGGCTGAAAAGATTTGGCATGGGTCCCCAGATCCTCAAAAAGTTCTACAGCTGCACTATCAAGAGCAGCCTGACCGGTTGTATCACCGCTTGGTATGGCAACTGCTCGGCATCTGACCGCTACAGAGGGAAGTGCGTACGACCCAGTACATCACTGGGGCCAAGCTTCCTGCCATCCAGGACCTATATACTAGGTGGTGTCAGAGGAAGGCCCAAAAAATTGTCAAAGACTCCGGTCACCCAAGTCAATGACTGTTCTCTCTGATACCGCAAGGTAAGCGGTACCGGAGCACCAAGTCTAAGTCCAAAAGGCTCCTTAACAGCTTCTACCCCCAAGCCATAAGACTGCTGAATAATCAAATAGCCACCCGGACTATTTACATTGACACCACCCCCCCCCCCCCCCCCTTTGTTTATACACAGCTAATCACTGCTTATTATCTATCTATGCATAGTCACTTTACCCCTTCCTACAAATTACCTTGACTAACTTGTAACCCCGCACATTGATTCAATACAGGTACCCCCTGTATATAGCCTCGTCATTGTTATTTTATTTTGTTACTCTTTTTAAACTTTAGTTTATTTAGTAAATATTTTTTAAACTCTATTTCTTCAACTGCATTGTTGATTAAGGGCTTGTAAGTAAGCATTTCACGGTAAGGTCTACGCCTACTGCATTTGGCAAATAAAATGTAATTTAATTTGATTGGGCACCAGCTCTCCGATGCCATCAGCCAGATAGAACAAATGCTAGAGCTGTTGTGAACACCATTTCATTTGCACACAAACAAAAAAAGCAGACTTACATGTTCTGTAGCGGTGGTGAGGGCGTGTGGCGGGCCCTTTCACAGAGCGTCCAGGTTTCCAGTGCCCGGTGGGCTTGGCTGGGGGAGATGGTGGAAAAGTTGGTGGTAGTGCCTTGGTTGTGATGTTGGCAGTCGAAGTTGTGCTAGTAGCTTTGGAGGTTGGACCGGATCGCGAGTTCGGGGGGTCCTTATCCTTACGACCATTGGCTGTGTCGCCGACCCGAAGTACTGTGGTGCTGTGTGGGGTCACTTCTTTACCCCCAGAAGGGGGGAGTCGTGTGATGTGGGTGGTGGCGCCAGTCACGCGGGTGCCACTGCCAACCCAGTTGTGGAGGTGCGGGACCGAGTGGTTGGAGGGCAACCCAAATTGAGTTCTCGGGGCTGGGACCGTGCCGTCGGCTGCTAGAGAGGTGGTGGAGACAAACGCGGTAGCGGTGTTCTTCGTAGTCGTGGTCATAGTGTCTGGTCGCTTGGGTGGAGCGCTGGGTTCAGAGAGAAAGATGGGGTCCTGCCCTATGCCCTTGGCATCCACTAGGTCCGTGGGCACATAGTCTTGAACGGAACCCACTACAATCCATTTGAGCAGCATGAGACTGAGGCCCAGGCCCACGAAGCCCATCACTAAGGGCACTGCGCACATCCAGGTCTGCTGCCGGTGCCACACCGAACAGGGCCCACAGCGGAGAGGCCCCGGGGCCTGAGGGGAGGCCGGTTCGCCCCCAGGCTCCTCCAGGGTCATGGCCCCCAGAGTGCTCGCTCCCGAGTGCTCACTCATCCTGCTGATGCTGTCAAAGGTTAAGAGTCAAACCGGGGACCCAATGACAAAAGGGCAGGAAGGAGGGAGGGGATGGGGCAAGGAACTGGGCATCATACCAATTCATCCACACAACATTCCTACATTTATACCCACACACACATGGACACAAGACGGCACCCACAGACACATACAAGTAATTACAAGCCAAGCAGCTCACACGGATGCACATGTAAGCAAATATACACTCCCTTTGGCGCCAAGCTAACTAATTACACACACAAACAAATAAAGACACACTCATACGCACACAGGTTGGACACGGTCAGGTGAAAGTGCTGTCCGGCGGGGCAAGCCTCGCTGTAGTTAGGTAGAAACGAAATGACAGTAAATCCCAAGATGCTTCACTCTCCCTTGAGAAGAAATGCATAAGAAAAAGGCAGGCAGGAGGGTATTGATCCACGGTGTGGCAAGCTTCAGACCAGAGCTGTACATCCTGTGTGTGTCTGTCAATGAGAAACAGGCCAGGCAGGGCAGCAACCCTCCTCTGCAGCTTTTTTTTATCGTGTTTTTTTATGCTTCAGTCCAGGGGCTTCCTCTGCAGTCTTTTTCCCTGTTTTGGGTCAGCTTCCCCTCACTCCCAGACAGCCCGGTGCTTTAATGCTAGTAGCCGATGGTAATCTTACATGAAGAGAGCCAGTGGAACTGGATAGAGAGCGAGAGTGAGGGAGAGGATTTGTAGGGATGAGGCTGGCAGGGGGATGAAAGGGGGGGGGGTTAAATCCAACTGATGTCCATCAAATGACTTTCCCCTCAGATCTCCCGGACTGTCCGTCTTTCTCCAGCTGTCTGTCCACCGCTTGTCATAGTGGTAGAAAAATTAAAGCCTTTGCTACTTGCTTGCTACCTCAGAACGCTACATTGGCGGCGGTGTTGAGAGCAGGAATGCGAGCGACAGAAAGGGAGGGAGAGAAAGAGCAAGAGAGAGGAAGAGGAGGAAGAAGGGAGGGAGGGAGTGCTGCTCTGAAAAACTGATGTGGCTGCTGTTGTTGTTAGCTGCAGACTGGGAGAAACACTCCACTGTGAGCAATGTGGGTTTCGCAGCACACAACCGGCGCTTTCCTCCCTTCCACAGACTACAACTGGCGCTTTCCTCCCTTCCACAGACTGCAGGACTGCAGACTGACAAACAACTACCCCATCCCTTCTCCGACACACTGCTTGCACCCGTGTGCGTGTGAAAGCGATAGAGACCACACTGCCTTCCCTATCACCGTCAAATCGGAGAGCAAGAGAGAGAAAGAGAGAGGAGGCAGAGATCCTGGGAGAAAGCTCTGCAGCAGCAGAGACAAGGTGGCACTGCACAACACACTGTGCGGAGGAGAGAAGAGCTGCCACAGACACCCCTGGGAACAGAGAGAGGGGAGGAGGAGAAGGGGGGCAGTGCAGCGCTACATCTCCCCACAGGCAGTGAGAGAAACAAACCAAACATTGGGCTCATAATTTATGGGTGGGATAAATCCTTCCTTCAAACCTGATTTTTCGGCTCACAGTCGATGAAACGCTCATTTTACAGTTCCCATGAGACCCCGATGCTAGGCAGATAGATGCCTTATCTGCAGGGCTTTGCTGTTATTTCTCTATGACTGACTGTCTTGCAGTCGAGGAAGGAAGCGTAAAAATGTAGGCGGGTGAATGCAGTAATAATAAGGGTTTAAGTCTAAGTAGTCAGAATAGGGGTGTGTGTGTGAGAGTATGAAAGAAAGTGTGTGGCAGAGTAGAGAAACAGAGAAAAAGATCAGCATGCAGAGCTTAAAGTTCGTAGAACACGTGACTTTTTTATGTGTTCATACCTTCTCCGCCTCCTAGTCTGGCGGTGTCTGGAAAGGCTCCTTGATGTTATAGGCACGATGCTTGATAATGAAGGGGGCTATGCTTTAATACTAATTGGTTCTCCTCTGTCTCTCACTAAAACACCCACATGGTCACAGCCCACGAGTACTGCATTTTGGCCCTTGGTTCTGCAACAAAACAATCACGTCCCACATTTTATCAACAAATTCAAACACCACTAATTTAAAGATAATGGTTGATTTGCCTTGTATTTCAGTCAGACATTCCAACCTGCCTCTTACAGTCACATTACACTTATGAAAAAATATAAAATAAATGACCAAAAATATGTGGACACCTGCTCGTCGAACATCTCATTCCAAAATCATGAGTATTAATATGGAGTTGGTCCCCCTTTGCTGCTATAACAGCCTCCACTCTTCTGGGAAGGCTTTCCACTAGATGTTGGAACATTGCTGCAGGGACTTGCTTCCATTCAGCAACAAGAGCATTAGTGAGGTCCCAAAGGCCTTCCCCAAACTGTTGCCACAAAGTTGGAAGCACAGAATTGTTAGAATGTCATTGTATGCTATAGCATTAAGATTTCCCTTCACTGGAACTAAGGGGCCTAACCAGAACCATGAAAAACAGCCCCAGATCATTAATTCATCCTCCATCAAACTTTACAGTTGGCACTATGCATTGGGGCAGGTAGTGTTCTCCTGGCATCTGCCAAACCCAGATTCGTGCGTCGGACTGCCAGATGGTAAAGCGTGATTCATCACTACAGAGAATGTTTCCACTGCTCCAGAGTCCAATGGCGGCAATATTTACACCACTCCAGCCAACGCTTGCCATTGAGCATGGTGATGTTAGACTCGTGTGTCGCTGCTCGGCCATAAAAACCCATTTGATGACGCTCCCGACGAACAGTTCTTATGCTGAAGTTGGGTGAGCCATTCTTACTAATCTACTGGAGAGCCAGTTCAGGTTTAAGTATAACTTCTTCTAACTTTTATATGACTGATGCTTTTAGTTGAAGCTTTAATAGGGATAGGGGGCAGTATTCGGAAATTCGGATGAATGACGTGCCCAAAGTAAACTGCCTGTTACTCAGGCCCAGACGCTAGGATTATGCATATAGATGGTAGTATTGGATAGAAAACACTCTAAAATGTCTAAAACTGTTAAAATAATGTATGTGAGTATAACAGAACTGATATGGCAGGCGAAAACCCGAGGAGAATCCTTTTTTTTTAGGTCACCACCCATTGAAATGGCTGTCTACGGGAAAATCAAAGGAATACCTCCCAGATTGCAGTTCCTAGGGCTTCCACTAGATTTCAACAGTCTTCAGACAGAGTTTCAGGCTTGTTCTTTGAAAATTGAGCTAGAATTTGTAGTTTTTCGGCACACGTGGATGAGGGCACGCACTTCGATATTTATCTCGGGTAATCAACATACTATTCTCCGTCTTAAATTGTATCATTTATTTACATATTAGGGTACCTGAGGATTGATTAGGAACATTGTTTGACTTGTTTGGACAAAGCTTATTGGTAACTTTTGGGACTTTTCCTTTCTATGCATTTTGAAAGAGGGAAACCCCCCCCCAAACTCATATTCATTATATAAATAACCACGTTTAATTTTATCTGACTTGCCGTTCCAAATAAAGTTAAATATTTTTTTGCTCAGGCAGGGCCATAAGTAAATAGGTAAACTGGGATATGACTAACAAATTAATCAGGGTGATTTTTCAACAAATACACAGGTATTTCCATAGGAGCAGGATCTTATCTATTTTTGCTAAATTTCTGTTGAAATTTGTTGTAGTCAGTTCCTTTGTTTCTTTAGGGATAAAAATACCGAGTATGTCCACTTCACCATCAGACAATTTTATTGGTAACGGTAATGTAAAAGTATTTTTTTTAGCGATCCAATAAGTAATATGGTACACTTATCATAGTTCGGTTGTAATCCAGAGAGGTTAGAAAAAGTATCTACATTCTCTATGCAGGGATCCAGATTGCAGATTTAAGAGGACACCATTTTTTTAAGCCCCTCTATATTACTGTTGGATGATATTTTAAGAGCTAACATTTTGATGGCCATAAAAAAACAGATATGCCAACAGTGGACAACCTTGTTTTACTCCTCTTGACATTTTAATACTTTCTTAGAAGTAGCCATTATTTATTATTTTACACCTGGGGTTGCTATGTATAACTTTAACCCATTGTATAAGAGATTATCCTAAATTAGTCCAGGCATTTACAGTATATATAAATTAGTCATACTTTATCAAAAGCCTTTTCAAAATCTGCTATGAATACCGGACCTGTTCTCCTAGATTTTTCATAGAGTTCTATTGTTTCAAGTACTATTCTTATACAGTATTATCTCCAATGTGTTGTCCATGTAAAAAAAACACCTTTCAATGCTATGCGCTATGAATTTTTCCATCATAACACTGAAGTGTAAGGGGCCTCAAGTTTCTTTTAGATAAACTAGATCTTTATATTTACCACCTGGAGTTTTCCCCGGCCTAAAGGCTTCACTTGCATCAATAAGTTCCTCCTCTGTAACTTGGCCCTCACACAAGTCTTTAAGTAAAGCTGTTAATTTTACGCCATTATTCGAAAAAGATTCCTTACAGTTAGTGGAAATGGAGGATATTGAAAAGTAAACATATGCTCAAATTACTTTGCTTCCTCTTTCAAAATAGAATTTGGTGAATCATGGATGACTCCATTTGTAATAAGTAAATGTAAATTATTTTTTGTAGCATTTCTATGTTGAAGATTCAAAAATACTCTGGTGCATTTTTCACCATTTTCCGTCCAATTCTCTTTATTTTTTTAAATATATTATACTTGATCGTTCCCAAATAATTTCCTCCATTTATTTTTGTTCTGTGCCTCTATAACTTATTCTGTGCCTTTATGGTACAGTTTTTATTGCAATCCATCTATGCTGTTATTTATTCTATTTCCTTTGTTAAATTAAAAAATAATATATATATATATATATATATATATATATATACACACACACAGTGGGGAGAACAAGTATTTGGTACACTGCCGATTTTGCAGGTTTTCCTACTTACAAAGCATGTAGAGGTCTGTAATGTTTTATCATAGGTACACTTCAACTGTGAGAGACGGAATCTAAAACAAAAATCCAGAAAATCACATTGTATGATTTTTAAGTAAATAATTAGCATTTTATTGCATGACATAAGTATTTGATACATCAGAAAAGCAGAACTTAATATTTGGTACAGAAACCTTTGTTTGCAATTCCAGAGATCATACGTTTCCTGTAGTTCTTGACCAGGTTTGCACACACTGCAGCAGGGATTTTGGCCCACTCCTCCATACAGACCTTCTCCAGATCCTTCAGGTTTCGGGGCTGTCGCTGGGCAATACAGACTTTCAGCTCCCTCCAAAGATTTTCTATTGGGTTCAGGTCTGGAGACTGGCTAGGCCACTCCAGGACCTTGAGATGCTTCTTACGGAGCCACTCCTTACTTGCCCTGGCTGTGTGTTTCGGGTCGTTTTCATGCTGAAAGACCCATCCACGACTCATCTTCAATGCTCTTACTGAGGGAAGGTGATTGTTGGCCAAGATCTCACGATACATGGCCCCATCAATCCTCCCCTCAGGAAACGTATGGTACAAAATGCCTTGCAAAAAAGTATTCATCCCCCTAGCATTTTTCCTATTTTGTTGCGTTACAACCAGTAATTTAAATAGACTTTTATTTAGATTTCATGTAATGGACATACACAAAATAGTTCAATTTGGTGAAGTGAAATGAAAAAAAGAACTTGTTTCAAAAAATTTAAAATAAAAAAAAAACGGAAAAGTGGTATGTAACGCCGTTTGGGTCTTTGTGTGTCAAAAATATACACGTCAAATAACACCATTTGACATGTCAAATAAGCTTCTTTACCAATCAGGACATGAATATGACTCCACATAACGTAATTTAACATGTTCATTAATTGTGTACGTAGTTATTACACATTGATTACACTCTCACTCGTATTTCATATGTCATGCTATGCGTTATAGATTTTGTCGCTGATGATAACATTTGCATAAAGTTTGTTTGGACTCCGCCCAATTCTCAGGTATTGATGAAAGATTATGTTCACTCAACTTCTGTTCTTCCGAGGTAAAATTATCTAGATAGTTAACAATGGCTGCCCAATTTCTCAAAGATTGTATATCTACCATCTATCTCTGATTACACCAGACTGCTGCTCACGGACAGAAGAGATGGACTTCAACCATCAATAGCCAGGTAACGTTAACTTAATGTTATCTAGCTAACGTAGGTGTTGAGAGTGAGTGGTGTAACAGCTGCAAAAAAAGTAACTAACGTAAACTCACTCACTTTTGTACATCGCCTTGGTCCGTACAATTGACCTCATTTTAGCGCCCCAAAAACGTAATATTTCCAGATCAACTGTAATGTCAATACCATTGTAAAGCACACTTTCTCCCCTTTCCAACGAAATAAATGGCATGACCTAAACGATCTGTCCAACTTATCACCTTATCGCCTCTAAAATGTAAAGAAAACACTATAAAAAGTTTATATAATGTGTCATTACATACCTATTTGAAGGTTTGTGTTGAATTTGAATCTGGTTTTTAGGACTGTGCTAAAGTGATCTTAGAAGTAAACAACGGCTTTGAAAATGATGATCGCATGCAATGATGATGCAAAAAATGACTAGGTATCCCCCCCCTTACCCCCGTCACTGTCCATTTCTTATTTTTAAAGGATGAGAGAAGTGCTACACCTGGTGGAGAGAGATTGTAAGACAGAAATAGTTGCTTTATGTGTGCTGTACGTTACAACATGACACGTCAAGATGTAATGGAGGGTCAGTTTTTTCAACTTTTCTCCAAATCTATAGAGCCATTACCATGTCGATCAACGGTTGAATAGAAACTTAGTTCACACCCCAGATTTTGAAGTCAACACAGTCGCTACAGTCCCATTCGTTTTCTTTGTAGCCTCGTTTGAATGTTGCGGTTGCGCACATTTGTACGGAATGGGGTAAGTTTAGGTACATAATATAACGCTTACGTTACCTAACTACCAACGGAGTTAGCTAGCTAAATGTTAGAACTGCCTGCCATTGATATTTAACTGAATGCAAGATAGCTAGCTAACGTTAATTATGGAATCTATAAAACGTTAACTAGTTACTGCTGTACAGTAACGTTAGCTAACTAGCGATGTCTGTATGAAGAACCATTTTTTTTAGCTAGTTTGTAGCTAAAATACATTAGTTCAAACTTTATCGCCTGTCAATGCACGGTTGTCTTCATTGGTCGGAGGCTCAGAGTTGGCACAGTTTAGACAAGAGAACACTTCAGGGGTTGTTAACTACATACAGATAAAATGTCACTGGACCCATCTGGTCTGCAGCCTATTTTTCAGGCTAGAGACCATGTTGGGGAGCCTTCAGTGGGCAAGCGGTCATTTGATTGATGAAGAGATGGCCAGCAATCTAATTGCTGTTGCAGAGGAGTTCCTCCAAGAGGCAAATGACATCCAACAACGGGAACCTTACGAAGATGGCATGTTACATTTGTATAATATTTTGTGTAAGGCATGAGTGGCAAAGACTGAGATTGTATCATTTTACTTGACCTGTGTTAAGTCTCCTGTGTCAAGTCAATAAATGAAAAAAACATGTGGTTGGCCTAAATTCTATGGTGATCTTATAGTCTTTTAACCTAAAGTTTTTAGGAGTGTATTTTGTAATTATCTATTGTATTTTTTTTTTCAGTAGCCTATCAAGTGCCTTTGGAGGGTAGGAGGTATCACATCACCAAGGAGCAGCTTGAGTTCCTCATAGATTGTCATATGACCATCAGACAAATGGCAGATGTTCTCAATGTCGCACTCTGTGGTCAAGCGTCGCATGAGGTAAGTTATCGTAATTGAATAAAGCAATTGTAACACAAGAGGGAGATCTCTACATCCTCTCTAGATTTGATCACATTCCTGATTGATGTATCTTTTTGTGTTATTTTTGTATTTAGTCATTTTCAGCTTTTCAGGTCCTACTCACTGTTATCAGACGCTCAGCTGGATGAGAGGATCAAAGAGCTGATATCGATGAAAACAGAATGGCGTCACTATAAGATAAAACATTTCTTTTACAAAACAATTTATCTCGTTTGTTAGGTGGTAGATTGTTATCCATGGTGCTGTGGATGGTTACAGCAGACTTGTTCTGAAGGCCTCTGACAACAACAGGAGTGCCACAGTCATGGAGTCATTTGAAGCAGCAATCACCAGCTACGGAGTACCATCCCGGGTGAGATGTGACAGGGTGGTGAAAACAACCATATCTGTGCCTTCAAGGAGCAATTCAGGGGTGGTGAGAGGGGAAGTGCCCTCAGAGGAAGGAGCACACAACCAGAGGATAGAGTGGCTGTAGCGGGGACGTCTGGCATGGAGTCTCCAACGTTTACCATGACCTGTTCACCTTCTTGGAGACGGAGCAGTTCATCGACATCAACAATGAGGTGAACCTGTGGGCACTGCACTTACTGTGTTCTTACCACGGGTGAACAGAGACCTTGCTGTGTTCGCCAGTCAGTGGAACCACCATGGGCTGAGGACTGAACAACGGCAGTCACCTCTGCAGTTGTTCCGTCTCGGGTTCCCTGGCAATGCAGAGGACCAATCTGACAGCAGTAAGGGATTTGTTCGCCCCAAATTCAACCACTGGTGCCACAGCTCTTTATTGGTCGGAAGCGGTGATTGTGCCACAAATCCAGTTCACCATCAGCAACACACAGATGGAACTGTTGCGGACAATAATTCCATTGGAAGGCCCCAGAGGCAGCCTGGGAATTGACATTCCACAGAGGGTTATGGCAGTTTTTCTTCAGCGCCACTTGTTCCTACTCCAACCTGACTTACTACACCTCTGATACTCCCCTACTGGGATGAGGGATTGGACACTATCTTCAGCGCCACTCATTCCTTTGAATCAGTTCATTTTTATAATACTAACATTCCCCCTCTTTCACACACTGTATGATTTGGTCTCTAGAAAGGTACGACAGACATCTTCAACTCTAAACGGATGGGGACCAGAGTTTAGACACAGGTGGCCTTAACAAAAGTTAAGTACTTCCACATCCCAGTACGATTCTGTTTGGTCATATTTGGAGAAAGTCAGGTACTGTTAAGATATACGACCTATGGTTATTGCATTTTGCTCTGCGGCGCTTTAGCACAACATTCCATCTGCTGACACAATATTTGTCTTCCACTCAGTACAACACGACCCAGGAGAGGCCTACTGCAAGCACTGGATTGGAGCCTTCAGAGCGTGCCTGCTGCGGGAGGACAACAGACATTTCTGAATGGGCATTATTAAAACAGAACTTACATTTTTGTAATGACCAATCAGGACTCTTATAAATTGTTCAAATAAAAAATTGTGTGGAGCACACTTGATAGTTAAAAAACAACAACTATGAAGATAGGGATTTGGTGGTTCGGCCCCCATTACATTATATATCATTGTGATTAACAGCAACTTATTACAGTTAGTAACATAACATTGTTGACACATTGACAGCTCAAATTATGTGGCTGAAGATGGACTAATGCAGGGCTCTCAACCTTGTTCCTGGAGAGTTACTGTCTTGTAGGTTCACTCCAATCCTAATCTAGTGCACCTGATTTTAATAATTACATGCTTAATAAGTTAATGAGGTTAGTTACAACTGAGGTTGAATTGAAAACCTTACAGGAGGGTAGCTCTCCAGGAACAGGGTTGGAGAGCCTAGGACTAATTGATCTAGTTCTTAGATCAATGCATTTGAAATGACAAAGGTGACAAAGGTGCTTCAGCAAAGTACTGAGTAAAGGGTCATAAATGTCATATTTCCTTTTTTTATACATTTGCAAAAATGTCAACCTATTTTCACAATACCGGAGGTCATGAATTCCCTAAAGGCATTGTAGGTGCTATGAAGAGGGAGCCTTAGTGTCACAGCACACGTGTTTGCCTCTGGGTACTTTTTATTCTGCTGCCTGGCGAGACGCCCTCGTGCTGTGTGGAGGAATTCGATGGTCGGTGTGTCCTCAAACCCAAGGGGTGTCACCACCGTTGCCCCAGTAGCAAACTCCAACACCATCGCCACTGTTAGAGGAGGACATTCTCCATCTGAGTACACAGCAAAACATTTCAATCACAAAATTGAATAATATACAGTTACCGATAAACTGGAACAATTGACTATTTTACCTTGCACCTCAGCCAGCCAGTTGTACCTGTGGCCGATGGTGTCGTTCTCCAAACATGGCCGGTTGCCGCCAGGTATGGAATAGGTTACTTTAAGCAGGTCCCACAGGACCCTGGCAGTGGGAGGCTTTATGGAGTGCTCGGAAGCTGTCCGGATGGTTCCCCAATGCCTCGAGCAGCCCAAAAGAGTTGAGACCATATTTCAACCTGTTATGGTTTAGAGACAGTATGTATATTTAAAATAAGTGTTAATGACAATATAGTGATGTGTATTGATTTAGAGGGGGGTGGATTGATTAAAAAGGTAATGACAAGTACTTCACAAATTAATGACAGAGTTGACTTACTGCTCCAAGACCACCTTGGACAAATTGTTGAGCCACCAATTCAACCACACAATCCTTTTTTTGTAGGGGAACGAGCCTCCTCCTCCTGTCTTAATTTGTATTCATCTGGGGGAATGTTTTCCCCCCAAAAAGCTGCTCTCCTCCTGACCATAGGGCACTTTGATCTGCCAGACAGGATACTCTAAAGATACTGAGGTATGGAAACATGATTTAAATATTATAAAAAGTATCCTAATATAAAACAGGGAAACAGTCCATGATCTTTACATCAGTAAAATAACCTTCAATAAGTCTGTTTAATCACAAGATAGATTCCCACCTAGCTTACTTACAAAGCAAGCACTGTGCATTGCACTGTGTCCTCATGTATTACATGGATATAGGGAAAATGTACCTATCCTGTTCAGCTGCCGGATGGTAGGGTCAGCGATGAGGCAAACCCCCATAGTTATCAGCCTGCTTCTCCCGGTTTGCCGCCTTTGGACTCCAGCATTATTCTGTCTCCTGAACGATTGAAATCTGACATGTGCAAACGTTATAAATGTTACAATAATGACACTCCGCATAATCGATGCGCACCCCACGGTAGCTGTTGCAATCATTAGCTAGCTAACATTACTAGGTAGATGTGCCGGTTAATGTTGACTTTTGCCAGGTATTACCTAACCTAGCAAAATTAATCCTACATTTGAACCACTCGATCCTCCTGGGGTGGTTGTAAAGGTGGTTGCACTTGGCTGGCAAAACGTAAAAAGCGGTCTCATGTTTTCAAGGTTTGTTGGTGATGATGAATGAGAAGTTTTTCATATAGTGATTGGCCAACATTTGCATATAGTTTACATATTGTTATTTGACGCGTCAAATAGTGTTATTTGACATGTATCTTTTTGGTACGCAAAGACCCAAAGGGCGTTCCATAGGTGCGTGCACATGTATTCACCCCCTTTGCTTTGAAGCCCCTAAATAAGATCTGGTGCAACCAATTACCTTCAGAAGTCACATAATTAGTTAAATAAAGTCTACCTGTGTGCAATCTAAGTGTCACATGATCTCAGTATATATACACACACCTGTTATGAAAGGCAACAGAGTCTGCAACACCATTAAGCAAGGGGCACCACCAAGCAAGCGGCACCATGACGACCAAGGAGCTCTCCAAACAGGTCAGGGACAAAGTTGTGGAGAAGTACAGATCAGGGTTGGGTTATAAAAAAATATCTGAAACTTTGAACATCCCACAGAGCACCATTACATCCATTATTAAAAAATGGAAAGAATATGGCACCACAACAAACCTGCCAAGAGAGGGCCGTCTACCAAAACTCTGATTAATACCCATGCAAGGAGGGTATTAATCAGAGAGGCAACAAAGAGACCAAAGATAACCCTGAAGGAGCTGCAAAGCTCCACAGTGGATATTGGAGTATCTGTCCATAGGACCACTTTAAGCCATACACTCCGCAGAGCTGGGCTTTACGGAAGAGTGGCCAGAAAAAAAGCCATTGCTTAAAGAAAAAATAAGAAAACACGTTTGGTGTTTTCCAAAAGGCATGTAGGAGACTCCCCAAACATATGGAAGAAGGTACTCTGGTCAGATGAGACTAAAATTGAGCTTTTTGGCTATGTCTGACTCAAACCCATCACCTCTCATCACCCCGATAACACCATCCCCACAGTGAGGCATGGTGGCAGCATCATGCTGTGGGCATGTTTTTCATCGGCAGGGCCTTGAAACTGGTCAGAATTGAAGGAATGATGGAGGGCGCTAAATACAGGGAAATTCTTGAGAGAAACCTGTTTCAGTCTTCCAGAGATTTGAGACGGGGATGGAGGTTCACCTTCCATCAGGACAATTCAATTTCTAAGCTTACTGCTAAAGCAACACTCGAGTGATTTAAGGGGAAACATTTAAATGTCTTGGAATGGCCTAGTCAAAGCCCAGACCTCAAACCAATTGAGAATCTGTACACCAGCGGAACCCATCCAACTTGAAGGAGATGGAACAGTTTTGCCTTGAAGAATGGGCAAAAACCCCAGTGGCTAGATGTGCCAAGCTTATAGACACATACCCCAATAGACTTGCAGCTGTAATTGCTGAAAAAGGTGGCTCTACAAAATATTCACTTTACGGGGGTCAATAGTTTTCAGTTTTTTGTCTTATTTCTTGTTTATTTCACAATAAAAACATTATTGCATCTTCAAAGTGGTAGGCATGTTGTGTAAATAAAATGATACAACCTGGAATGAAAATAGATTTTGGGGGGGTTTTTAAGGCAACAAAATGCCAAGAGGGGTGAATACTTTCACACGCCACTGCACACCATGAGTGGCCGGATGTAATTTGCTGGACCTTGGGACATCCCTACTCTAAAGCATAACCCTAACCTTAACCCTTACCCACCCTAACCTTACACATAACCAAATTAAATACCTAACCTTAACCATTTTAAATGTCAAAATTAAACTGGATAGGGATGTCCAAAAGAGGCGGAATAGCAAGGACCATATGTTTATCATCTGAGAGCTGTATCCATGAATACTGGTCAGGGGACACAAAATAAATGACTGGTGTAAGAGACAGACGGTGGCCATATAAATAGGGAATTAGAACACTATCATGACATAGTGAGACTGACCATCAGATGCAGGCAACATCAGCAGAGTAAAATAAAAAGCAAATCATTTAAAAATGTATGCACACTCAGCTGTGCTTCACGAGTAATACCACAACGGGTCTATTACCAGTGTGATCATATAGCCATAAGCACTTTACATGCTTCAAAGTGAGGCGATCTTCACTTCATTTGTCTATGGAGATTGCATGGCAGTGTACTCAGTTTTATACACCTGTTAGCAACCTGGCTCAAATAGCCAAATCCACTAATTTGAAGGGGTGTCCACATACTTTTGTATATGTAATGTGTAGTAAGGATGGGGTACTGGTATTTGTTAAACACTTCGCCATATTAGACTGAAAGATGTAAGGTAATTTTGCCAAATATGACCATTAGTTGTTCAATCAACATATTTGCTGCTACTTCAATCAACCCCGTTTTAAAAGCCTCCCTTCCTGTTTTACATTCAATGAGACCAACCAGAATAATTTCCTTTGCAAAATAGTCCCAGATTTTCATAAAACAGGGGCACACGTGGTCTCTCGTTTCTGCATCACCAAATTTTGCACAAGGCAAAAATTATTTGTTCAGTGCTGCGGGAGCAGGGGTGTAGTGCTGCCAGAGGCACTTGAGCTTCACTCTACTACTTCTCACAATAGTGCACATTTAGTCAAGTTAGATGAATGAATGTCTTGGAAGATCACAATGATTCATTAGTATTCTACATAACAGAACCAAATATAATAGCATAGTATAACATTACTGTTACATAAAAAACACAAGTTCAGTAATTTCTTATGAGATTTTAGGATCTTTAGCTGAATAATCTTTTTGGGGAATTATTTAGTCAAAATTTTAGTGTACCCACTTCTCCAGGCACCACTACATAGGGCCAGTGGAAAGACGGCATTCACACAGCATGCTAAAGGTAAAGCAGTCCATGAACTCAGACATAATAAGCCAGTAGGTTCCACTCATGAGAATAGAAAAACAACCATTAAGCATTTAAATCTAAATGTACAACTATTACTTCCCATTGCAAAAAAAAGCATTTCACGTTTAGCACACAAAGTAACTGGTGACCTGAAGTTTAAAGTGGAACTGCTTGCAGATATGAAACAGACAATCATAATATCAAAACTATCAAATTCCCAGTTTATGCAACAAAACCCTTTTAAAAATAGGTTCTACTATTTACAGTTTTTATTTAACCTTTATCTAACTAAGCAAGTCAGTAAAGGGAAAATTATTAATTACAATGATGGCCTACCCCGGCCAAACCCAGACGATGCTGGGCCAATTGTGCACGGCCCTATGGGGCTCCCAATAACAGTCGGATGTGATACAGCCTGGACATACACTAAGGCATTCTGGCAGAATAGATGGAGGCAGTTCACCAAGCTGCTTGCCTATTGTCCTGTAGCCCATCCCAGCCTTGTGCAGGTCTACAATTTTATCCCTGATGTCCTTACACAGCTCTCTGGTCTTGGCCATTGTGGAGAGGTTGGAGTCTGTTTGATTGTGTGTGGACAGGTGTCTTTTATACAGGTAACGAGTTCAAACAGGTGCAGTTAATACAGGTAATGAGTGGAGAACAGGAGGGCTTCTTAAAGAAAAACTAACAGGTCTGTGAGAGCCGGAATTCGTACTGGTTGGTAGATGATCCAATACTTATGTCATGCAATAAAACGCAAATTAATTGCTTAAAATTCATACAATGTGATTTTCTGGATTTCAGATTCTGTCAGATTTTGCCCAGCACTGTAGCCTCATCCCGACCGTCACGTTGTACACCACCATACAATGGGGAGAACAAGTATTTGATACACTGCCGATTTTGCAGGTTTCCCTACTTACAAAGCATGTAGAGGTCTGTGATTTTTAAGGAAATATTCCTTAAGTTAAAATAATTATACAACAAAACAAAGTGAGTGATTGAGTGAGTTTGATAATTACCTGGACCACATCACACTGCTTCAGGTCTACAAGCCTCTGGAAGTTCCAGCGTGCCACTCCAGGAAGTGAACAGCTTGCTGGAAAGACAGTTAGTTACCTGTCACCCACCGAGCAGGTTGGCAGATCTGAAAAACGGGCACAATAAAATTTATGACAAAACCTTGACTACACACTAACCTAAACAGAACAGACTATGGGAGGCGCACAGTAGAACATAGAGCCATGGCTACATGGAACTCTATTCCACATCAAGTAACTCATGCAAGCAGTAGAATTTGATTTTAAAAACAGATAAAAATACACCTTATGGAAGAGCGGGGACTGTGAAGAGACACATGCATACACACGATAACATACGCACTGTACACACACGTAGACAAGGATTTTGTGTTGTAGATATGTGGTAGTAGAGTAATGGCCTGAGGGCACACGCTTAATGTGTTGTGAATGTATTGTTATGTTTTTAAAATTGTACAACTGCCTTAATTTTGGACCCAAAGAAGAGTAATGCTGTCTTGGCAGCAGCTAATGGGGATCCATAATAAATACAATACAACAAATTAATTAAGTCTGCGTGTGACTTCATTTTCCCAACTGCCCAATGTACTTGCTCTTGCAATCTCATGTGTGTGTGTGTGTTCTGTGTTATGACTTAGAGGTGTCAACCTGACCACATTCGTGTAGTAGGCCAATCAGTGATTAGCTATAATTACTTATAAACAGAGTACAGTAAAAAGGATATCAAATATTCAGATCTGGATTGACAAGTTGGCTAAATCATGTGAAGTTACAAACCTCTAGGGCTTAGTCTAGACTCAAGTGAAATAAAGGATGCAGGACATGAGCTCTAGGATCATGCCTCAGGACTACCTGGCCTCAGGACTACCTGGCTGTCCCCGTCTCCAGTCCACCTAGTCGTGCTGCTGATCCAGTCTCTGCTGTTTCTGTCTGTAGCTATGGAGAACCCTGACCTGCTCAAGGCTCACCAGAGGTACTAACTTATCCCAGACCCGCTGTTTGATCCTGTCTCTCTCTACCGGACCTACTGTCTCAACTAGAGGTCGACCGATTATGATTTTTCAACGCCGATACCGATAACGATTATTAGAGGACCAAAAAAAAGCAGATACCGATTAATCGGCCGATTTTTATTATTTTATTTGTAATAATGACAATTACAAAAATACTGATTGAACACTTAAATGAACTTAATATAATACATCAATAAAAATCAATTAAGCCTCAAATAAATAATGAAACATGTTCAATTTGGTTTAAAAAAATGCAAAAACAAAGTGTTTGAGAAGAAAGTAAAAGTGCAATATGTGCCACGTAAAAAAGCTAACGTTTAAGTTCCTTGCTCAGAACATGAGAACATATGAAAGCTGGTGGTTCCTTTTAACCTGAGACTTCAATATTCCAAGGTAAGAGGTTTTAGGTTGTAGTTAATATAGTATTCATAGGACTATTTCTCTCTATACCATTTGTATTTCATATACCTTTGACTATTGGATGTGCAACGATTGTGCTTTTTTCGCAAATGCGCTTTTGTTAAATCATCCCTCTGCGTTGCATCAATTATATGCAACGCAGGACACGCTAGATAAACTAGTAATATCATCAACCATGTGTAGTTAACTAGTGATTGTGATTAATTGTTTTTTCTAAGATGTTTAATGCTAGCTAGCAACTTACCTTGGCTTCTTACTGCATTTGCGTAACAGGCAGGCTCCTCGTGGAGTGCAATAAGAGGCAGGTGGTTAGAGCATTGGACTAGTTAACTGTAAGGTTGCAAGATTGAATCCCCAAGCCGACAAGGTAAAAATCTGTCGTTCTGCCCCTGAACAAGGCAGTTAACCCACCGTTCCTAGGCCGTCATTGAAAATATGAATGTGTTCTTAACTGACTTGCCTGGCCAAATCGGTGTACAAAAATACCGATTTCCGATTGTTATGAAAACTTGAAATCGGCCCTAATTAATAGGCCATTCCGATTAATCGGTCGACCTCTAGTCTCAACCTCTAAATGCTCAGCTATGAAGAGCCAAGTGGCATTTACTCCTGAGGTGCTTAACTATTGCACCCTCTATAACCCTCTATTATTTGACACCGCTGGTCATCTATGAACGTTTAAACGTCTTGAAGAATAATCTGGCTAAATGTCTCTACTCTTTTATAATCTCCACCAGCACAGCCAGAAGAGGACTGGCCACCTCTTAGAGCCTGGTCCCTCTCTAGGTTTCTTCCTGGGTTCCTGCTTTTCTAGGGAGTTTCTCCTAGCCACATTGTTTCTATATCTGCATTGCTTGCTCTTTGGGGTTTTAGGCTGGGTATCCGTTTCAGCACTTTGTGACAACTGCTGATGTAAAATGGGCTTTATAAAATACATTTGATAGATTGTTTGTATATGCTTCTATTCATGTAAGTAACGAAATCTAAATATGACATTGAGTTGTCTTACATTTCCTCAATAGGAAGTTAAGCCAACACATTTTCCTGGTCTTTCCTGCTGGGGACAGGGGGCTTCAGGGTTGGGAATGGAGGGCCTAGAGAATTGGAATATTAACAATAATTAGTGTCTACATTTATGAATGAATGAAATACAATATGGGTTAGCCCTGTATCTCATCTGATTGAAAATTGCTTATGATATACAGTATATGTTTATTTTCTTGGGAAAATCTGCCACCAAACCACACAATTCTATATAGTGAGAGTGCACACAACCATTAGCTTATTTTACCAAGTCAAAAATAACATCATTTTGTCAAGGGACCCAACGAATAACAACGACGCTAGCATACTGCACCCCATATCAACCAACTTGCCAACTAGTAGTGAACAAGGTTATATTGTTGTCATTCAGTAACCAAAGATGTTCTACTAAAATAGACCACATCCTTTCAAAGTCACGTTTATTGGTCAGTCAGGTGGCTTAGTGACGTCAATAAAAAAGCATGGTCATCATATTCAAATTAGGTTCAAAATTAGATGCAGATGTTGGACTGGAGATTTGGAGAAGAGGGACTTAACACTGATATTTTTTATAGCACTCTACAGTTAATTTAAACAGCAGCCATGTTGTTTTGTCTCTCTGTATGTGTAAGAGGAGCGTGACGTAGACTCTAGAAGTCAGCAGAAAGGCAACCTTTCTTGCTACTCCTGTGACCAGTACCCAAATGAGGACCTGACATTCTTACGGATTGTGTCCTGCTATAGTCAGTAGTGTATATGGACTCACCCCTGTAGTCTGCAGACTTCTGGGGTCTACGCCACACTCATCTTCAATCAAAACGGGCACTCCTCTGTAAGACACCACCTTAACAACCATCGCTTGATTAGCAACACCCCCAATAACGGAGAACATATTATAGAATAAAGACCCACACTTTATCCTGTCTTATGAAACATTAGAATAAAGACCCACACTTTATTCTATGAAACATTTTCAGTTGCTGCCCTCTGAAACGTGATAGATGTGTTGAAGCTCTGCTCTAATGCTACACATGGTGTATGTCTTTCTGCCATTTTCCTATTTATGGGATGCATGCATAATGTGTTCTTCCAGGTTGTGAACAAATGCTCTACTTTCATGGTGTCTATATGTTCTATATTTTTCACCATGTTAAAAGGCTTTTAATAAATGTACAGTGCCTTGCAAAAGTATTCATCCACCTTGGCGTTTTTCCTATTATGTTGCATTACAACCTGTAATTCACGTTTGGTGTTTGCCAAAAGGCATGTGGGAGACTCCCCAAACATATGGAAGAAGGTACTCTGGTCAGATGAGAATAAAAGTGAGCTTTTTTTTTTTAAGTATTCACTTTACGGGGGTGAATAGTTATGCACGTTCAAGTTTTCCATTTCTTTGTCTTATTTTTTGTTTGTTTCACAAATAATATTTTGCATCTTCAACATGGTAGGCATGTTGTGTAAATAAAATGATACAAACCACCCCCCCAAAAAACAGATGATGGCTTCTTTGATTGTGCAGCATACCCTGGGATGGCCTTGGATGTAATATGGCTGGGCACATTGTTAAACTAACGTTAGCTAGCCATGCTGCCTCATGCTAGTTGCGTTAAACCCAGCTATAGATTTGTTTCATTACTGGTAGCTAGCATGTTTGATCCATCAGTGATTATTGCTTTGGTGATTGATTCAATGGGTAGTCATGGATACAGCACACTACAGATGACATAGTCAACGTGTGCCTCACCATGTAATAGTTACTCCAAATGCATCTTTATTATTTATTAAATACCTTTCAACATCTGGAAACTGGAAAAGGGATATTCCTCCCTTCCATTTTACAGTAAACAAGGTATTTATTGATGGCAAATGTTTCTTATCATGACAAAAGTTGATTCACAAAAGGAGTACTAGTAGAGGGAAAACTTGCAAAGAAATTTCGATTTCTAGCTATTTAAGCCAAGTATGTTTTGTTTTTTTAGTTGTGAATTAGCTAGCCAGCTAGATATCTACTTGGGACAGCTAGTTAGCTACCGCCAAGAAGAGGACGAAGACCATTTGTGCCTCACTGAATATGCATGACGTTCATTAGGAAAACGCCCACTATCTAGTGTACTCGTCCTAAACAAAGTAATCTATATAAACAAATAGGTAAGTCAAGTCTACCAAACTTAGTGCACTCTGTTTATTATAGATTCTAGTTTTGGAAACAGAAAACTGTATGGAGATCAAATGTTTAATTTATGAGAAAATGTCAGTGGGCTTCCTCTTACTACAACATTTGGTAGTGAGAGGAAACGCTAACAGGATGTCTCACATTTATACCTCCGGTGAAATATCTGTGGTAATATTGTAACGTTACCACATTATTATCCACCTAGCTTGCTAGTGATAGCTAGCGCCAAAGAAACAACAAATGAATAACATAATACCTATCTAGCTTGTATGTAAAACAACTTTACAGATTATTAAAACGTTTGATAGCAAAGTTGCCTTACCAGTATGCTGCTCTCTCCGGAAATAGAGTGATGCATCCAGATATGAGCGACGTTAGCATTAGTTAACTAGCAGCGCCAGCATGTTAGCTATGACAGTATCTATCCAGCAAAAATGTCGAGGTCAAAAACGAAAGAAACTATGTTAAGCCATGCTGACTTCGTAAAATCAGACTGAAATAATTAACAGGCTGAACGTACATTTATGTGACTAACTAGCTAACTTTAGCTTGCCAGCTCAGTGACCGGTGTTGCACCTATTCCTGTTTACAGAGTGTGCGTCCCTCCCCACCCCCACGTCCTGCATTGAGGAGCGCCACTGAGTCAGCATGTGGCCAGAATTCTATCACATCCGTGTTGGTTTACAAACCACATTGACAATGCATGGGAAACTGTTAGGGCCCTTGAGCAAAAGAATCCCTGGCAGATGGGGAGGATGGAGTGGGCTGTCATTGTAAATAAGAATTAGCCTAGTTAAACTGACATGCCTAGTTAAATAAAAGGTTACACTAAGAGCATAACATTTATACACTATACTTTTAGTTTAACCAATACCCAAAGGGAGATTCAGTCAAAATAAAAATCTCATTGATTTATCAAGACCAGTCCCCATGCTTGTTCAGAGCAGCGCGAAACGGTGCTGAAATAGTTGTAGGCTATTGCTTCAAATCCAATTACTTCTAAATTCAATATGCTCTTTAAATAAATAAGACCTTCACCGCTTTTAACAGCACATTACTCAACACCGGTGAGACTCATGTCACCTACGGCAGGCCTACAGTATTTTGAAAAATATGACGTGACTCTCCACCAATAATTACATATAGAGGATTGGAAGATTGTAAATTAAAACCAAAAGCCACCCCATGGGTCTCCCAGTCGAGGCCAGCACAGGTATTGAACCAGCATCTGTAACAACACAGTTTGCACTGCTATGTAGTGTCTTAGACCATTATGCTATTCAGGCGCTGTACAACGTGACCGGTCACGAGTGGACTACAGTAAGAATATCCTGGAAGGATATTGACCTCATCCCGTCAGTAGAGAATGCCTGGTTGCTCTTTAAAAGTGCTTGCCTCACCATCTTAAATAAGCATGCCCCATTCAAAAAATGTAGAACTAAGAACAGATATAGCCCTTGGTTCACCCCAGACTTGACTGCCCTTGACCAGCACAAAAACATCTGTGGCTAAATCGAGTGTGCCTACTGCACTGGCCAATCAGATAGCTCAAATCACTGTGCCTACAGAGCTTCCACAACCCTGACCAAAGCAAAGTTTGATACTAGCCTACGTAAGATATATTTTTCTCCCCAATCGCTGCAACTCCCCAATAGACTCGAGAGGGAAAGGTTGAGTCATACGTCCTCTGAAACATGACCCACCCGCACCAATGTGTCAGAGGAAACACTGTTCATCTGACGACCGAGGTCCATCTGCAGGCTCCCTGCCCGCCACAAGGAGTTGCTAGAGCGTGATGAGCCAAGTAAAGCCCCCCAGCCAAACCCTCCCCTAATCCGGACAACGCTGGGCCAATTGTGGGCCGCTCGTCGGTAACGGGGTACTATCACGTATACTCACTCTCCGGCCTCTAGGTCATCAGGCTGCTGATTATCTCGCACACCTGTCACCATCTTCTTGCGCATCTGGGCCTCATGACAATCACCTGGACTCTGTCCCCTCCTTGATTATCTTCCCTATATCTGTCACTCCCCTTGGTTCTTTCCTCAGGTGTTATGGACTCTGTTTTCATGTCGGTGTATTGTTTGTGTTTGTTTCATTTATTAAAACACTCACTCCCTGAACTTGATTCCCGACTCTCAGCGCACTTGTTACAGTTCTCCCTGTACACCAAGTCAGAACCGTAGGAAAAATAAAGCCCTTACAATATTCAATGATGACATTTCTCAAAAACAGGTTATAGGCTATATGTGCACCACCGAGTCAGAACAGTAACTTTTGGTGAAATTAAAAGTTGAAAATAGACCAAATTATTAGGGTGAGGCACATAGGCTACTAACAGCTTACGACACAACATACACTTAGTATTACTTTCTTAGCTTCAGTATACATATTTCCCTGACATATTACATAATTTATGCAGCAGCATATAAGACATTTTTGGACTCACCTTGTGATGTTCTCACTTGAACAGGAAAGTGGTCCTTCGTGGGCAAATTTTGTCATCAGAGAAAGAGGCCGGGTTTACAATTCCGAGTTGAATGACCGTTCAAAATGTATTTTCCCAGTCTGAGCTCATTTATTCCCAACCTCCCAGTTGCAATGCTTGCAGTTAGCCATTGTCACTGATTCCTTCCAAACCACTCATTGTTGAATTTCTGATTTTCAACTTGTTGAGTAATGTTTATGTCCAATGGCCGATGATCACGTGTTATCTATAATTTCTCTTCATTATTTATCTTCATATGACAAGGATTAAAAAGGATTTGCCAGTACATTGTCGACTTGATTCATGACGATTGCTAGCTAAGATTTTGAAAGTAAGATGTTAACATGATCAGTCCAATCAAAGCTACTTTACATGTAACATGATTTGACATAATTTTATCTGTGGCCAATGACCTTGAGACTTCTTCGAAGGGCACTACTAATGTAACTCTATGGCAGGACCCAAAGGGCTTGAATTTTCAATGTCTACCCTTACTAATGACTGGTGATATAGTTTCCCCATAAGTGACAGAACACTGAGCCAATCAAGGACCAACTCTCCTGTTTCCTGCTAGCTTGCCCCACTACCACGGAAAGCACTGAGCTTGGCTGAAATACCTGCATTTTGGAGCTGCCTTACTCAAGAAAACAAAAAAGAGAATGTTTGTATCATGTTTCAGGAGAAGACCCAGTTGCAGACAGTGTCGAAGTAACAAAAGTGTATTACTAGAACAGGGGGCAGGCAAAATGACAGGTCAAGGGCAGGCAAAGGTTGGTAATTCAGATCAGAGTCCATAAGGTACAGAATGGCTGGCAGGCTCAGGGTCAGGACCGGCAGAAGGATCAAAACCGGGAAAACTAGAAAACAGGAACTAGAAAAAGACAGGAGCAAGGGGAAAAATGCTGGTAGGCTTGATGACCAAAACGAACTGGCAAAAGACAATCAGAGAACACAGGTATAAATACACTGGGGATAATGGAGAAGATGGGCGACATCTGGAGGGGAGTGGAGACGAGCACAGAGACAAGTGAAACCGATCAGGGTGTGACAGTTTGTATGCTATTAACTCAATGATATTTACAGTTGAAGTCGGAAGTTTATATACACTTTAGCGAAATACATTTAAACTCAGTTTTTCACAATTCCTGACATTTAATCCAAGTAAAAATTCCCTGTCTTAGGTCAGTTAGGATCACCACTTTATTTTAAGAATGTGAAATGTCCGAACTATAGCAGAGAGAATTATTTATTTCAGCTTTTATTTCTTACATCACATTCCCAGTGGGTCAGAAGTTACATTACACTGAGTTAGTATTTGGTAGCATTGCCTTTGAATTGTGTAACTTGGGTCAAACGTTTCAGGTAGCCTTCCACAAGCTTCTCACAATAAGTTGGGTGAATTTTGGCCCATTCCTCTTAACAGAGCTGGTGTAACTGAGTCAGGTTTATAGACCTCCTTGCTCACACATGCTTTTTCAATTCTGCCCACAAATATATATTTATATAGGATTGAGGTCAGGGCTTTGTGATGGCCAGTCCAATACCTTGAATTTGTTGTCCTTAAGCCATTTTGACACAACTTTGAAATTATGTTTGGGGTCATTGTTCATTTGGAAGACCCATTTGCAACCAAGCTTTAACTTCCTGACTTGAGATGTTGCTTTAATATATCCACATAATTTTCTTCCTCATGATGCCATCTATTTTGTGAAGTGCACCAGTCCCTCCTGCAGCAAAGTACTCCCCACAACATGATGCTGCCACCCCCGTGCTTCATGGTTGGGATGGTGTTGTTTAGCTTGCAAGCCTCCCCATTTTCCTCCAAACATAACGATGGTTATTATGGCCAAACAGTTCTAATTTTGTTCCATTTGACCAGAGGACATTTCCCCAAAAAGTATGATGTTTGTCCCCATGTGCAATTTCAAACCGTAGTCTGGCTTTTTTATGGCGGTTTTGGAGCGATGGCTTCTTCCTTGCTGAGCGGCCTTTCAGGTTGTGTCGATATAGGACTTGTTTTACTGTGGATATAGATACTTTTGTACCTGTTTCCTCCAGCATCTTCACAAGGTCCTTTGCTGTTGTTCTGGGATTGATTCGCACTTTTCGCACCAAGCACGTTCATCTCTAGGAGACAGAACGCGTCTCCTTCCTGAGCGGTATGACGGCTGCGTGGTACCATGGTGTTTATACTTGCGTCCTATTGTTTGTACAGATGAATGCGGTACCTTCAGGCGTTTGGAAGGATGAACCAGACTTGTGGAGGTCTACACTTTTTTTCTGAGGTCTTAGCTGATTTCCTTTGATTTTCCCATGATGTCAAGCAAAGAGGCACTGAGTTTGAAGGTAGGCCTTGAAATACATCCACAGGTACACCTCCAATTGACTCAAATGGTCTCAATTAGCCTATCAGGAGCTTCTAAAGCCATGACATCCTTTTTTTACATTTTCCAAGCTGTTTAAAGGCACAGTCAACTTAGTGTATGTAAACTTCTGCCCCACTGGAATTGTGATACAGTGAATTATAAGTGAAATAATCTGTCTGTAAACAATTGTTGGAAAAAGTACTTGTCATGCACAAAGTAGATGTCCTAACCAACTTGCCCAAACTATAGTTTGTTAACAAGAAATTTGTGGAGTGGTTGAAAAATTAGTTTTAATGACTCCAACCTAAGTGTATGTAAACTTCAGACTTCAACTGTATATGTGACTCGTATTATTGCCAAAATCACATGCAAAACAAAAAAAATTGGGTCGCCACTGATCTGTATACGTGTCACATTTGCTCCTACTACGCCCCCTGGTGGCCATCCAGTGTCCTCTTGACCTGCAGTTCTCCCCCTGTATTCTCTCTCTCCCTCTCTTTGTGATTGTGTGGTTGGAGACAGGTGTGCTGGAGTCAGAGCTGATCCCTACCAGCTGCAACATGTGCCATAAATCAAGATCTCGACAAATACTAATTCCTGCCACTTCCACTCTGCCAGATTGTAATCTCTGCTCAGTCAGTCATTATCCTAGCCTTTTGTTAGTTCTCAAGATCCTGTTGCTCTGCTGTGCTTGTTTCCCTGCATTACACTGTTTTGTCCTCTCTTGCAGTTACCTCTCTGGCTCCTGTTCCACATCTCACCACCCAACCACCTTGCCCTGGATATCACTCACCACCATTACCTTGGATTCCCCTCAGGGCCTGTTTCCCTGTTCAACTCAGCCAACTCCAACCTCACTCTACACTTCTGGTTTTTCTGCAACTCATCTGAGCCACCCCGGTTCTGCACTCCATATTTTTCTGTGTACAATAAACATTTTGGTTCATTCATCCCGGCTTCCTCTTCCGAGTCCGCTCTCGGGTTCCCCCGTTTTGCTCCGCATCATTCTATACTGAAAACAGGTAGATTCTGAAAGATTTTGTTGATGTGATAACACAATTTATTTTTATCTTACTTAAATTGTATTATTTATGTTGTCTCATACCATGCTAATACACTACCAAGCAATGCAAGCAGATGTGAAATGAACCCCAAAACAGTTGTCTTTTTGGATCAAAAATTGATCAAGAATACCAATAGGCTTGATCAGATCCTCTTTCCTATTTAGGCATCATATAATGCACAGCCACATATACTCCAACAATAAACATTGAAAACCTTAACAGAACTACTGGCAATATCATTATTTTCTTCACCATTCATCAATGATTGAATTGCATTATTTTTCTTTGTACATGCACCGGGCTTCCAAGGGCTGGAGCCAAGCAACAGGGTAAATGAAAAAGACCCAAATAAAATGTTTGTGAAAAGATGTGGTCAAAGTAAAGCTTCACTGTTTTTTATTTATTTGATGTTACAACAACCAGGTCTTCCTAACATTTGCCATAACTAGTAAACCTTACATCCTGACTTTATGGGCTACAAAATATGCACCTGGCACACATGGGAGGGCTGGGACCACATGCATGTCTAAGTAATTGAGGCAAGAACATAATTGTTATATTGTAATTAAAGTCATTGACAAATAAGCACCAAAACTTCAATGTTTAGAGAAGCTTGGAGATTATTCCAAGCTTCTATGGGCTCCCGAGAGGCGCAGCAGTCTAAGGCACTGCATCTCAGTGCTAGAAGCATCACTACAGACCCTGGTTTGATTCCAGGCTGTATCACAACTGGCCGTGATTGGGAGTCCCATAGGCCGGCGCACAATTGGCCAAGCGTTGTGCGGGTTAGGGTTTGGCCGGGGTAGGCCATCATTGTAAATAAGAATTTGTTCTTAACTGACTTGCCTAGTTAAATAAAGGTTATATAAAAATAAAAAGTAAGGTGCAAAGAGCTGATTTACCTAACTCTGTACAGACCAAAGGAATTTCCAGAGCTAGCAATCCCAGCGACTGTGTATGATATCTCTGACTTGTACGTCTAATGTTTATTGTAGATGTTAGCTACAGAAGGAGTTTACAGTATGTCAAAGAGCTTTATAAAGGCAAAGAGAGCAATTAATTGACCTACGTGACCTCAAAGAGGGTCAGCCTACTTTATGATAGAGAATGCAGGGATGTGTACTGAACCTGTAGTCATAATAATGGCTTTAATGAAGTGGTAGCTGCATTCATATAGATGATTTCATCATAGTCAAGGACCAGTAAGAACATCGATTTAATTATCTGCGTTATACTATTAAGCAAGAGGCCTGACCTATTTCTACAAAATAATCCCCTTTTTAAATTATATTTAACTAATTTTAAAGACAGCTTAACATCTATGCAGATACACCATACTAGGTACATACAAGGCTGTCAAGACAGGTCCATACTACATTACTATACTGTTATGTACTACTAATGTACTAGTATCTAAGATGTTAAGGAATATCTACAGGGGGAACTTGTACACAATATAACACATTTCCCACAGCATCTGAGGATGCATACACGACATTGTATTTTGTTATGTGAAAGTAGCATAAGTATGTGTAAAGAATTTACTTCTTTTTTTAACCCTTGTGTGGTGTTCTGGTCTGTGGGACTCAATGTTTACTAAAAGTAAAATGATACAATTTTGGATTTTTTCAACGTGAGACTCATTGGCCTTGGCTCATTTTTTGTGAAGAACATATAAAAAAAAACGAATTTCCATTGAGTGCACACTGTGCACCCCCCTACACATTTTTATTACATATGTGGTGTTCGGGTCCACTGGACCTGAGGGTAATAAAAGTGTGGAAAAGTGTGTGTGTAGGTGAAAACAAGTAAAAATGAAACAAAAAGGTTTGCTGTGTGCCTTCACTCTGTCTTTCTCCTCCCTGGGCCTGCTGTTTCAACATAGCACCAATAACCTGTCTGTCTCCCTGCCTGTCTGCCTGTCTCCCTGCCTGTCTGCCTGTCTCCTGCTTTTCTCACACTCTTTACCCTTTGTAGTGTGTGAAACAACACAATGTCTTGTGGGAACCTGCACAATATTATTACAATACATTATTTTGATCCATTGTAAAAAAATAAATGCTGTATTTTCCCACACTCTACCCCAGCCAGGTAAAAATTGGGTGAGGGACACAACAAATAAATAGCATTGCATGTGTGGATCTGTCGTGATGTGACTATCATTAATGTGATGACTGCTACTTATCGAATAATTACCTACTACTTCGAATTATTACTCGATTAAATTAATCAAGTAAGAATGAACTATTTAGGGATTTAGGAATTTGGGCACCACAGGAACAGTTTGTTGAGTTATTGTTTCCCGAATTAACTCAAGAATATATCGATATCCTACCAGTCATTAATTAGTCATTTAGAATACTATGAAATATCTGGGAAACCAGGCCTGGTTTTCATAGCTGATTTTGAAAAGGCTTTTGATAAAGTACGACTGGAATTTATATATAAATGCCTAGAATATTTCAAATTTGGAGAATCTCTTATAAAAGGGGTTAAAATTAGATCAAACAATAATATTAAGGAATTAGAAATCCGTGGCTTAAAAACAAAGATGTCATTGTACGCTGATGATTCATTTTTTCTTTTGAAACCACTATTAGAATCCCTCCACAGCCTCATAGAGGATCTAGATACTTTTGCTAACCTCTCTGCAATAAAACCAAATTATGAAAAATGTAACTTTTGCATTACCGTGTAGTTTACCAATAAAATTGTCTGACGGGGATGTGGACAAACTCGGGTATACAAATCCCAAAGGAAAGAAATTCTCACTCCAATACATTTTTATAGAAAGTTAGCAAAAATAGATAAGATCTTGCTACCATGGAAAGGAAAATACCTGTCTATTAGTGGGAATATCACCCTGATGAACTCTTTAGTCATATCACAGTTTACCTATTTACTTATGGTTTTGCCTTCACCTAGTGACCTGCTTTTTAAATTATATGAACACATTTTTTTAATTGGAATGGCAAGCCAGACAAAATTTTAAATGGGCCTATTTTTATAACGAATATGAATTCGGAGGGCATAAATTATGAAATATTAAAGCATTAAACCTCTCACTAAAGGCATCAGTCATACAAAAGCTATACTTAAATCCGAAATGGTTCTCTAGTAAATTAGTGAGAACGTCTCACCCCATGTTCATGTCACACCCTGATCTGTTTCACCTGTCCTTGTGATTGTCTCCACCCCCTCCAGGTGTCGCTTATTTTCCCCGGTGTATTTATCCTTGTGTTTTCTGTCTCTCTGTGCCAGTTTGTCTTGTATGTCTTTCAAGTCAACCAGCGTGTTTTCCCCTACTCCTGCTTCTATTCTCTTTTTGCTAATCCTCCCGGTTTTGACCCTTGCCTGTTTTCGGGACTCCGTACCCGCCTGCTTGACCATTCTGCCTGCCCTGACCTCGAGCCTGCCTGCCACTCTGTACCTCCTGGACTCGGTACTGGTTTTGATCTATTGCCTGTCCACGACCATTCTCTTGCCTACCCCTTTTGGATTGATGAAAAAATATCAAAGACTCAAACCATCTGCCTCCTGTGTCTGCATCTGGGTTTCACCTTGTGCCCTTATAGTTCAAGAATGGCCTTTTTTCCTTTATTCAGATTACACACGCTCACTTTAGGTTATTTGAAAACATAATCATCTCCAAAATATAGTTATTTTTAAACAGGCCTTAAAGTTGGTTGCAATTTCAGTTTAATCCACCTGAAAAGGCAGAACAAATAATACAACTATTGTGGTTAGACTAAAATATACTAATTGATATAAAAAATATAAACATATAAAATGTTTTAAAAAAGGTATAATTTTTGTAAATTATATCATAAATAGGACTGGTGGAGTTATGTCACACATGCAGCTAACACAGACATGGAAATGTCTGCTCTACCCAAAATTACAACCAACTAATTACAGCATTACCACAAAAATGGAAGAGGCAAGTAAAAGGGGGGAAAAGTAAGGAACTTGTCTGTCGGCCCTGTATTAAAGACCATAAATAGTTAAAGAAAATTGTGAGAAATAAAAACATATACCAATTTTATTTATGGACCAAAAAATTGACAGCTATGCCATATACATTGCAAAATAGTTGGGAAGAGTTTTGTACTGTTTTGTAATGTACCGATTACATGGTTTATGAATTGACAAGCAAAATAACACTGGATTCAAAACTTTGAATTATTCAATTGAAATTATTATACAAAATTATTGCAACCAATAGAATGTTATATGTATGGGGGATACAATCTTCCCAGCTCTGCAGATTTTGCTGCGAGGAGGCAGAGTCGTAAGATCATTTATTTTGGTACTGTCCATATGTAGCTCATTTTTGGTCACAGGTCCAGGAATGGATGAAGAATTGCAACATTTACCTAGAACTAATGCTGCAGATAACAATACTTGGGTGATTTGAAAAGTCATAATCAATCAATAATCTAATAATTATTTTGCAAAAATTGTTATCTTTAATTTACAATCTGTAGAAGCTATGAGATTAGAAAGGTTCAGTACTTTTGTGAAGCATCACAGCACAGTTGAAAAATATATGGCATATAGAAATCCAAAATGGATGGTGTTAAGAGATTGATGGGAGGGATTGAATGGAGCTGAAGGGTGGGACTAATAACAACAAGATAACCAATGTAAAACATACGAGGTCTGTAAAATGTATATAGGTTCAGAAATGATGTGAAATATCACAGTTACAAATAGAACATCAGACATCAGAAATAGAGGAAGGACTAAAAACAAACAAAATATAACTATTGTAAAATAGATTGTGTCTGTAAAATGTGTATAATATGTATAAACTGAAGGTAGAAGCCTAAGTGTTATTAGTTTACTCCAATTGGGGGAAGGATGGTAGAGTTTGCAAGGAATAATAAAGGTATATTCTAAAAGTGTGTATGTATTTATATATATATATATGGTATGTATGAATGTTTATATATATATATATATATGTATGGTATGTATGTGTGTATGTATATGGATATATATTTACCCCAAAAATATATGGGGGATTGGAAATTATGCAGACAATTACATTGATAGAAGCAACAATCTGTCCGCAATTTTAAAGCTGATCCACCCCTTAAAAAAAAGGTGTCATTTCCTCGTATCAGTCTCATTCTGAACGTTGTAGACTCTGAGGCTAGGGGGCAGTATTTTCACTTTTGGATGAAAGGCGTGCCCAGAGTAAACGGCCTCCTACTCTTTCCCAGATGGGAATATATGCATAGTATGGTGGTTAGAAAACACTCTGACGTTTCTAAAACTGTTTGAATTATGTCTGTGAGTAAAACAGAATCATATGGCAGACAAAAACCTGAGAAGATATCCAAACAGAAAGTGAGAACTCAATATAGAAAACAGTGCCATTGGATGTCCATGTTAGATATGGATGAGCATGCACTTCCTAGGGCTTCCACAAGATGTCACCGTCTTTTGATTCTGGTTGTATGATTCTACTATGAAGGAGGGGCTCATAATAGCTCTTTGTGTGGGTGGTCTGGTAGAAAGCTTCGGTCTCATTACGTGCGGTCACGAGAGTGTCCTACCGTTCCTATGCGTTTCTTCAGACAATGAAATTCTCTGGTTGGAACCTTATTGCTGATTAATGTTTAAAACATCCTAAATATGGATTGCATACATCATTTGACTTGTTTCTATGACCTGTAACGGAACTTTTTGAGTTTTTGTCTGGAGGAATTGCTCGTGCTTTTTGAGGATGGAATGCTGGGCTGAACAAGCTAACAACAAGTGACTAAATTATGGGCTTTTTGGAACTTTATGGAACAAATCAGCCATTTGTTGTTGAACTGGGATTCCAGGAACTGCCTTCTGATGAAGATATTCAAATGTAATTGAATATTTATAGTGTTTTTTTGTAGCTTCTGTTGACGCCAAAATGGCGGCTATTTCTTTGGGTTCTGAGCGCCGTTCTCAGATTATTCTTTTTCTGTAAAGTTTTTTTTTTTGTTGATCTGACACAGCGGTTGCATAGAGGATACATTTATCTTTAATTCTGTGAATAACACTTGCATCTTTTATCAATGTTTATTGTGAGTATTTCTGCAAAATCACCGGATGTTTTGAAATCAAAACATTTCTGCACATAACGCGCCAATGTAAACTGAGATTTTGTATATATATATATATATATATATATATGCACATTATCGAACAAAACACACAATACATGTATAACATGATGTCCTATGAGTGTCATCTGATGGAGATAATCAAAGGTTAGTGATTCAGTTTGTCTATATTTATGCTTTTGTGACTGTGAAATACCGCTCTGTGTGTTTTTGAATTTGGTGGTCATCTAACATAAATATATGTTGTGTTTTTGCTGTAAAACATTTTACAAATCGGACACGATGGGTAGATTAACAAGATGTTTATCTTTCATTTGCTCTATTGGACTTGTTAATGTGTGAAAGTTAAATATTTCTAAAGGGAACTCCTTCTGCCCCCCTAGACCCAACAGGAACTACCCATCCCGGATCCGGGAGAATTGTCATCAACTACACTAATTAGCATAGCGCAACGGTCAAAAAATATTAATAGAAAATATTAATATTCATTAAATCACAAGTGAAATATAGTGAAACACAGCTTAGACTTGTTTTAATCACCCTGTCATCTCAGATTTTGAAATGATGCTTTACAGCCAAAGTAAGACAAGCGTTTGTGTAAGTTTATCGATAGCCTAGCATAGCATTATGTCCAGCTAGCATCAGGAAGCTTGGTCACGAAAATCAGAAAAGCAATCAAATTATTAGTTTACCTTTGATGAGCTTCAGATGTTTTCACTCACGAGACTCCCAGTTAGACAGCAAATGTTCCTTTTGTTCCATAAAGATTATTTTTATACCCAAAATACCTCCGTTTGTTGGTCACGTTAGGTAGAGAAATCCACCGGAAATAGCGGTCACGACAACGCCGAAAAAAAATCTAAATTAGCTCCATAATATCGACAGAAACATGGCAAACGTTTTTTATAATCAATCCTCAAGGTGTTTTTCAGGACAATTGGCTTTTCAGTAGGAGCGAGAGGAAAAATGACTACCTGTCTTTTACGCAGGAATCACTCTGAGAGCCCTCAGCTGGCCACTTACGCAATGTAGTCGTTTACGCTCATTCTCCAACGTAAAGGCGTGAAACTACGTCACAATGCAGTAGACACCTTAGGGAATACGTAGAAAAAGGAATCTGGTTGATATCCCTTTCATTGGAAAATAGGGGTACATCAATAGGGATACATAGAAACACAACGGTTTCAAAACATGAGTCACTTCCTGATTGGATTTTTCTTAGGCTTTAGCCTGAAATATCAGTTCTGTTATACTCACAGACAATATTTGACAGTTTTGGAAACTTTAGAGTGTTTTCTATCCTAAGCTGTCAATTATATGCATATTCTAGCATCTGGTCCTGAGAAATAAGCTGTTTACTTTGGGAACGTTATTTTTCCAAAAATAAAAATAGTGCCCCCTAGTTCTTGTTGGGGATAGGGATAGGCAGTATTTTCACTTTGGATGAATCGCGTGCCCATAGTGAAATGCATCCTACTCTGTCCTAGAAGTGAAATTCTGAAAAATTAGACACGCAGTCTAATTTTAAGTCATCGCCTCTTCCCTTCCAAATAAGACATGGATCTGTTAGCACTTCCTACACCTTCCACTAGATGTCCTCATTCAGTAGAACGTGGAATGGAGCCTCTGGTGTGAACTTTGACCGAATGGGAGGGGAAATAGTCACTGTCCTGGCAGAATGCAGAATGGGGTGGCAGGGTAGCCTAGTGGTTAGAGCGTTGGACTAGTAACCAAGTTCAAATCCCTGAACTGACAAGGTACAAATCTGTCGTTCTGCCCCTGAACAGGCAGTTCCTGGCACTGGGCACTGTTCCAAGGCCGTCATTGAAAATAAGTATTTGTTCTTAACTGACTTGCCTAGTAAAATTTAAAAAAATGCAATTTGTCTGTGGATGTCACCATAGTTCCATTTGGCTGAAGATGAAAACGTATGCTCCGGAACGTTATTGGATATATATGAAGATTTATTCTCTACAGTTTATTCAACCTGGAATATATATTTTTGAAGTTTTCGTCCGAGTTCTCCTGGACGTCAGCGTCAGATTTTTTTTAAATTATTTTTTATTTCACCTTTATTTAACCAGGTAGGCCAGTTGAACAAGTTCTCATTTACAACTGCAACCTGGCCAATATAAAGCAAAGTTGTGCGACAAAAACAACAACACAGAGTTACACATGGGATAAACAAATGAACAGTCAATAACACAATAGAAAACTCTGTATACAGTGTGTTCAAAACGAAGTACGGAGGTAAGGCAATAAATAGGCCATAGTGACAAAGTAATTATAATTTAGCAATTAACACTGGAGTGATAGATGTGCAGATGAGGATGTGCAAGTATAAATACTGGTGTGCAAAAGAGTAGAAAATCAAAAACAAATATGGGGCTAAGGTAAGTAGTAGGTTGGGTGGGCTATTTACAGATGGGCTGTGTACAGCTGCAGCGATCGGTAAGCTGCTCTGACAGCTGACGCTTAAAGTTAGTGAGGGAGATATAAGTCTCCAACTTCAGTGATTTTTGCAATTCGTTCCAGTCATTGGCAGCAGAGAACTGGAAGGAAAGGCAGCCAAGAGATGTTGGCGTTGGGGATGACCAGTGAAATATATCTGCTGGAGCACGTGCTACGGGTGGGTGTTGCTATGGTGACCAGTGAGCTGAGATAAGGCGGCAATACATGTATCACTAGTCACTTTAAACAATGCCACTTTATATAATGTTTACATACCCTACATTACTCATCTCATATGTTTATACTGTACTCTACACCATCTGCTGCATTTTGCTTATGCCGTTCAGCCATCACTCATCTATACATTTATATGTACATATTCTTATTCATTCCTTTACACTTGTGAAAATGTTAGATTACTGTGTTAGATAATACTGCACGGTCGGAACTAGAAGCACAAGCATTTCGCTACACTTGCATTAACACCTACTAACCATGTGTATGTGACCAATAAAATGTGATTTGATTAGTTAGTAAACCAGGCGAGGCTGTCATTTGAGAAACCAAACGCTGTTGATTCTGCCGATAAGATTACGTTGATTGACAGAGTCGAAAGCCTTGGCCAGGTCAATGAAGATGGCTGCACAGTACCGTCTTTTATCGATGGCGGTTATGATATTGTTTAGGACCTTGAGCATGGCTGAGGTGCACCCGTGACCAGCTCGGAAACTGGATTGCATAGTGGAGAAGGTAATGTGGGATTCAAAATGGTTGGTGATCTGTTTGTTCACTTGGCTTTCAAAGACTTTAGAAAGGCAGGGTAGGATAGATATAGGTCTGTAACAGTTTGGGTCTGAGTGGGATGACCGCGGCAGCTTTCAATCTTTAGGAATCTCAGATGATATGAAAGAGAGGTTGAACAGACTAGTAATAGGGGTTGCAACAATGGCGGTGCATAATTTTAAGAAGAGAAGTTCCAGATTGTCTAGCCCAGCTGACTTGTAGGGATCCAGATTTTGCAGCTCTATCAGAACATCAACTGTCTGGATTGGGTGAAGGAGAAGTGTGGGGGGGCTGGGGCCAGCTGTGGGGGGTGCAGAGCTGTTGGCCGGGGTTGGGGTAGCCAGGGGGAAAGCATGGCCAGCCGAAGAGATGCTTATTGAAATTCTCGATTATCGTGGATTTATCGGTGGTGACAGTGTTTCCTAGCCTCAGTGCAAGGGGCAGATGGGAAGAGGTGCTCTTATTCTCCATGGACTTTACAGTGTTCCAAAGATTTTTGGAATTAGTGCTGCCGGATGCAAATTTCTGTTTGAAAAAGCTAGCCTTTGCTTTCATAACTGACTGTGTATATTGATTCCTGACTTTCCTGAAAAGTTGCATATCGCGGGGACTATTTGATGCTAGTGCAGTACGCCACAGGATGGTTTTGTGCTGGTCAACGACAGTCAAGTCTGGAGTGAACCAAGGGCTATATCTGTTCTTAGATCAACATTTTTGAAAGGGGCATGCTTATTTAAGATAGTGAGGAAAGCACATTTAAAGAACAACCAGGCATCCTCTACTGAAGGGATTCTGTCAAAATCCTTCCAGGATACCCGGGCCAGGTCGATTAGAAAGGCCTGCTTGCAGAAGTGTTTTAGGGAGTGTTTGACAGTCATGAAGGGTGGTCGTTTGACCGCGGACCCATTACAGACGCAGGCAATGAGGCAGTGATCGCTGAGATCCTGGTTGAAAACAACCAAGGTGTATTTTGAGGTCAAGTTGGTCAGGATGATATCTATGATGCCCATGGTTCCGGATTTGGGGTTGATCATTTGTGTGAGATTTAGGGCATCTAGCTTAGATTGTAGGATGGCTGGGGTGTTAAGCATATCCCAGTTTAGGTCACCTAACAGAACGAACTCTGAAGATAGATGGGGGGCATTCAATTCACATATGGTGTCCAGGGCACAGCTAGGAGCTGAGGGGGGTCTATAACAAGGACAACAGTGATGGACTTATTTCTGGAGAGATGGATCTTTAAAAGTAGAAGCTCGAACTGTTTGGGCACAGACCTGGATAGTATGACAGAACTCTGCAGGCTCTCTCTACAGTAGATTGCAACTCCGCCCCCTTTAGCAGTTCTATCTCGACAGAAAATGTTGTATTTGGGGATGGAAATTTCAGAATTTCAGAATTTTCAGTGGCCATTATTAAGCCATTATTCAGACACAGGACATCAGGGTTGGCAGAGTGTGCTAAAGCAGTGAATAAAACAAACTTAGGGAGGAGGCTTCTAATGTTAACATGCATGAACCCAAGGCTTTTACGGTTACAGAAGTAACAAATGAGAGCACCTGGGGACACACAGAGCCTGGGTTAACCTCTACATCACCAGAGGAACAGAGCAGGAGTTGGATGAGGGTACGGCTAAAGGCTATAATAACTGGTTGTTTAGTGCGTTGGGAACAGAGAATAAAAGGAGCAGATTTCTGCGTGTGGTAGGATAGATTCAGGGCATAATGTACAGACAAGGGTATGGTAGGGTGCGAGTACAGTGGAGGTAAACCTAGGCATTGAGTGACGATGAGAGAGGTTGCATCTCTGGAGGTGCCAGTTAAGCTAGGTGCGGTCTCCGCGTGTGTGCGGGGTGGGACAAGGGGGCTATCAGAGGCATGTTGAGCAGGACACCCATCTTCAGAACTCACAATGGTGAGAGAGGAAACAGTTTCTAACAGTGAGTGTGTTTGGTTTAAGCATGATGACCAGAAAATGAGGAGTAGAGATTGAGAGTATGAAAGATGATTAACAGATGGAAGGAGGTGGTTGAATGAATCTGTATTCACTTTCTCTAACTGTCTGTTCTACTGTGTGTTCGCAGACATCATGGCTAGTGGATCCACATCCATCTTTAGAACTCACAATGGTGAGAGAGGAAACAGTTTCTAACGGTGTGTGTTTGGTTTAAGCATGATGATAAGAATATGAAGAGTAGAGATCAAAAGTAAAAATTATGATTAGAAGTTGGAAGGAGGTGGTTGAATATATCTGTATTAAATCAATTAACTGTCATACGGTGTGTTCCCAGACATGGCTGGTGGATCCACACTAGTCACAAACTGTCACAATTTGAAAAGCAGGTATATTAACATTGTAACAATACAGCAAGCAGAAAAATACTGTATGCATGTGCAGTTTTGCTTAATTTAATGTAAATGTTTAATGAATATTGTATTACAATGATAACTTGTCTTATAAGTGTTATAATTTTAGAGAGCGCCATATTGGATTATGCAAAACACATTCACGAAACTATTTCTCGTTAACTACTAAAACTATCTAAAGAAGTACAGCAAGCGAACAACTTGAGTCATGGCAGAAAGGACTACGAGATTCAAATACATTTATTTACTTAAAGGGGTGGATCATCGAAAAAATACTTTTAACCTCCTTAGAACATTTGCTTAGGAATTAGCCTTTACCAGAGAGTTTTCAGGTTAGTTGGATCAGTATTTAGATTTCTGCTATTTTATTTCAAAATGCGACAATTACGATTTTATCTAGAATGTATGAAAAACGATATGTTTTTATCCTCACTTTATGCAACAAATGTTGTCTCGTCATTGAATTGCCCAAAAACGATCTGTTTTGCTTTAAAACATGTTACAAAAATCGATCTATTAGAGCTAATGTTTTCTTCAGTTTGTGTCATCTGGTTGATGCAAATCTTTGAACCAAGAGCAAGAGTAAGTAAGTTTTGACTCTGACCCAAGTTGCGGCTCTGCGCATTAATCATAAATAGCTTCCTGGATTTTAAAGAAAAAATAACCGACATCATTGGGAAAAAAATATTAGGCTAGGTAAATATTTTAGCAAAGTAATCTTATCGAGATTTTAACTACAAGGGCTATTGCAGTGATTGAAGGCACCGGTGGTGTCTTTCAAAGGTATTTATGATGTGATATGATATTTATGAAATGGGGTTTCTATGGGAGAGGGAGAAGAAGAATTCGCTGATGAGCTAATCTAAATACTTATCCAACCAATCTAAAAACGGTCTCTGGTGAAGGCTAATGCCAAGGAAAATTTTCTAGTGAGATTAAACATATTTTTTGATGAACCTCCCCTGTAACATAATTGATGAAAACATTAAAGAAGGCAATACAACAGTTTACATTTCAAGACAATAATTTATGAACAAAGCATTTATCTAAAAGTGAATCTGAGAGTTAGGCAGAGAACATATGCTTGACTAAGTCCAAAACTCATATCTAATATACTATACTTAGAAAGGTGGGAGAAAGATAGAAGGGGAGAGTGACAAAGTGAGGGGGACAGAGAGAGAAAGAAGGAGATAAGAGTTGTATAGTTACCACTAGTGCTGAGGGATAGGACTACATCCATCATCAATGGCGACTTATGTGACAATGTCAAAAACAATGTTTTGTTAAATTTGAGGTCGACTTGAGAAATTCTGTTTTCAGAAACTTTTTACAATCACAGGATAATGATGTTAATAATCCATACATGTGTGTTCTGCAAAGTCCTAATACTCCAAATACTCGGCACACCCCTATCAAAGACATTCTGGGGAAGATTGTAACAAGGCAAGGGTTTTTTAGAACAGGTGCACACAAACTGGAGGTCAGAGCAAATCCTAATATTAAAATACTGTATTGATGTAATAAAAAAAAAAATCTAATTTACAAAAAACTAAGTTTCTGTCCATCACAAAGGAAAGTTTGAATACATTGTAGTACTGTACAAAGAGCACATTTTGACCACAGCTTCTAAAGTCCCAAAATCATGTGGATCACTGGCTTATTTTTTTATGTATTTCATTCAAGTTATTGTTTTATGATGTTTTACAGTTGGAACTGGCAGAGGGTGTTAAACTCCAGGCAAACACTATCAATCGACTGAGCAAAGAACCATCAAAGTGCATTTCTGTTTAAAACTATTAAAATAGTGGTTTCGTCAGATAGCATAGGCAGCAGCTCTATAGAGATGAGATGATGACTTGGAATTAAATAATAAAGTCATCAGATGAAACAAATTAATGTAATTTACACAACAACAAATATTTTATTAAAGTAAAGTAATGTGAATAATAATGGTTAATAATTAATAAGCAGCAATGGGCAGTCACTACCATCGTAGCTCCATCGTGGAACTTTTATTAATTGTTTTATTCTGTGTTGTTACAGCATTCAATCCTCATAATGCAGTGTACTTAATGTTTTATTTTAAAGCTAAATCAAAATCCGTGATTATTTTTTAATAATCGAACCGAAACAAACCTCAATAAGTATTAATTGCTCATCACTAATGTTTATTAAAGTTGTTCTCCTCCCATATTACACAATTACACAAACTGAAAATCTTTGTGTGTACATTGTACAGTTAATTGGCTAGAGAGAGACTCCAAATACATTTGTACATATCCACTGTATATGGTCATGGCTAGAAGGGATCCATCTTTTGTCAAATTAACATCATAAGTAGCTTTTTTTTGTATTTGAACTCTTAACCTATCTCTCCTAACCTGCTAAGTGAATTATCCTAACCTGATGCTTAAGTTCCCATAATGTGCTACGAAAGGTAAATTCTGACATTAATTGTACAAAAGCAGGTTCCCTGCTAGTCCCTTCTAGCCTGATTCATTCATGTCTTTGGTCACATTCGCATGGATCAAACAAAAACACCTTAATGATTGGTTGAAAATAGAGCCTCCCACAATACAGGATGAAGTTGGTGAAGAGCAACTGCAGAAACTTGCAGTCGACTGCAGCAAAGTTTATAGATATATTGAAAAGATACATGTCTCTCCGCCCTAACAATGGGATTCGTTGTACATAAAGTGGCACGCTGTCTAGCTCCTGCCGATACTGTCTTTGGGTTAAGGGCTTGTAAGTAAGCTTTTCACGGCAAGGTCTACACTTGTATCTCATTATTGTAATCCTTTTCTGAATATTCAATGAGGGTTGTTGACATCAACCACCTATATTCAATGGAGAGAGACGCTATGCTACTAGCCACATGCCATGAATATGCATAGCCATCTCGAGACAACTCTGATAAAAACTTTACATCTAAATTTGCGTGTCCTACCTATTTCAGCACACTCGTAACAACATAAAGCATTACGAAACTTCTATTCGATCAAATAAACCTCACGTAGCAAATAAGCCATTCATTTTATGTGGACCAAATTCAACAGTCTTACATTGGCCTCCAAACAAAAACTTATTCCTTGGTGGGTGAACCAATGAAAAACGCCACCTGCTGGAGGGAGACAGATTTTCCGCTGAGTTGGGCCTTTTTTTAAATGTATTTTTTGATAACAAATATCAACAAACAAAAGAGGAATAGTCACATGCAAACAAGCATCCATACAAATTATTTACATTGCCAGGACTCCTCAACAAGCTAATCATATTCATTAATAATACAACAAGTTTTTGTTTTTCATTTTAGTTAAAGTGGTGCTATATTGTTTAAATTCATTTATAAAGTTAAAAAAGTTAGGTTTTGAGTTAGACCATTTGCAAATATGAAATGTACCTAGTACTATTAGAAGTTAGATAAAGATGTAGAATATTTAATTTAAGTCAGAATTTCAGAAATAAATCATTATATCAAAACCATTAAATAGTACAACCAGTCCTATTTTTTTGTAACAAAATTCTTTATGTCAATGCAAACAATTCTACTATAAATATAGGCAAAAAACAAATGCAAAATGGTCTCCTTCTCATTTCCACAGAAATCACATTTATAGTCAATATTCAGCTTGAATCTTTCCAAAACATGTTTCACAGGATAAATTATATGTAACATTTTAAATGAAACTTCCTTTACCTTGTTACTGATACAATATTTGTGAGCAATTGTCCATGCTTTCCCTCATTGTATATCACCATAGATATCTGACTAAAATTATCTTGCAGAGGGAAATGTAGTATCACAAACAATATTCCTAATCTGTTTATTACTACATTTATCTTTAAATGTTAATATTGCCAATTAATATATTTTCATGTACATCGTAGTTACTTACATCAACCACAGAGGAATTTAAAAGAGATACAACCCCCCTTGAAATCGTATCAAAAACAATTGCATATTCTTTCGGTGTTATTGGAATTTTAAACTTATCAAGATTTCCCCATATGAGAGTAGATATACATCCTCATTCAGTAACTGACCAAACAAAATATTTTGTTCTCAAACCAGTTATGAAAAAAAGAGAGACTTATTTTTAAATAATAAATCTTTGTTGTTCCATGTAGACTAACATCCAAGCTAAAATTGCCTGCTTATGGAATTTTGCCAACTTGACTGGGATTTTATCCACATCAAAATTACATCGAAGCAAAAATTCTAAACCACCAACAGAGTCAAATAAATACTTAGAGAAGACATTCCAAATACTGTTCTGGTTCTTAACATACTTCAGAATCCAATTTATTTTAAAAGTATTATTTAGAGTATTGAAATCTAAAACCTCAAGACCTCCTTGTTCTTGGGTATTAGTGAGAATATATTTTCGTAGATAGTAAGGCTTGTTCCTCCAAATAAAATTATAAATAATCTTATCTAAGTCCTTTACAATTTTAGGGGATAATTCAAGTGATAACGATACATAAACTGATCTGGATAACCCTTCCGCTTTGGATAATAAAACCCAGAGGTTCAATTTCTTCTTTGTTTTCTCAATGGAGTTAAAGTTCAATTCACTCCTTTGTCTTTCATCCTTGCATATAACAATTCCAAGATAAGTAACCTTATCTTTAATTGGGATACCATATACTTCCTGTAAAACACAATCCTTGTGTGGAAATAAGACTGACTTATTGATATTAATTTTCAAACCCGAAACTAAGGAAAAGTCTTCAATACAGGAAAATGCTTTAGAAACCTCATTCCTGTCTCTTAAAAATATGGTGGTATCATCAGCCAGTTGACATAGTTTAAATTCATTGCCAAGTGCTGAAACACCTTGAAAATGTCCTTTATTGATATGTAGAGCCCTAATTTCAGTAACCAATAAAAAAAAAAATGGGCAGCCCTGCCTAATGCCACGGCCAATATCAAATCTTTGGGATGTCCCGTGAGCTAGTTTTACCGAGCTAGTACAACCACTAGAGAGTTTGGACTGCTTTCAGAAAATAGTCACCAAACCCCAAAAAACGTATTGCTTTGAACATAAACTCATGTTCTACAGTGTCAAAAGCTTTATAAAAATCAACAAACATAAGAAAACTATCATCAAGGATGAGGTCATTATAGTCAATCATATCTAAGATCAATCTGATGTTATTACTAATGTGTCGACCATGCATAAAACCAGATTGTTCTTCATCAATTATATGATGCAAGCCTTGTTTCACCTTCTTAGCAAATACAAGGGCAAATAATTTCCCATCATTATTCAACAGGCTAATGGGTCTCCAGTTGTCTATATAAAGAGTATCCTTATTAGGTTTGGGAATCAAAGTAATTACACCTTGCTTTAAGGAAGCCGGTAACTCCCATTTTTCTATTGATTCTTGAAACATAGCAAGAATGAAAGGAATCAATTTATCATTGAATGCTTTATAAAACTCACTTATTAAACCATAAATAGGTCCCCTGGAAATTTCCTCAAAGCTACAGTCTTTTATCTCAATTTCAGATAACTCATCATCACAAAAATCCCTGAAATCATTATGTATCTTCTTAGCAATGTTGGCTACATTGTCTAAGAAATTATCCATTTTGGAAGTTGACTGGGCAAATGTATACAGATTCTGATAAAACTGGGCAACATGCTGAGAGATTTCTTTTGGATTTTCTTTGGGAGTATTATTAATCATTAATTTAAATATGGAAGTCTTTTCGCCTGCCTTTTTTTCTAAATTAAATAAATATTTTGTATTTTTCTCTCCCTCTTCCATCCATTTGTGTCTTGATCTTACAAACGCTACCCGGGCCTTTTCCTCGTAGATACAGTCTAACTGCATTTGCAATGATGATATCTCCAGTAATCCCTGATTAATTAGTTCAGTTTTTTTAGTATAATCCATTATTCCCTTTATGATGTCATTCTTTCTCTCTTTTTTACCCCATTGAAATAGACAAAAGCCTTGATCAAATTTCATTAGGTCCCAGTAACTTCCAAAAGTATTCAAAACACAGGCACAATTCCAGTATTTATCAATAATTTGTCACACCCTGGTCTAAGTATTTTGTGTTTTTCTTCATGTATTGGGTCAGGCCAGGGTGTGGCATCGGGTTTTTGTATTGTGGTGTGTTTTGTCTTGGGGTTTTGGTGTGTATGTATTGGGATTGTAGCTAGTGGGGTTATCTAGCAAAGTCTATGGCTGTCTGGAGTGGTTCTCAATCAGAGGCAGGTGCTTATCGTTGTCTCTGATTGGGAACCATATTTAGGCAGCCATATTCTTTGAGTTTGTTGTGGGTGATTGTCCTGAGTGTCTTGATGTCCTTGTTTGATGTTAGTTGACACAAGTATAGGCGGTTTTCGTTTCGTTTATTGTTTTGTAGTGTTTGTGTTTAGTCGTGTTTACGTTTGTTTAAATAAACATGGATCGCAATCGACACGCTGCAGTTTGGTCCGACTCTCCTTCACTATATGAAAACCGTTACAGAATCAACCACCACCAACGGACCAAGCAGCGTGTTAACAGGCAGGAGCCACAGGAGAGGCAGCAGGAAAAGCAGCAGCTGCAGTGGGAGAGGCTACACCACCTGGAGAAATGGACATGGGAGGAAGAACTGGACGGTAAAGGACCCTGGGCTCAGCCTGGAGAATATCGCCGCCCCAAGGAAGAACTGGAGGCGGCGAAAGCTGAGAGGCGCAGATATGAGGAGGCAGCACGGCGTAGCGGATGGAAGCCTGAGAATCAGCCCCAAACATTTCTTGGGGGGGGCTCAGGGAGAGTGTGGCAGAGTCAGGAGTCAGACCTGAGCCAACTCTCCCTGTTTATCGTGAGGAGCCAAGGAGGAGACCAGAGCCGGTGTTGGAGGTGAGCGAAGCAGAGACTGTGAAGGAGTTAATGGGGAAATTGGTGCTTTTTGCATGGAATTCGCCCGACGGAACGTGTTGGGAATTTGATGGCACCTGGGTTAGCGCTCCATACTCGTCCTGAGGTGCGTGTTAGTCGGCTGGTGAAGTCGGTGCCAGCCTCACGCACCAGGCCTCCTGTGCACATCCCTAGCCTTGCACGTCCTGTGCCAACACTGCTCTCAAGATCTCCAGTACGCCTTCACGGTCTAGCCCATCCTGTGCCACCTCCACACTCCAGTCCTCCGGAAGCAGCTCCCCGCACCAGGCTTCCTGTGCGTGTCCTCGATCCAGTTCCAGCACCACGCACCAGGCCTTCAGTGCGCCTCGCCTGTTCAGCGCAGCCAGCGCTTTTCTCCTCTCCTGCGCTGCTGGAGTCTCCCGCCTGTTTAGTGCAGCCAGAGCCTTTCTCGTCTCCTGCGCTGCCGGAGTCTCCCGCCTGTTTAGCGCAGCCAGAGCCTTTCTCGTCTCCTGCGCTGCCGGAGTCTCCCGCCTGTTCAGCGCAGCCAGAGCTGTCAGTCTGCATGGAGCAGCCAGAGCTGTCAGTCTGCATGGAGCAGCCAGAGCTGTCAGTCTGCATGGAGCAGCCAGAGCTGTCAGTCTGCATGGAGCAGCCAGAGCTGTCAGTCTGCATGAAGCAGCCCGAGCTGCCAGTCTGCACGGAGCTGCCAGTCTGTAAGGAGCTGTCAGTCTGTAAGGAGCTGCCAGTCTGCAAGGAGCTGTCAGTCTGTAAGGAGCTGCCAGTCTGCAAGGAGCAGCCAGAGCCGCCAGACAGTATGGAGCAGCCAGATCTTTCAGTCTGCCAGGATCCGCCAGTCAGCCAGACCCTTCCAGATCCGCCAGTCAGCCAGACCCTTCCAGATCCGCCAGTCAGCCAGACCCTTCCAGATCCCTCCAAGCTCGTCATCAAGCTCGAGACCCTGGGTCTCGACCCCGCCCTGTGCAACTGGGTACTGGACTTCCTGACGGGCCGCCCCCAGGTGGTGAGGGTAGGCAACAACATCTCCTCCCCGCTGATCCTCAACACTGGCGCCCCACAAGGGTGCGTTCTGAGCCCTCTCCTGTACTCCCTGTTCACCCACGACTGCGTGGCCACGCACGCCTCCAACTCAATCATCAAGTTTGCGGACGACACAACAGTGGTAGGCTTGATTACCAACAACGACGAGACGGCCTACAGGGTAGTGAGGTCTGCACAACGCATCACCGGGGGCAAACTACCTGCCCTCCAGGACACCTACACCACCCGATGTCACAGGAAGGCCATAAAGATCATCAAGGACATCAACCACCCGAGCCACTGCCTGTTCACCCCGCTATCATCCAGAAGGCGAGGTCAGTACAGGTGCATCAAAGCTGGGACCGAGAGACTGAAAAACAGCTTCTATCTCAAGGCTATCAGACTGTTAAACAGCCACCACTAACATTGAGTGGCTGCTGCCAACACACTGACACTGACTCAACTCCAGCCACTTTAATAATGGGAATTGATGGGAAATGATGTAAATATATCACTAGCCACTTTAAACAATGCTACCTTATATAATGTTACTTACCCTACATTATTCATCTCATAGGCATACGTATATACTGTACTCTATATCATCGACTGTATCCTTATGTAATACATGTATCACTAGCCACTTTAACTATGCCACTTTGTTTACATACTCATCTCATATGTATATACTGTACTCGATACAATCTACTGTGTCTGCCTATGCTGCTCTGTACCATCACTCATTCATATATCCTTATGTACATATTCTTTATCCCCTCACACTGTGTACAAGACAGTAGTTTTGGAATTGTTAGTTAGATTACTTGTTGGTTATTACTGCATTGTCAGGGTCCGCCAGTCAGCCAGGCTCTTCCAGATCCGCCAGTCAGCCAGACCCTTCCGGATCCGCCAGTCAGCCAGACCCTTCCGGATCCGCCAGTCAGCCAGGCCCTTCCGGATCCGCCAGTCAGCCAGGCCCTTCCGGGTCCGCCAGTCAGCCAGGCCCTTCCGGGTCCGCCAGTCAGCCAGGCCCTTCCGGGTCCGCCAGTCAGCCAGGCCCTTCCGGGTCCGCCAGTCAGCCAGGCCCTTCCGGGTCCGCCAGTCAGCCAGGCCCTTCCGGGTCCGCCAGTCAGCCAGGCCCTTCCGGGTCCGCCAGTCAGCCAGGCCCTTCCGGGTCCGCCAGTCAGCCAGGCCCTTCCGGGTCCGCCAGTCAGCCAGGCCCTTCCGGGTCCGCCAGTCAGCCAGGCCCTTCCGGGTCAGCCAGGCCCTTCCGGGTCAGCCAGGCCCTTCCGGGTCCGCCAGTCAGCCAGGCCCTTCCGGGTCCGCCAGTCAGCCAGGCCCTTCCGGGTCCGCCAGTCAGCCAGGCCCTTCCGGGTCAGCCAGGCCCTTCCGGGTCCGCCAGTCAGCCAGGCCCTTCCGGGTCCGCCAGTCAGCCAGGCCCTTCCGAGTCCGCCAGTCAGCCAGGCTCTTCCGAGTCAGCCAGGCTCTTCCGAGTCAGCCAGGCTCTTCCGAGTCAGCCAGGCTCTTCCGAGTCAGCCAGGCTCTTCCGGATCCGCCAGTCAGCCAGGCTCTTCCGGATCCGCCAGGCTCTTCCGGATCCGCCAGTCAGCCAGGCTCTTCCGGATCCGCCAGTCAGCCAGGATCTGCTAAAACCACCAGCCAGCCAGGATCTGGTAGATCTACCTACCTGCCTGAGCTTTCTCTCACTCCCGAGATTCCCCTCAGTCCCGAGCTGTCCTTCAGTCCCGATCTGCTCCTCAGTCCAGTGGGTTTCTGGGTGAGGACTACTAGGCCATGGTCGGCGGAGAGGGTGGACTATCCAGGGACTAAGAGGGGACTAAGACTAAGACATTGACTGAGTGGGTTCCACGTCCCGCGCCGGAGCCGCAACCATGGACAGACGCCCACCCGGACCCTCCCTATTGTTTTGAGGTGCGTCTCAACCTTAGGGGGGGGGGGGGGGGGGGGGGTTCTGTCACGCCCTGGTCTAAGTATTTTGTGTTTTCTTCATGTATTGGGTCAGGCCAGGGTGTGGCATCGGGTTTTTGTATTGTGGTGTGTTTTGTCTTGGGGTTTTGGTGTGTATGTATTAGAATTGTAGCTAGTGGGGTTATCTAGAAAAGTCTATGGCTGTCTGGAGTGGTTCTCAATCAGAAGCAGGTGTTTATCGTTGTCTCTGATTGGGAACCATATTTAGGCAGCCATATTCTTTGAGTTTGTTGTGGGTGATTGTCCTGAGTGTCTTGATGTCCTTGTTTGATGTTAGTTGACACAAGTATAGGCTGTTTTCGTTTCGTTTATTGTTTTGTAGTGTTCGTGTTTAGTCGTGTTTACGTTTGTTTAAATAAACATGGATCGCAATCGACACGCTGCAGTTTGGTCCGACTCTCCTTCACTATATGAAAACCGTTACATAATTCCTGCTACTTCCTTCTTAAATACTTCATTCTCTAGTAAAGTCTTGTTCATTTTCCAGTAACCTTAAGTAACATTTTTTGCTGACAAACCATGGATATTTATCGTTATTGATATCCCTTTGTGGTCTGTTTAAAATCGATGTTTCAATCAAGACTGTATCAACCTTGTCAGCCATATCTTCAGAAATCAATACGTAATTGTATAGATACATCTTTGGTACTCCATGTAAACATAATCTTATCTGGGTTCTTATGTCTTCATATATCTAGAACACCTAACCTTGGACTTATATTCCTTATCCCACAAACATAATTCCTATCCTTAGGAGGCCATCTATCTAGATTATCATGTAATACTGTATTAAAATCTCCACCCAATATTACTTTGGCCAATGGAAATTTAGACATTTTACTTATTTTCCTCTCAATGTCTCTAAATAAAATACCGTTACTTGACTTGTTATTGGAAGCTTAAGTATTTACAACAATGAATTGAATGTGGTTGACATCTACCAATAGTATAATCCATCTCCCTGTATGATCTGCTTCATGACTCAATATGTGACCCTTAAAGTTGCCTTTTAAAATGGCGACACCTGCTGACCGATTAGTACCAAATATCATTCCCCCATTGACAGTTCCAAAATGCAGTATCTGTGGAACAGGCATGAGTTTCTTGAAATCAAAGTCGGCACTCTTACCCTTACAGTACAAAAATAAAGACTTCCTATTCAAAACATTATAGATTCCCCTGGCATTAATAGAAAATATATTAAACTTGTATACATTCACATGAATCGAGTTCTCACAAAAAGAAAAGTTCTTACTAGTTGCAAATAAAAACAGTCCTTTGCACCATGCAAGTGGTTGACCTAAACTATATATACATTTTTTTATACAATTGCAAATAACATTGTTCCATGGATTGGTAAATCAAATAGCCATCAAGCCAACATTAAATGTCAGTGTGAATTTCCCTGTCATAAAAAATAATAATAATAAATATATAAATATCTATATATATATATATATATATACAGTGGGGCAAAAAAGTATTTAGTCAGCCACCAATTGTGCAAGTTCTCCCCCTTAAAAAGATGAGGCCTGTAGTTTTCATCATAGGTACACTTCAACTATGACAGACAAAATGGAAGAAAAAAAAATCCAGAAAATCACTGTGGGATTTTTTATGAATTTATTTGCAAATTATGGTGGAAAATAAGTATTTTTTATATATATATATATAAAATGCTCACACAATACTCTTTCCTCAAGAAATATGTTTTATCAGATGCAAATTAAATTCAGTCCTGCACAACTCACTTAATAAATCCAGCAGTCAACAAGCTAGGCGTTAGCGTGAAATCCCTTCCATTAACAAAAGCCTTGGCTCCCGCAAAGTATACACTTCCCTTCCTTCCTTGCTCTCTCAATCGTCGGCCACAGACAATTCCAAGCTTCTTTGTCAAATGCTGTCAGATCCTCCTTGAACCTCAGGTTGTTCTTTTTAAATAGTAATTTTCTTTGTACTTTTCCATGTCATATCCCTCGCTGTCCTGGAGATGAATCTCATGTTCACTGGTCGTGGTGGCTGGTTGTTTTCCCCCATCTCTCAGCCTACCCAGGCGGTGCACTAGATCCAGAGAACCTGCAACAACATTTCCCTTCTCCTCCGGGACTATTGCCCTGCAAATATCCTTCAATCTTGCTTTGATGTTCTTGTCAGATTTTTCTGCTATTCCATAAATTCGAAGACTCCATCTCCGACTATACTGGTTATTCTCGTTTACCTTTGACTCCATTTCAGTGAGTTTCTTCTCCTGCTTTGCAACCTGAATTTTCAATGTCTTTTTCTCCTGCTTCAGAGTTTTTACTTCCTCAGCACTGAAATCAGTCGCTATCTTCAGGTTAACGATGCTGATACTGTTCTTTTACACCAAATTCATGATGTCATCTGCGCTCTCTTTGATTTTAGCCGTGAGGAAGCGGACAATGTTGTCCTGTAGCTGGCTCATTGATGGTTCACTTCTCAGCTTCTTTGGAAGTTGCCACTTGGTTGGGGTATTCGGTATGGATCACATTCGCCCCCCTGCAAGCATATGATTGAGTTTCAACAATGCCTCTTTTCTCCTTGGAAGTTTCAACATCCATTATCTCAGCAACAGTTTGGTCATGTCCTGATTACATGCTACTAGCTATGAAGACGTTAGCAGGCTAACTTAACTACACACGCTGAAACTTTTTGATAGCCAGCTTGTTCGTTGGAAATCGTCAAAAATATATTTCAATGGTTTGATTAATTACAAAATTATTCAAAATAGCTACATTGTATGGTTAGATTTCATTTTTTGTGAAAAAACTAAAAATGCAACTGCAGTCTAAAACTATAAACTTTGTGAGAAAACCCTAAAATTGTTCCTCACCCACTCATGCCGCCATCTTGAGCCCCCCGCTGAGTTGGGCCTCTCTCACTGCAGTCAAAACATCATGACACTCCAATCACATGATCTAGGACCCATTGCATCTTTAAGTGCTAAAATGTCACATTTTGCAATACAGCTTTTGTGAATTGGAAAATTAGACTATAGAGCATTTATTTTGAGATGGTTTACATAGCGAAATATTTTGGACAGATATGAAAATATATATTTGTGATAAAATGGGTAAACCTGTAAGCAATACCAAATTTGATGTTCCTTTTTATTTTACATACACACAGTGACTGCCAAGTGTAAATTTACTAATTTCATTGCGAAGTTCATGGGTAAACAACATTTTCAATATTTTTTATAATCGATTTACAACATTATATAACATCCCAAAAATATATAAATACCAAATTATCAAAGAAGTGTCTACAGTGTTTGTAAAAATGTAACTTGTCTAAAAGCATAACTTTTTTCGTGTCTCTGGATTTATTTTATGTATTTTTTGTTATTTGTGATATCTGATATTTATTGTTTTGTACAATGTTCGCGTAATGCAATAAAAAAAATCAACTGATCACATTTTTGTGAAGTTCATGCAATCGACAAATAGGCGCACGTCGGCAATAGTACTGTTTGTCCCTCTTGATGCGCCGTAGCCTGTTTACACTTCCTCAAAATAGTCTGAATTCATTGTTTTTGTCGCGCAATTTTACAACTAACCAAGATGTTTGGTGCAGTATTTCTCAAGTGAAAACATGTTCATGAAAACGAGTCTCTCCTTCAAAGACAACAAACGTATGGTTGAAGGATCCCTCAAACTTCCGCTTGCTTGGAAAGAAAAATGGTGCCCACAAACCATAGAAATTGAATGAATAGAAAGGACATGGAACATCATGGGTACTATTGCAATGGCTGCCTGGTATTGTGACGCAATAATTTACATGGTACTGGAGAATGTTAATTTAACTTATGCTAACTGATGTGGCTCCAGCAATGGAATGTATTTTATTTTATGTCCGTTGAGCTGTTAAAACAAATCACAGCCCAAATTGATGGGTACACTTCCTGCTTTGCTACTATGGGTACACTTGCAATGGCCGCCAGTCCACCCATTATGCATAATTCAATTGAATGGGGATAACCGTTCTATTCATTCTAGTGCTATGGCAGGAACAGCCGGGAAAAAAACATTGCAGAAGACCAAAACGTCACAAATGTCGTGATAATATATGCAGGAACTGTTTCGGATGGGAAGCACGACCATGATAATTTTGCGAAACAGAGGGAATGTGGAACACGGGCCTTTGAACATTATTTTCATATGAATTTGCCTATTCTGAATCAGTCGGTCGCATAGAAAAATGATTTTCTAAATGCTTGAACAGCTCTTGAATCGAGACTAGCAGGTAATCCATATTCATCCGCTTTAGATGCCTCACCAACCTCAGTCAATCAGCAACGGAGTACCCGGATGGAACTGTCATGGCCGCCATCGCTGAACTGCAAGGCTAAAGAGAAAAGGTAAATTAATCAACAGTAAATCCCTTTTAACTAATTTTTATCAGTCAAGAATGTCTAATTTCTAGCCATATATTTCCATTATGAGGTTATTTCTCGAGTGGGTGTGGGCAAGCTCTATTTTGTATTCCAATAACCGTTTACACAAGTCGCAACGTAAAGTAATTATGTCAGTATCAAGGATGAAGTTGATTAGTAAAGTAACGTTAGCTGGAACAGTGGGAATTCGCAAGACAAACATTGTGTAATGCTTCCTTACACTGGTTTTGTATACGTCCACGTTTCTCCAAGTTAGATAATGTAGAGGCTCTATAGATGGGTTGGTTGTTTAGCAACAAAAATTAGATGCGCCCAACCGATGGGGCAAAACGGAGGTTGGCTTAGATTGTTGACAACGTGTAAACTATATTTTGTCTCCACGGTGTATAGAAAACATACATTTGCACAATGACCACTTGTTGTTTCTCAAATACATCGTCACAGTTGTTGATTAGCTAGCTATTGAACTAGAAGTTTAGCCTTATTAGCATTGACATGAAATCAGTCAAAACAAGACATGGTATCAATAGCAATTTGAAACGAGCCACTTACGATATACCACTTGGCAGTTTCTTGACATTTTGCTAGTAATCGAGCCATCCAGAATCACAACATGGAAGCGCGCACATCGTTGTTTGTGACATTGTCAGCCAACCCATCTGTAGGATAGCTTAGCCTCCTCACGAACCAGGGCTGCGTTCAGTATGTTTTTACCTTCTGGGACTTTCAATTGAATGAAAACGGTGCTATGCTGAATGACCGACCAGTTGAAAATGGGTAGGGGTTGGGGAAGACGTGACCATGCTGATATCTTCCCCATGGTGACTTGTCCAGTTCTAAACAACTGGGAATCTGGAACTCTCCGACATCAGTGGGTTCAGGACAACTGAGGGGGGGATCACTCACTTTATGATTAGACCTAGTTTTTTTTCTCTTAAGTTCCCAGTTCTCTTGAAAGCTCCAACTGCCCTATACAATACCTCACTCATTGCCTCAAGCCACACACACAAATGGGAGCAAAACGTTCTTTAGTTTGGAAAAACGTGTAGCTCACAACAAACTGTTCAGCAAGGTAGTGTAAATCAGTGACTCCTCCTAATACGTCAAACCAATCAAATGCCTTGCTTGGCAGAGCTCCGAAGGTGCTCACCAGATTAGTGCCATAGGAGAAACAGTGCTTGAGGACTAAAATGTCTACAAAACACTGGCAACAAAACATTTCAGTTTGTTTGCAGCACGCTGGATTTCACAACCTTTCTCTGTTATTTTGAGATCCGCTAAAGCTGCAGCAAGAGGGGAGAAATGGCAGACCATGCTGGCCATATCAATATTTATTAAATTTAGCCGTTTCTGAAGTGATATTTGGCTCTAAAGGCTAGCATCAGGGACAAGAAGTAGCTAGCCACAATGAGGTTCGTTTTGAGGAAAGTCAGCTAACCTTGTAAGCTACCTATGTATAACTAGCTAAAGTTACATTTCTGTCATGATTATAAAGCCAACAAAATGTTAATAAAAACAGCATATTATTAACATAAAAGGTTAGCTGTGTTAGCCCAGTCACTATCTTATCCAGGGTCAGTGATATGTAACGCAACCATTTACTGTCTATGGGAACAACTGCAGTAATTTTGCAAGTAACATTGCTGAATGAAATAAAATTAACCTCATAAAATGACACCTGTAATGCTCATCTCCTGTAGCCTAGTTGTCATCTCATTATTTTCATACTGTAAATTACAAGGGTTGGATATGCACTAAGCTATTTTTTGTCAGCACTAAAAAGGCATGTATAAAATCTGGTATATTGTGATATGTGATTAATCAACATTGATACTAGTTCATTTGGAATAATAGTTCAACTCTTAAAAGGTGTACTATGCAGAAATCGCTCTGCCATTCCCTGGTTGCAAAAGTTAATTGTTTGCCTAATTTCAGTCTATGACAAACCAAGCAACTATAGTGTACATTAGAGAATCATTGTACCATCTAAACTGCTGTGAAATGTATTTTCCATAACCAAAAAGTTGTTTCAGCTATTGTGAAGCTGGTGTACCAAACTGAAAGTAAAAGACACTAAAACTAAACTTAATCACGGGAAGCATAGAAATAATGCAAGTTACATATTGCAGCTTTAAAATAAGTTTAAACACTTAAAATAATCAACACTTCACTTCAAAATGCACAAATAAGCAAATAACTTGTATGTCAGATTAGACATCTTCGTCTAAACAACAATGGATAATTGCATAGTAACAAGTAGGCTATTATGACTAAAGTGTAATTTCAGGTAAAAAAAACGACATACCAGCGGTGAACAACCTTGCGCCACAATCTACTGGGTGAGCAGACTTCTATTCCAGCCAAGCAATAGTAATCTTGATTGTCATCTCATTAGATTTGATAAATTAAATCAGGTGTGTTATTTGCTGGGCTGAAACAGAACCCTGCAAACCTCCAGCAGTGTTGGGCCTCGAATTGTAATGGGTTTATACATTGTGATGTTTAACTGTATTTTTGTATACTACAATTGCTGACAGATGGGCTTACACGTATAACCCATGGCATATAGCTCCCGAGTGGCGCAGCAGTTTAAGACACTGCCTGTCAGTGCTCGAGGCGTCACAACAGACCCCGGTTCGATCTTGGGAGTCCTATAGGGCGGCGCATAATTGGCCCAGCGTCGTTAGGGTTTGGCTGTGGTAGGCCGTCGTTGTAAATAAGAATTTGTTCTTTACTGACTTGACTAGTAAAATAAATACAAATTATAATAAATATAATATACACCTGTCTCTTGGGACATCTCTCATCTGAAAACAGGCTTTCACAGCTTTCCATATCTGGGGACAGAAAACATCACAAAGAAACAGGCTTCATTACACTCAAATTAGACTGCACTAAATATTATGTTGCTGTTATCGCTCGGTCCTCAGTTTTCCCTTCCAGGGACTGGCACTGGAGAATCTTTTCATGATGTCCTCCCAGAAAATGACCTGCCCTATCCAGTACAGTAGCCTACACTCTCCCTTTACTGAAAGCTGGAGCTGCAAATACACCTTCTTCCTTATTTTTATTTGTTTTTTAATTTTTTTAAACCTTTTTTTAACTAGGCTGCTTCCATGGCTGTTATCTACAAATGCATTTGGAGACTTTTTAATTTACAATGATAGCTAGCTAATGGGACGTTTGCTACCTGATGACGTTTGCTACCTGATGACATTTAATTCACTTAGCTAAACAGTGTACAGTTAGCTTTTTACAAAATAGTGGGCATTCTTCACTGTTTTTGGTGTTAGCAAAGCGCAGCCATCTGGACGAATGCAGACAATGAAAAAAGTTGGTTTGTCACCAGAGCGGTTTAGAATGTGTTGTGACGTTTGACTTTATCAGCAGGGCCTAAAACTCACTTTTTGTTTCACCAGCCACAGTGGCAGGTAGATGAGAAAAATCTGCTAGGCAAAATATTTCTTCACCATAAATGCATAAAAAAACTGACCATGCTTTGTAATGTTTCCAAAACAGTAAATGTATTAGTAAGAACTAATGTGGTATATTGCTCAATTTCATTTTTTCTTTTTACCAAAGTATCACATGAGACAAAAAGGTTCAGTGTACGTGTGAGAGAGATGTCTCTTTGCTATCAGTTGAAGCAACAGATTCAAAATAACATTGAAAAACAACCTATCTTGTGAACTAAACCTTGTAAATAGCCAAGAAACATTGACAAAATCTCACTTTGCTGACTTTAGTCAATTAGACCAACTTTTATGCCTGTGCCTCCAAAAATGTATCTATCAGTGCTTCACTCAGTGTGCAAAGCTGTTGATGCGCAAGGTGGTTGTACGATTTGTATTTCTTTGTGCCATGAGCAGCTATGAAACAAAACAGCAGAAATACTTTGAAAACAGCAACTTCAGCATTTTTCTGCTACAAAGTTCTGTTTACCAGCGTAATCAACTTTTTAAGTTTCAATAAATATATATTGTAGACTGTCAGCCACACTTGATATCTTGAAAACTAACACTTGACACTGGGCAACAACTACCCAGACAGAAAACAGTGAAGTACATAACATATACAGCACCCCTTCTACGTGCGTGTGGGGAGAGGATTTTTTACATGTAACATCTAATCAAAATCTTGCTGCTGGGAGCCAGCAGACCATTCAAACCGTTTATGCAATATACAATTATACAGACCTCCGAGGGAGGCATGGCAACTTGAGACTAAGACTCAGGCCTGTCCCAGAGTAAAAAAAAAAATGCAAAAAAATACAAATTTAAAATCTTGTTTGACCAAGAGTCGTCTGTTCTTCGACCAATCGTTTGGTTGAAATTTTTTAACTTATTTTTCCATATATAGGATGTGTCTGTGTTTTAATCAGATCAAGTGTTTTCACTGAGCTTGTCTGATGGTTTAAGCACACTGTTTGATTAAATAATTAAGACACACATTACTAGAGGTAGTCCGACTGCAATTGATTTGTTTGTTTTGGTCGGACTTGCTGCACTGTATATAATTTTTTTCTTCTTTGAATAAATCACAGAACGTCAAGTGTTTATCACGATCCTTGTTGCTGAAACTGCAACGTAATTACAGCCATTTCTGACTGAAAAGTTCTGATACCGAAATCCCTAATTTGTTTAGGAAAAACATTCTCTATTCCCTTAAGCATTGCTCTCTTTACATGTATGCGTCGAGAGCATGTGACCAATAGAGCCTGACCTATAGCATATCATAATCGCATCAAATGGTTAAAACAAACTCAACACCGTAACACATGTGATAGTGAAATGGATGGAGGGAACATGAGAAGCTCGAAACGGGGGAATGTTTATTTATTGGTTGCTCAGGAAGTAAAGGGGAAGTCAGATGTGTGGAATACATTTGACGACTTCTGGAAAATACTGGAGATCAAGATTGCGTGTGTGTGCCAAACAGGCGCTGTTAGACTACAGTATTTTTTTTCTGACCGTTTGGAGCAATGGCAACACAAAATAAATTATGAAGGTACCAGAGAGTCTAATGTTTTGTTTGTTCTTGTAACGCTTTAAAAACAGTCTTGTGCAATTGCAGAAATGGAACAGTTTAAGAATTATTCAAGGCTTGCTTTATTTTGTACTGAACAAAATATAAACGCAACATATGAAGTGTTGGTCCCATGTTTCATGAGCTGAAATAAAAGATCCCAGAAATGTTCCAAAAGGCACAAAACGCTTATTTCTCAAGTTGTGCACATATTTGTTTGTCTCTGTTAGTAAGCATTTCTCCTTTGCCAAGATAATCCATCCACCTGACAGGTGTAGCATATCAAGAAGTTGAATAAAACAGCATGATCGTTACACAGGTGTACCTTGTACTAGGGACAATAATCGGTCACTTTAAAATGTGCAGTTTTGTCACACAAAACAATGCCACAGATATCTCAAGTTTTGAGGGAGCGTGCAATTGGAGTGCTGACTGTAGGAAAGTCCACGAGAGTTATTGCTAGAGAGTTGGATGTTATCCCTTCTAACGCAGGCGTTCCGCTGAAAAGGCAGTGCGCGAAATTCAAAAATATTTCTTCCAAATATGTAACTTTCACACATTTAACAAGTCCAATACAGCAAATGAAAGAAACTTCTTGTTAATCTACCTATCGTGTCCGGTTTCAAAAATGCTTTACAGCGAAAGCACAACATATGATTATGTTAGATCACCGCCAAGTCAAAAAAACACACAGCCATTTTTCCAGCCAAAGACAGGAGTCACAAAAAGCAGCAATAGATAACAATTAATTACTAACCTTTGATCTTCATCAGATGACACTCATAGGACATCATTTTACACAATACATGTATGTTTTGTTCAATAATATGCATATTTATATCCAAAAATCTTAGTTTACATTGGCGCATTACGTGCAGTAATGTTTTAATTCCAAAACATCCAGTAATTTTGCAGAAATACTCATAATAAACATTGATAAAAGATACAAGTGTTATTTACAGATTAAAGAGAGACTTCTCCTTAATGCAACCGCTGTGTCAGATTTCAAAAATACTTTACGGAAAAAGCATAATCTGAGAACGGCGCTCAGAGCCCAATCCAGCCAGAGAAATATCCAACAGAAGTTAGAAATAACACTATAAATATTAACTTACCTTTGATGATCTTCATCAGAAGGCACTCCCAGGAATCCCAGATTGACAATAAATGACTGTTTTGTTCCATAAAGTCCATCATTTATGTCCAAATAGCCACGTGTTTTTATCGTGTTCAGCCCAGTAATCCATCTTCATGATGCACGAGCACTTCGTCCAGACAAAAACTCGGAAAGTTCCGTTACAGTTCGTAGAAACAAGTCAAACGATGTATGGAATCAATCTTTAGGATGTTTTTAACATAAAACATCAATAATGTTCCAACTGGAGAATTCCTATGTCTGAAGAGAAGCACAGAGCTAACTCTGTCGGGAGCGTGCGTCACGAGCCTGAGCCACTGCCAGACCACTGACTCAAACAGGTCTCATGAGCCCCTCCTTTATAGCAGCGGCCTGAAACAAGTTTCTAAAGACGGTTGACATCTGTAGGAAGTGCAACTTGACTCCATAGACACTGTTTATTCGGTAGGCCAAGCTTTAAAAAACTACAAACCTCAGATTTCCCACTTCCTGGTTGGATTCTTCTCCGGTTTTCACTTGCCATATGAGTTATGTTACACTCAGACATCATTCAAACAGTTTTAGGAACTTCAGAGTGTTTTCTATCCAATAGTAATAATAATATGCATATATTAGCATCTGGGACAGAGTAGGAGGCATTTCACTCTGGGCACGCTATTCATCCAAAAGTGAAAATGCTGCCCCATCCTACAAAGTGACACAAATTGTAAAAATACATATTTGACATCCATTCAGGAAATGCAATAAGTGTTAGATCGAGAAAGATTCAGAGAAAAATCTCAATGCTCCCACGCAAAGTAGGCTATTTTGTTGATAATGATTCTTACTTTTGTAACAATGTCAAAATAAAAAAAAACTCGCGATTTTGACGAAATGTAGATAACCTCTCAAGTACAGACTAGGCCTGAAACAAAATGTAGAAATAGTAGCCTACTTCGACAACAATTCAGTGAATTGGATGTGGTGGCAGACAGGTTGGTGTTTAACACCAACCTATCTGGAGAAGAAAAAAAAGACTCCTACCACTTTTTTAAAAAACAACTCCAAACCCCCTACCACTGTTACTTTAGGCCCAGGCTGTGTGGTACAAGGGTGGATGGTGGGACTTGGGGCAGACGCACTCCTTGGAAACGTAGGTTCCCCTCTCAAAAAAGTGGTGTTTGAATGAATGCTTACGAGCCTGCTGCTGCCTACCACCCCTCAGTCAGACTGCTCTATCAAAACATAGACTTAATTATAATATAATAACACACAGAAATACGAGCCTTAGGTCATATGGTAAAATCTGGAAACTATCATTTCGAAAACAAAGCGTTTATTCTTTAAGTGAAATACGGCACCGTTCTGTATTTTATCTAATGGGTGGCATCCATAAGTCTAAATATTGCTGTTACATTGCACAAAGCGGTCTTCTGGTCAGTCTCCGGAGACGGGCACACCGCTCCCTAGCATACTACTCGCCAATGTCCAGTCTCTTGACAACAAGGTTAATGAAATCCGAGCAAGGGTAGCATTCCAGAGAGACATAAGAGACTGTAATGTTCTTTGCTTCACGGAAACATGGCTCACTCGAGAGACGCTATTGGAGTCGGTACAGCCAGCTGGTTTCTTCATGCATTGCGCCAACAGAAACAAGCATCTTTCTGGTAAGAAGAGGGGCGGGGGGGTATGCCTTATGATTAACGAGATGTGGTGTGATCATAACAACATACAGGAACTCAAGTCCTTCTGTTCACCTGATTTAGAATTCCTCACAATCAAATGTCGACCGCATTATCTACCAAGAGAATTCTCTTCGATTATAATCACAGCCGCATATATTCCTCCCCCCAAGCAGATACATCGACGGCCCTGAAAGAACTTCATTTGACTCTATGTAAACTGGAAACCACATCCTGAGGCTGCATTCATTGTAGCTGGGGATTTTAACAAGGCTAATCTGAAAACAAGACTCCCTAAATTCTATCAGCATATCAATTGTGCTACCAGGGCTAGTAAAACCCTGGATCATTGTTATTCTAACTTCCGCGACGCATAAGGCCCTCCCTCGCCCTCCTTTTGGAAAAGCTGCCCACGACTCCATTTTGTTGCTCCCAGCCTATAAACAACAACATTGACGAATACGCTGATTCTGTGAGCGAGTTTATTAGCAGGTGCATCGGCGATGTCGTACCTACAGCAACTATTAAAACATTCCCAAACCAGAAACCGTGGATTGATGGCAGCATTCGCGCAAAACTGAAAGCACGAACCACTGCTTTTAACCAGGACAAGGTGACCGGAAACTTGACCGAATACAAACAGTGTAGCCTCACTGTAGGCCATCTCGCCATTGTTGGTAATCAAGCCTACCACTGTAGTGTTGCCTGCAAATTTGATGATTTAGTTGGAGGCGTGCATGGCCTCGGGGTCGTGGGTGAACATCTTTTTTGTTTTGCTGATAGGGCCCACACCTCCTCCCTGTAGTCTGTCTCGTCATTGTTGGTAATCAAGCCAACCACTGTAGTGTCGTCTGCCAATTTGATGATTGCATTGGAAGTGTGCATGGCCACGCAGTCATGGGTGAACAGGGAGTACAGGAGAGGGCTGAGAATGCACCCTTGTGGGGCCCCAGTGTTGAGGATCATTGGGGTGGAGATGTTGTTTTCTACCTTCACCCAGTTGCACAGGGTGGGCTCAACACCCAGGGACTCAAGCTTGATGAGTTTGGAGGGTACTATGGTGTTGAATGCTGAGCTATATTCAATGAACACCATTCTGACTTAGGTATTCCTCTTGTCCAGATGAGATAGGGCAGTGTGATGGCAATTGCATCATCTGTGAACATACTGGGGAGGTAAGCAAATTTGAGTGGGTCTTGTGTGACTGGGTAGGGTGGAGCTGATATGATCCTTGACTAGTCTCTCAAAGCACTTCATGATGACCGAAGCGAGTGCAACGGAGCGATAGTCATTTAGTTCAGTTACCTTGGCTTTCTTGGGAACCGGAACAATGGGGGCCATCTTGAAACATGTGGGGACAGCAGACTTGGATAAGAATTGATTATGCCAGTAAACACACCAGGCAGCTGGTCTGCACATGTTCTTAGGACGCGGCTAGGGATGACGTCTGGGCCAGCAGCCTTGCGAGTGATAGCACGTTTAAATGTTTTCCTCAGGTTGGCTGCGGTGAAGGAGAGCCCACCGGCTTTGGTAGCTGGCCGTGTCCGTAGCGCTGTATTGTCCTCAAAGCGAGCAAGTTGTTTAATTTGTCTGGGAGCAAGACGTCAATGTCCGCGACGGGACTGGTTTTCTTTTTGTAATCCGGGATTGTCTGTAAACCCTGCCACATACGTCTCGTGTTTGAGCTGTTGAATTGCGACTACTTTCTCTATACTGACGCTTTGCTTGTTTGATTGCTTTGTGGAGGGAATAGCTGCACTGTTTGTTTTCGGCCATGTATCCAGTCTCCTTGCCCTGATTAAAAGCGGTGGTTCGCGCTTTCAGTTTTGCGCGAATGCTGCCACCAATCCACGGTTTCTGGTTAGGAAAGGTCTGAATAGTCACAGTGGGTACGACATCTCCGATGTACTTGCTAATAAACTCGCTCACCAAGTCAGCGTATACATCAATGTTATTGTTTAAGGCTATCCGGAACATATCCCAGTCCACGTGTGACTGAAGCAATCTTGAAGTGTGGAATCCGATTGGTCGGACCAGCGTTTTTTGACCTGAGCACGGGCGTTTCCTGTTTTAGTTTGTCTATGGGCTGGGAGCGATAAAATTGAGCTATGGTCAGATGTGCGGAAGGCAGTGCGGCGGAGGGCTTTGCATGCGTCACGAAAGTTAGAGTAGCAATGATCCAGAATGCTACCAGCTCGTGTCGCGCATTTGATATGCTCATAGAATTTAGGAAGTCTTTTCTCAAATGAGCTTTTGTTAAAATCCCCAGCTACAATAAATTTAGCCTCAATGTATGGTTTCCAGTTTATATAGAACCCAGTGAAGTTCTTTCAAGGCCGACGAGGTGTTGGGGTGGGGGGCTACACGGCTGTGTCTAATCGAAGAGAGTACTCTTGGAAGATAATGCAGTTGGTATTTGATAGTAAGGCATTCTAGGTCAGGTGAACAAAAGGACTTGAGTTCCTTTATGATGTTGTGATTACGCCATGAAATAAAAAATTTGAAGTGAATTAATATTCACTTTGTAGACTCTACATTTCTTATGGGCAGGTGGGACGGTAGCGTCCCACCTGGCCAACATCCTGTGAAATTGCAGAGCGCGGAATTCAAACTACAGTATTATAAATATTTAACTTTCATAAAATCACAAGTGTAATTTCATAAAATCACAAGTGTAATTTCATAAAATCACGAGTGTAATTTCATAAAATCACAAGTGTAATACAACAAAATAAAGCTAACTTCTTGTAATCCAGCCGCTGTGTCAGATTTCAAAAATACTTCACGGCAAAAGCACGCCATGCAATTATCTGAGGACAGCGCCTCGCATACAAACACATGAAAAACATATTTCAACCAGGGAGGTGCGACAAGAAAGTCAGAAATAGCGATGTAAAAAATGCCTTACCTTTGTTGATCGTCTTCTGTTGTAACTGGGACCTTTTGGAGTGCCATCACAAATAGTCCTTTTGTTCGATAATGTCCTTCTTTATATCCAAAGAAACTCAGTTTAGCTGGTGCGCTTCAGTCAATAATCCACCCAGTTTCCCTCCATCAAAATGCATACAAAATGAAAGCCACTTTGAAAAACTACAATTTTTGGCCCATTTTTCCAAAAAACAGCCTGAAACTCTTTCTAAAGACTTGACATCTAGTGGAAGCCCTAGGAACTGCAATCCGGGAGGGCTTGGCCTAATAATAAAAGTGAACCATTGAAAATTAGTGGTAGGCCCAAAAAAATGGGGGGGGGGAGTGGTTTGTCCTCAGGGTTTCGCCTGCCATATCAGTTCTGTTATACTCAGACAATTTTAACAGTTTTAGAAACTTTAGTGTTTTATATGCATATCCTAGCTTCTGGGCCTGAGTAACAGGCAGTTTACTTTGGGCATACTTTTCATCCAGACGTCAAAATACTGCCCCCTACTCAGGAGAGGTTAAGAACATGACAATATTCGAGTAAGTGAGCACAACAGTCAGTAAAATGCATTCCATCACAGCGTTGCCCCTGTCTATAGTTTACTTACATTCAAAGAGGTACAGTTAAAGGCAAATTTCCACCCCAAAAATATATATTTTATTCATTAATTTCATTAGTCTATGGTTGAAATAGCCCCAAAATGTTTTACATGTCAGTTTTGGAGCCAGGTATGATGAATAATGAATCATATGATGCAAAAATGTATCATACTGGCTGTATTTCTGGGCATGATTTGAAAGCTTGCTTTATTGCCAACATGAGCTAAGCCATACAATATGATCTTAGTGTTAGACATTAACAAAAACGGATCATATTTTGTTGCATTTAGAAAGGAGTAACGAGTGCATTCAGGTGCGTGTCTCTGTGAATTTTCTTCACAATCAACAAACAGGCTCATTCTGTTCAGAACAACCCAAGGTATGTCATCTTGTAACTTGTACATCAACATAGTGATCATAAACGTAGACACTGTATATTACATGAGTTTGATTTGGAAATGTGCAGTGCAATATCTCATCTTTCAAAATGCATAGTCATTTTAAATTGTTGTTTCCCTCACTCGAACAGCAAAACATTTGCTAAAGTTCCCCAATTACCGGGGAGGATGGGGGCAGCAACTTAACTTCAGAAAGGCCATCAGTCAAAACCCATACAGCGCTGTAAAGCGCAGAGCCAGAGTTCTGACGTCATGCATAGCATATTACTGTACAGCCACTACGTTCAAATATAGGCACTTATTATTGCCCAAATCCGCCATTTTCAATCCATAGAGTATTCAGACCCCTTGACTTTTTCCAAATTTTGTTACATTAAAGCCTTATTCTTAAACAGTTTCTTAGAAATTTTTGCAAATGTATAAATAATAAACTTAAATACCTTATTTTCATAAGTATTCAGACCCTTTGCTATGAGACTCAAATTGAGCTCAGGTGGATTATTTTTTCCATTGCTCATCCTTGATGTTTCTGCAACTTGATTGGAGTCCACCTGTGGTAAATTCAATTGATTTGACATGATTTGGAAAGGCACACACCTGTCTATATAAGCTCCCACAGTTGACACTGCATGTCTTAGCAAAAGCCAAGCCATGAGATCGAAGGAATAGATCTGGGGAAGGGTACCAAAACATTTCTGCAGTATTGAAGGTCCCCAATAACGCAGTGGCCTCCATAATTCTTAAATGGAAGAAGTTTGGAACCACCAAGACTCTTCTTAGAGCTCGCTGCCTGGCCAAACTGAGCAATCGGGGGAGAAGGGCCTTTGTCAAGGAGGTGATCAAGAACCCGATGGTCACTCTGACAAAGATCCAGAATTCCTCTTTAGAGATGGGAGAACCTTCCAGAAGGACAACCATCTCACTCCATCAATCAGGCATTTATAGTAGAGTGGCCAGACAGAAGCCACTCCTCAGTAAAAGGCACGTCAGCCTGATTGGAGTTTGCCAAAAGGCACCTAAAGGACTCTGACCATGAGAAACAATCTTCTCTGGTCTGATGAATCCAAGATTGAAGTCTTTGGCCTGAATGCCAAGCGTCACGTCTGGAGGAAACCTGGCAACACCCCTACGGTGAAGCATGCTGCTGGTAGCATTATGTTGTGGGGATGTTTTTCAGCATCAGGGACTGGGACACTAGTCAGGATTGAGGGAAAGAATAACGGAGCAAAGTACAGAGATCCTTTTTAAAATGAATTTGTTTAACCATCTTTGAAATGCAAGAGAAAGGCCCAGGTGCAATTTAAATGTTGGACACTAGATGGCAGCAGTGTATGTGCAAAGTTTTAGACTGATCCAATGAACCATTGCATATCTGTTCAAAATTTTGTATCAAGACTGCCTAACTGGTTTATGTGCCTAATTGGTTTATTAATACATTTTCAAATTTGTAATTGTGCACTCTCCTCAAACAATAGCATGGTATTATTTCAGTGTAATAGCTACTGTAAATTGGACAGTGTTTTTGGATTAACAAGAATTTAAGCTTTCTACCCATATCAGATATGTCTATGTCCTAGGATTTTTTGTGTTACTTACAAACTCATGCTAAGTACTGTCTTAGCGTGACAATCATTAAATGTGAAGGATGTTATATTATCAAATCAATTCTCTGTGTAAAAATTCATTATGTGATTAAACTATTTATGTAAATTATAATTAACTGGGAAGTCAGGGCACCACGGGAAAATGTTTTTAAAGAGTTTATTTCCCAAATTAACTCTTCAGATATTTTCATACCTTCGATTACAGATTTATATTAATGTATTATTACCGCATCAGTCTCATTCCTGATCGTCGCAAACCCTTGGATATCTGCACGAACCCTAGCATAAATTATGAATCAGAGATATACAAATTGGCTTAATTATTTATTTACTAACTAATCAATTACAGAATTACATAAACACACAGTAGATCATACATTGGCTACGAACATGACACAAAGAAAATATCCCTAGTGGACAAAACCGATATGACTGCTTGGTAGACAAAGGAAATGGGTGGGGACAGCTCAAGAGCAGCAAACTGAGTGGACACACTTAATACAGTTGATACCTACAGTCATGGAAATGCTAATACTTTGAACATGAACAAATGCTCATTCTAAAATAAATTACAATTTACATGTTTACGAGTGTATGCCATTGTTTTCCCTCTCTGCTATCGCCGGTCCTTCTGCTGGATAGTCAGTCAACAGAAAGTCTATGGTTTGTCCACCAGAGATCAGTCTTCCATAGTAGCTTGTTATAATGGATACGTCAGGGTACCATTCGGAAATGTTCTTGAGAATGGATCTTTCAGAGTACCATTGTTTTTAGATCGGCTGCGTTTACCAGACTAAAGCATTTAAACGGCTGCAGTCTGAATAATTGGTCTTTAGTTTGTAGATTTCTTATCAATTTCAACAGTGGGATCCTCTCCCTGCGTTATCTTAACTAAATAAAATTGTCATGAGTCCTTTTTATTAACTCTGTGGAAAGGGGTGTTCCATGATGTTTGGGTATAATGTATGTGCTCACAAAGTTTACTGGACAAACATTTTGTCATTTAGAAAACTAAAGTCACATTTAAGAACAAATTCATTTACAATGGCGTCCTACCCCGGCCAAACCCTAGCCCAGACGAATCTGGCTAATTGTGCCCTATTGGACTCCCAATCACAGCCAATTTTGATACAGCCTGGAATTGAACCAGGGTCTGTAGTGACGCCTCTAGCACTGAGATGCAGTGCCTTAGACCGCTGCGCCACTCGGGAGCCCTCAGAGGTTGGTACCCCTGTAAGCCTCCCGTACTAAGCAACACTAACTGTTGAACGAGGAAGAGCTCAATTTTGTTTGTTTGGAAAGTTTGTTTGAAAGTGATTTGTAAAGTTCTTGCTAGCTACCTAGCTTCTTAGTTTGGATCCCGCGACGCAGTTGTTGGGACTGCTTTTTAGGGCTGGGCGATATGACGATATATATCGTGTGATGATGGAGCATAATATATCTATAATTTATTTTGTTGTCGCATATCACACTCTTTACGGCAATATTTTTAGTCAATTGGACGACGCTTTGCGTTCGTGTGGAAGGAAATTTGCAGCACAAACAAACCATGGAGGAGAGTGAATGTGACAGAGCACAGAGACACGGAGCTCGTACCTAAAAGAGGGGCTACTTCGGTCGCATGGAAGTGGTTCTGGTATGGAAGTCTGACACAAACCAGAAAACCGTCTTCTGCAAAATATGCCACAGGCCGGTCCACACAACAGACTCAAACACCACTAACCTCTTTTACCACCTACGCAAGAATCATGTGGAACAGTACGGAGAGAGTCTACAGACGAGACCCAAAAAAGTACAGAGGGGGGGGAACTGGCCAGGCAGAGACAGCAAGGGCGGTTTGAGGCTCCAGTAACTTTCCGTTCACCTCCACACTCCTGGGCCAGACTACACTCAATCATAGGACCTACTGAGGAAATTAGTCTTAAATAAAGACTTAAAGGTTGAGACCGAGTCTGCGTCTCTCACATGGATAGGCAGACCATTCCATAAAATGGAGCTCTATAGGATAAAGCCCTGCCTCCAGCTGTTTGCTTAGAAATTCTAGGGACAATAAAAAGGCCTGCGTCTTGTGACCGTAGCGTATGTATAGGTATGTACGGGAGGACCAAATCTGAAAGATCTGTAGGAACAAGCCCATGTAATGCTTTGTAGATTAGAAGTAAAACCTTTAAATCAGCCCTAGCCTCAACAGGAAGCCAGTGTAGAGAGGCTAGCACTGGCGTAGTATAATCATTTTTTGGGGTTCTAGTCAAGATTTCAGCAGCCGTGTTTAGCACGAACTGGAGTTTATTTATTGCTTTATCCTGGTAGCCGGAAAGCAGAGCATTGCAGTAGTCTAATCTAGAAGTGACAAAAGCATGGGTACTTTTTTCTGCATAATCTTTGGACAGAAAGTTCCAGATTTTTCTGAGATTAGTTTCTCTTAGGCACTTCCTGGTTGGATCTTCCTCAGGTTTTCGCCTGCAATATCAGTTCTGTTATACTCACAGACAATATTTCGACCGTTTTGGCAACTTTAGAGTTTTCTATCCTAATCTGACAATTATATGAATATTCTAGATTCTGGGCCTGAGAAATAGGCAGTTTCATTTGGGTACATTTTTCATCCAAACATCAAAATACTGCCCCCTACACTCAACAGGTTAAAGAGTTTCAGTCTGATTTGGAATGGGTGGCCAGTAATAAACTGGTCCTGAACATCTCTAAAAGTAAGCTTTGTATTTGGTAAAAATCATTCCTTAAGTTCTAGACCTCAGCTGAATATGGTAATGAATGGTGTGGCTGTTGAACAAGTTGAGTAGACTAAATTACTTGGCATTACCTTTAGATTGTAAACTTTCATGGTAAAAAAAATATAGATTCAATGGTTGTAAAGATGGGGAGAGGTTTAGCTGTAATAAAGACACCACACTCCAGAAAGCAAGTTTTGCAGGCTCTAGTTTTGTCTAATCTTGATTATTGTCCAGTCGTGTGGTCCTGTGCTGCAAGGAAAGACCTAGTTAAGCTGCAGCCGGTCCAGAACAGATCGGCACAATTTGCAATCAGAGGGCTGATATACATACTATGCATGCATAATACTCTCCCCATGCATAATAGAGAAATACACTACATGGCCAAAAGTATGTGGGCACCTGCTCGTTGAACATCTCATTCCAAAATCCCCCCCTTGCTGTTATCATAGCCTCTACTCTTCTGGGAAGGCTTTCCACTAGATGTTGGAGTATTGCTGCGGGGTCTTGCTTCCATTCAGCAACAACTGCATTAGTGAGGTCGGGCACTGATGTTGGGAGAATAGGCCTGGCTTGCAGTCGGCGTTCCAGTTCATCCCAAAGGTGTTTGATGGGGTGGAGGTCAGGTCTCTTTGCAGGCCGGTCAAGTTCTTCCACACCAATCTCGACAAACCATTTATGTATGGTCCTTGATTTGTGCAGGTAGTGTTCTCCTGGCATCTGCCGAACCCAGATTCTTCTGTCTGACTGCCAGATGGTGAAGCGTGATTCATCATTCCAGTGAACATGTTTCTGCTGCTCCAGAGTCCAATGGCGGCGAGCTTTACACCACTCCAGCCGACGCTTGGCATTGCGCATGGTGATCTTTAGGTTTATGTGTGAATGCTCGGCCATAGAAACCCATTTCATGAAGCTCCGGACAAACAGGTCTTGTGCTGACGTTTCTTCCAGGGGCAGTTTGATGCTTGGTAGTAAGTGATGCAACCGAGGACAGGTGATTTTTACGCACTACGTGCTTCAGCACTCCGCTGTCCCTTTCTGTGCGCTTGTGTGGCCTACCACTTCGCGGCTGAGCTGTTGCACCACTTCACAATAACAGCACTTACAGTTGATCGGGGCAGCTCTATCAGGGCAGAAATTTGACAAACTAACTTGTTGGAAAGGGGGCATCCGCATCCTGTGACTGTGTCATGTTGATAGTCACTGAGCTCTTCACTAAGGCCATTCTACTGCCAATGTTTGTGTATGGAGATTGCATGGCTGTGTGCTCGATTTTATACACCTGTCAGCAATGCGTGTGACTGAAATATCCTAATCCACAAATTTGAAGGGGTGTTCACATACTTTTGGCCATTTAGTGTATGTGATCTATACAAATGCAAGCAAGGATTGAAATAATTGTTTTAGTCAAATATTAAATATGTTTTCAGTCTACACATTATTTGTGATTATGTTCCCTCCCTCGGCTGAATCTGGTTGATGATCCCTGCCATAGAGGGTCTTGGGATTTAAGCATAAATACCACTTTATTTTCACCCACAAACCTGAATTCAATTTCTTGTTCAAATGTGTCGGGTGTCTAAAGTTCTGATTTGATTTATCACATAATTTCTCCTTTGACACCAATGCCTGATTTGCAAGGTTAGTCAGAATTCCCAAGTTCTGATTGACTGACTGTTTAATCAAAAATGGATTCCGTGGTGAGAAATTGTCTTGTGCCGCTAGATAGCATATTTGTGACACTCTTCTCTTGTTCATAGGAGCCTCTATATTGAAACATGGAAGAGGACCTGAAAACACTGGATGATCCTGCTGAAAGCCATGACGACATGGAGGCTGAGGAAGAAAAGGAATTGGCAAAGGACCACACCGGCCAGAAGTTTGATCAATTTCCTGGGTTGCCATATAGTGACCAATGTGACCCTGATGAAACATCTGTTGAAGAGTCAGGTAGTCGCAAGACAGCCAGAAAAGCATCTAAGTCACCATGTAAAATACAGCAAGGTGCAGTCTTCTCTGGGAAAATACTTAGCTTTGGGTGTTCAGAGTGTAAGGGTGACGCTACCTACAGCCCCAATGATCTCCTCAAACATTTTCAGGGGGCCCACAAGGGGACCCTGCCGACGTATCCATGTGACTTGTGTGGCTTTGTTACAAATGAGTTCCCTGCACTTCAGCGCCATCGGATCGGGCACAGGAACACTTTAGTCACATGCGAGATCTGTAATGATGATGTACAGTACTCTCTCCTCCTGCTCACTAGACACTATATCATGTCTCACAGCCAAAATGGCCACTTTCACTGCGAAAAATGTGAGTTTTCAACAGTTGACGCAGGGACATTTGTTCAGCACATCCATCATCACAATGAGAGCCGGCTCAAATGTGTGAAATGTCAACAAGTGAGCTCTAGCCGAGGTGAGCACCAGAGGCACCTAAAACTCCACTCGGGTACCTTCCCCTTCTTGTGTCAGGTCTGTGGATATGGGGCAGCACGGAGAGAATACCTCACAAAGCACATGGTAACTGTCCATGGTGAGGAAGCAGGCAAGAAAAATAAATGGAGAGCAACGGAGGACCGCAACAATACCCTGGCAAACTCCTCTTCAGGATTAAAACTCCTGCTGAAGAAAAGCCCAGCTGCAGGTGGTCAATCTAAGGAATCCCAGTGGATGTCCAAACTGAATTCTCTTCCTGGAGTAGGTTTACTTGACCAAAATGGAAGGTTGTTGAACCCAGAGAAAACATTGGAGGAAACCCAACACTTCCTTGAAAGGGCTGTGGGTGTGAAACAGGACTGTAAGAAGCGGGTCAAAGGGACTCTTAAAAATGAGCAACAATTTGACTCCCAGGCTGTATCATCGATACCACCACCTAAGTCCCCGGAAAGTGATGACAGTTATGGGGCTGACCCCCTAAACTCGAACTCCAATGGACTAACTGTTCTCATGGTCAAAAATAAAATCTCTATTCCACCCAACTGTACTACAAAAGTAATGGGGTTCAAAATGGTTGACGGCAAAAAGCATTTAGTTCTCAAAGTTATACCAACAGCAAAGCCTGAGTCCTCTGCAGAAAATATAATGTTATGTAGAGCGCAAGAGAGAGGCTGCCCAATTATAGACGCTACCTCCGATGGAAATCACTGCTCAGATTCGGCTGAAAATTGGGAAAATTCAAGTACTAGCTTCCCTTGCATGACAGTTCTAAGCCCCTCAGGGACTGACCGAGATGCTGCAATTTCAGTTCAAGTGAAACCAGAGGAAGAGGACATTAGCATTGAGGAGATGTTGCCCATACTGGAGAAACTACCACAGAAAATAGCACAGAAAGCAAAACACACAGAGCAGCAGAGGAATGGTGAACAACATAAGTTTAAGGATGAACAGATTCCTTCCTTGGCGGTTTCTCCAATGACCAAAGAGTCAGAAGACTCCACGATTCAGAACGGTAAACTGAATAACAATACATCATCAATTGCTAATCAGTCGAATGATTCTGAGTTGGGAGACAAAATGTCTGCTTATTCAAGCCCTAATGTGACTGCTGTGGAGGTCGTTCCAGACAAAATGCTCACAGATAAGACCATGCCCTCTGAATCAGCTTATGAGACCATGCTTCCCAAACAAGTCTCTGAAGAAACTATCAGCATGCTTAGAGTTGGTGACCTGAATACAGCTACAGCTGATAAGATCAGTGACCCCATCACTGAAAATTCCCCTGTGCCCAATGGAGAGACGTTACCCTCCAATGACAAACCTAAGAAGACTGCCTCAGAACCCATGACTGGTGACATCCTACCTTCTGATGATACTGTTGAAAATAATCATTCAATTATCAAGGAGATGGTTCCTTCTGATTTTACTGCCAATAAGATTAATTCCTGTGTACCGACTAAGACTAAATCTGGAACTTTATCTCCAGATGTGATGCCCCAACTGGAGTCCCACCCAGCTGAATCAGACAACTCCAAAGAGACTGATACTAATGCTGAAAATCTTAATTCTCCCAACCAAGAGGTGTTCAGTTTTCATAATTACTCAAAGGAAACATCAAGCATTTCCTCCAACTCAACACAACCTTGTGAACATCCATCAGAGCTTTCGACAGAGGATGAAGGTGTTTGGATGAAAGAGTCACCTGAATGGAGCTTGACATTGGCTGCATCTCCACAACCTCCAGATGAGGGAAATGGGGAAGTGGAGTCTGCAGAAGAGACTGAGACTGCAATGGAAAGAGTGTCAGACGGTGACATTGAGGATGATGAGTGCATAGCTACTGTAGATCTGGCCAACCCATTGGCAGCTGAGATAGATAATCATGGACACTCTGGGTCTAAACACCAAGTCCAAACTACAGTAAAAATGGAGGAGGAGAGTGTTCCCGTGTCAGAAAGGGCAACAGGGAGCATAAATAGTTTGGCCGTCTTGGGTCGCATACTGGAGGAGCATTCAGATGCTATCATTAACCACCAGCTTGAGAAAGATAGAATAGGTTGCTCAGCTGCTAGCCATGATTCTGTCAAGCCACCTAAGACTATGCTAAGGATCCTTAAAACTGCAGAGGGAAAGCAACAGATGTTCTTACAGACTGCAGAGAACCAGTTTGCTGTACCTGTGCAGCTCCAAGGCAACACAGGGTTCAAGCTGATAACCAAATGCTCTGCTCCTCAGATCAATGTGTCCTATGTTAAGCCAGGAATTGAAATACAGAATCACACCACAGGGTTGGCACTCACCCTCAATGGTGGAAGGTTCAGCATTCTAGGACATACTTTAGGTGCTAGTGAAAAAGGTGCAATGCCGTTATCTGCTATTCAGCCTGGAGCCAGTACTAGTGCAAGCCACTACCTAGTCAACAGCACAGCTTTTAAGGGAAATATGCTGTTGTCAGACGCAGCACATAGTTCTCCTGGAGAAAATACCATAAAGTCACTGCAGACTTGTTACTTAGTACAGAGACCAGTCCCTGTAACCCAGCCCCCCCACAATGCAGGTAGCAAATTAGCAAGCTCAATGTCTCAATCTCCACTCTTGTCCCGTCCAGTTTTGGCAATGTCTGCGAACTCGGTGAACAAATTAACTGCATTGCACACTGGGCGACAAGCCTTCTTGGTTAGATATATCTCTCCAGCTAAGTCAGGGATGCTTCTGAATAGTCTTGATGGGAAGTCTGTGAACCAGAAAGGTCAACCTAATGAAAACCGAGGAAATAAAGTTGTTTATAAGATAGTCAGAACTGGCAATGGTAGCACATTTCTTGCTGGTGCTGCACACTCCTCTGCCAACAAGCCCATTTATCTGGCCACAAATTCCACACAGATGCCCTGTTTTCTGATGTCATCAAATAATGTCTCTACGGGAGGGCAAAAACTGGTACCCATACAAAATGCCTCCCACAAACCTGTCACAGCCTCCAAGCTCTCAAATCTTCTGTCCCCCCAATCCAACATGCAAGGTAGGGTCAGGCAGCAAGTGGGCATAGATGGTCGGAATAAATCGCCCCTTACCCCAAGGCCAAGTCGCCAGCTAAGTCAAAGGAAGAGACACAGGAAAGCGTTGTTTGATGAACTCCCAGAGCACTTGCCTAAAGTGAAGAGGCTCTCGAGCAAGGCAGTAACTGAGAAATGGGCTCCCTCGCTCTGGGTCCCTGTACCCAAAGATGCAGAGAGGACTCTGAGACTGTACCCATTCAGTTCACTACAGGAGATAAAATGCCCTCGACGAAATCAGCCGGTAGTGGTTCTCAACCATCCCGATGCCGATATTCCTGAAGTGGCCAGTATCATGAGGTCTGCTAACAAGTACAAAGGTGCTGTTTCCAAGGTGGCACTGTCCCAAAAAACGGTTCAAGCTCTCTCTGAACTCAGCCGGACTGGACTTCTGAGGAAAAGCTCCAAGGTGAAATGTCCCTCATCACAAAGCTGTGGGTCGAGACTTCGGCCTTCAGAAAGCAGAGTCCGAGAGCGATTTCTGTTAAAACTGAAGTTTAAAAAGACTAGCAGGAAAAAGTACGAGGTGGTGAAGTCCTTATCTAGATGTGCAGAGATGTCATCAATGTTTGCCTGTTGGTTTTGTGGTCGACTCTTCAACAACCAAGAGGAGTGGATAGGCCACGGCCAACGGCATCTCATGGAGGCAACCAGAGACTGGAATAAGCCATTTTAAAGCTGTCACATAGCCCCTGGATGGTCCAAAATACAATCCTATAGAGTGGCACAAATGGAGAGGTTAAAGTTGTATATTTTTCAAATGACTCATCAGTATACTTTATTCTTACAGCAGTTTCTATTCCCATAAATGCCCTAATAGCTATGTTTTGAGTCACCGTTTTTGAGGCTGTTGATGTGTGGTACAACCTGAAACCTTTTGGTATGTATAGATATTCTAATACGATTATGTAAATATGACTTAAACTCGTTTGTACAGATGGAATTGAACTGTGAAAACTTGGCACACTGTAATGGAGTATATTTGAGGGAGCAATGTTGCTAGATTTTTTTTGTATTCAGAAATGTACCAAATTCCTCAGGTGATTTCATATTCTCTGATTCAACTCATCTGCTTTGTAACATACAGTTGAAGTTGGAAGTTTAAATACACTTAGGTTGGAGTCATTAACTTGTTGTCATTAACTTGTTTTCAACCACTCCACACATTTCTTGTAAACAAACTATAGTTTTGGCAAGTTGGTTAGGACATCTACTTTGTGCATGACACAAGTCATTTTTCCAACAATTGTTTACAGACAGATTATTTCATTTATAATTCACTGTATTAAAATTCCAGTAGGTCAGAAGTATACATACACTAAGCTGACTGCCTTTAAACAGCTTGGAAAATGCCATAAAATTATGTCATGACTTTAGGAGCTTCTGATAGGCTAATTGACATCATTTGAGTCAATTGGAGGTGTACCTGTGGATGTATTTCAAGGCCTACCTTCAAATTCAGTGCCTCTTTGCTTGACATGGGAAAAACAAAAGAAATCAGCCAAGACCTCAGAAAGTAATTGTAGACCTCCACAAGTCTGGTTCATCCTTGGGAGCAATGCCTGACTGTACCACGTTCATCTGTACAAACAATAGTACGCAAGTATAAACACCATGAGACCACGCAACCGTCATACCGATCAGGAAGGAGACACGTTCTGTCTCCTAGAGCTGAACGTACTTTGATGCAAAAAGTGCAAATCAATCTCAGAACAACAGCAAAGGACCTTGTGAAGATGCTGGAGGAAACGGGTACAAAAGTATCTATGTCCACAGTAAAACAAGTTCTATACCGACAACCTGAAAGGCCGCTCAGCAAGGAAGAAGCCACTGCTCCGCCATAAAAAAAAAACAGACTACGGTTTGCAACTGCTCATGGGGACAAAGATTGTACTTTTTGGAGAAATGTCCTCTGGTCTGATAAAGCAAAAATATTTGGCCGTAATGACCATCGTTATGTTTTTGATTAATAAGGGGGACGCTTGCAAGTCGAAGAACACCATCCCTACCGTGAAGCACGGGGGAGGCAGCATCATGTTGTGGGGGTTCTTTGCTGCTGGAGGGACTGATGCACTTCCCAAAATGGATGGCGTCATGAGGAGGGAAAATTGTGGATATATTATATATTTATTGAAGCAACAAATCAAGAGATCAGTCAGGAAGTTAAAGCTTGAGCAAATGGGTCTTCCAAATGGACAATGACCCCAAGCATACTTCCAATGTTGTGGCAAACTGGCTTAAGGACATCAAAGTCGAGGTATTGGAGTGTCCCTCACAAAGCCCTGACCTCAATCCTATAGAAAATTTGTGGGCAGAACTGAAAAGGCATGTGCGAGCAAGGAGCGGCCTACAAACCTGACTCAGTTACACCAGGTCTGTCAGGAGGAATGGGCCAAAATTCACCCAACTTATTGTGGGAATCTTGTGGAAGGCTACCCGAAATGTTTGACCCAAGTTAAACAATTTAAAGGCAATGCTACCAAATACTAATTGAGTGTATGTAAACTTCTGACCCACTGGGATTGTGACGAAAGAAATTAAAGCTGAAATAAATCATTCTCTCTACTATTATTCTGACATTTCACATTCCTAACAAAGTGGTGATCTTAACTGACCTTAACAGGGAATTTTTACTGAGTTAAAATATATTTGGCTAAGGTGTATGTAAACTGACTTCAACTGTAAGTAATTATTTTACATTTATTATCTTTTCATAGGTTTGAGAGAACATTGTGGTAATTTGTGTTTTGATTCCCTTAATTTTGTTATTCATGTTCTCTTCACATATTATTATTTGTTATATTTTCAGAAATAGTTGTGAAGAAATAGTTTTACAGGTATACAAATGGGTCGTTCTTGTGGAAAAGTTTTTTTTTTTTTTAAGCAGTTACATACAGTACTTCCTATATACAACCCGGTTTGTTTCACTATTTTACCTGTTTTTATTTCTGGGGTGACCAACGTTTTAGCTTCTTTTAGGATAACACAACCCCATTTGTCTATCTTAATTGTCAGTGCTTGACTTTAGCATTAGTCATAACATAGTTATGTTGATTTTAGCTCTCGTAACTGTCCTTTATTTCCACATCTGTGTTCAGTATGCAAAAATATCTCAACTGATTAATTATTGCATGAGTGATACTTTACGATCATTTTTATTTAGCGGGCAGGAAAATGTTCCCCATGATCAAAGCTGTACTAGTTAAATTGTGGTAGTAGTTGAAAATGAATAGACCTACAAAATAATACCATATGGCTTCATGAAAGACTGGTGAAACAGCATGCACAAAACAAGACTAAACCACAGTTTAAGCAGCAACCACACCAGCAGATTAGCTACTTTCCTTGTACATTTCATTCAAGTTTGTGTTTCTGATCTTATGCTAATTGAACACCTCTTATTTCCCATGTTCCAATACATTTGTTTAGTAGTAGAGTGAGTTCTGTTAACACTTTCTTTGAACCATGTATAATCGGTTTTATTTGACAAATTACGCTTGTTACAGACTATCCCCCTCCCCCTTGACACAACAATACCTCTAAACTCGACGACCAAATAATTGTTATTAAGTTTTATGGAATTCTCCTTTCTTAGGAAAAAATGTTTTTTTTTCCAGTTTTAGTATCCCTGTCAGACAGGTTGCCGGGATCTTTTTACCTGAGAATAAAGTGCCTAAACTGTTGTGCACCAGGTTGACACTATTGTACTGTATTCACCTCCTTGTGGTTCTCTCTTCTCAAATAAATGTAAGTACTTTGGAAAATAACCAATGTCTTGTGTTTTGCTAATATTTCGTTTTGTTGTTTCTTTGGGCACAGGAACACATATATTAATAGATTCATCTATTTGATCAATAAAAATATTCAGAAATGTAAGATTTGACGAATTTAAACAACATTTTACAAATAGCTGTGAGTAATTGGTAGGTGTATACATTTGTATATATATTTTTTTAAAACTTTTTGCTAGTGTGGATGGACATCATAGTTTTAGAACACCTAACAAAAATTCTTAGGACACGCATCGTCACTTCCTTTTGTACGTGGAAAAGCTTGGTTTTGTTTGTTTGGAAAGTTTGTTGTTGAATTTCTTTGGGACTGGGGGGCAGTATTGAGTAGATTGGATAAAAAGGTGCCCAAAGTAAACTGCCTCCTACTCTGTCCCAGATGCTAATATATGCATATTATTATTATTATTAGTATTGGATAGAAAACACTGAAGTTTCTAAAACTGTTTGAAGGATGTCTGTGAGTATAACAGAACTCATATGGCCTACAAAAACCTGAGAAGAAATCCAAACAGGAAGTGAGAAATCGATTTTCAATGTGATTTTCTGGATTTTTTTTTTTTCATTTTGTCTGTCATAGTTGAAGTGTACCCATGATGAAAATTACAGGCCTCATCTTTTTAAGTGGGAGAACTTGCACAATTGGTGGCTGACTAAATATTTTTTTTGCCCCACTGTAGGTAGGTAGTTGCAAAGGGCAGCAGTGTCTTAACAGCGCGATTTGCCAAGGCAGGATACTCTGAGCGCAGCTCAATCCAGAAATCTGGCAGTGGCTTCTGATTTAAATTCAATTTTCACAGGACCGCTTGTTGGAATTTCGATGAGGCTCTCTTGTTCAGATGTCGGTAAGTGGACTGGAGGCAGGGCATGAAAGGGTTAACGAATCCAGTTGTTTGTGTCATCCGTTTCGAGAATGTACCTGCGTAATTGCGCACCCAACTCACTCGCTACATCACATTTGACAGTTAATTTGCACACAAAAAATAAAATCATACAGTGATGGAAAGACCTGTGTGTTGTTAATGCAGACAGAAAAGAGCTCCAAATTATTAATCATTGTCTCAATTTTTTCCCGCACATTGAATATAGTTGCGGAGAGTCCCTGTAATGCTCGATTCAGATCATTCAGGTGAGAAAAAACATTACCCAGATAGACCAGTTGTGTGAGAAACTCATCATCATGCAAGTGGTCAGACAAGTGAAAATTATTGTCAGTGAAGAAAACTAAGCTCTGCTCTCAATTTAAAAAAAACGTGTCAATACTTTGCCCCTTGATAACCGGTGCACTTCTGCATGTTGTAAAAGCATTACATGGTCGCTGCCCATATCATTGCATAGCGCAGAAAATAGACGAGAGTGGGGGCTTGCTTTAACAAAGTTAACCATTTTCACTGTAGTGTCCAAAACATCTTTCAAGCTGTCAGGCATTGCCTTGGCAGCAAGAGCCTCTCGATGGATGCTGCAGTGTACCCAAATGGTATCGGGAGCAACTGCTTGCACGCGTGTTAACAGTCCACCATATCTCCCTGTCATGGCTTTTGCACCATTAGTACAGATACCAACACACCTTGACCACCAAAGTCCACGATGTCACAAAGGTGTCCAGTATAAAATATCCTCTCCGGTTTCCAGAAGAGGATGTCTTAAAACGTAACGGACATATTTCAGGAGCTGTGCCAAGGTCTGTTGACACATCCAGCTGTAACACATAATTCAATATCCCATAATGACATAGCAAAAAACAGTTTTTTTAGAAGTTTTGGCAAATGTGTGTATATATATATTTAAAATATATTTAAAAAAATGTATATATATATCACATTTACATAAGTATTCAGACCCTTTACTCAGTACTTTGTTGAAGCACCGATTACTGCCTCGAGTCCTGACAAAAGTTTGTAAGTACCTGAGTAAAGGGAGATGTAAAGTAACATTTGAATGTGTAAATGTTCATTCATAGTCCTAAAATAGGGTTTGTATGTTTACAGGTCTAACGTAACGATTACATTTGATGTTTTACGCATGGCTTTTCTTACGATCCTAACGATACTTACGTTCAACCGCTAACTGGCTCCATAGAAACTCCCCAAATACAGGTGTGCCAAGGTTGTAGCATCATACTCTTGAAGACTCAAGGCTGTAATCACTGCCAAAGGTGCTGCTGAGATTTGGGGACTGTGAAAAGGGTTGCTCTGTCAGTGTCTCCCTTGGGGTAGCACAATGACATTAAACTCAATATCCCAGGAAAATAGGGTTTACCCTTTCTCATCTCTGTCTATGGGTGCAGTGTCAGTCAGTACCCTCTGTGCGATGTCTGTGAAGACTTGGGGCGCCCTAACTCGGGACACCTGTAACGCCCCTTACTGCCACTCCAAGAGCACAGCTAAAATACCACACCCTCAATCCAGCCTGAAGGATCCCAATGTGCTGCCCCCCCCCCCCCCCCCCCCCCCCCCCCCCCCGATCCTATATGTGTCCCTGTTCTGTGTGAGCTATAATACCCCAGTGTTGCAGCTGTGTGGATAGCTAACTTGTGCAACATGAATGCAGCCAGTTCCTGCTGACTTGCACAGTTGGACTTCCAGTGAGATGGACTGTTTGACATAGTAACTCAAAATGTCAGAGCTAGGGAGATTCTCTTTTGTCCTTCATTGTTCCCGCAAGCAAGGCCAATAACGTCACATCAGACCAACTTTTTGAGTGGCCTACTCCTTGAAGTTTGCAGTTGTCTAAAAACACTATTTTGCTCATAACATGTTAAGTGTTTATATTGCTGTATTTTTTTGTTTTTGAAAATCTTTAACTAAAGCGTGGATTGCAGCCTCTCCTTGTACATAGACCTAGACTGCTTTCAAGGGAAGGAAACAAATAAAATGTGTAATTTGACTGAACTATCCCTTAAAATTTGAGAAACCTTGTCAACCTTATCTTTCTTCATAAACTATGTTATTTACTGGGTGTTTATCAAAAGATAACTGTTACTACTTCCATCCTGTTCATGAAATACCACCCAGGTCCCTTGGCCAAGCTGTTAATAAGTTCATACAGTGACATAACTCAATATGACAACATTACACAATTCAAAAATACCTCAGAGCCTCTGCAGAGAAAGGAATGTGCCTAGCTTTAACCCTGGTCAAGTTCTCTAGTTGGCCTGTAACGTTTATTAGCTATTGTAGAAATCAAATGGCTCGTTCAAATCAAATCAATTTGTCACTTGCACCTTACAGTGAAATGCTTACTTACAGGCTCTAACCAATAGTGCAAAAAAGGTGTTAGGTGAACAATAGGCAAGTAAAGAAATAAAACAACATTAAAAAGACAGGCTATATACAGTAGCGAGGCTATAAAAGTAGTGAGACTACATACAGACATCGGTTAGTCAGGCTGATTGAGGTAGTATGTACATGTAGATATGGTTAAAGTGACTATGCATATATGATGAACAGAGAGTAGCAGTAGCGTAAAAGAGGGGTTGGCGGGTGGTGGGTGGCGGAACACAATGCAGATAGCCCGGTTAGCCAATGTGTAGGAGCACTGGTTGGTCAACCCAATTGAAGTAGTATGTACATGAATGTATAGTTAAAGTGACTATGCATATATGATAAACAGAGAGTAGCAGCAGTGTAAAAAGAGGGGTTGGGGGGTCACACAATGCAAATAGTCCGGGTAGCCATTTGATTACCTGTTCAGGAGTCTTAATGCTCACTCTTGACGAGCCTCGTCAAGGTTTACATTCGAATCAACCTTCGTGGTTTAGAGTTACCTAAGTATGTGGGAGACTCGCGTTTAAACTTTTCACCACAGAAGCTCTGTGATCAGACTGCTGTTGCCAAAGCTCCATCAGCCGTCTCCCAGAACTTAGTTCCCCCTCCCAGCCGGAGCCGGGGATGCGTTCGAGCCACCATTCTCTGGTTGGCTAGTCTTGTTTGCATCGTTATCGACACCTGACAACAGGTTACCTACAAGGAGTGGTTGGAAGCACCCTACTAGAGTGCAACCTCCCTGCACTAACATGCCAGACCGTTCGACCTGCCCCTACCAGGTGTCATATGAGAAGGGACTGGAGGGGTCCTACTAGAGGGCCCCCTCCCTACCTCCTCGCACTAACCTGTCAGTGATAGTTCTACTCACCCCCACTAGGTGTCAAACAAGGAGGGTTGCAGAGGCCCTACTAGAGGGCCTCTCCATTACCTCCTCACACTATCCTTCTAGAGATTTTTCAATATTCCCTTAACTGGTGTCCTGCAAGGAGGGGTTGGTAAGGCCCTTCTTGGGGCCCACTCCCTTACCTCCCAACATTAGCCAACCAGAGGCTATCGATCCTAGCCAAGCTAGGGATATACTCCCGCCAAACCAGCTGAACACCTTAAAGTATTTTTGAGGAAGCCCCAGGTGGAGCTTCCCCTTCTAGATATACAGTGCCTTGCGAAAGTATTCGGCCCCCTTGAACTTTGCGACCTTTTGCCACATTTCAGGCTTCAAACATAAATATATAAAACTGTATTTTTTTGTGAAGAATCAACAACAAGTGGGACACAATCATGAAGTGGAACAACATTTATTGGATATTTCAAACTTTTTTAACAAATCAAAAACTGAAAAATTGGGCGTGCAAAATTATTCAGCCCCCTTAAGTTAATACTTTGTAGCGCCACCTTTTGCTGCGATTACAGCTGTAAGTCGCTTGGGGTATGTCTCTATCAGTTTTGCACATCGAGAGACTGAAATTTTTTTCCCATTCCTCCTTGCAAAACAGCTCGAGCTCAGTGAGGTTGGATGGAGAGCATTTGTGAACAGCAGTTTTCAGTTCTTTCCACAGATTCTCGATTGGATTCAGGTCTGGACTTTGACTTGGCCATTCCCTCAAACTCCGATTCCTCAACTGTGCAGCGAGTTATCCTGGATCAATGGCTCCAGGGCCAGATTGAACAGCAGCGGTGACATTGGGTCACCTTGCTTAACACCGACCGGCATGTCAATCATCGAGGATTTCATTCTGTCTATGATCATCCTCGTTGTGCTTTTCTCATAGGTGCTCCCAATTAATGCCATGATGTGCTGGTCGAGGTCCCTTTGCTTTAGAACACGCTGGAGGTGCTCATGTGATACATAGTCGAAGGCCTTCGCGAAGTCCGCCATCTTCCGATCTGCCTCCACTCTACTCAACGTTTTTGGCTTTAGGGTAGTGCGGCACTCTTTGAAGGTCGACGGTAGGACCAGCCACATCGAGAATAAGCTAACCATCTTGACTCCTTTTGGGTCCCAACTTGAGTCTTTCTCCAGTCATTCCATCTGGTCCCGCTGCTGTCCCTTTTTTCATTTCTTTGAGGTTTTTGTATACCTCCATTGCTGAGATGCTGGAATTCACCATTGTTGGCCCCTCGTGTTGACCCAGCGTGTTGAAAGGCTTCTTGTACTGCCATCGGTCGGCAAAGTTCAGAGTAAGTTCTGGCATGGGAATGGCGCACAAACCTTTCACCTCCTCGTCTAAGATTAGGGTCGCTAGTTTGGACTGGTCTTTGTCAAAAAACATCTGTTGTCGACAGAAGGCCTCCCTCTTTACTTACCATTTATTGTTTCCGCTCATAGGCTTACTTTTTGCCATACCGCTCTTTCTGTGGTGTCCCGCAACTTTGCCCAGCAGTTTCTGTATTTCCAGTGCTGAGGACTCAATCAATGCCCCATTCTGATCCACACCCCTCAAAGATAATGTGATGGTCCCGATTTTGAGATCTCCGTCCATCCCCCTGTAGGCCTCGGCCGCAGCTCTGAGTTTGTCGCGGACCCCGTGTATTGTGGGTGGCGGTTCACCTGGGTTGGACTGCCACCTAGAATCATTGTTCGCCGCAGGGGCTTCCACGGGACCATCGCTTAGGGTCGCTGCCTTTCTCAGACGTCCTCGTTTATACCTCACCTGCTCTCGGGTCCTTCCCGGCAGGCAACTTGCGACCATGCTATGGATTGCTTTGTAGCCTTCAAATAGCTTGTATCGGCGGTTCATCTCCGGTTCTTCCCATTCTGTCCAGCCCTTGTTGGTATTTTCCTTCCCTTTCTGCTTTCTTTCATCAGTTTCGCTTCCTCTGACTTCTGCTGGCAGTAAAGGGCTATATGGACGTGTCACTTATGTTGGGAGAGGCCGACCCCAGAACCAAATCTTTTTCTGTAGTGTTCGCATGCGAAGGCTGTCACAGCCACAACCCTGGTCTCTGCCGCGCCGTTACACTTAGAAACGTGGCAGGAGATTGCATGACTACTGGGGCCAGAATGCCCACACGAGCCACATTTATATTGTACTTTCACCAGGCTATGACGGATTTTAAAGTGTCTGACAATGCCGCCCCCCCATTTAATTATTTCACCACATAGCCTGCAGCTTAGTTCATGTACTGGGATTATGATGAGCATGGTGTCGTGGCTGGGTGAGGGGGAGGGTCTGTGGCAGGAGATGGTTCAGACCGAGCTGGCTGTGGTGGCAACACGACCTCCTTTCCTTTGTTATCCAATGGGCTGGAAGAGGTTCTTAATTTTCTCTCCCACTGAGGTGACACAATGCCTGGGTCGCCAACTGCATCCGGCAATCGGGGGGAGTCCCGGCTTGTGGTCTGAGAGTTGCTTAGGCAGCGACGTTTTCTCGGATGGCTAGTTCGGGGTTCGTTCAAGTTTGAGATATCACCGAGTGTCGGCTGGGTCATTCCTGATTGCCCTTCGCCTCTCCTGCGCTTATGGGTCTGACTTTGCTACCCCCTTATGGGTCTGACTGTGGAAGATCCTGCTCGCTTGACCTGATGGTGTCCAGAAACGCCCAACGTAGGTGTCAGTTTTGATAGACCAATCTTGACACTCTGGGAGGAGAAATGCATCAAAGACATTTCCCTGGTGATCAAGGGGTTAGGATTTGGCAAAGTAGTCACTTGTACCCACGTAAAATCCTTTAATTCTCTCCATACACATACCCAGAAATCACATCGGGTCAACACCCACCTTGGGCCTTCACGATGCTTTGTGTTAATTAAACAGTCGGATTCCCCTGGTCCGCACCAGTTATAAGTCAGCTGGTAGGTGCTGTCCGAGGCGAGCCACAGGAGACCCCACTTAAACGGGACCGGCGAGCGCCATAGCTTCGGAGACCCGCGAGAAGAACCCGGCACGCGTCCAGAGTCGCTACCGCCAACCGCCGGACCCAACCACTCACCGGTCTGCCTTCGGCCCACCGACGGACACCACCCGGATGAACCACCGGACGCAAACCCTTGCGATACCACGCACGAGAATCACCGAGATGGGCCTCAGAACGAACTTCCCATGGCGGCCAGAGGAGGGCGGCAGAGCGACAGCTCCCCCAGCTGCGGCTCGAGCTCAGCATCGCTTCGCACCCCAGCCCGACCCACCCAGCCCTTAGAGTCAATCCTTTTCCCAAAGTTACGGATCTGACTTGCCGACTTCCCTCACCTACACCATTGTAAGACATTGTAAATGGACAGCCGTGCACCTGGTTACCTGAACGGGTTACCAGCAGCACATTTTTAAATGGTTTTTAATACCTTTAGGGGGTGCAAGGGGTCCATGGCCAGGTCGGGAGCTCTGGTAATTTTGGACGTTTTTCAAAAAATCTTTCAAAAAACGACAGAATCCCACTTCTCTATCATTGCACCAAGAGTTCGCCAAAAGGCACTTAAACGACACACCATGAGAAACAAGGTGGGCTGGACATGCCGAGAGATGAGTTCGGATTTGCCATATAGACAGAAGCGTGCTACAACATGAGCTGGTCAGTAAGTGTAGGTAATCCTTTCTAAGACTCCTTTTTTGAAAGATATCAATTAGTAGAACTGCAAAAGTGTCCTCCACTTTCTGGAGGAATGAGTTCTGAAATCAGTCAAATGCCCAGTGGAATTAGAGTATGGTAAAAATTATTCTGTTTGATTGCAAATTGGCAGAGGGAGTTGAAAAGAGAACACACAGACGGCTATTGTATCCGGATTACATCTTCAAGCTAAGGGAAACCATGGCATGTGTGACAGAGGGAGAAGCGTCCAACGATGTAAGAGTCTAGCTAGCTACATTTTCAGATATTACACATTTCTAATTTTGTCAGAAAGACGTTTTCATTTCAAGTTAAAGGCACAGGAGGTTGGTGGCTGCGTAATTGGGGAGAACTCGCTCATGGTAATGACTGAAGCGGAATCAGTGGAATGGTATGAAATACATCAAACACATGGTTTCCAGGTGTATGATGCTATTCCATTTGCTCTGTCCAGGACATTATTATTAGCCGTTCTCCCCTCAGTAGCCTCAACTGGTTAAAGCATTGCCTGATTTCTAGCTAGCATTACATGTATGATCTGTGTAGTAATATTATTTGTATCACAGAGCCATTTGCATTGCTAATTATATCCTAGTGTTTGTTAGCTACAGTGGGGCAAAAAAAGTGTTTAGTCAGCCACCAATTGTGCAAGTTCTCCCACTTAAAAAGATGAGAGGCCTGTAATTTTCATCATAGGTACACTTCAACTATGACAGACAAAATGAGAAAAAAAATCCAGAAAATCACATTGTAGGATTTTTAATGAATTTATTTGCAAATTATGGTGGAAAATAAATATTTGGTCACCTACAAACAAGCAAGATTTCTGGCTCTCACAGACCTGTAACTTCTTCTTTAAGAGGCTCCTCTGTCCTCCACTCGTTACCTGTATTAATGGCACCTGTTTGAACATGTTATCAGTATAAAAGACACCTGTCCACAACCTCAAACAGTCACACTCCAAACTCCACTATGGCCAAGACCAAAGAGCTATCATAGGACACCAGAAACAAAATTGTAGACCTGCACCAGGCTGGGAAGACTGAATCTGCAATAGGTACGCAGCTTGGTTTGAAGAAATCAACTGTGGGAGCAATTATTAGGAAATGAAAAACATACAAGACCACTGATAATCTCCCTCGATCTGGGGCTCCACGCAAGATCTCACCCCGTGGGGTCAAAATGATCACAAGAACGGTGAGCAAAAATCCCAGAACCACACGGGGGCCTAGTGAATGACCTGCAGAGAGCTGGGACCAAAGTAACAAAGCCTACCATCAGTAACACACTATGCCGCCAGGGACTCAAATCCTGCAGTGCCAGACGTGTCCCCCTGCTTAAGCCAGTACATGTCCAGGCCCGTCTGAAGTTTGCTAGAGAGCATTTGGATGATCCAGAAGAAGATTGGGAGAATGTCATATGGTCAGATGAAACTAAAATATAACTTTTTGGTTAGAACTCAACTCGTCGTGTTTGGAGGACAAAGAATGCTGAGTTGCATCCATAACACCATACCTAATGTGAAGCATGGGGTTGGAAACATCATGCTTGTGGGCTGTTTTTCTGCAAAGGGACCAGGATGACTGATCCGTGTAAAGGAAAGAATGAATGTGGCCATGTATCATGAGATGTTGAGTGAAAACCTCCTTCCATCAGCAAGGGCATTGAAGATGAAACGTGGCTGGGTCTTTCAGCATGACAATGATCCCATACACACCGCCTGGGCAACGAAGGAGTGGCTTCGTAAGAAGCATTTCAAGGTCCTGGAGTGGCCTAGCCAGTCTCCAGATCTCAACCCCATAGAAAATCTTTGGAGGGAGTTGAAAGTCTGTGTTGCCCAGCAACAGCCCCAAAACATCACTGCTCTAGAGGAGATCTGCATATAGGAATGGGACAAAATACCAGCAACAGTGTGTGAAAACCTTGTGAAGACTTACAGAAAACGTTTGACCTATGTCATTGCCAACAAAGGGTATATAACAAAGTATTGAGAAACGTTTGTTATTGACCCAATACTTATTTTCCACCATAATTTGCAAATAAATTCATAAAAAATCCTACAATGTGATTTTCTGGACTTTTTCCTTCTCATTTTGTCTGTCATAGTTGAAGTGTACCTATGATGAAAATAACAGGCCTCTCTCATCTTTTTAAGTGGGAGAACTTGCACAATTGGTGGCTGACTAAATACTTTTTTGCCCCACTGTGTGTTATGAGTTGTGATTATGGTTAATTGTTTAGCTAGCTAACCACATTCTAAACAAAGACTCCACTATGCAAGTAACCATTTCAGTAGGATTTTCATGATGTCACTGCGACAACTGTCGATAGACATAGCTGGTAAATTCGCTCTGGCTATCTACTCCGATTTCAGAGCACTCGCGTCTGAGTGTGCCATAGCGCAGAATAACTGACGTAGTTATGAACACTCAAACAATGGTTTAATATGGTCGGTGTGAGTAAGCGTTGGCAAAAAAGTGTAATTACATTTTTGCCAGCAGCACAGTTAGTCACCAACGCTCTGGATAACATAAACACAGCCTAACCCAGTGAGTAAAATGGTCAGAGTAACCTGTTCTCTCATTTGTGTCTGGAAGTAGCTAGCAAGCTTGCCAACGTTAGCCAGTTAGCTTGGGTTCTTGACTGCTGCAGAACGCTCGGATCCACCTTACTCCTCGGCCAGAGCGTCCAGTTTGAGCTCTGAACGCTCCGAAAGCGAAAAGCTCTGAATTTATGAATGGACAATCTGACAAGGTCCAGAGCTCACTCTGGTACTCCAGATTGAATTTACAAACACACCCGTAGTATAAAACAGCCTTTAGTCTTGAAAGCCTTGGTTGTTCAGTACATGGCCTCACTTGTGAATCCTTAAAGAGATGGGTGGGGATAAGGTTTAAGAGGGTGTGAACTATGCTGAATGGGAGGTCTCCAGTAGGTTTAAGACACTAACAGTTTACGGTCAATTTAGCTTAGGGCATTAAAAGAGGCCTTTGTACTGACTCTGAAAAACACCAAAAGAAAGATGCCCAGGGTCCCTGCTCATCTGCATGAACGTGCCTTAGGCATACTGCAAGAAGGCATGAGGACTGCAGATGTGGCCAGGGCAATAAATTGCAATGTTTGTACTGTGAGACTCCTAAGACGGCGCTACAGTGAGACAGGACGGACAGGTGATTGTCCTCGCAGTGGCAGACTACGTGTAACATCACCTGCAAAGGATCGGTACAGCCAAACATCACACCTGCGGGACAGGTACAGGATGGCAACAACAACTGTCTGAGTAACATCAGGAACACACAATCCTTCCATCAGTCCTCAGACTGTCCGCAATAGGCTGAGGCTGGACTGAGGGCTTGTAGGCCTGTTGTAAGGCAGGTCCTCACGAGACATCACCGGCAACAACTTCGCCTATGCTCACAAACCCACAGTCGCTGGACCAGACATGACTGGCAAAAAGTGCCTTTGTCTCACCAGGGGTGATGGTCAGATTCACGTTTATCGTAAAAAGAATGAGTTACACCGAGGCCTGTGCTCTGGAGCGGGATCGATTTGGAGGTGGAGGGTCCGTCATGGTCTGGAGCGGTGTGTCACAGCATCATTGGACTG